>NC_142400.1:13846683-15046683 GCF_059441095.1 Idiotropiscis lumnitzeri | reverse complement strand
ATCTTAGTGGCAGAGCATTTAATTGTTCCATCTGTCCGTACAGTATAGAAACCTCCGGATTTCCGAAACCTGCACGAATTTACTTTTTTTTTTTTCCCGTAAGTATCAGTGGCTAGTATCAGGTTGTTCAATGAGTGCCCAATACCTTGAAATAAGGCAGGTATTGGACCGACATAGTTACCTGGTATTATTACTCGCCTATCCTTAGTGACCAATCAATCTCAGGACGAATATAGAGAACAACAAATATTTCACTGTCACACTCACACTAACACTTAGCGGAAACTGATCCCACACTTCCTGCAGCAAAGTCAGGCTAATGACTATAAACCAAGAAAGCACACTTCAGAGCCAACTTTAATGATGAAAGGCCAGGTGGTAATCCTGTCCACAGATGCTCCTCATGTATCATAATCATTTTAACTGTCACAAATGTAAACTGAAGTCAACCACTGTAAGAGTTAGAAAAAGGCCCCAAAAGAAGACACTCCTTGAGCTGTTGCTGAACTGTGGTGGAGGGGTTTGCGTGTCCCAATGGCGCCAAGTTGTTTGGGGCTTTATGCTCCTACTAGGGTCACCCAGAACAATCAGGTCCTTGGTGAGGTGAGTAGCCTTTTCCTTTTGCAAATTATTGCAGATAGTGGTTAGAATTAAGTTTTGCACATCTTTAGAAGCATATTTACTTGAGGATTTTGGTTGAAGTGCAAAATGTATGACTTTGTGGCATTAATGTCTTTTTTTTTATTTTTTTTTTACTTTTTTTCTAAATTATGTATGCTTGATTGTGAGGCTGCTGCTACTGGTTATGATTTGCTAAATTTTGGCTGCATTTAATTTGGCATGTTATTTTCACCCTCTCCACTTCATGTTCTCTGTAAGTGAATTAGTTTGTTCTTATTACTAATCTTGTTAGGGAACCTTGACGGTTTAATGTACTTAAATATGACTTGAATAAAGTGTGGTTGTGGCAAACTTGCATGTGTAGTCATGGTCCATTTTGAACTGTATGACATCTTTCACACTCACGGCTATAATTAGCCGAAAGGTCCAATGACTGACGTCAGTATATGGATTTTTCATAGACATTTTATGGCACCAGCACAAGTCAGCCTTGGGTTTACTCTGGAAAGCTTCCTTATCTTGTTGCTATTTGTTGAATTTGTATGGAAGACTGAATCGGCCCACAATTGAGGTCGCAAACAAAAATGTCATGATGATAATGATGTATGAACCCATTAACAAAAAAATATTATTTCATTATCTATTAGTTATTTTTCTTACAGTACCTAAATTGAATACATGCATGCATCAGAATTTTAATCTCATTCAACAGATACTTTAAATTAGACTGAAAAAAAAAATCTATCTATGTAAGTCCTTGTCAGTTGTCACTGGACGGGTCGGACACCCGACAAGAAGGGAATCGCTTATATTAGTTTCGGATTTTTCCTCTACAATTTAATTATTTTTTGACATTTTTTTTTTTAATTCAGTTAGTTTAATTTTTTTAGAGCAGGTTTGTATGTTTTTATTTTTTTTAATGCTTCTTGTTAGTTTAGTTTTCGTTAGTTTTAGTATTTGTTTTATTTATTTTTTTAATATATGGAGTATTTGTCGAGTGCAAAACAAAAAAAGGGCATTAATTATTGTGTAATAAAGTAAAGTACGTAAAATACAATTCTACAGCAATACCAAAATATATCAATTTAAAAATGAACCCTGAAACCTCATGTATGGTATTAATTGACAAAAATGAAAATGAAGGACATTTTCCACGATAATTATAATTAATTTTGGAAACATCGTTGTAGCTTTAATTTTTTTGTTTTACTTTTTTAAGAAGCATTTTCATTTTTGGGGGGGTTAATGAATATGTTTTTGGAGCAGTCTAACGTCAACGAGGGACATGAGACCACTGAGTAAACTGCTCTCCAACATGGGCTATTCATCTCGTCCACTTCATAAAAGTTTACAGCAGCAGAGGAGCTTCTTCTTCAAAACAGTCATTCATCTCTACTGCCAAAAATGACGTTTTAAGTCATCTTTCATTCCATTCCATAACCATTCACAGTATATGATAACTCCGCTGTTTGGGGTGTACCCTTTACACATGTTCCACCAATTGTATGCATACATAGACTGTTGATATAAATTTTCTTTGCAAATTCATATTCCTCTGAAATTGCACTGATAATGCAAACTTGAATGTGCCATGACAATTTGTACATAGAAATACAAGGTTTGCAGTTTTAATGGATTAAATTGAGCCTGAGGATGCGACTGTGGCAATTGGTCAAATAAAACCCTACAATTCCATAGGAGTTGATCGTATGTCTTTGCGATACGCATATTGCATATTGTGTATGTCATGATTGCGATGATGATATTTATTTCGATATATTGTGCAGCCCGAGTATGCAGCTTGTAGTGTGTAGATGGCTTCCTCACAAAAATAAAAAAAAAATAAAAATGGCAGCTCAGCTGCATGGGGCCACAATGTATCTGGCATATTATGTTACAAAGCCCTTCCTTACTATGTCTGAGCCAGGTGAATTTGTCCAGCTGTTGGTGATGAAAATCACTGGCCTTGTGTTTTGTGGAAAATCTGGAAAGTTGTATAGCAGAACAGAAACCACATATTTAAGATTTATTTTTTTTATTGTCAGGAATTTTACACTTTGATTACTCAGTATACATTACATTTTTCATCTGCATTGTATCCATCACAGTGGTTAGCATGGCAGATAGATGAGGGGAAGACTTACAGAGCCAGGTGTACATTTTCATTTGATTTTTATATCATTTGTATGCCTTGCTCAAAAGTACCACAGCTGTGGTTGTAACTCTATAGGTCGCTCTCATGGCAGGGAAGAATTCTCCCACTGAACCTCTGAATCTCCAATAGTCTTCAGTCAACAGTAGATCAATATCTCTTTTTTGTCAAGTCAATGAATCGTCATGTTCTGGGTATTGATGAGACTGCAAACCCACAGAAACTTTGGATATTAATCTCATTCATCGAACCCAGTGCTTCTCAAATAGTGGTGGGGGTCCCCCTGCTGCTGCGTGTGTGACCCTGGGGAACATACTTTTTTTCCGCCATACTACAATGTAGTGTAATTGCACATCCACCCCAGTAGGGGGCAGTGGCGCTCTAAATGCCCATTGTGCGCAGCGAGTATTTACTCTACGGTGTAGGTTTGTTTTGCAGTGGAAATGCTATTATTTATAGTTGCGGCGGAGAGTGGGTGGTGGTGGTGGGGGAGGGGCGCAAATTGCTTTCTTCTAGCTAGGAGGGGACGTAACATAAAATAATTGAGAAGCACTGATCTAACCTAAAGAAGATTGCAAAATGAACAACATGCATTAAGTGCTTTTGTAACCTAAAGATGACTCTTAGGTTCATCTTAAGGAAGGTCAAACAGTCCCCGCCAGTGTAGCTTTCTGTATAATATGTACCAAGTAAAAGTAAAAAGCTCTTTTATTGGCTGCTGAGCTGGGACAGGGGTTAAAATGATGGCGGGTGTAAATGAGGAGGAGCTCCATCTTGGGACTCTCAAAGCACAGAGGAGCCACTGTCTCATGGCAAGAGAAAGTTAGAATAATATATATGTTGGCTGTGAGCCCACTCATGGGGTCTACTCCCGGTAGTTGTTTGAACTTCAAAGAAGTTGCAGTGTCTCTGTGATGTCAAAACCCTTCCGAAAGGCCCTAAATTGAATCAGTGTGATAGTCGAGGGCAGAGATTGGAAAACAATAAGATACATTATTTTCTCCAGTGATCGGGTTCCATGCTTTAACATTCAGGCAGAAGCCATTTGTGAATTGGAAAAGAGGAGGAGCGGAAAAAGTGCTTGCGGTGCTTTGTGATTTAATCATGTTAATAGGACAAAATTTCAATGTGAGCCCTCTTCAAAATAAGCAAGACTCGGGAGGGGCATATTGTGATTGGAGGGGTTAGTGTTTATCCTGCATTGGGTCCCTGCTCACTGTATCATCAAAGTTTTTTCTGGCAACAGCGAGTCAAACCCTCTCAAATAAAGGCTCACACGGTTCAAGAAATTGAGAGAGTTTCTGTCACCCTTGAGTACTTTAGCAGCCAAGCCCCCAAAACAGCATAGAAAAACAAGACAGCCCCCGCGGGTCCTCGAGTCAGCGGGCCTCCTTCCTTTAGTGAACGCTAGCAGCTGCCCGGCTGCTATTCCAATCACAGGGAAACCTATCAGGGGCTGATTGTGGTCACGCAGCAGCACATGTACACGTACACACACATGCACACAACAGTACAAATAATACCTACTACTGGTGTGTGTCCTAGGTTACCATATGATAAAATATAATAAACTGCAGCTGTTGTGAAAGCGCAATATGTATTGTATTGAAGCAAATGTAGTTTTGATGAGCGTATGAGTCGTTGACTTGTACGTATGTAACGTAAAACAGACCGGGCCTTTCATATTTTTGTGTGAGCCGCTTTTCACACAAAATCCATCCATCAAATTTCTACACTGCATATCCCTTTTACGATCGCAGGGGCACGCTTGTGTTATTAAAACAAACTTACCTGACCTTACTTTGAAATGTCACCTTTTCATGTCAGAATGCAGACTTGGTAGCAAATCGGGCACATAGAGAGACATAACCATTCACACCATTACTAAGTGTTCACCAAACACATGTTGCTTGTACTGAAGTCAGGTGACAATTACGAAAACCTGTGATGTAGGCAGAAATGACATCAACTCGTTACATTTTAGTCCACATTTTTTTTTCGTACAGAGCAACTAACTAACAAACGAACTGCTGCCTTCCATTGTATTCGGGACAGGACTTTGATTTGGCTATCTCAGAACATTACATTTAACTGTCCCACGCTGGAACAACGTGCATGTTTAGAGTTCTGGTCTTACTGCGTGATCCACTTACTTCATTTAACTGATTTCCTTAACATTTTCTGAAACAATTTTCCGGTAAATTACCTAATTTAGTTTCATCGATGATGTCGAGTCAACCCGATCCAGATGCAGCAAGACAGGCCCAGATCATGAAAATACCACTGCTATGTTTCATACAAGGTTTCCTTTCAGGATTTTTTTTTTTTTGCTGAAAGCTAAATTGAAGTATTTAATACCCCAGCATACATATGAATAATTTGATAAGCCGAATAGTGACATGAAATAGTTTGCCATTTCCTGTGCAATGTCCAGGAAGGGGACCGAAAGAGATGTGTTGTGTGTTATTCATTACCAGGTAAAAATCCTGGACTCACTTTTTAGTGCTATTGACTGAGAAATGTGTCCAAACATGTGACTGAGCGTTCATGTATATGGCAGAAGAGTGTTGAAAACATTCCATTCCTGGATGCTGGAATTTTTCCCACAAGGATGAATGAAAACCAAATGTATTTCAGAATCATATACTCTTTAACTGAAAGATTTTTCAATTAACATTCTTAATGGCCATACAAGTCAAAAGGAAGTTAACACTTACCTGTTTTTAAAGCAGTAAACTTAACTAAGACACATCGTGTAATAAACTAAAATGTTCATCGCATATTTGCCCTATTTAATGTTAACCCCTACACAAATGAAAAAAAAAAAGGTTTGCCTTAATGAATACAAAACATTATAATATTGAAATATTCCTAAAGCAACTGCGTCGTCAGCTGTTTCATGCTAGTAGCTAGCACTGACTTAAACAGCCAAAGTTTTACGTGACTTTTGTACCATATTTTCAATGGCAAAAACTTTGTTCAGGTTCCAAGTTGTACAGCCTTTGAAGCGTTCCAATTGTGAGGTTTCTCAATATAAAATTGCACTTTTATTAAAATCTCTTCTGAACTGGAGAACAAATATAAATCTCAAATGCAAACAATGCCGAGCACATTTAATAAGTTTATTCAATGTAGCTTAAATCCAATAAACAGAGAACGTTTTAAAGCCTTGTTAACATTGCGTTTGCTGTCCATAAATGCGTATCCTCTGGCAAGAGGAAAAGGGTAAATTGAATTACTTTGGTTGTGATGAGCTAAGCTAAAACAGTGCTTTAATGATTTGTGTATGGCACGATTGCCCCAGAGTCTGCAAAGGGGTTTGATGAGGTATAATTTTAGGAAAGGGGCGTAGAGCTGGAGGACCGCCAGAATTGAGGCTCCTGATGGTGTTGCCGCAGGGTCAATCAGCTCAAATGTTTTCATGGCGTCTTACCGAAGCTCTTCATCTGATGCGTTTTGGAATTACAGAAAAAAAAATGAAAAAAGAGAAGCTTACTTTGAACATCAGGGTGGTCTACGAGTCATCATTGTAACGGTTGCCCGGCTCCCTGCATCTTGCCAACTATTATGAGGAATTTCTCCAGACTCTTGTGCTGCTGCACATTGTGGCAGCCATTTGACAAGAAAATGATAGACAAGTGAAGGAAAATGAAAATATTCTGGAAAAAAAAAAAATCACAAACGTGTCTTGAAAAAATATACATACTGTTATATATATTGCGTTCAAATATATATTACGATTTTTACGAGGGCTGAGAAAATAATTCAATAAAACACTGGAGGTTCTGAACCGAGGTTACACACATTTCTGATGGGGATTCAGTACACTGCAGTTTCCAACTGTTTTTGAAAATTATTTTTCAAGTTTATACTTTTGACCTAATCTTACCAAGAAAACATGTCACATTGGCCAGTATAGTGGCTACAACTTTCGTACTGTGATCATCCCATCAATTTCTGATCTAAACTGAGGGGGTGCGGTCAGATGAGCAATCTGGAATCTGTCAGCACCTTAACTCCCTCGGTCGGGAATTCCTTCTTTATCCTGGCCACTTTGGAGCGGTTCCACATGGAAAGTACTGAGCAGTGGAAACTGGCAAGCCAAAAAAACCTCGGTAGTCCACAAGATGTCCAGATTTGCATTCCTTCCTTGTGACACAAAAGCAAGGGAGAACACCATAATTTGACCAAGAGGGGATGCACTTTTGGCAAAGGGAGATAGAGTGAGTGATGCAAAAAGAGTCTGACAAACTTGGGAAGTGCGGAAAGAACTAATATGAGAAATGATAAGTGAAAGAAAAAGGAACTTTTTTTTGTGCTGGAAAAAAAGAGCTATTTTAATAAGCTGTCGAAAAAAGCTTGTTGGCTTCAACTGTTTTCAAGAAAGGGAAGGCAGATGTGAAGATATGACTTCTTCCTCTCTAACTTTTTTTGTTATCATAATAGGCAACCTGGGCTCCCTTCACCTAAGCGTCACGACAGAATGCATACTGAGGCGATTGAGGTGGCGTCGTGAGGGATGAGGAGGAGGTAGGCAAGTTCACAAGAGGGGGGTATGAAGTGTTTGACTGCTGGCTTTCCACACAGTAGCATTCTTTCACACTTGCTGGAAGTAATCAGTGACTGGGGCCAGAGTGAAAATCTAAGCTCCTTGTGTTTGTTTTGGCGGCAACTCCCCAATATTCCAACTTCTCCACCTTCACATGCAAAAGCCCCATTTGCTCATGTAGCCACAAGAAGATGAACTTCTCCTGCCTTCATGCAGCTCCCTCAACCCGTCGTCCACCCCAAATCACATCAACATAGTTGCAAAGTGTCAGTGAGCCTCATGATTTCATCCTGTGAGTCAAACAAAGGTAAAAGAGAAAGTGAGAGGAAAATGTATGTCTGGTGTTTGCTTTTCATTTCTAAGACGAGTATCGATTTCCGTACTAGAGAATCAGCATCCGAAGGACAATTCTGTGATTTGCTAGGGGTGCATTTTCCTTCGGCCCATTCTTTGCATTTGCCACCTGACAACGAACCCACAAATGACAGACAAATTCCTGTCTTTTTTTTTTGTCTTAACTGCTTAGGATGTCCTATGTGGTGCTCTGGTCGCATTGGCGAAAAATTGTTTACATTACATTCATCATTTAAGTTGCTTATCCTTGATCAAGGAGATATATAAATGGGGATTTTTCCAAAAATGTTGAATCCCTAATTGGACTACGTTAAGGGAATTGAACTTCACAATTTGTGCTGTAAATACATTTGAGTTTGAATTGCATAGTGTCGAGTACATGCCAAATAATGACATTCATCTGTTTTTATTAAAACCTTTACATAGTTTCTAAATAAAGAATGGCAACAATAAACGCACATCAAAATCTAAACATTTATTGCGTAAATAAAATTACACACAATGAAGCGATGACAGGGGTCAAGAGGAGTTGGGTGGAAGTTTTTGGAGAATCCAGGATTTCAGCAGCTCCACCTCTGGCAGTGAGAGTTGGTGGTTGAGACCGTGTATGGAGTGGAAAGCGGTTTTCATCCCTGCCTTCTGTAGCGAAACCGAGGTGTCCTTTCCCCACTGGTGTAGTACCAGCTCATCACTTGTCCCATGGCACTGGAGCAACTCCGGGAGAGAGTGCCCTGCTCTGACCCGCTCCTCCACTGCCTTCATTACACAGAAATATAAAAGTGAGAGCCAGATCTGGTGTGACTGCTCAAAATGAATCATAAATAAGGTGGTTTGACTACACTGGAGTAAGTTGGATTTTTCGTGGGCGCCCACAAGGCCTTTTATAATTCCCTCTTTTAGTTGTATATTCCACGACAATCAGCAAAAAAAGCTGACCTTTTGACTCTAACAGCAAAGACACTGAGGAATAACATCCAGATGGCGACCAACCGACGGAAGTATAGATTTACTGGCGCCACCAATACTAGGCCCAATGCATCCTCGGACCAGAGTGCTTCCAGGTGTCCTGTCGGACAACCGTCTCCCCTACAGAGCCCCTGCAAAATGCATCTTTCAGAACTTAAGTCTGAAATTGGCATGGCACTGAATGTGGCTATATTAGCGATTCAGTCAATGTTACCAAGTTTCCTCACAGAACATTTTGACTTGAACTACAAGCATTAAAATGGATGCAGTATTACTTCCACTCACAGGTGACCCAATTGATCATATTAACGTCGCTCAGCAGATTTTTTGCCCAATGTTGCGAGCAAATATTTGACCCTCCACCACTAGATGGCAGCAGCAACACACGTAGGCAGATGATACAACAATGCTTACAGGCATATATTCTTTATCATATGCAAAAAAATCTACTCTTCTTGCAGCCTACCGAGTCACTTAGTTGTGAAACTGTTTATGAATGTATTTTTATAAAGTTCCCCCTGGTGGCATACACACGAGAACGTGAACACTGTCAATGAGCATTTCCACATGAAATCAAGATGCACAAACTTTACATTCTATTGAATTGTGTTAATACTCCATGCTTTGCAAGACATACAATGTTGTGTAGTGTTGGGAGAACTTCCACAGGGCACAATTAATTGAGATATGAGTGATTTGAGTCCCGAGCAAGGTCGGGGAACAAATCGAAGATTATATGTCAAGGGACCACAGTACCTGGATTCCTATATAAATTCATCATAAAAATGTGATCTGTGCGACATCTACTGTAAAGCACATTAGTCTGAGTAGATTGTTTGGACACGCAAACATTTCATTTGAAAAAATAAACAAATCTTACACCATAGCAACAGATAACTCGTTGGTTAGTTTAAGAAAAAGGTGTTCGGCAATTGTTACTTTGATGAAGATCCAAATCACATTTCATGACCAATAAATGTTGAAATCCAGGTATTTCTAAAGAGTTGACATACCTTGTCTTGTCTACAGTATAAGCTCGAGGACATGCGCAAACGGTTAAGCCATCATTTTCAATTCAATGAAACAAATGGCTTGCCAATCTCTGGACTCCTGGAGGTCCATGATATAAATTGCAATACAGTCTTTAAAGGGGTAAATCCATGGCTCAAAACATGCTTTTTAATTAATTAATTAATTATTTTTTTTTAACAAGGAGCTCAGTAACCCCAACTTCAAATTTTAGGGGCACTGGAAGAAAAAATAGGGGGGCCAGTGCCCTTGCAGCCCCACCCCCATAGCTCCGTTGCAGTGTATCTGGTAACCATTTATATAATTTGTTGAAAATATGGCAGCGACTACTCTGGCAACTGGATAATCATAGTCATTTGTAATTTCATCTTGAAGCATAACGTTTATGCAAAACCCTTCTGTTCTGTATCCCAGGGAGGTCGAAGGAGGTTTCAAATTGTTTATGCATGTTGTCACTTTGTTTATGTGGCATGAAAAAACACACACAACAATGATGAAACCACTTTGAACACAAATTGAACCAGAAATAACAGGCAGTGCCTTTTTGTATAATTGATGTGTTATACCTGGAGGGCAACAGAGTCTTTATTGAGGAAACTGGAGAGTGCATAAACCCCAGCGACATCAGGGTGATACCGACAGACCAAGTGGAGGGCCAGAGCGCCACCCATGGAGAAGCCACCTTGTATTTAGAGAGACAAAGAGAAAAATAATAGTCACAAAAACAGTTGAAGCACTGTGATTATTTCAGAATTAGGCAAGGACCCGAACTTCTTCTTTCAGATCAAGTACATGTACAACAATTTTATTCCATTCTCTATTCTTCCATTCTATTCTTTCTTGGAATATCTCTTTAATTAAAAATAACTTTCATCACTCAGCATAAGTTAGGTGAACATCTGGCTACACACATTCAGCCAAATACAGATGCAAGCAGGTGTCGTTTGAACAAACGGGAATAGCTCCGTTGTTGACAGACACACTAAACTTTTGCAAATCGCAAAGCTGCAGTAATTGAACTCTTTTTTCGCAGAGTAGAAAGAATAAAACCTGTGATTATTATGATATCCTTTTTTCCTGTATACTCTATGTCGCGGTGCTGTTTGGATTCGGACACAGCATTTCTTATTTAAAAGTTTATACAGCAACATCAAAGCTATTCATCAACCCGACTATGCTGTTTTGCGTTACGCGTTAACATTAAGCTAATGGTGGGACTTTTGTGAGCCCAAGATACGTGGTTGTTTAAATATACGTGTAAATCTCTTTATTTAGTGTAAGTTTTACTGTGAACTTCAAATGTGAGTATAAAAAAAAAACAACTTGAAGCATGCACACATTGATTATTTTAGAAGAACTGTTTGCTATCTGCCAAACTGAAGATTGGATGCTCAGGAAAATCAGAATAGTAGAGCATATTGTCACTGTCCTATGATAAACAGACATACATTTTTTTCATTTCAACAAAATAATTAAAAAAAAAAAAATCACAAAATTGGATAGATGTGTTTTTCACAGGACAGTGACGATGTGACAGGCTGGTAAAGACGCCGTAGTATTGCATTGGCATAATAAGGGCCAAGTGGTAGTAAAGACGTACAGTATCAATATTAGGCCTTCAACTAATGATTATTTTAATGAGCAATTAATATGTTGATTATTTCGGAGATTAATCGCTGAATCACATTTCAAAAGTGGGACCCAAGTTCGGTCTTCAAGAGCCCCAGCCTAATCATTTGAATCTTGAAACAGGTTAGATACGGGCTCTTGATGACCGGAATTGGGCACCCCTGTTTAAAAGTCTTACCTTTATTCAAAAACAGGACATTCTTTCAAATTTAGAGTGCAGAAAATGTACAAGAGCATTTTTTATTATGATTCAGTTACTAGTTTGTTCCATAACATGTCAGAAAAAAAGGCAAACATGTCGATCATTGTTTTCCAAAGTAAAAGCAGATTGCAAATGTTTTACTTTTGATTGAACACAAAGATAACAAGTCTGCTTTTAAGGAGGACGACAGAAAGCTAAGATATTTACTATTGAGGGGCAGTAATTCCAACGATTTCAAATTAAACGGTGATACTTGATTAGTTGTTGATTAATCAATTACCCGTTGCAACTTCAATCGAGACAGTGTATCAGTACATTCCCAGAACTATGGCTAAAAACTTGTCTATTTTTCACTTTCAATGTTATACTACGCGTTTACTTGGTGGGAAAAAAATACCTGACTCACAAAAAAAAAAAAAAACCTGAAAAAAACAAAACAAAAAACAAATGAATCGTAAGTTCCACATCATCAACTTTTTGGTCTTATAATAAGCCGTCCAAGTCTGTCCTTAATCTTCCACATCTGTGTACATCTGGGAAAATATCCAAGGACCCAAAATCATGTCAGAGAGCTAAATGAAGAAAGAAGAGGGAAATGAAGAGAGTGCAAATGTGGACTTCTGTATAAACTGTCAAGTTAAAAAAGTGATAATTGGGTGCAATTGTGCATAATAAGTGTACTTAGCAAATGAAAAAAAAAGTATTTAAAGACTTCACAAATCTCTAAACAGTAACCCCTCAAAAAGCAAAAGAAAATACTTTTAACCGCCTTAGAATGGAAATGGAAAGTGAATTGAACAAATTACTTGTCAAAAACACTTTCGACTTTATAACTTGGTGAGGCCAGTCAAATTCTCCCACACACAAATAAACTCCCACTTTTCTTTAACCTCCCCGATTAGCATTGAAATGGAAAGGGAATTGATCAAATTCCGCGTCCAAAATACATTCTACTTCATTGCTTTGGGAGGCCAGTCAAGTCCTCCCACAGCAAACGCTTTGAAGAATTATGGGCAGAATTTTGGAGCGCTGGGGGGTGCTATAGCTCCTACCACCAACATTTTTGTCATTAATTTTTTTTCTTATTATTGTGAATGCTACATTTGGTGGAAAAACTGGTAAAAACCAACAACGTACAGTACGTGTGACAGCGGCAGTCAAAAACAGGCGACATAACGGCAAAATTCTTTTGGTTAATTTAGAGGTGTGACACATAATTTTAGTACATTACGTCTACTACCATTGCAGGGTCAATCTAATTTGGCCCAATTTTAGAGTTGAACTTTGTCAGGCATTGGGTGTTTCAATCTGCAAATGTTGCACGGTGTGCCCTCTGAAGTATACCAGAATTAAATATTACGTTGAATCCAGATTTTTTTCTTTCGCCCTTTTCAACACTGTTCTTGGTTTTCGGGATGTTCATTTATGGTTCGGGCACAGGAGGGCCCAAGGATGACGGCGGCCCAACACAAGCCGGGGCATTTTTGTCACTGGTTGCTAAACTACCAAACAGGTAGTAGCCTGGTGCTTTGGATGGAAACAAGTCGCAACAGAAAGCCTTGGCTTAATTTATAAGAAGAATGAGGAGGAGATGTGAAAATCACATGTATCACACATCACATCACTGTGCCCTCTTTACAGAAGTTCGGTACATCATTTGTCTTGTGTCTTTAAGCTCAGGACACTACATTCACTATCATATCATTAACATCTCCGATGTGGAAAATCAAAACTGAGTTCACCCAGTGTTTTTTAAGAGTTAGTATTAGAGCTCTAAGTATGTGCAAGTGGATTTTCCCAAAATTGGGTGTTAAGTTTAACACCTGATTCCACTTCTCCTACCTCTGCTAGCACTCAAATAAAATCAAACTCTATGACTGTGGATGTCACTCTACAGTGTGAACTGAGGCTGAATGACTTACCGTTTTGGTCCCGAAATCGCAATATAAGACGTGATTTCGAGATAGTCAAAGCTGCGTTTTTTTTTCAATGGCCTCACTAAGCAGGTCACAATAACCAACCAATCAGTCAGAAAAGTCACAATACAATTTTTTCCAAAAATCATTCAGCCCTTGAGTGAACTCACACAGTTGTGGCAATGCGCTTTGCTGCATTTTGCATAAAAGATACAGGAGGCTATTCTGAAAGTATAAGGAAAATTAATGAAAGGGTATTTTAAACAACTATAAAAACATCACGTATTCCACTAAAAAAGGTCGACAAATGAACACGAGAAATCTCGTTGCACACTTGAGTACAATGACAATAAAGGGATTTCTAATTCTAATTCTAATTCTAAAATGGATAAATGATATTGAAAAAATGCACCATTGCACGATACTGACATGAATGCAATATATATTGTGTTTTAAATTCCCTTTCCTCACAGTGAAACAGCAGCCTGCCCCTCAGAAAAAGGTTTCCATAGAAAGTTTGAGCGCTTGTCCATCAGCCAGAGAAGTGCACTTTGGGTACACACGGCTGCATTTCGACAGAACAGCCAAGTGAATCCACTGAGTATTTATAGTTAATGACAAAATGTTATGATTTAGTAAGAACGTATTTCAGCACTTTCCCATGAGCATATGTTTTTTCACTTACAGTACTTGGGAATCGAGTTTGGGAGCTTTTCTGGCCCTTCACACTCCGTCTTTCACACAGTTCTCTCCACCCCCCACCTTCTCCTGCAGCACTACCTTCATGATTTCACGACTTGAAGGTTAACCCTTTCCCCGGCGCTCTCAATAGTTTCTCCTTTCATGGGCGACTAGCAATTGGTGAAATTAAAACACTTGATGGCCTCCCATATGTTTCCTGTGGGAACTCTGACCTTACTCCAGTCATAATATTTATAGTACTTCATCCGACTCATTGTATTTCACAGTGATTTAGATGGGCTTGATAAGCGGAATATTTGAAGCAAAAAGCTTTTTAGGGCAGAGAAATGACTTTACAAACGTTTTAGTCACTGTTGGCAGAATATAAAAGGTCCCGGTAACTTGATGAGTTGCATTCTTTATTTTATATCATGACCATGGGAGGCAGGGAGTAAGGTTTGTGACTATGTGCGAGTTTGTGTATGTGAAGGGGAGGGGAATTAGAGGAAAAGAGATACTGTGAGAAAGGGAGTGAGTGAGTAAACCAGACAAAGTAGTAGTGTTGGAAGTTGACAGATTGCATCGCCGCCATACTGCCAAAGTAAAAAGAGCTGACATAGGGGAGGGATTTTAAGTCGCTTACTGAGGTGATTTAATGGTTATAAATCATTCAATTGAATTCATGTTGCAATATTCAGACCCCGAGTTTACAAAAATACTGCTTTTTTTCCCTCCATCTTTTATTGCCAGGCAAAGCAAAATTGCGAGATAGTGTCAGACCCGTAACAGACACATTTGTAATTGATGAATTAGTCATTACTCATGGGTGATAATGGACAACATTCAATATCTCAATATATTAGGGTAATTGTATATCCAGTTAACAACAGATATTGGTATATAGTATTTTTCCGTCTAAGTCCATGAAATGAATGGCAAATTCATACGATCTTTTTTTTTCATTTATTTATGAAACACAATCCATCCATTTACCAACCACTTATCTTTGTTAGGGTCGTCTGTGTGCATGAGCCTATCCCATCTGACTTTGGGTAAGCGAGACTTGGCATAAAACACACATTCTATTTAGAAAACCCAATTAAATCGTATAAAAATGAAAAGAAACTAATATTCTATCCAGTATTATTTTCCATTGCACTAACTATTCTCTTATTTATCTAATTTATATATTTATCTGAATTAGTGTTGTATTGCACTGGAGAGGGGAGCTCTCTAATCTCGTTGCACACTTGAGTACAATGACAATAAAGGGATTTCTGATTCTGATTCTGATGTACAACATAGTGCTAGTGATTTTGAATGGTATTTATTTGGCCATTGGACATTTGTGTTGTATTTTGTATTTTATTTTATATATTATTTATGTTCGGTTCAGATTTGTTATGGAGTTGTATAATCGTGATAATCGCAACCTAAATCACCACATTTATCGGTATTCTCACATTAATACTGAATCCTCCGTGGCAGGGGTCACCAACCATTTTGAAATTGAGAGCTACTGGGTACAAATTAAAGCAAAAAGCTCCCAGTTTGCTCAAATTGCCCGTAGTAATGTTATTGTTATATATTATTAGTTATATGTTACTTTTAATAATTAATGATATCCATGTATTTGGAAACACTTGTTAGTAACACTTATTAGGTAACAGATAAATAATTTGCCACACTTTTCTGTGAATCTTTGCCAGTGTTGGCATTTTCAAATGATCACTTCTACAACATTTGTAGAAAATCCCAATGCCCCACAGCTAGTGACTTATTATTTTTGTTAACAGGCCAGCAGCCATCTCATGTAGTCCTTGGGGGCTTCCTTGGAACGGGGTTAGGGGGCAATAATTTTTAGGAATAAGGCCGGAGGGCGGGGGACTGACTGGCATAAAAGGGTCAAGTGCCCGGCCAGCTCTGGTGATATCATCCATCCAACCATTATCTCAATCAAAATAATCTTGACTATTATTTTGACTAAGATCATCTAGCCCTACCCGTTTCTGCATGATGCATCTTGCGATACTAATGTAAATCACTTCAGTTCCAAGCAATAGAATAAGAAAAATACAACACATGGATCATGTACTGTACTAATAAAACCAGATTCATACCGATGATTATCCGATGTTTGGGGATGCCAACACTGACTTCGTCCTGAATGATGGACCCTAAAGTGCTGCACATGGCGTCAATGGATTGGAGGTGCTCTGGACTGTCGTATGAGATCTTGAAACGGTCAAACCAAACAGTGGACAGGGCTCCGTGCATAGGTGTGTATGGTCTGATTGGGATTAGGAAAAGGCAGTAAGTAACATGGTAATTTTGTCTTATTTATTTTATAGAGTTTGACTGATTCATTTACAGCAGACAATATTATTAAAGGTTTTTTTGTTACCTAAATGATGACATGCAATGATGTCAGTGCTCTACTGGCTGCAGGTATAAATTGCTCTCTAACTTTTTTGCAATTGCAGAACTTTAAAGTGAGACTACAATTGCTTCTCAAATGTTAGCTGTCCTCGGATTTGTTCATATTTGTAACAATCACCCATAAGCCATTGTCTGGTGTTGTGCTGGTTCTCTCGCCAGTTCAAGTGTCTCTTGCGGCCATCTAGGCACCTGCGATTACCGGCAGTGGACGCGACGAAAAAGTCAAGCTCGCCTGTTTTTTATTTTTTTCCCACAGTAATTACGTCACTTTACACTCACAATCATCACTACTCAGGGCTTTGCAACGAGACACAGGCAGGAAGCTATGCTCAGCTAAGTAAAGCCATCTTCATCTTCCATTAACATTTGTCACCAGAAGAGTGCGTTCTCAGCTAAAATGAGCAAAAAGACAGAAGGCCAAACACTGGTTATAGGTGCGGTAAAGATAATTTTAAAATGATTAATTATAGTATTGAGGAAGCAATTTTTGCGCTGACCATATTTAGTGGTCAACCGAACCGAGTGAGCCGACTTTTTCTTCACCAGTCGTGCTGTCTATGATGAATAAAGTCCTCATTAGCATGCAGTTGTTGTCCACGTATTATATAACTAATTTGACCTAAAAGCTGAATTTATTGCTGCCCTTGTTCCTCACCACCATTCTGTGGTCCCGTGGCCACCAACTCTATTTATTATATCTATTTCTGATTGAACTAGCCAAAACTAATAACATGAGGCTAACCCAATTCATTTCTTCCTTCCATCCATCCATCATCCATCTATTATCCGATCCGCTTATCCTTATGATTGTCGCGGGCATGCTGTAGCCTATCCCAGGGGTCTTTGGGTGGTATGCAGGCTACACGCTGGACTGTTTGCCAGCCAATCGCAGAACACGCAAAGACAAATTCATGCCCCATTATCCAGTCAAGTGTGCACTGATTGCATTTCTTCATTTCATTTTTAAGATCAGTTGCAAATTGTCACTGTAGTTATGGTATATTATGGTTCTGAAAAGACAATATTACATCTAGGATTTGTAAATTCTTTTAAAAATACACTGTCACACAGTTAGGTCATAACATTCTCATAAACAACCAAGTAAGTCGCAAATGAATTTCACATCAGCGCCCGCCAATGTTCCTGGTTTTGCTCCAGGCACATGATCAAAACATCAACAGCACGCCCACTCACTCGCTGTGAATTCTCTCGACAATGACCTATTCAGTTCACACATGGACTCAATCGGATCTTACACAGACTTTGTACTAGGAAGCTGGCACGACTGTTTAATATCCACTTTGAACCTGTCTGACTGATTTAGACATTTGCACGCTTCAGAACGCCTCTTAGATGACTATTTCAAAGAATACTGTCGTGCCTTTTAAGACATATTTGGTAAGTTGACAATCAAACAAACAAACACAATCCATACCTTGCAGGGGCTGTGGGGTAAATGACTTTGATGTGAGCAAAGGTCAGACCAGGCGTCATCACATCGCGAACCCAGGCTCTTAACCCTTGCCCAGTGTCACCTAGGCATGGAAATTAAGTGCATTAGCATGGGAAGAACTGAGATTGTATCCTGTATAATATCATGATCTCTTCAACACCTTATTATCATTTTACACAATATGATTAACTTTAGGACGCATGCTCGGTGTAAATACGCTGCAATTACATTACGTGAAAATGTTCCACATCTGTTTCAAGCGCCACTATTTATTCCTTAACAGATGCTACACTATTTACATATAGTTTGTTTTTGTTTTTTTGTATTTCTAATAACTGTATCCGTAAAAAAGTCAATGGTCTGTCTTGGCAATTTTGAACTATCGGTCAGACTGTTAAAAAGATAAATGGATAGTAAAACTTCATGCACCCTGGAGAGTTTCTGAGGCAACGCACCTGAACCGTGCAGAAAGATAACCGACGCGGAGTGCTTCCCGGTGGGAGACACAACACACTTCCGTAGCTTCTGCATAGCAGCCATGACGGCAACGGCGAGTAACGTAATCTCGCGAGAGTGTGCGCGATGCAGCATGGGATGGAATATTTATTCATTTAATTATGTATTTATTTATTTATTTTAAAATTCGTATCAAACATTCGCACAAAATACTACATATATATACACACAGCATGAGTTTTTCCTCACAGTCAAATACAAATACGCACATTCAAATACAGACAAAACAGGTAACAATAATTTTAAAAAAGAAGAAATGGTTTGGAATTCCAGTTTTTCTCAGTTGCTTTGGTACATTTCTCTGGTCAGATTTGAATTTCTCAAAGCTACTTATTTACTCATTACTTATTCTTTTGTGTCACTGCTCATTTATTTGAACAGGTTGCAAATGTTCAAATACGTGTTTTTTCAGACATTATCAGTTGCGTATGTTAAGTTGATCAAAATGTATTGTAATGAGTCTCACACCCACAAAATGTTCACTGCAGTTCACCGTACTAGTCTTTACACGCACCATGGTTGAACAACTTGTCACATCAAGCACATTACTGTACATTCCTATAAGTGTCTATTTTCAGAATCACCCACTGCCAAGTTGTAATTGTTGGCGGAATCAGCTCCCTTGTCAAAACCTTAACGAGCCAGTACCTCAACAAGAGGAGGATGAATGGTCCAGTCATCTAGAGATGGGTTGCAACACGTCCTCCTCTGTCTTTTCACAGCCTATGCCTCGATCATATCGTTTGGGGCTTTCAATTATTGCCTTGTCTGCTCTCTCAACTCTGTAGTTGGATTGCTATACATGTGAGATGAGACTGACTTTGGAGAGAGGCAGGTGTTCCAGAACTGCGGAGAAGATAGAATGAGGATCATAAAAATGTCTGTTACAAGTGTCCTCAACACGCAGGATTTATGCTGTACCCCCATTTGATAGCCTGGTGCAGGTACAAGACCAAACAGTTTGTCGCTTTATGGTTTCACCGCTGTACAAAGATCTCCAAAGTCTGAACTTGGAGAAAATAATTAAAGAAAATACTACTAATATAATGTAACAATTAATGCATATGACAACAGCTGTATGACCTACAATGTTTAAGAGCCAAATTATGGTTGTAAAGTATTCACAATTCCAGAGCCATTTGGTCATTGTAGAGCCGAAATATTTTCCTAAAAGCAATGTGTATAGGATGACTGTTTGAGTCACACATCTTAGATCAACTTATTGATTTCAGATCATAGATCCACACATCAACACACTACTGCATGCATGCGCTTTTCAATCCAGGATGCTGCCTCAGCACGCCTGAGCCTGTCCTGCTTAACTTTGATGGATTCTGGCTGGTGTTAATCTATGGAGAACACATAATGGTGATTGGCAACAATTTGGAGCTCCATGCAACTCCTCCCACAGGTTTGTGGGAGGTTGGAAGAGGACAGGTATGTAGAGTGTATGCATATCCATCATCTATGACTTTTGGTGCAGGTGAAAGGTGAAGTTACTCTGCTGTGTTACGCACCTGAACTGTAAACGACAATAACAAAATGAGGATGGCATAAATACAAAATACATTTAAAGAGTGTATTTGTACTGCAAAGATGATATTAATCAATATCCACCCTCCCCTGTGCAGATGTTAAATTGATCCTCTTGTCTTATGTTCATGTTCCAAGAACTCTTGGAAACGAAGCGCTCTTCAATAAACTGCTCCTTGGAAGCCTCTGCCCTCAGCATGTCAACTTAAACTTCTGGATCGATTGGAGCACAGATGCTGGCAAGTGGGTTTGGCTTTCGACAGGGATTCTCCAGAGGTGTGTGAAGCCCTTGATGGCTGCGATGACTATTTGCACTTTCTCCTGTGGCTTTTTGATCTGGGCAGGATCCAACTCACAATGCTTGCCTGCCATCTTAGGGTCATCAATCATGGCACACATCCGAATAGTAAGATCATAGAGCTGAGCATGGGCAGAGGTTGTGAAGCACCATTCCTGCTATGGGCCGCAGTTGGAGGCCACTTACAACTGAATTGTATCAATCACAACCAACAAAATCTTATAATTAAAGATGGATGATTAGGGTTGTGTCTACATACTAACATACCTGAGCCTTGGCAAACTTTATCAACATCTCCGCCTGACCGAGAGGTCAATGTTTGTGAGAAACCTGCTGGAAATAAATAACAAGGACTTAGTTACACAGCATTAAGGCAATGAGCACACAGATTACCAGGTGTAGTTTTAACCATCATATGCCAAGAGATCTGTCATAGAGCCACTTCAGTGACGCAAAACCTCAAGGTTGTTGGTTTTCATTGCTAAAAAGCAGGGGTGGGTAGTCCGTCAGCGCCAATAAAAAGGTCCGTCAGTGTGTCACTGATGGACTACTGTTTTGTTGGCGGACTGACGACTGACGGAACCTTTGAAACACTGCTGGAATAAGAAATAAATAATGTTTTGCGGCACGTTAACCGCGTGCCCTCTTGAAAAATTTGTGATTAAAGCCCAAACGAGAAACCCATTTGTTTGTCTCTGTAAGTTGTTTGTATCAAAAGTTATGCAACTCTCTATGTCATATTTTGATTTTGCAGATTTGAGTTGGCTACAGTAAAGGGTTAAAAACAAAGGCTTTCCAACTTTACTTCAGCTTGTAACCAGGATGTGGAAATTAGACACTTAATGGCAAAGAAAAAAACAGGCCACATTGAAAAAAAAAAAGCCCATTTTTCAATCTCGACCAGAAAAAAAGACCCCTTTTTCCATCTAGACTAGATGAGCGGATCAGAGATTAAATGGGATGTATTATCTATTTTTCATAAGTCTAGCCATAGTGAAAAAAAGAGGAATTCGTTTTTCACCTTCAAAACATCACAATCATGTAGAGAACAGTCACTAAACCAAGGAGAGCACTTAACAAATACATATTTTTTTGTACTACAAATAATGAATCAAAAGAAATGTCTGCGGCATATTCCCTTTTTCCATGTTTGTATCTCCACCATACAGTGAATCAGATCAGACACATGCAGGAAAGTGACGAGGTTTGTGACAGGGCAGTGCGCTGCACCAGGAATAGTCTGGGGGTGCATTCCCTTGCTCAAAGGGACATCAACAGTTTTCATGAAGCAGCGTAGCATCTGTTGGTGCATTTGCAATATCCATATTTGATTGACGGTCGTAGTTTACAAATCCAGATTCGGTAAAAGACTGAGCTACTTTTACATTATTGTTGTTGTGTTGATGTTACGTTACTGTGTAATACAAACGTAATAGCACTTTAGTACCAGTGTTATGATTCCCCTTTTCCTTGATTTGCTATTGTCGTGACTATGCCTTGTTATAAAAGCCAAAGTTTAGTAATATTTGAAAGGGCTGGTCATATCATCGACATCATCCTAAACAGACAATATGCAATCAAACTGAATATTATGAAATAATATCTAAATGAAATAGGATGGTCTGCCATGGTTCAGGTATGAAAAATCATGAATCTCACACTGCTGCTGTTATCTTGATAAATACAACATGTTTTCCAGCACTGTGTCATACTGTGTGGTGACCTAATGGAACGTCTGGATCTGCATATCAGTTGAAACACATTTGAGTATCTTATCTTGTATAAACCTTGGCCTAGTTAGCTTGAATTCTGGTCATTTTCCTAAGCCATGGACTCACTGGACCACACAAATTGTGTCCCGGCCCTGAACCCCCTCTAATAATACAAAGTGTTGCTTGAAAGAGACCAAAGCAAATATAGTTACTGTTTGTACTCATTGCATTGAGACTTGACAATGTCACAATCCTACTGATAACCTTATTGAGCTCTCAATAAAGCTAACTACTAAACTAATAATTAACTTAAAATAAATACATAAGATGCAATATATTTATCTTCAAAGTAAACACGTAATACTCTTATGATATGTATGGCAAAGTTTTTTTTTTTTTTCCTTAAGGCCGGATGCCCTTCTTGACTTTTATCAAGGCTCGGGACCGGCTATGGCTGGCCATTAAGGCAATGGCCAGGATTTCAACCCCACATGCATGAAAGGCAGCAGGATGTATCACTACATCAGGGGTGCCCAGGTCTGGTCCTCGAGAGAGCCCATCCACCCTGTTTAGATGTCTCCCTCCTCCAACACACCTGGTTCAAATGATCCAATACAATACAATACGATACATCTGTAATTATATCAGGATGAGCTCATCAGCAAGCTTTTCAGAAGCCTGATAACGATCCTGGTCATTTGAATCAGGCGTGTAGGGGCTCTTGAGGAGTGGACTTGGGCACCCCTGCACTTTATTATCAGAGTACTCAAGAATCTTGTGGATAAATTCAACTCCAGCACAATCTAAACTTCACTGATTGTTCATTTGATCACAAATGGGACAAAACAGAGAGAATTCTCCGTACATAATTGTGCGCGGGTCACAAATCGGCCAAACGAAGAGGTGACTGATAAACTGACAAATTTCCAATAACTGACATTCTTAATTCTGGGTACGTCTGAGGAAGCCTGTGGGAAGAGCTTAAGTTTGGCAGGCACAAAGCCGTTATCCCGGAGGGAGCTGGAGTCTCTCCTCCTTGATGCTGTGTACGCACTGGAAAGATCACCAGTCATTGTCAGGACTGATGCACAGAGGTAGACGACTATTCACACAGAAAGCCCTCAGCACAGAATCAAACGAATCACAAAAATAAATAATTAAATAAATGAAAACAAAAAGGTACACATTTTATTGTATTTATACAATGCTTCTTTATTGAGAGAAAAAATGTTTGGGTTTTGGTTAACGAGCAGCACAAGTGCCAAGAACACTTGATTCACATCTGGATAAACGTACAGGCCGTGGAATTTATTTTGCCGCTTGCTACAGTCTGCTTGCAATGGGGTATTGATCAAATTCAAGGGGTGTAGCAAGGGTCTACCTGTGAGTGGCAGATTTTGTCTTTTATCGCTACCTTCAGGACTGGAACAGTATCACCTGATCAATCCGTTCGGCAAAAGGATCATGCTGTACGTGTGTTAGATTGGTGAGGCTTGGTCAAGATCCATTTTTAATAGTAACCAATGTTCCTCTGCTGCCTGTCAATGTACAATCTGGCGCCACGGTACCCGTCTAATCCCTCTACAGTGTAAGCACTATTGACCTCAGTATCCTGCTGCAGTCCAAATGTTGTACGCAGCTTTGGCAGCTTTTTCCAGTTTTATGGCTTCACATCAAAGACCCCCTCCTGCAGCCTTGCCAGAGAGCGCCACATAACTCAACCAACATGAAAGTACTCCTGAGTGTAAATGTTTTATGGAGAGGAATAAAGTAAACATGCAGAATCTTTAATGTAGTAGATAACTGGGTGGTTGGTCAGTGGGTGTTGCAGAGACATGGCATCTTTCTCACAATTTGAATCGCCACGGTCATTTTTAAGTCGGCTTTTCTTCGTGTCGTCAACAATGACAATAAAATATTCCGTTCGATGTTGTTGACCTTCAACTTTGCTCCTTTGTTTCAAACACCATTACAGGAGCAGAGGTTTGGGTTTATAGGAATGCTCATTGGTGGCCAAAGAATTTTCTGGCAATCTCTTTTTATTCTCAGGCCATGCTTTGAAGTGGATGGTTGTATTCTCTTTCCAGAAAATTAAAAGCACACTGTACATGTCAGTGCAAAGGTCAACAGGAACAACATGACATTGCACAATTTGGTTGGCCTCATCACACTGTTTAATTTCTCCCAAATACCTAATTGATAATTAAATGAAGCTGGTTATAATATAAGAGAGTGATTGATCTGCTTTCAATTTTTTTTTTTTTTGCAGTTTTCACAAATCCCACAAAATCTGCAGTTTTTCCTCTTGTGTAGTATCCATTCTTCAGGGGAGACTTGGCTGATTGACTAAAAGTAGTTATGGCCAGATACTGTATGCACAGTACCTAAAAATAGGAACAGTGCATCTCATTCATATTGAGCCAGGTGTAATGAAATGAAATTTCCATTACACTGCAGAAAAGGGATAAACTGTGCACTTTTCTGTGCAGTGATGCCTACCTGGCTACAAGTATTTTTGGAAACCTAAGGTAAATGAGCCAGCAGTTTTGGTTCTCTGTTCTGCTTGGGTTGATGTGGGAAATGTTGTAAATCCTTTGTTTTTGGATTTAATTACCTGTCATAAATAACTGCAGAACCGAGCAACTGTCCCACACTATCGCAAAACAAAAAACAGCCACGATGAGGTGATCATTCATAATGAACTGTTTTGAGCTTTGCTATTAACAAAGTAGGTGTGAACATACAGGAAAGAAAGCAATGGGATGCCAAAGTATCCCTCTGGGTGAAATTCAGACCACTGGGTGTCAGCAAAAACCTCATGATATTGTTGCTACTCCGCTGCTTGAACTCATCAGTCACTATCAGATGTGGTTTCAGACTTGAGAGCAGCGGTTCCAAAATGGTGCAGCTGAAGAACCGCATTAGAAATAAAACTTTCATCAAGTTAAATGCCTATGCAGTCGCTAATCAATGAGTCGAGTCGACTTTACATCTCTGCATCAGTTAATGCTTGAAGTCACCTAATCGCCAGTCACATATTTTTGGCATCACGTTTCCGATCAGCAAATTTACAAAGGACCTTTGACGACTCACTCTCTATAGCCAAAGAATAAACCTGACTATAACTGTGTGAAGCAGAGAAATGTGCGACCAACAAGGCAACACAGCGTTCACATCTGGTCGGGTTGGAGAGCAAGATTGCCACTAGTCTTAAATATTCACAAGTGCTGGACTTTGAGTCTTGGCGAAGAACGAGGGTAGTGACATGAAGTGCAAGTCCATCTTTGCGGCTAAAATGTTATGCACAGTAATACGCAGACAGCAACTGTGTGTTTATTAGTGGTTTATTCTCATCAAAACACACACCAACCCATTTGCACTAATGTAATCTATGAGCAATGATATATATATCTATTTTTTTACAGAGAATATAATTTGGCCACAAAGCTACAACCATGACAAGATTTGCCCCAGTGTCCACTAAGCGAGTAACATATCCCGCAGGTGAGATGGAGAGGGACAAGATCTGTTGATGAAATGAATGAATGAATCCACCTCATTCCTGGGAGTTCTGATGTACCAGTGAGCCTTTTGTTAAAGGAGCTACTCCAGAACAATTTTTTTTGAAAAATTTTCGTTTCCTTTTTCAAACGATTCTAAGTCCCCACAACATTTCAAAATCTCTTGGATTAGTCTAAAAATCTCAATTTGATCAGACCACCAAAACATAGGTGCTCCTTTCAATTTGTGGACAAAAAGCACGCAGGGAAAAAATGCGCATTGACTTTGTGCTAGTGTTTACGACAAACCACCAGTGAAGATTTGCAGAGTGCCCCATGAAGATTGAGAGCAAAGTCACAAGAACATACGGTATAAATTAATGTGCATGGAGTAATAACACCGGCATTCGTCCGGCAGCAACATGGAGTTTGACATTTTTCTGAACAGTACATATGTAAAATGTATTTGGCCTGTTCCTGGTCATTATTAACCTAAAAAGAGAATCATTTCATCACAGATGTAATCAATTTGTGAATGGTTCAGTATTTTAATCTTAATCTGCATATTATGTTGTTGCTGTTATTATCTGCCAACTCCCTCATACTCAGTGGACACTTCAGTTGTGTTTCTCTCTAATGCCAGTGTGAAGGGAGCTCTTCTTGTATAGTTAACAATATTAATGATTAATAATAAAAAAATAAAAGTAAAATCAGAAAATAATATTTGACACCACTAATTTATATAATTATTCATAATTCGTTTTATTTATTGTTTTACTTTTACACTATCACCGACACTGCTCCAACAACTTCTACTCATAATAAATATAATTATAATTATCATGATCATTTTATTCATTGTTGTTTATGTTTTATGTTGTACAGCACTTTGTTACAGCTGTTGTTAAAGTGCTCTAAATTAAGATGAGTTGTGTTTGCTAAATTGGTTGGACTTTTTATCTTTTTCATCAGTGGGCAGGCGGCAATGGGCATTATTAAAGGAAGCAGACAAGTCCCCATGCCAAGTTCCAATAGGACTGGATTACAACTGAGATGTTCAAGAGAAGGGATACATTTCAAAGAGAACCACTGATCGTGTGATGAGAAACATGAGGCAGAGAAAAATAAAGGGAAGACATGATGAAGGATTGTACGTTTTATTTTATGAGATTATGTGCTATTTATGACAGATGATGAATTCTTTGCCAAAGTCAACCCAATGACCAGAATCTTTTTTTTTCTTTACACAAGAGTCACTTTTGATTCGTGTTGCAAGTAGTGTGTGGACTCTGAACATTTTCATTTGTAAAATCAATATTTATTCATGTATATTGCTGATTTATCTTGCATGTACTTGTTCGCCAATCTAGTTGAAGTTTTTGTTATATCATCACAAAAATACCAATGTGTATTGTAAATATTTACTTTTTTTCCCTTTTTTTTTCTCATCCAAAAATATCTAGGCTTGGATAACGTTCCAGTACTCCTGCGACCCTCAGCAGGAGATCCGGCTTAGATCATGGAAGGATATTTACCCAGAAACTATCATCATAAATGATAATATTGTATGTTTGCAGATTTTTTTTAATTCCATGGATGAACTGATGATGTTACGGCAAAAGTAATTGAGGTCTATGCTTTTAAGTGCAACTATCTTTCAATTCTCAGAAAATATGGAACACATTTTCATTAAAATGTAGAACAATAAAATATCTTGGAAAGAAATCAAATATAATAAATTAAATGAAAATGGCTCCACCAGGCCCTTTTTCTTTTCTTTTGTATATCTTTCTTAACAACATCATTAAACAAATATTAAGACAATATATACTCCACATACAAAACTCTCTGTAGTGTCGGAGTGAAATGATATGTTTTTTTTATATTTTTTAAGTTCCATCTTTTCCTCCTTCTTGAACAATTTATATAAATTTTCCTTTTTTTTTTATTTTTCTTGAACATTACAGCAGGACTGAGTGTGGGAGTGTTTATTGTAATGCTTCAAAGAATAAATCACTCACTGAATTATTTAATTAGCAGTGACCTTTCAACAAAGCCTGGCGCAAAGGGGTAACCCTGTATACACTTACATATAAAGAAAACCAAAAAAAAAGGAAAGAAAAAAACACAACAAATAAGTTAAGAGACTACATTGAATATTCAAAAAGGACTATCGTTGTTGGCAAAAGGCTGTACCTACCAATATGAGACTCCAGTGTGTGGAACCAAGTGGTGTTTAGAGTTAATGTGTTTATGTTGCAGGCAGGGCAGGGTAACATCACTACTGTTAATGTCCCTGCTCCAGGTGATAACCACGGAGGAATGGTTCTCAAAGTCGGGAATGTGTGGGAGTTAACCATCTTATCAAGGGAAAAGACAGGAAAGATAGCATTGGCATAGGCGCACCTGGTGATTAATGTACACCATAAAGCTGACAGCCACACATCCCACTTTCATACCTCTCCCAGGAGAGAATTCGATTTGGCACAAAAAGAAAAACAAGGTAATGAGTAATCTGGTGTGAACAAGGCAGTCAGATGAATCTCAAATCCCCCTTTCCTATTTTCCATCTGAAAAGGTTTTGAAGACATTCCAGCTCTGTGGAAAATGTGTGTGGTAAGTGAATAAACAGACACTGATTCAATTCCAGCGTCAAATAAGCTTGAACATGATCCTGAGAGAGGCTTGGGAGGGGATCTGTGGGCCCGAGGCCTATTAGAGCGCTCCTGAGTAGACTACATTTTTTGGGTACTCTCAATAAACACTGTGTTAGGTCAGATGTTTAAGGCTCATATTATCCAGTCAATGACAGCATGAGTGATGCAAGTTGGATGAAGTCAAACACCCCGGAGGTCAAACAATTGACACTATGACCCACATTATAAAGGACTTGTGTCAAAAAGGTTTCAGAACTGGTGTCACAAAAGATACAGGATCAGTTTTTCCTTTCTATGTGGGCCAGACAATCAACTAGGAGGCTTATGAAGAGATTCTACTGTTTGCGTCATTCAGTGCGAGAGAAGAGATGAAAGTTGTGGCACGAGGCTGACTTGAGGCTGCTTCACCATCAGTCCTGATGTCCATCCGTGCTGGAGCAACCTCTCCCATCATCTGGCCTGGCTTTGTCTGATTTTATTCATTTTCTCCTAGCTCAAGGGGGTCATCAAAGCCAGGGGATTCGTTTTTATAGATGTGGACGTGATCATGCCTGTGATGATGGTGCTGTAGATGGATCCCAGAAGAAGAATGCATGAAGGGTTGGCAGAAAAGGCTGTGAGGGTGCAATAGATGGATTTGAGGGCAAAATTGTATTTTTGGTGAAACCTGTGCTGGAATGTTTCTGACACATCTTTTATTCTTTATTAATCCTTGAGGGAAATGTTTGTGAAAAGTGTCACAGGAGTAAAACTATGTATTCACACAGCACCAAGGTTATTTTCGTAAAAGAAAACGAACAAAAATGCAAAAATAAAATTAAAAAAAGATTAGCATTTACGAAATAAAATAAAAAGAAGGATGTTTAGGGAAACATGATAACTAACTCAAACAAAATTGTCTGCTTACAAAACTAACTAAAACGAACAATAATCGTGGAGAAAATATTCTTCGTTTTCGTCTTTGTAAGATTTTTCTGAAAAATGTAAAATGTAAAACATGGCGCTGCGGGATTTACGGCACCTCGCCGTCCTAAGTGACGAGACGCAATGACAATGAAGTCTCATGGGTATAAAATAAAAATAGGACAACAGCATAATGGCTAAAGTTGGGATAAAATGGCAGAGCTCCATTTGGGATTATTTTGATTATGATTGCGTCTCGGAGAAAAAAAAATGCATCGTCATGGCGACAGGTCTCATGCGCGGGATATTTGCCATCTCTCTCTCTCTCTCTGTCATGCACACTTTCAATATGCAAGGACTTACATTTGATGATTATGTAAAGTGATTTAAATTTGCAAACGTGTTCAATTGCCAAGTTTTTCTCATTAAGAAATTAGACCGTGATAAATAATTGCCTCCAAATTTCCACCATCAACGACCACAATAACATTTCTTAATAAATTCACAATCCATGACTGAACCTTTTGTCCATATTTCGTAAACACTGTTCCTCACTAAAGAACACTAAAAACGTGCAATAATTTGGTAAATTGCGCGCATGGGAGCAACGACGTCAATATCTCCATATTGCCTTCTGTAACAGATTTGATCATTAAATCACTGTTCTTGCACCACAAGGACCCACTCACAATAACTAACATGTTATTTTGCAATCATCCTAATTAATGGTTATTAAATTGATTTAATATTTTTTGTGATAGCCAAGACTGCTCAGCTTCCCAAAATATTTTAAACCCATTCATCAAACCTTTTTGGTTTTTTTGTCACATGTAAAAGTCCAGAAAAAACACACACTACTGGATATGAGTTTATTTGTCCAACCACTCACGGACTTAATATTATTTATCTTTTTGTGACATCATCCATCCATTTTTGCAGATCATACTTTAACAGATGGTACAATATGTTCTGAAAGACCAGACATTTGGTCCTCCAACATCAAATTTGGATTGCTCACACCAGGAAGGAGGGCGCTTCCATGATTGGATCCGTGAGGCCCTAACTATGACCTCTACACAAATCTTAAATCTTCTAATAATACTTGAGGTATGCCTAAATACAGGAGGTTCTATGAACATTGTGGTGATGTAATATCTTTAAGTAGGTTTTATAATGCATTGGTTCCAACCATGGTGTATATTGTGAAGGGAATGGAGCACAAGCCAATGTAATTGGAGTTCTTTTGGCTTCCTGTGCCATGGATGGAAACAATGACAACAATTTTTTATGCGCAAGTCTCCAATACTTTTACATTGAGGCTGAAGTTGTCATAAATGTAGGGCAAGGATTAAGTGGATTTAAGATGTGCATGGACTGCAAAAGTGTAGATGTGGGCGTTCAGTCGGTGCTAACAACTGAAGGGCTCACATAATAAAGATGGACGGAGAAGCTCAACTTTATAGTTTTTTGACACAGAAGTGGATTTTCACTCCGGTCCCATCCCACTCTTACAGAAAAAAATCCTGTCCCATCCAGTACTGGTGAAAACGACAGAATGACTCCCACTTCCATACCTTTCAAACTATACTACTTCTAATAAGATCAAGTTGTATTTTATTCATTTATTGAATAACTGGTCAACCCATTTCTCCAATGAACTTATTTTTTTGTTTTCATACTGGACAATCCCATGCTTGTCTGCTCCTGTGAACCTTTTTATCCCAATCACATGATTGAAGTTGACTCCCATCCCATGGGAATCCCACAGGATTTTCTTGACCCACGGGATTCCCGAAAAAATTTATATCCACATATAAAATAGTTCTAGGTCCAATTTAAAAAAAAAAACATAAAACAAATCAGATATATGTCGCACATTGGGCATAAAAATTGAGCTGTTGTGTAGACATAGCATTCGTCTCATTTGCGCCTTTGTTAATAAAGTGACAGATAAGATTGCGGTTCACCGATTCATATGCAAAATATTCTGCTTGAAGTCACGTGACATAAAGTGGAAAAACTGGTTTAAAAAATATCTGTTTGTGTGGACATGGCCTTTTATTACAGTTTTAGACTTGAGGTACCTGTTGTTACAGTCAAACAACCATCAGCTCTTTCTCAGTTGAAAAGAAAGAAAGAGCTTTAAAATGCATTGAATCTCCATCACACCATACGCAACCAACAAGCTCACGTGTTGCGGTGTCTTGATTTCACTATGACTGAAAACGGATGGTTATAATTACCACACCAAGAGCAATCGCTTCACAGATCCAGACTGGGGAATACACTCTCGTTATTGGTGGGAAACAAGGCTGATTTTGACAGGAAATGGAAATTTCAGAGACATTGTGGAGCGGCTACAGTTATCAGATTGCAGAACAAAATGAAACAGAACTTATCAGCCTTGGTTGCCGGGGAAATTACTGAACTGGCTTAAAAAACCTGGAAAGTATGGTGAGCAGTGGGGAGGCTTTCCATGTTCGTTTGGATTTCATGGTTTTCAACATGTTATGTTCATCACAGTCAAAATGAGGGAATGAGATTCAAGTCACTTTTTCCACTCTCTCATTACATTGACCTCAGGTTTAGTGAACTAGGGGCCTGTAATGTAAAACAAGATTAGAGTGAAACAGCTGGGACTTGAATAATATCTGGGAGGATTTTGGGGAGTGAAGCTTTCTGTTCTGTAAAACTAAATGAATGCATCAATGACAAAATGCGGATTTAGTGTCATAATTCAACCATGATTTTTTTTTTTGTAAAACCATGGCACCAATGTCTGACAAAACTTTAGTGGTTGAGTCACCATCACTCACCTTCACTATGACCAAAGTGTGATGATGGGACTTCCACAAAAATATGTCCCTATCATTCTCCTCAGTTTTACACAGCTAAAGTAACAACAAGACTACATTGATAAGCACAGTTAAAACGGACCTGTAAACTTACGGAAGGATGAAGGACAAGTCAGGGCCATATCGGGCAACACCTGTGGCCCGATCCACACTGAGCTGTGACAGAGCGTCCCGATGTTTAGGCTTCGCCTCATTCAACTCAACAGCAGATGATTCCCTTCAGGCTATCGGTTGTGCCTACCATGACACTGCAAACTACAGCTTACAGCAGCGTGGGCCACAACTAGTCAGTACATGCCCCTCATCACCAATCTCTTTTATTTTGAAAATAAATAAATAAATAAAAGGATACATAAAAAAAATTATAAAAAAAAATAAAATAAAATGAAATGTTACGTGATGAGATGTACATATAGCAACCACTACTACTGTCTAACATGAGCAGCTAACCTTAGCGGTCCACTCTGGTGTCTGGACTTTGTTTCCTCATCCTGAAGATGCTTGCTAATTTCATGACGACCAATGTTTGTCTCCTGGCTCGAGGTTTCATCATATCTGTCTGACTGACTGCCATAGTGGAATGGAAATAGTGGCTCAAGTGTTTCTGAAGTGCCACAAAACACTCATTTGAAGAGCAGTTATTTTGTTTCTTGTTAAGTGAGCAACATTCGGTTATGACATTTGGGTCAATGCATGCCAATTGAGGTTGTATAGCTATAATTTACTGAATATTTCGTTAATATACTGTATAGTAAATTTTAATAGAAACAAAGAATTATATTTACATAATTCTAAATCAATTTGTAGTCAAGGGATTTTTTTAAATGAAAGAAAATAAAATATTCTTGAGCAGGGGTGAGCAACAAAAATAATGGCGTGCGCCAACATTTTTTCATCTGTGCTACTGAAGGGCCACATAGGACCAAATATTTCCCAACCAAAAATGCTGCTTTAAATAACAAAATACGCACAAAAAAAGGCTCATAATAGATTAAATTTTTTTGTTGTTAGTATAATATTTTCGAATGCATGTATGAAAGATGTACTATCCTACCCCAACAACAAAGGGTTTGAGGCAAACAAGATAAACCACATGCTATGTTTTTTTTTTTTCATTCCAGAACAAAGCGTTCTCTTGCATAAAATTGACACTCAAGGATTGCACAAAATGGCTGAACAAGAAACCAACATTATGCAAGAACTTATTTTGTATTTTTTTCTTCACAAAAATCAACTCAAAGTTTTAATATTATTGAGGGACTATGTTTGTTGTGTATGCCATACCCAGTATGAGCACAACAAAGACATGTCTACCATCTACTGGTGATTGTTGATGTTACAACTTTAAACTACAGTCACAAACAGCCCATGGGCCACCAGTTGCCAAGCCTGCTGTTGAGTATTGACAGCTGCTTTTATTTTTGAAGCGTGGGAAATACCGTGTAGATAAGATTCTGTTTTACAGTTTAAATTTCTATTTTCCTACTCAGCCAATGTGTAACTAGGAGTACCGTGTGGAAGTGGTGTGGGTGGGCCATGGGACAGGGCTTAAACCTCAGGCTAAATCTACTATAAACTACATGTGCATGAGTTCAGGGATGAGAACATGGAGATTAAGTAACCGCTATTGTATGTAGGGTCACTGACCCTCTGCAACCTTAGATTTGTGTATGTAAAACCTCATGAAAGATAATAATGGATAGCAATTAGGAGGAAATCTGGGCTGAAGCAGAGCTGGAGAGCCTCATTGGTGCTTTGAGGTGTGGGGAGAGATTGAAACAATGTTAAGGAGGATTATACTCTGCACTGGGGGCTCATAACATTTGACATTTGAGATCTGGTATTGACATCATGGGATACTGGCCCACACATCGATTGGCTAACCACAGCATGCCTTTAAAAGTTGATTTTGAACTGAACAGGCGGAACAATGTGCATTTCTCGATCACACAGTCATAGTTCTTGAAACAACAAGCCGTTGTTTGAATGCACCAAGAGAGAGTGACCTTGTAGTTTAGTTCAATTTGTGAATATTTAACAGATGTAATAGCTATAATATCTAAATATAACATCATCAATCCACAAATAATTACCAATTGGCATTGGACAGTGATTCTGTAGCTATGAATGAATGATTTATTTCGAACATGTGAAAGTAAGAAAGTAACAACCAAGCAGACAAAATAAATTTTAATAATTTCATAAAAATAAAATAAAAATCATGATTGTACATATTCTAAAAGGAGTAGGAAGAAGGAAAACTTATCCCCCCCACCCCCCTTATATACACTTTTTAAAAATAATATCCAATAAATGCAATACTAATTGGTTAGAAATTTTATATACACATAATTATTCCTCTACTGTTGTGGAGTCAAAACTACGGCCCGAGTGCCATTTCGCCTGGAGGAGGACCCAAATGCAGAAAAAGCAAGGCAGGAGCAACTCAAAAGCGTATTTTAATGTAAACAAAAAGGCAAACAAGGCACTGGGAAAAACTAAAATATCAAAGTCCAAAACAACATGGATAATGTAACAAAACTAAGAAAGTAGCAAAATAACTATGACCTCGACTAAGACTATGAAACACCGAGGAACGGTGGACAGACACTTGACAGGTGAAATCAAAAACTGACATGAACAACTGACATGGAAAATGAACCGACAAGAAGTGAAACCAAACAAGGAACTAAATACAAACAGATTAACAGACAATGAGGAACACCTGGACAAGACACAAAAGGGTTGGAGGGAGCTGATTGGTTAACACGAGGGCTTGGGTAAACGAACACAAGTGGACACAATAAGCATGATGAGACAGAAGATGCAGGAGGGCAAAACATGAAACAAAAATCAAAAACCGAAATCACTAAAACAGATCGTGACAATTTGTGACCGATTGGAAACTTTAAACAATTGCAAACAATCGCTAACATGATGGCTTTGGTTTATTTGTCGTACAACATGCGCAACATTGCTTATTCCACAAGATCAGTCGATCAGAAATATCTACCGAGCACTGCGACATGCTTTAGCACTTACGGGGCAGTTCAAATACAATATCTTTGAGTGTTTCTGTGATATTTGAGAAGAGATTGTAGTTTTCCCCAGTCACAGCAAGCAAAAAAAACAAAAACGGAAAAACACTTCAATTGCATAGCGGATGGATGACATTCACGGGTGGGACTTTTTGAGTGACATATTAAAAAAGCTAAACAAATTAAATGTAGCAAGGCAGAGAAAAAAAATGACATTGACATCATGGAACAAATGCACACTTTCCAGTTGAAACTGGATGTTTTCTTAACTTACTTGGCGAAGTGCCCTAAAAATGTTGGACTTAACCTTTGCGACATTCCATATCGCCCGTCACACTCATGAGAAAAACACTTTTTCAGAATTTAATTTTTTTTTTACTTCTGGTTGTGACTACCAGTATCAGAAGACACTTAAGACAGTTTGGCTTATGTCGGTGTACTAAAATCTTATTTGAGTTGGAATTGAAGATGGACTTCTACATTTAGCAGTAAATCTCTCCACCACTCTGACCACAATACTTCAACTTTCCACCAGAATGCTTCGAACACACACAACTAACTCCTTTCGTCATACCTTATTGACGTTCTGTGGTAGGAAACTGTCTCTGTTTTATTTATATAGGTCATGGGGCAGATATTTTTCAATGGAAAATGGAACACATTGAACCCCCTCCATCACGGATTTGGGGTTCCCATTCCGGGTATTTCGTGGAATATTTTGAAAGTGTTATTAATTTAGTATTTTTGCCGGCATTTTGCCGCGTTGTTTTGGGTTAAAATTCTGCACGTCACCATAAAATACCTCTTTGTACTGACTATGTGAGCGCTGACTGACAGTTGTTTTCTGTCAGTAGACACAGCATGCAGCTCGCCTTGCTGATTCACTTTTACATTTTCCCTTCCTGTATGGAATGTAATGATTGCGGGGAAACTGAGTAGTATGGATACAAGAAACACACGGCCATTGAAAAGAAAAAGGCGCAGGGTCCCCACTAATTACAGCAACTGCATTCAGCGTAATTATGAGTTGTATTTATTTTCATTATTTGTTTGTTTGCTGGTTTGTCAAAAAAATCGCTTGATGTGAAAGTGGTCCATAGCACAAAAACATAAAAAAAAAAAAAAGAGGATTTCTGCTTTACACTAGGTTTTAACCGTGGTGGCTTATAAACTTAATTCCTCATCATATAGCTACATTCTACCTGTGCTTCATTTTGTGCACATTACAAAAGAATATTGACATTTTGGGGGGGAAAAAGTCAGAAGTCTGAAAGGGGAAAAAAAATTCCTGTTCTTATGCCTCTGGATCTCAGTTTAAATGTTGCCCTGCCTATGACCCGAAGTTCTGTTTATTGAAAGGAGGATGAGAAAGAGTCAACTAAGTACTGCCAGCCTTGACAAGCAGCTCCTGTCTTTTGCTGAAACAGAACAATGTAAAGACATAAATCTCTTTGATCGCATGTGCTGCTCTTTCTTCTTTTTTTATTTTCTTTTGTTCTGCAGAATAAAAGAGGCTACAGCAGCATCCATGTCTATTCTCAATTGATGTTGATCTCAATCTCGCAAGTTACCTTTGATTGAGCAAATCAGGGACCCAGACAACAATCTTGCTTTCATGCCAACAAGAGGTCTACAACAACAAAAACATTTCAAGAATTCTGATCATATGTGTGCTTCTCCAATGAAGACATGTTCTTTTCGAAGAAATTGTTTTTTCCCCAATGAACTGCCTTTTTTTGTTATACATATTGCACATGCACACACAGAACTCTAATTTACACAACAAACAAACAAAACACAATCAAATCGATTCAATGGCAAGGGGAGGGTAGAGAAATATCAGCGAAATATTTTCCTGGTCCAGAGGAGACCGTTTGATTTCATACAACAATGACAGTCGTGCAGAAACTTTGTATTTTCATTTGCATATGTCCACATGGGATCAATGCAATACATTGTTGTTTTGAAACTATTTCAGTGTTGTTTGGGCAAGGCTACGTGAGAGCTGCAAAAGTGAAGTGAATAACGCTCAACAATCCCCTGTGGCCTGAACCCCGTTATTGAATGGCGCATTGTCCCTCGAGATGGCCTTGATTTGCAGCCAGGAAACCCAACTGTCCTTGTCCATCAGTGTGACAAACTGAGCGGTAGTCGTCGCCTGTAACCCGACAGAGGAGGGCACATGATTTACAAGTGGGGTGTGCAGAAAGTTGATATAATGCTAGCGTGATGGGGTGCAGAAAGTATTTATGCAAAAATAGAAATATGACACTTTTATCTTTGCTGACTATTTTCACGAGTCGAAGGTTTGAGACTTTTTCCATCGAGTGGTACAAAATCAGGGAACGGATTTTGACACAAAAGGCCCATTTTTCAAATAATGTAGACAAATTTGTCTACACCTGTGTTAATGAACCAAGATAAAGAATCCACCTCACGGGTGGGACATGGGGGGGGGGGGGGGGGGGCACAATAACAGGGCTCTCTAAAAAGTGCAATTTTACAGTTTATATAGTCCCACACTGTGTAGCCAATTATATTGGTGTGAGGCACATCCTGCTTAGGACTCAAGAGGGATTCATAATTAGGATTTGAAAAAGGATTTGTTTGACACTTCCAGAGCAGACAGCCTATCTTGCAAGTAGGAGCAAAGAAAGGTGGTGCATATTTTTTTTAATCAGCATCTCTGGTGACTGTGGTGCATTTAATTTGTCAGTTTTTTTGTCCTTTCAACAAATTGACTTAAAAGCCGACCAACATCAACCTCACAGCCTCACAACATGCTTGTAAAGCGTTATGTTTTTCAAGTCTCCCTATAATGGTTGTCAAGGGTCAAAACAAGACAACAATATATATTATTGTCATACTCTGAAAACACTCATAAAGTCACTTACATTAACAACAGTTTCCTGCCTCATGTACAAAGGTTCCCCTCACTGAACCACAATGGTTTCCTGACTTGTAAGCTTTCCGCTGTTTTGCCAGTTTATCAGTGAAAGCGGGATAAAGAAAGAGCGGAAGGGCTGGAGGAAAGCAGGGTATAGGAGCGATAGAGACGGGCTGATTAAGAGGAACAATAGTGAACTAATGGAGGATGTTGACTCTATATGTATGGTGGTAAAGCACAACACAATAAGTTGACATTTGGTCAATGACTAGACATATTTCTGTGGAAATTCTAAATGATTACCCTGCTTTTGTGTATATGTCCCACCTATCTTTGGGCAATAGGCGGGATACATGCTAGACTGGTCGCCATCCAATCGCAGGGCACACAAACACAGATAGGGGCAATTCAGGGTGTCCAAGAAACCTACCATGCATGTTTTTTGGAATGGAGGAGGAAATCGGAGTACATAAGCCTGGTAACTATCCTGATCATTTGAATCAGGTGTGTTGATGGAGGGAATCGTGTAAAACAGGCTGAATAGGGGGTGTTGAGGAGCGGACCAGACGTGGGAACCCCTGCACGAGCCGATTGGCAAGAGTCGGACGGGAAACTTCGGTTGATGTGGATCCGTGTATGGGGGTTGGAGGGGAACGAGTGCTAAAAATCAACTCCCTACCTTTTCCCTTTTTTTGTATTAAGGAGAAGCTCCTGTGAATGTTTAATTATTAATGAGGGTCTACAGCAGGTTTCCTCAATCTTGTTCCTCAAGGGCCGGTATCCTGCTGCAACACACCTGATTCAAATGATCAGATAATCAGCAAGGTAGAAGCTAGATAACGATCGATGGAAAACAGGCAGGACACCGGCCCTCGAGGAACAGGATTGAAGACCCCAGGTTTACAGATAAGTGTCTGAGCACCCAAAGCTGGAAGTGCGTCATTAAATGATACAACAAAAAAAGATTTTTTACAGAGAATTCATTGGCTGTGTACTATTTGTCCTGCTCAAACAGATATGCATATATGTTGAAACATTTCCATTATAATATTTAATTTCCATTATTTGATTTTGGCCTTATTCCAAGTACCTTCATTGAGCGGTAGGGCGGCGCTATTGAGTCGTCACCACTGGTTGGTATTCTTTCATAGCCCCAAATAACACTTGATTCATTTCTCAACAATGTGGCTTTAAGAAATAAGTTTCCATATTGCATTTTGTCCGTCATTCCTAAAATAAAAGGTGATTTAAGGTTAGCGCAGAAGATGGATTCCCTTTCAAAGATAAACATGGAAAATATGAATGCGACATAATTTGTCTGAACTTTTAACTGCAGATTTATGTACTGTCATTTACTCTTCTATAAACCATTCCACCATATTCATCATACTTGTATGGTTAAGCAACTGATTACAACTTCCAGCATTGGCATGCAACTTTGATTTGTGAGGTATAGAGCCATCAAGTTAACTAAACTTAACTGCAGTTTCAATCACGGATTGGCAGGAAGAAAATACATGACTGTTCAAATTGCGGTTGGAGTGATGGAGGCCAACAAAAAGGATTAACTGCACCGCAATCTTTGTTTTCACATTTTCTGCTTATTTGTGTGCAAAATGTGAAGGGAGAAAACTAGAGCAGTAGTAGGTGCAGTGGTAAAAGTTTTGTATGTGCTAAAATGACTTCTTCCATGACTTACCAAGATATAAAACCGAATGCATTTCGCTTTCACAATGCACTGTAAATAATCACACAACAGTGAATTTCTTGAATTATAAATAATTTATTGACCACTAGAGCCCCACAGCATACCGTATTACAGTACAGTATAGTGGGTCACAATCACATCGTTAAAAACAAAAATACAACTAAAATACAACAGCTCTAGAATGACAAAAAGGCGTGTCGAAAATCGAGAGCGAGTCAGGATGTCCACTGGCATTGCCCAGTTGGGCTGGTTATCCATACTCCTCGTTTGATAAAGGCAGGGGAGGGCGGGTTTAACTAACTAAAATATAAAAGGAGGAACTTTTTTTTTTTTGAAACACATTAAAAATAAAATTAAAACAACATCAGTGCAATTTGTTTTAAAAACTAATGATGGACAGACGAGGGTGAGACAGAAAGTTTATATTGGCAGAAATACAGCATGCCTCAGTGATGACATTATTGTAACCTCCAGCAAAGTGGATCACTTGACCACTGAGTGAATGATACATTTTGTAAAATTCTTGGATGGTAAAACATTTGAAAGGCCTCTTCTTTTAGTAAGTAACATTGCGAAATTGGTCAGATCACACTTTTCATGTGCACTGTCATCACAGCCTCGATTTTTCCTAACCACTTGTGGGCTAAACACATGACTCTAGTGAGAGCATGACATGACACCAATATTCACCCCGTGTGTAAAAAATGTCATCTTTTTATAGTTCCTCCATTTTAGAAAGTTTCTTCTTCTCACTGCAAAATAAAAAAAGGGCTGGAGGTTCAACTTTTAGTGATTCGACAAGTCCACAAACAAAACCACCAAAATTGAAAAACAGTATAAAGAAACTGTCATCAATGGCAGACGCCATTTTTTGTCATTTTAGGAATATACTGCATACTTATTCAGATTTTCTTCCTGAACAGTTTCTTAAAAAACTTTTGAGTTTTATTTCACAAGGTAGGAAAAACGCCAGTTGTTGGTAGCAAACTATTGCAAATGTGTGGCAGACTTTTTCATGTGGCAGTCACAGACAGATCATATTGAATGATTTGCCAGGTTACAAAGGGATGGAAACCCTCATCTAAATTGTGTTAACGTTTCCACATGTTTTGTAAGGGAGGGGTTTTGAAATACCATTTTTAAAATTTCCTTGAGAATAAATGTCCAAATGAACCGGACATTTTCCACAATTCCTACTGTATGCAGGACTTAAAAAAAGATGACACCATCCAGAAATTTTTTTGTGCTTTAATGCAGAGTCTTCCAATTTCTGTGAGGTCTCAACACTTTACCATCTTGAACAGTAATGAGGAATTTCAAATAGAATTAACTTTTTTAGATGCATATTTCAGCTATTTCTAGGTGTTTCAGATTTTTTAGGAAGGTAAGTAAATAACTAATAACTGTTTAGTAATATCGTTGAAAAAAACTGCTTTAATAAGAGAAAGAAATAGACTAGAATAAAAATAAAATTCACGATAGCTCCAGATTTAAAAAAAAAAATGCAACAAATTGTTCCTCTGCATTTGTAGGGGTACAATTCACCAATAACAATTAATCAGCAAAGTTTCAATTTATTCTTATTGATTAATTTGGCGTTTACTCATTTCCATGAATTCCCAAGGAAAGTTTTTATATTTGATTCTGGACTATGCAGGCCTATTTCTTTTGCCGTTTTGAAGTTTCCGCCAAGTTGGCCTACTTGCAATGTTGTTTTTTCCAGAAAAGAAAAAAACCGACATTTCCTGGAACCAACGAAGAACTGTATGTTAAATTGATTGCTGCTTACATTATTTCGGACTGAATAGTCGGAATATCAGTAGCTTCTTCCATTTTTCCATTCGGCGAATGCTGCAGCACTGCCTATAACAGATGTTGGCATGCATCATAATAATTACTTTAATGCCCATATTATCAACATGCTCACAACAAGAGGTGGTCTGAAATATTTGCTGTCTCTTCTTCAGAAATGAAGAAGCTATAGCAAATTTATGTCATTAGGCTTTTAGAATAAGATGAACTCGACCTACAAAGGTCTTGGGCCTGTCCGAAAATGAACCATCTTAAAACTGCTTATTGCTTAGTAATACAAAACAATCATACGGAATAGCCATCTATTTGCTACACTTGCAAACTTAGTTTCACTCCCAAATATTTTTTTGGAGTGACAGACATATTTTATAGAGTGAATTGTTTTGAAAAGAAAAAAAAAAAAAAGGTTTGGAAATCAAGCTGCACCTCTAGAACACAAGCAGAAGCTGCTTACCCTTTCACTCTATAAGATGACAGCAGTTATTTCCCAAACGATTAACATTTTACAACAAAAATAATCTTTAATAGAGCACCTGACAGTTATAAAAAGGTTGGAGAGGTTGCATCATTATACAAACTTAAATGTCCACTTCTCGGATATATTCAGTTTCATGGGTGTAGAGCACCTCAGCACGAACGTCTTAAATAGCAAAACAATGAATACATTAAAAATACAAAGGATACAAAACAAAGACAGATGCAAATGAGGACGTGACTATGAATAAGAAAAAGACGGCTGGCAATTGAGGGCGGATCTGTGTAATTTTCAGAACTCATTTCACATATAGACACTTATCACATAAACTTCCAGTGTTTGCCTTAATCTGTCTCGTGTGACAAGTGCGTGAGGTGATTCATGTTGACTGGGCCTTCCATAGAAGGCGAATGGAAAAAAGGGGGCATATTCACTTGCATATTGTGGCGATGACATTTTGTCATTCCATTACTAACATTAAGAAACTAATATTTCATGTTAAAGATGTTTTTGTTCTACCAGGGTTTTCTTGATTCATTTATTCAATCACCTCTTAGCAGTGTTAAGAAGTTCATTCCCAACCAAGGAGGTTGACATAGCACACAAGTGCCCCGTGAGAGAGCATCAGAGCATCATACCCAATTTCACTAAATTTATTCATTAATTATTGTTTTATTTCTAATTCTGAATATATATTAGTTCATCTATGTATGCCAGTGACGCCCCGTGACAGGCAGAACAATTAAATGCTCTTCCATTAGATGGCAGAAGGTAAAATAAACCATTCCTATTAAACAGCGCAATTAAAAAGACCCAAATTAAGTAAGTTAGTTTGCAACCAGATAACCATTTTTTAGAATTTCATAGTTTTCATGAGATTTTTCTGTTATGAATTGGGTGGCATGGCCCACTGAAGGTTGGGAAACACTGGTCTAGGGTGTCGTATATTGATACACGTCGCGACAAGTCAACAGTCATTGTAATTTCTACCTGTTCTGTTTTGTAAATCAGCTAAATTTGACCAAAAACACCCCACTTTGATCAACTCAAACTTTGCAACTCTCCTAAGCTCAAATAGTAAATAAGGGACAGAACAATAATTGGTTGGTTTGTTATTTTGAGCAAAACCAAGGAAAGTCAAGACTCAGGGATCTATTTTCGTGCCCGGCGCACAAGTATAGCGCAAAGCACAATCTAACTGTGCTCATGGGAGGAGTTTTCTTTCTTCTGAATTTTTTTTTTTTTTTTTTTTTAGAGGCTTCCAGTTAGAAACGGGCAGTTCCCGCCGTTGTGGGTGTGAACATAGCCGACTTGCTTCCTTGCCAATGGAAGCGGCTCCTCTCATTCCCTTTAAATTCTGCGCAGGAGAGGCGCACGGTCTACACGGCTGGAGTCCATCCAGTAGATCGATACCTGTGAATACATTTATAAGGAACTCCATTTGCACCGAAAGTTATCCAGGACAATCACAGATTGCAGCTGTGAAATGGGCACTTGGAGACAACCCCTATAGTTGTGTTGCAGCCAGGGGGGTTGATTTAAAAAAAAAACAAAAAAAAAAAACATAATAATAATGCATTCAATTAACTATGATGATTGAGAAATTTGGATGCACACTTTTGTTATATCTATGAATGAAATTTGATGCCATCCACTACACATGTGCCTGGAGCGCAGAATCGGTATGCATGCAACTAGATCATATTCACAAAATTCCACCTATGCCACAACTTAGACCTGCTTCTCGCAGGTCCACTGGAATGCACGGCATGACAAAGTACAATCTGTCAAAGTCCCATGCTAAACGAGTCTTCCACCAGCAATGTGTGCTGAAAATAGAGCCCTGAGTATGAGTTGATCTCACTAAAACTGCATCACTAATTAATTCCACTGTGTTTCTCTGAAAGGCAGTGGCAATTCATCATCTTAATGTATGGCAAACACCGCACAAAACATGTAACGTCTTTGCCAGTGACTTGTCTCAATATCGTTTCACGGTTGTCAATGTCATTAAGAAATCCTGAGAATTTCTTATTGATCTCGCCTTTCGTTTAGCGTGTTTAGCTGCACGGGAACAATACCCCAGCCTAACTTTGTTAGCACCAAAATAACTGCACTGTTACCCTTCCAGGAGAAAGCGGCTTGATTGGATACGACAGGTTGAATCTTGACATCTGATAGCCGAGAGGGGCTGACGCTTACTTGGAAAGCCAAGCAGGGCACCACAAACTGAAGGCACACTTCAACTTGGACTAATGTTCAGCATCAAAATATTTGCCCAGGAGCCAGATTTGATGTCTGTTAAAGAGCATGGAAAAAAACAAATACAAGGCACATGATGTCAAAGTCTTTATGGAATCAAGGTCTGTGTAGTGTATTCGTAAGAGCATTGCAGTGCCATTTTGGAATGAGGTTTATTTGTTCAGTACCTCTAATCTTGAACACATGACACTGGACCGTGTGAGTGAAAATAGAAGAGATAGCATGGTTGCAATTGGTGTATGTGCGTTATTGTGCGAAGGAAGTTGGGTGTGGTTTGTGCTGGCTTAGTTTCTAGCTGCACTTGCAAGACTTGACCTTCATATTGGAGAGGTGTTCTATTTTCGGCGTCTTGCCGATATAGTACAGGATGGTGAGGGGTTCCAGGTCCTGGGACACACAGCAGGGTGACGCTGACGCGTCAGGGTTAATGCTATTATAAAGGCCCAACACCTGGAGAGACAAGAAGAACAATCAAATGGTCGTCTGTGTAGTTTTCAATGCAATGTAACTTTCTTGCAAACATTCCTCACTCACCATTCATACATTTTGTAAACTACGTATTACCCTTTGTAAACGTTATAATACCTTGGCATGCTGCGTATCGGCACTCCAGAGGTACGGGCAGGCTCCGGCACAAAAGTTGGCCTCGTAACCCTTTGGCTCATGAATCCACCTCCAGCCAAGGTCTTTCTTGAAGTCAATGTAGAGCGTCCTTAAGCAGCAGTTGTCTTGAACATTTCTGCAATCCATATGGGAGAAGATGAGAGGTGTTTGAGAGGATGTTTTTCTTTTTTTTCGTATTTATTATGATTTTTCTTTTTTTTTTTACAGAGTTCTACTTTTATGTGACATTTAAGTCCCATTTAAGTTCCATGGTGAGCTCAAATTAACTCCACAGCTAGGTTTTAAAATCTTTTAAAATCTTTTCACTAAATTGAGGGTTAGCAGGGTACTGCAAAAGAAGAATTGAACTATAACCCAGTCATTCAAATCACATCTAAAAATGGTAAATGTTAAATGGCGTGCATTTACTGCATATAGTGTTTATCTAAAACCAAAAAGGCTCCCAAAAAATTCTTAATTCGTCACAATTCTGAATGTTGCTTTTTACTTCGATTTGTTTCTGCTTTTTTTGAATGCGTTGGACAATAATGTTGCATTTATTTTCACGAAATCCCATGATTGCGGATTGTATGACAAACAATGACTTCAGTCAAATTTCAATAATAAATATACACCCTTTAAAAATCATGATCAGTTTAGAATGGCAACTAGTCAACCAATTTTACAATAATCCAATTAGTGGGTCGTCAATGATAATGCATGCAAAAGATCAACATTCACTGCAGCTAAAGACAAAACTTAAATGGTAAATGAAATCAAATTCAAACAATACATATTTCACCTGACTAAGTAAGCATGTAACGTGTCAAACAGCAAGTTCATTCATATGGTAGTTTTTCTGGTCAATGATGAGCTACTCAGTACCTTGAGCAGTAAGCGGCATCTAGGGCTCTTTTTGTTCGATGTGCTTTGTGGTGAAACGGAGACTCCAGTCGGTAAGTGGGAAGCAGCATGATTAGAAGGTGTGGAGTCCGAGTGTTGTGGCGCAGCCTCTTGAATACTTTTAGATCACCACCGCTGATGAAGCTGTCATCAATACCTAGAGAACAAATACAGAACAAATTGATCTTCGTGGGTCGCAACAGATTAGAATGTAACATTACCCACCGATAAGCGATTGAGACAGTCATCATTATAAGTCCACAAATCTTAACCTAATATGGTTTATGAAGCTTTTAGATCAAATAACCTGCAAATCGTGCCTCCAGCTCCTCGCTCTTATTGGGAATAATGTAGTTATTTGAAGGAACAAAAGTACAGCATGGACAATGTAGGCTGAGCTTGAATCCACTGTTTCTATCTGAGGAGACAGAAATATTGCATCATGCTAATGTCACACGTGCTCCACATCCAGTATGGAAGGAGTGTTGGACCGGTCTCACTCACCTCGGTGGTTCATCCATTCGCTCACGGCCTCGGTCACATCAAAGGTCATCCACTCGCCCTCCGTTTGCGTTCGTACCACTCGGCTGTCAATGTATCGTTGAGTTGGAGATGTCAGGTCTTTGTGTGCTAAAATCTGAGCACAGTAGAGAGGTATGAGACATCAAATCTAAGACAGAAAATACAAACAAGTAAAATAATTACAAAATGTGTATTCATTAAATTCCCAACCTTATTGATACTGTCATGTCTTGGCAAAAGCATCGTTGTGTCGCTGTGGTCTACTTTGGTAATAGCCAGAAATTCAAATGTCTTTTCAAAACTGCCTCACCTGCTAAATATGCAACGGGTCCCAAAGATATGACACAACCATTGTGATTATTTTGTATGTTAGTTCCGATATGTTCTCTTGACTAAATAAAAAAAATACTTGGTTAAAAAAATGCCATTAAGTATTTCCATTCATCCATTATCTGAGCTGGTTATCCTCACAAGGGTCGCGCGTGTGCTGGAGCCGATTCCGGCTGTCTACACCCTGAACTGGTTGACAGCCCATCGTAGCATACAATGCATGATTTTGGAATGTGGTAGGAAACAAGAGTACCCAGAGAAAACCCACGCAGGCATGGGGAGAGCACGCAAACTCCACATAGGAAGGGCGGAGCCAGAATCGAACCCTGCACCTTTGTACTGTGAGGCGGACGTGGTAGCCAGTCACCCACCGACTGGTTACTAATTGATTAATTATTATTAAATGATTAATTGTTTATGAATTGACAGCCCAGTAAAAATGGATCTTCAATATCTACAGTTGTCAGTGGCAGAGAATGAGTTAACCATACCTCATAATAAATGATCTGGTATGCCAGTTGCATGTAAAATAAAACACCCTCAGCCCACCCAGCATGATGCAGAGCGGTCAGCCAAATTCGCAAACACGCTAAACAAGGCTCGCACCGGCACGGAAATCAAGACGCGCTAGTTTTGGACCATGTCTTTCTATGAAGATAGACCAAATTGAGTCAAATAAAGTGTCAAATTGTAATTGTTAAATGACATCTACTATTTACTTTAACTACTGTATTTTTACGGCCATAAGACGCGCTGCATCAAAGGGCGCAACACCAGTTAAGGGTGCTATTTCCGTATTTAATGCATATATTGGGCGGGACGCACTAGTGCCCAAGCTCGCCTCGCGCTAGCTCTGCTCGCGCTAGCTCAACTCGCGCTCCGAACAGCCCAAAAGGGTTGATGGTCGAGAGTGATGCTCAGTCCATATAATGGGCGCGTCGCTTTACAAGGCGCCTCGTTTGTTTTGGGGGAAGATTTGGGACTTTAAAGTGCGCCCTATGGTCCGGAAAATACTGTATTTATTTATCTTAGAAACAACCTCAACATACAGGCATAACCTTTAAAAGCATTTCAGGGGCTCGTCTATTTCAAAACACGTTTAAATGAAGTCTTGTGATTAGCTATGTAGACGTAGACATGAGTAAGTGAGTGTGTGCGTTTGTTGTGTGTTTGTGTGTGCATGATAAATGTGCGTAAGTTGGATGTTATCTGGTCTCCCTCATTGTACCGGTCTGTCCCGTCCTCCCTCACACATTTACAGGCGCTATGTTTTCGTGAGAAGTCTCCCTGTTTGGAGCTGTGTTTAGCCCAGCTGTCATCCCCTTGTCTGGATGTAAACACAGCATGGAAACCGGCTGGTGCAGACAGGCTGATCGACAGCCAGCTCTGGGTGATTACAGAACAAAATCACTTTTCTAAATTCTCCACTGTGTTGGAAACAATTCTTTAAAGAAGTAGAACCACCCGCGCTGTATAAAAGGAACAGGGAAGTTTAAATAATTTATATGTAGTCGATAAAAGACACTTTGTTTGTTTTAAACTATGGACTGAAAGTGCCAACATTAAATAAATTAATACACCATGAAATGTTTAAAGTATCTGGCCAGCCAAGATGACCCATTTTTCACAAACAAGCTCAGTTGATATATTTTTGATAAGGAAACTGAAATAAGTTATCCTTTTCTTTTTTATCAATTCATTTTGGAGAAATCAGTAAATAAGTGACGACTTGAAAAACGCCCATTTTTAATTAGGAATACGGCCACGCCCCCCTCCGCTTGCTCCACGTTTCACTCCAGTCATTGAAAGGACCGATTATAAACTCCCCATTGGAAATCATTGTACTTTCATTGCTTATAGCGTCCAAAAGCGGTGATCAACTGGCAACATAATTCATGTGGACATCCCAACCTATGATCACTTGCACAAATCAAAATAATTAACCTCTCTGTTCGACGCCCACTCACTGTCACACCGAAGCTGGCGACTGCAAGCTGTGTCATGCATGCGACATTTTACTACTGATGTCATTTTTACATGCAAAACTATTATTTTAGTACCAATGTTAAGCTCATCCACGTGTCCCTTTAATTAAAATTGTCATTAATTAATTAATTGTTTCATTCATTCATTCATATGAAATTAAATAAATCACATAAATGATAATTGCGCCATTAAATAATTAAATAAGTGTCATTAATTAAATGTTTCATTTTCATTTCATTCATTAAATATGGAATTTAAATAAACCATTAATGTGTCATTAATCAATTGAATTACCAATGATTATATGTAAAAAAAATATATAATTATTTCTGTATTTATTTACTTATTTTATGGTCCTGCAGTTATTCATGAATTTCTTTGAGCTATCAAACTCACTTATTTCTCATTCCATCCGCTTCTATTAATAAGCAACTAGGTGGTTAAGCATTGTGTCTTGCATCTTTCCAAGTGAAGGTTCCTTTTTGACAAAATGAAACAAAATTTTTACCGAGGCATAATTTTTCCATGGTTTAACCACAAAACGTCTATGCTTATCAAAACGGCATTTCATCAATAAGACGAGTCTAAAAACAAACAACTTCAACTTTGACAACCATTAAACTGTATTGTTCGCCATAACTCCATCATCAGTCCCAACAATTTGAGTCCTCGTCGCAGTATTACCTGGTATAGCTCAATGCGCTGCTCAGAAACTCTTGCCGTAGGATTTTGAAGACGAAAGATTCTCAACTCGGCTTTCACCAGGTTGGAGGCATTCTTCTCCATGGAAGACACATCAAACATTAGCCGTCTGAAGTAAGGGTTGAAGAGCGTGGGAGAAATAACATCTGAAACACAGGAAACAGACCGATTCATCAAAGTGTTTCATGGACAGGAAACTAATAGCTCAAAATAACAATTACAATAGCATTAAAACTGATATTACAGAAAAGTAAAAATCATGTCAGAAGTAATCGTTATTTTTATTTAGGGAGGTTTTGGCATAAATTTTACATTGAGTGGAGGTCTAATAAATTTTTTAAATGCTGTAACAATAGCTTGATACATCCAACCATCCATCCATTATCTATTCCGCTTCTCCTCACTAGGGTCGCTGGAGCCTATCCCAGCTATCTTTGGGCAGTAGGCGGGGGACACCCTGAACTGGTTGCCAGCCAATTGCAGGGCACACAGAGACGAACAATCATCCGCACTCACACTCATACCTAGGGGCAATTTAGAGTGTTCAATCGGCCTGCCGTGCATATTTTTGGAATGTGGGAGGAAACCGGAGTACCCGGAGGAAACCCACACAAGCACGGGGAGAACATGCAAACTCCACACAGGATGGCCGGAGCCGGGATCAAACCCACGACCGATGATGTCTCTCACTGTGAGGCCATCGTGCTAACCAGTCGGCCAACCGTGCCGCCCTAGCTTGATACAAACATAATTAATCAAACATGCCCAGGATAAAGTGGACAACAATTATTTTATCTTGAAAACTCCCAGTTTTGCTAAATGTAGGACAGGGCTGGCCAACCAGTCAGCTGCTGATAGCAAGAATTTCTGCAAAGAGCCAATCATACATGTGGACACACATAAACGGCACCCATACCATCCATCCCCTTCACTCCTTAACTCTTTTTTTTTTTTCTTGCACGTGTTGATTTTAGCCTATGCAATGCTCCAAGCAAGTTGATATTATTGCTTCAAAAATTTTGCAAAGAATTGTGTTTACTTTTCTGCCTGACCTTGCAAAGAAAGCAACTTGTGCTTGTGTAGTTCAGTCCCCTTTGGAGAATTCCTGGTTGGCAACTGAAGTACTGTTGATGATTTGAAGCTGTCAGGCCTGTGGTCTCCACATCCTGAGTCCCACCCTTTTTGTGTGTGTGTGCGTGGAAGTTTTTGCATGTGTGCGTGAATTCACAGGTGTGCTGAAGATGTGCAGCAGCTGCACATAATCAGAAGATGTCCTCTTAAGTCGACTGAGGACTCCCTTGCACCGCCAGAACATCTGCGCTCGACACCGAGTTAGATCTGTCTGACTAATCATATTAACCTTCAAGAAGTTGAGACAGTACTAAAACCAAGCTCTTTCTTGGCCAGCTGCATCCCACTGCCCTCCTTGGCTAGACACCCAGGTTGGACTCATTCCATCCCGCCAGCAAACCTGCTACCTTTGACAAAAAACACGTCATCTGAACTGTGCGTCCTCCTCTCATCTGGGTCTTCCTCATAACCCGCAACCTAACAGAAGCCTTGAAATGCTCAAATGATGCCTTACAAATACGTAAGGCGGAATGAATCTGCTGATTCCCCGTAGCAGCCTACAGAGAATGCTGGTTTTGGTTGATTTATATGGATTTTTTTTGTGTGAGATGGTTTTATTGGTACACCTGTAATGCCAGCAGAAAGAAAAAAATGATAAAATGTCCTGTGTTGGTCTTCATATTTTTGTTTTGCCGTGCATATTCTTTACTCCCATTTAGAGAGCAAACTTGGGTAACACTACTGAACGTTTTTTCCCTGCACATTATTAGAACCAAAGTGCATGCAGGTGAGAAGGACGTTAATTGGTATGAGACTTGCTGTATGCTGAACTCCATGGCACGTCCGGACGATTATTTTTATCACATGCGCAACTGTGTGCCCATATTTTGGAATGCTGACGTAGAAGGTGAGCAAGTAAAAAGCGAGGCTTTTCCCATCGGTTTAGAGAAAACTTTGACAAAATGTGTCTTGCATTGTTATAAAAGAAGGGAGAGGAGACAACCATCCTCGCTCACACCCACACCTAGAGTGTTCAATCAACCTACCATGCATGTTTTTGGAATGTGGGAGTAAATCGGAGTACCCGGAGAAAACCCACACAGACACAGGGAGAACATCCCAACTCCACACAGGAAGGTCGGAGCCAGAATCGAAATGTGAGGCCATTGTGCTACCCTGCTCTAACATAAAATGCTTCAATTCGAGGTAACTTGCCATTGTGGCAGACGTCCGAGAAGTGCTTTGCTCCGTTCATGATACACAATGAACGGGGTTGACAACGGCACGCTGCAAAGTTCAGCTGCATAGGGTTTGGCCAGACCTCGTGGCGCAGAACTCCAGCAGCAGAAGACTTTCCCACAATGACAGCAGCCCTGCACGGTAGCTGACCCCCTACGAACACCACTCGCATGCGCTAAGGTTTGACAGATGTTTCCATTTGAGCAGGGGGACACGTGTAGCACTGACAGCCATACAGCATATGCAGCCATGTCTGACAGATACTCCGGAACACACACATTTTGTCATTACCAGTTTCAGTAGAACTGGAAAGCATCTATAAAACAGAGGAGTGCTCCACAATACAGTGAATTGGAATTCTCGGAAGGCTTGAAGGCATGGCTGCAACGCGAGGCACTCGGTGCGTTTTGAGAATGATCAACCAGCCCTTACCAAATTTCAAATGAAATTTTGATCAACAGTCCACAAAAATTGTACAAACATTGCATAATTTAACTCTCAAACCACATGTATTAATCCATTCAGGGGCGGAGCTACATGGTAGCCAGAAGTGGCTCTCTGGCCACCTTCCCGTCCACCTCACATCAAGGGGAAAATTTGGATAAATGTGACTTGCCTTCCTTCTCACATAGATGCTACGGAGTCCCTTAGGGGACATGGAAGAGAAAAAAAAAATAATTTGCGTTCCCTCGCAAAATCTTTGCGTTCCCTTGCAAAGGTTGCGTTCCCTCGCAAAGTTTGCGAGGGAACGCAAAGTTGTTTTTTTTTTCGAGTGAAAGTTTATTTATTTATTTTTTTAATGCGCGTTTATGTACTTCCGGGTCAGTTTGACTACCCTTGCCTCGAATGCGCTGCTGTTCAAGAGACGACAGTACGTTGGAGGCGGCACTAATCATGGAGGAGGGCTTGGAACTGTCTTTCACTTATTTGAAAACTGTGCTTAATATCCAGAACTGATTTTATTTCTTTGTAATTCAAGACAATTTCAAAGTAAAATTCAATTAAACTCGCCCACGGGTGAACACACTCCATCTTTGCTCCGTTTGTTTACACGGAAGATGACCCGGAAGTACATAAACGCGCATTAAAAAAAATAAACATTCACTCGAAAAAAAAAAAAAAACAACTTTGCATTCCCTCGCAAAGTTTGTGTTCCCTCGCAATCTTTGCAAGGGAACGCAGAGATTTTTCTCTTCCGTGTCCCCGAAGGGGCTCCGTAAGATGCAGTATTCTTATGATACAATTCAATTATATTAATTGTATATTTAAAGAAAACATTTACAATTGTTCTGAATGCAAACGCTAAAATAATCTCTCTTTACTAAAGAACGTTTGATTCATAGTACAGTCAGTGTCAATCAAAATCATTCCTTTCACACCATAAGAAGCAAACAACAAAATTGAGAACTGGGTGTTTTTCAAGTCATCCACAGTAGAAGTTTCATTAAAATACACACTTAACTCTATGTTACACATCTTACCCAAGACAAACAATATTTAAAAATAAAATAAAGAGCAACATTTAGAAATGTGAAGAATGAAGAGATTTTTGTGTCGTAGAGTAAACAGTACATGAAATCAAATGCAAATAAAATGCACTGCAATGGCAAATAAAACGGCATTATACAGAAGTCAGCTCAATTATGATTTTTTTTCCTGGAAATATCAAAACGCAGCATTTTGAATAATATTGTGGTTGTGGAATGTAAATGAAGCACCAAAATGCCACCCGTTTTTGTCCATCTTATGGGTTGGCTATTTTACTACTTAGTGTTAACTGAGAATTACATCTTAGTTGCTCGGGGCTCAGTTAGCGACCATTCACAGCTCACCTGTTTTATGGGTTTGGTTATGTCACATTGACAAGCTGAACCGTGATTGGTCTGAGCCCTGAGCAACTGTGATGTCATTTTCAGTGGCAAAATAGCCACACCTTAAAATGGATAAAAAAATTGAGATTTTGCTTGCTTAGTTCATGCCCAACAAAACGCAATATGTTTTGTCTTTGTGCTCAGCAAAACGTTGCTTTTTATTTAGACGTGATCCTGTTTGTACGCATGCGTTTGAGTTTACGATTGTGTTTGGCAAGGTTTTGCAGATGTGTACATTCAATGTCATAAAATTCTGACAGTCGATAAACTAAACAATGACTTCTCAGTTACAAAAGGGGTTACGAGCATACAAATAATATGCATATGTCACCCCCTTCAATGAGACATTTTTGTCACTGTGGCCACCCCCTGAAACATTTCTGGCTATAACCCTGTTTACATTACTCATTTGTATTGACATTTTGGAAATAGGGAAGGTGATTCATGATCCGATTGAACTGGCCCAGTGTGAGTGCAACCAAACTCTCCTTTTAGCGTGTGTACGATACACAAAATGGATCGGCCAAATTGCAGAGTTGGGGATTGCTGCAAAGCCCATATAATACCATGTTTTAAATCATTTTAATTTGTCATACATTTCTCTTGGATCCCAGCAATCCAATAAGAATAATTACTACTCAAGTGGAATTGAAGTTTCTATGTGGAAGACTGGAGGGGAAAAATACAGCAAAAGAAGGATTTACTGTTACAGATTTACTGATTCAGCTTTGGAGTGTTTGTCCAGCCAAGTCTTGGGTTTCTCACAGCCACCTGAGAAATATCTCTGCAGCCAGAGTGTCCGCCACTCCATGCTGACAATTTCTATAGCAACGCACAAATCTGGCAGCCACTCCAATGGTAATTTTCTTTTTTTTTAACCATTGCTCAATATTTCCACTATCCGGGAAAAGTTAGCAAGCCACAAACACAAACTCACACACACAGTTTTAGTCTCACTGCTAATACACCGTCCAGATTCTTCCAAATGTGTCACGATGATAATCTGTTTTCTAAAAATAGGCCCAACACTTGGTTCTACACTTGAACGGTACAATTGGAAAGTCTTAAGGCAAAGTTTTGCTGTGCCAGCAGTGACACCATTAATGGTTTGTTTGTCCATCAGGCTTTTTCTTGATTAACCTTCAAATGGGTATAGTTTTCCTGTTAGGTGGACACCGGACGTTTCCGTTGATGCCACAGGGACTAAATGAGTCTGTTTGTGATTCAAAAGCATGACCAGTTAGTTTCTTCTTCATCCTTGATAAATATTTTTGAAGAAATTTTCAGGAAGTTATTTCACAGTGCAAAATGATCATCTGTATTGAACTTGAAACCCCCAGAACTGAACCACAATTGACCAAATTGACTCATAATCCCACAGAACTAAATCAAATCAATCATTTAAAATATATCGTTCTTGAATCGCATGAATTGCACTGCATGAATTGACATACCTATTGAATCGTTGAAAAACCATATTAATATACTCACAAGTGAAAAAAAGCAAAAGGTTTCCATACAAGAACAAAACAGATTGCCCACAACTTTGCATGAAACGTCTGGTCAAAGCAGTCTTTCTAGCAGTTTTGGATTATTATATTAATGATCAGGATTGTTATCCAGCTTCTGCAGACCTTGCTGATTGGCTGATCATGAATCAAATATCTTGCAACAGGGAGAGATAGAAAACAGGCAGGACAGCGGACCTTGAGGAACAGGATTGAAGACCCCTCATCTAGAAACACGCCTCTGTATATCTAAGCGCAGTGAACAACAGTGTTCATTGTCCAGTGATTGTAACTGTGCACTTAAATTAGTTACTGGTGATAGCTACTTATCTGGGGATGTAGCTCAGTGGTAGAGCGCATGCTTTGCATGTATGAGGCCCCGGGTTCGATCCCCGGCATCTCCACTCTGTTTGATGGCCGAGTGGTCTAAGGCGCCGCGTTCAGGACCCAGTCTCCCCAGGAGACTTGTGTTCGAATCTCAAATTTCCCCATTGTGGGACTAATAAAGCTTATCTTATCTTACTTCATACATCACTGCACTTGATGTCAGAAGTTGGGATGGGCACCTTCATCCGTACAATGATACATGCACTTGCTCATCTTCATTTACCAAGTCTTGAAGGGCAAGATGACAACATATAACTTTTCTTTAATGCTTTACAACAGTCACTCACAGTCAACACGGGTGACATGTACTATTTCAATATGATCAAGATCTATTTTGCTTTTGAATATTAATGATTTATAATACTTTAAATGACAAAATTTAACATGTTTTTTTTTTTTGAGGGGGGGGGGTTTACTTTGTTGTTGTTTCTGTTCCTATACAATGTCCTCTTGATATCATTGAAAATGGGTGCTTGCGCTCAGTGACCTTAAATAAAGGTTTCAAATGACGGAAAATGAAATGCAAGATATAAAGTAATTTAAATCATAGAGAAACTTCAGTTTTTCAGTCCACCTATAATGTTGTTTCTGTTTGCAATTTATAACCACAATGAACAGTTACTGTTTGAGAACATGGCGTCATTTTTACACAGAGCAGAACATTGAAAATTGGGGCCTTTACCTGCACTAACCCTGAACACAACTCTGCCAGCTTAGATGTGAAATGTGTAAAGCATTTCTTCGCACCCGCTCAAAATCATTAATCCTCGGGTGCTGATCACTTGACATCCGTCACCATTACCGAGTGTGCAGCAGCAGCCAAGACTAATGATGCTCTTGTTCGTTTCCTTCCAATCTGTCAACAGAGCAAGTAAAACTTCCAGCTCCAAGGGGAGCTGAATGAAAACCGTTTACACAAACCGCTTCAGACTCTTGTGAATGAATGTGCTGTGCTTCCACACAACACTGGCTGCATTGAGAAGAGGTTCACAAGAAGGGTTCACCCACACTGATCCACAATGTGGTCGGGGACACATTTTTACATTCGGTAGAAACTCAACATATATAAGCAAGTAAGTGTTCTGTAGCCCCAAAACCACTCCCGCAACCACCCAAAAATGCCCACTCATACTTACACATTTTCTTTTTTTCTCCAAGTACAAAGCCCATACATCTTTTTTTTTTCGGGACAAGTCTTACAGTGCTATCCTGGGATCTGAGGTTGTAGTTTGTGCCATATCATTCAGAAGTGTGGCTTGGTATGAGCATATTGCCGTATTCAGGCAGAATTCTCCTGACCTTTACATTTACAGCCTTACTGTATGTGTGAAATTCTACATCACGCTGACGGGTCTAAGCAAGAATTCAGGCAGGTGACATCACATGACGGATGGCATTGCTACGCCTCTAATAGTTCCTCCCTTTGGGCTGATGTCACTTCAGAGCTGTCACACTGCCGAGGCAGGGCCCCCTGACTCCTGTAATCTGTCACTTCATTACTCATCACTCCCATTACCTCACATACCACTGGTAAAGTACTAAAGCATCTGTTATTTGGCCAAACGTTAAAGGAGCACTGAAAGTTCATCTATTTGTATAATGGCATTGGCAAGAAATAGGTTTTTGGTGTGACACAATACTATCCAGTAATTTATAACAAGAAGAGATTAACTACAGGTGTTGAAACAGATTTTGTATTTTTTTTTAAGAAAAATTACAACACACATGCTCACTCGTGTATTCTAAACAGACAATAAATAATGATAACTTTGGCATTACTCTCTCATTTACTTTTGTCTTCATTAGGTAACCAATTCCCAGGTGGCAAAAAACTCATGATCTATCGAGTTCTCAAGGGGGGTCCTAAAGAAAAAAGGGAAAAAACACTACAGTTCAGGAATCACAATGCAAGAAAAGTAACAACTTAAAATCAATGCAAGGGTAGGAAAAACAAGGTACAAAAGCAGCAAGAAAAGGTACTCAAAAAAAGGAGCATAAACTAAGGAAACACACTAAAAAAAAAATCATGGACTTTTGGTAATATTATAGAAAGGTCAAACTAACTTGACAAACAGAATCAGGACATGGGACAATACAAAACAACCTGACAAAGGATATGGGGCAGACTTTTTATATACAGGTCTTGGGACACAGGTGGACACAATCACATTAAAGAGGAAACGAGCACAGGAAATAAATTGTCGGAAACAAGATGAAATGATAACTACAAAATAAAAGCAAGCAATCAAACTTTTAATATGGGACTAAAAACTGAGAACTTGTCATGTCAGAACCAGCTCTCAGTTAAACTGCGCACCACTCAAAATAAACAAGCATCAATAACAATACTTTAATCTAATACCAATCTTACAGTATTCATCAAAGTTGAGCATAATTATCATTGAAAATAAATCTATCCATCAAATCTATAATCTAAAAATATGTAGGCCCCATTGTTGTCACTTCAAGTTTGGGATGTCCAGCTCCGGTCTTGGAGGGCCGCTATCCTGCCTGTTTTAGATGCACACCTGATTCCAAGCATCAGCTCATCGGCAAGCACTGAAGAAGCCAGTTAACGATCTTGATCATTTGAAACAGGTGTGTTGGTAGTAGGGAGACATCTAAAACAGGCAGGATAACGGCCCTTGAGGACTGGGTTTGGACACTCTTGCTCTAATTTGATTTGCAAGAAACTACCATGACAGAAGGAAAACAACCAAACACAGACCAAAGACATGATTGAAGAGATGTCAACTAATTGATGTGCACTTGCGGGCCTTGCGCTGCTGTCTTGGGCTTCGCGAAATTTGCACAAAGTATAATGGAGTATACACCTCTGGAAATTAAAAAAAAGACAAAGCGCACCAAATGGGCATTGAACTAGCAAACAGAAGCTGGATGAAAGGACTTTAGTCAGCCTAGCTCAACAGAATGAACCTCTTTTGATTTTGGATTGATTTTCATTTGGGTTGGAGCACCACCTCTTGCCTCCACCCTCCACCACACAAAGCCGTTGCTTCAGACAGAATTAACTCACGGCACACTAACAGTCTGCTTCCTGTTGCCCTTCAGCCTGCTGATAACACCAACTCTCCCATTCCTGCGCCGCGGCGGCTCCTGGCTCCCGTTACTGCTCTGCAGTCCTAATTAGATCCTTTCTTGTCCCTCCTGGGAAAGCGTGGCTGTCGTGCCAGTCGGCTGCCCGGTCCATAAAGACCGCCGGGCCAGTCACCTGTTTCTCTGAAGTCACAGTCCCCAGCCACAACCTGATTCGGCTCGAGAAGCGCACATTCTGCAGCCACCATGAAAACCCGTCCAGGCCGACCCGTGAACAGACTGGCCTTCTTTCAGTCTTAGGCCATTTAATTTAATTGTTGCTTGTTGTGAATTTATTCCCAGTGATTATTACTTTGGGCCCTATTTTTGGGGCTTTTTGTTATTGAACAGAAACTAATTTTTGCACCTCGGTCCTGCCTCTCCTGCTTGTGACACTGGCAGAAGCTGTAGTTTTACACTCTTGAAGGGATCTTCCAATACAAATATACAACTTAAGCATTTGGTATAGAGTTCGAGTGACTGCAATTCTATGACTGCATTATTCTTGGAACGCCAAGAAAGTACACTGACACATTGGTTGACTGGTTAGCACAATGGCCTCACAGTTCAGAAGTGCAGGGGTTGATTCTGGCTCTGGACTTCCTGTGTGGAGTTTGCATGTTCTCCCCATGCCTGTGTGGGTTTTCTCCGGGTGCTCCAGCTTCTTATTCCCGCATTCCAAAAACATCCACGGTCGGTTAATTGAACGCTCGAAATTGTCCCTAGGTGTGACTGTGAATGTGAATGTTTTTTCGACCGTGTGTGCCTGCAATTGGAAGACAACTAATTTAGTGTGATGGCCGCTTACTTGCATCTGGAAAAGGATCCAGCACGCCCGCGAGAATAAGCGGTTTGGATAATGGATGTATGGATGGATATTCTATTATATATTATTATTCTTGGGTGAGCCCACAAGGAGGAAATTGTGCCAATTAAGAATATGTTTTAAGTAAAGCAATATTCACCAGACAAATATTATTTCTGTTACTTTTGGACAGAAATTGGTACAAATTGGTATGATTACAGCACTTAAATATGTCTTCAAAAATTAAGTAAGAAAACAGCCCTTGCAAGAGCCAGGGAAACTTCTCTAACCTAGGACTTCCAATAAAGCAAAGTGGGAATCACTGCCAATAATCCAGCAGCAAATACAAAATAATCAAGAATAAATACACAACTGTTTGTGCATTGTTGATTTGTTTGACTATAAAAACAGTACGAGTGAGCTCACAAAACATCCTAAATGAAGGCATGTGAGCATGAACACGCCTAGTGCAATGTTGTGTCTAATATTTAGTCACTGTACTTGTGCAGAGTGCACTACTGTGATGATGAGCCGCAATAATGAACATTGTCATAGCACAGTGTCAGTCAAAACGAAACATTATTTGCAAACCCTTCATGAAGCTCATGTATTGTGCAAATGGTCACAAGTGCTGTGGCTGATATTTGTAGTGTGGAGATTGCATTAATCAGAATTGCTACTTTTCTACTGCACAGTACCCACTTGGCTTAGCTTACAGCGTGCAAGAGTAATGGAGTTAGCACACGTGAGAATGTATGTGTGTATTTTTGTCAGATAAATTCTATTGGGAATTGGTGCTAAAATTGAACTGAACTGAAGCACTGAGGGTGTAGTGATGCCTTCGTTTGACATTTGTGCAGGCCGTGTGGGTTCGGTTCTCACTCAGTGATGGTGTGAGTGTCAATGGTTCTTTATGTACCCTGTAATTGACTAGCAACCAGTGCAAGGTGAATTCTGCTTTGTGCCCAGTGTCAGCTGTTTCCAGCTGCTGGTGACCCCTGATTAGGGTAAGTGACATCAAATGTAGATGAAAATCTTTAGATGAACTTCTGTGTATCATCAAATGTTATAGCATGGGAATGACTGATGAGTGGCAAAAAGTGATTTAAATCACTATTTACAAGAACATTCCTGTGTTATATTGTAGTATCTGCTTTTGGTAGGGTGGTGAGCAGAGTAGGTTCCAATTTAGTGGGAAGAAATATAAAGGTGAGTTTTGGGCTTGAATATAGTATTAAATGTAAAATCCCCACTCAGCCCCTCACCATTTCGTGTTCATACCAAAACTTCTATAAATGAAGTCAATGGAAGTGTGAATTGACAAAGAACTGAAAAACTTGAATCCTGATGTCTTTTCTTCAAATCTGTTCAACAAGGTAAGGGAGAAGTCCATCTAGAACATTTTCTATGTTCAGTAAGTTATCATGTGCAGATTGGATATTGTCAAGTACAAATCAAAATGTTTAGCGAGAGTGTCGTGTCAAGACCACATCACATCGACTGGTACACAATGAAAGCAAGCGCGGTAACACGCTGCATCGTGGCCAGCATCACGCTTGTTCCATTTTGCAGCTAACCAATCTCTGATCTTTTCACACGTCCATGGTTTCTGTGGAATAGTTGTTATTGACCATCTGGCCCTGACTTTACGGGACATTTTAAGTACTGTCAGGGAGCTTGAGTTTGCAACATGAAAGGGTCATTATAACCTTGGCGAAAAGGACACCTGCAGTGGGCAAACATCTGATCTAGAAGACATGAAGAACAATTTGCGGTAAAGCTGTTTCATTTGGAATCTTGATATGAGGATTTAGGCAGCGACTATACTCCCCCCCCTTCAGCGTTTTTATGGACACCAGGCCATGGGAGCATTTTTGTACCATTTCCAGTTTAATTTTCCAAACCTCAGCTCCCCTCAATGACCTGAACAGGTGACAGCCATAGAATTCGGCCCAAACCATGAGTTGAACAAAAACAGATTGAAAGTGTGGGAATACATAAATGAAAACATTTGCAGTGAAATAATTGCGCTGTGATTCCGAGCTGTTAGGAATTGAGCTGTGACTGCTTTCGCAGATGTTTCAAGAAGGGCTGGCCTGAAGAAATCCACATGTGCTCTGTGACTCCTCAGTGCTGTTAGTGGCTTCTGGCCTCGACATCCTGATCGTTTCTAGTCATTTGATCATTGTTGTTATTGTAAAGAGCCATGAAGTCTAATATATAGTACTGAGATACGAACAACAGGTTTTAGCTTATTCTTTTCATTCCAAGATTATCTGTTGTTTTTTCACTAGGCTGGACGATGTGCATGGATTTTGTGATTTACTACCGGAAGCAACTGTCTACTACCTCAGAATTTTAGAATGGAAACAGACTGCATAGTTGTCTGCAAGACTGAAGTTCTGGGAATGACTTGAGTAAAACTATTTGACCTACTTTTGAATATTTCTCACTTCAGTAAGACATGCGCAGAGCTGAGAAGGATAAAGGTGCATGGGTAAATACAGAAGGTGAATTCTGAGTTAAATGTTGATGTGGCTGTATGAGAAATAATTTTAAGCGCACTGTCAAAATGTTAGAACTTAAAATACTTGGATTTAAATAAGATAGCATGCAACACATACAGTAAGCATTCTCCTCACACGGTATTGGGACAGTGAGGCCATTTACTTTATTTTTGTTAAACACGGAAAACATTAGGGTTTGACAATAAATGATAAGACAAGATCAACCACGGTAAGGTGACGGCTTACGGGAGGGGATAGTACAATATGGACAAGAATGTCTTAATGAGGTACAAATAACCTGCTGCTGAGAACAAGCAAAGTGAGAAAAACAGCTGGTCAGATAAGAAACCGATTACAATTTCAGTGAATAAATTGCCTTCAAACCAGACAGGAGAGATCAAAAATCGCAAAGGACTCAGCAGACACTATAAAAGTGATTCTGACAAGCAACAGGGCAAGGAATGAAAGAATGAGAGTGGAAATGACAGGAGCAGACAACTTGAAACGCATAGCTTCCAAGAGGAAATGAAGGCGGATCGACTGACGGATGGAATTGCAAGGCTTGGGTGATGGAGAGAAGGCGGGAGTTGAGGTCCTCAGTGCAAGTGAATACAAGAAAAGGCTGAGGATAAGATGACAAGGGGTCAGGGGAGGAGTTCCCACTTGGCTGGAGCTTTCTCACAGCCATTCACCTGCCAATAATAAATTGAAAACAACTCCACACTGAATCTCAGGTTCTTTCTTTAAGTGACACTCAGCAACACGCAACAAGTACACACAAGACAGACATGAGTTAATCTCTAATAAAACCCTAAATCACTTTGCCTGTAAATCAAACAGTATTCAAGTTACGTGTGGCCTCGTGAAGTAAGGCTGTATTGATTTCAACCCAATCGTTAACACATACAGTAGTTTTTAGAAAACAATCCACAGTAGCAACAGTATCTCAGTTATTAGCAGAGCAGCAGACTGAGGTCATCTTTAAGTCTGTCATTTGCCTGTAAAATTATAGTTATTTATAATTCATTCCACTTCACTCTTAATATGTTTGTGCGTGAATTAAATGTTATGACATTTACATAAAAAAAAAAAATCCAGCATGCAGTATGTATTACAACAGCAATTACTGGCCTGGGAAAATGCACGGAAAATTCGGGTAGAAAGAATTTGCATACACCTAATATGTCATCAGAACATGTAAATACAGTATAAAAAAGCATTTACATTTACAACATGCACACCACAGGTGATTCAGTTGCATGGGCCTCACCAGCATAGTGGACGGACTGGCGGACACGCTTCATGAGCGAATATAATTTTCAGTGTCCTATGCTTGCTACACTTTCAACAGCTGAATGTTTCATTTGGGTCAGGGGAGCCATTTCAAGTTAGCCTTCACCACAAAAGCTTCCGTGACTGGAGGCAAGCCACGGAATCCTATTAGGCCTTCACCACCACATGAGAGGAACACCTGGCATGCTGAACTATGAGCAAGGAAAACAAGTATTTGATTCTAAAATAGTTAAAACAATAAATAAAAATAAATATATATATATATATATATAAATATATATATTTTTTGGGGTTGTCTTAATGTACTTTTTTAACAATTTATTTTATTATTATTTTTTTTAGGAATAATTTAGATTGCATGTATATTCGCGAATGATGCAATTTTTTTTTTTTTTTATATTTTCTTTCTGTGCAAAACCTCAATACAAGACTTCCATGTGTCAAATGCTATTACCGTATCATCCAAACGCAAGAATAAGTGTAAGCCAAATATATTTTAATGGTCCACAAAATACGATTAATGCAGGTGAGTCATCACCCTAAAATACATCCCATCTCTGAAATATAACATGTGGACATAACGAGTCTCTCAGTCTCCAAATAAATCTCCTTTTCCCAAAATTAGATGGATGTTTTATTGGTACGGTGGATTCATTTCAGATGACACACCGTTTGGATAAAAGTATTGGGAAACCTTGCAAATACAAGCATTTTTATTGTTCCAATTTGAAGTATGAATATGACGTTGATTCATGACTTGTCTTCTATAAAGGCTTTCTCCTAGATTTTGGAGAGTTTCTGTGTGAAATTAAGTCAGGAGAACATTTTAGAGGAAAGACACTGATGATCCCAAAAGGTGTTTGACAGTTGTGAGGTGACAAGTCAGTCAAGTTCTTCTTCACCGAACTCCTTTTGCACTGGGAGACATAAACATTGTTCTCTTGGATTTAAAAATGTAGAATTTGACAAAATGTATTGTTGAAATGAAACATACAGATAAATGTGGAGTTTGCCGTTTTTTCTTAAACTGCATGTGAGATTTGAACGTCACTCATTAGGAACGCTTTAAATCGTGAGTGACACACACCATTGTGATCACAGATGCAGCCGGCCCTTCTCAAACTGTTGCATAATTCAAATCTGAGTGGAGCGCTGGCACGGTCAGAAATGCTGCCCAAGATTTTATGTCCACCAGTCATGTGAGCCTCCGCACAGCTGAGCATGTCCGTCATGGACCCAGCGCCGCTTGCACCTTCTCTTCTGTTATGACGATCATTTTACACAAGACGTTGCCACTGCTCGAAACAATGAAAGAAAGTTCTGAACGAGAACTTGTTTTACATTTAACTCATTCAATTGCTCACTTTCTATTGCTCTATTATGTAATGATACTTGGCGGCTGTGGTGAAGTAGTTCAAATGGCAGCAGTGTCCAGGTCTTGCATAAGGGAACAGAAAGTGCGCTCTCCACTACAGCCCACTGGTGACGAATCTCACTCAGGCAGGCTCTTAAAAAATGTTCAACTTTTCTTGCAGCTGGCTTCAAAACTGGAACACTCCAAAGAGTGACCGTGCAATACAGAATCTTAAACAAAAAAATAATAATTATTTACCCTGTAAACTGCTATAACAATGACTTATGTCTCTACCGCTTCCAGTTTAAAACATTCATCATAATTAAGATCAGCACAACAAAAGATAGACGCTCAATCAAAAATGGTGGTTTGTTAACATATTACAACAATCTGATTCACGTTTGAGTTCGTATAAATCTGTTTAATGAAATTACAAATTTGGCTCACAACTAATACGGCACTACATTTCCATATAGAATCGTGACTGTTCGCAGGAGAAAAACTAAAATCCTCATTCGGTGTTATCACCAAACTGCAACAAGACATAGCCTCCATCTTGTGCTTTGAAGCTGTTGGAGGTAACAAAAACAGAAACAAAATAAATAATGGTAGACAATAATCAATCAAGCTCTGTTGCTGCATTCACATAGGTGATTCCCCTCAGTATATATGTGACTGACTACATCATTTGCAAGGGAGAACTTGCAGTTTACAAACGCATTTTGCACACGCCAATCTTGACTTCAGTGAGTCCATGAGAATCAATGTCTTCTTCCTCAATGTCAAGCACTGGTGCGCACTTTCACCACCCTGATTTTAACAGGAATGAAGGGAACACGGTCCGATTGGCCGGGAGTTGGCTCATTTCATCGCATCATGGTGCGTAACGGCACAAATTCCTCGTTACACCCAATTCTATCTCTGCAAAGTCTACCAAAAGAAAGAAAACTCCACCGATGCGCACAGGTTGTGGTTTCAAGGAAAGATTCATGAAGAATTTCTGCAGATCGCTAGCAATACATGAATTTATTATTTCTCATCACAAAAACAACTTTGGGAGACATAAGCCTTTTTACGCAAACACCAAAACAGGTGTGCGGTCTTGACAATGAGTGAAAATAAAGGATTGGAGATTGACTAGTCTGCTGACGCAAGAGACGTTTTCCAGTTAAGTATCTTATGGATTTTATGTCTAATACGCTGCTCCACTTTCATCATGAGCACATATTAAGCTCAGTCGTACTAATCGCACCATTAGGTGAAAGAAAACACATCGCGATGGCTATCCCTCCAGCACTCAAACCTACCTGAGACTGTGTTCTTTCATATGTTTGCTTGTTTTTAAAAGCCTTGCTTTACAAAGCAACAGCTGCCACACGGTCAGGTTTATTTAGAGTGCAGGGGAGATAAACCAGAGTTTTCACTCCACCTAACTAAACATGATCCATCATGCACATGCCCAGCAAACTTCACACAACATACTTTTGCCATTCAATGTTGTCATTGTATGAGGACTGTTCCGCTCATACATGTACCGGTGATTGAAAAAGCTTAATGCTAATGTCATTGATCTACGACAACTCAACATTTCAGGGGTGCTGGAAAATTTGAAGGTGCCCTGATAGTCATAGTGTGCACAGTGTAGGCCATGAAATAAAGTACCATTTATGTGTCCAAAATTAGCATATAGATTCAGCAAGCCACTGACAAGCCTTAATTGTTTGCTTCAACGAACGTTCTCGCACTTCTTTGTTCTGTGATTGGAATTTACCAAGTCAGGACATGGAGGGCAAATATTAACAATATAACTTAAACCCATTCATATATTTTCCAAACATTTTTGGAGTCAATCGCAGCTGACTTGGGTTCAGCAGCCAATCAAAGGGCTGACATATTCATAAACATCTTTTACTCCTACTGGCAAAAATGCAAAAACACAACTTCTCTTCCAAAGGATGACAAAGGATGTCTGAACTGTTGAATGGCAATATATCATGCATATTAGAGGTCCAAATACCCCTGTGAAATGAGGTCCCTGCCTCTTGCCTCTGCCCGACTCGCTGGGCACCAGATCCCTTCGGCCCCTCCCACAGCTGGTGAGCCCACCGGCCGGGCCCCATGGGTGCTGGCGCCAACGAGCCGCACCTCCAGGCCTGGCTCCAGAGGGGGGCGCCGGTGATGGCAAGTGATGGGTGATCCTACCGGGGGAAAAACGCCCCAAACAAGCTAGCTCCTAGGATCATTAGGACACGCAAAATCCTCCACCATGGTAAGGTGACATTTAATGGAGGAGTATGCAGCAGGAATGTTTGGTGCAAAAACAAAACTGGTCGTCACCAAAATAAAATCATAGTTCTAAATACGAGTCCGTTTTAAGACGAAAGCTTTAGGCCATTGCTGGAACACACACACAAAAAAAGATAACAATATAAGCCAACTAGAACTGATGAACTTTATTTGATGTTAGTTTAAGGCACTTCAAATGGGGCCATGTGTGCGCTGATTCCTATTTAATAGACCTTGAATATGATTGTTTTTTAGATTACACATTTTGTACACAAGATAACTCAATGTGCTTCACATAATAAAAGAAAAACACATTTAAAAACGTGAACAAAAAAGAATTTAAAACATTTAAGAGGAGAGCAAAGAAGTAAAAAGTAGCTTATTAAAATTGTTAAATAAACATACACCAGTAAGAACAAGACATATTTTTATTATTTATAAGTCTGCAGTGTACAAATTTGAGCAGCCACATTATCTTAGTTTATTTTTACTTCCCACCCTCAAAATGATTTTTATTTCCTTTTTGAATATGAATATGTTATAAGTCACTATTGGTGGAAATAGATTTGAAATGATGGTCTAATTTTTTCAGATCACAAAGATTTGAACATTTGAACCCAGGTGTGTTGACTTTTACATCCCCACTATGTGTTTTGGACAGTGATGGGAACCCACGTACAAACAAGACAAGAACACACAAAATCGAAAATGTATATCCCAAACAACATCGCAGCAATGCAACTCCGAAGCACCATTATATTGCATTACATTATACCTAACGTTACTGTTTTTTGCAGAACGGAACTCTGTCGTAAATTCTACAGTGATATCCGGCATTTAACGACCAAGCCAGGTGGGACTTTCCATTCATTGGTAAAATAATAATATTTGAAAGGCATGTGACAGAAAAGTGATTTCTTGATGTGAAACGGTACATTGTGTGTATTTGGTACCCCTCTGCATCGTACGGCGTTCCCACACAATATTAGATAAGGGGCACTCAGTGTTTGTGCTTCGCGCTCAAGTCACACAGCTACTCTGTAAACAAAGAGCGCAGCTCAGGATACGACTCCAGACGTATTCCCATGCGATATGCTGTTGGCACTACGTCAAACTGATTTCAATATCAAGCACATGCAATATACACACGTCTCACACGTAACAACTGTCGTATTTTTGTTGCATAATTCCGACTGTTATAACTTGTGCTAAAAGAAAACAAGGTATTGATTCTACACTCGCTATGGCATGCTTTTTTTTTTTCTTTGAGTTTCTCACAGAGTGTATCCTCTTACTGAGGAAGAACCTGATTAGTGTCTGGGCTTAACTTCTAAACGATGTCTCCAAGACACCTTCCTGGGAAGCATTGTGCATTTCAAGGGAATCCAAACCAAGATGAACATTACGATGCACTGTACATTTTCCATTTCAGAGTTCTACAGGCTGCAAATGTCGTTGAACTTCATAAATTTTGACACCAAGTAAAAGCAACCTTAGAGAAAACAGTAAACCCCAAAGCACTATGATGATGAAAGATTAGATGTATTTTGCAGCATCATTTCTCAAGTTTTATGCAAGACAGAACCACAGTTATGTTTATGAATTATTTATCCATCACAAATTATGCTTACTAAAGTTGTTTAAACCATTCCCAATGTAGTGAATGAAGAGCTAATTGGGAGCTAATTACTGCTTTTGAATCCAGCTCACTAAATAATAGCCGACAGAAACATGTGGTAGACATTTGCTCACTACGGTCACCGTGTCTAACAAATATGGTTTCTTTTGACTATTTAAAATGTTGGTCCAGTTTTGAAAGAAGATTTACTGTTGTGGGCAAACTGTGTCAGTGACTGAAGCACTGATGAAGTGTGTCGTGTTATTTAAGTGCATTTCCACGCCACTTCCAAAGCACACAAGAGAATAAACCAGACAACTCATATCGTTACTAACTGTGGAAAATCTGATATTGAAAGGAGGCAGTCAATTCAGCCATGAGGAGAAGTCTTTTGGCCTACAAGGACCGACCAAGTTTTATCACAGTGTCCCACAGAAATATACTCCTCATTTTTGTAGTGCTGTCCAACAATAAATACATTTGAAAAAGCTTTCTGGTGTGATTCCGAGTTTCCCTCTTTAGTGCCGTCTATTTTCGGGCAAAAATACTGAAGCTTCAGTTGCTCCTGATTCATCACTTTGAATAAGTCATTGACTTTCTTTCCAAGGTTGCATGAAGGAAAGTATCAAGGTGTAGAAGCTTTCTTTTCTACCTTCAAGGTGAAACGGAGCTGCATTATGCTGCCAACCTTTTATCTCCTACAATTCCTCAATAACAAGCACATTTTTGCTAAAATTTTCAACAACTTGCAATTATTCTGAGAAGTGTTCGTTTTTCAGTATGTTAACGTCTCCAGGATGAGGGGTCATTTATCTGATGCCTTTATTAAAAAAAAAAAAAAGTTTGCTTAGAAGTTCAGTTGTAGAAGTGCAGGACTGGTTACATCTTGTTAAGAAGGCAACGTAATAAAACAAGTTGAATTAGTCATTTAGATACACGCATACAGTGATTCGCATTTGACTCAACGGATTGTTGGGCACTATATTATGCTTTTGACACCTCAGTAAGTCCAAGTTGAACATCGCAAGGCTGTATAGAGTGCATCGACTCCATGCTCAGTGATACGCATTGACGAGTTCACGGACTGTATAACAGGATCGATCATCCTTTGTGAGGACGTCATCACTCCAGCCAGGACTGCGCGCTGTCTTCCCAACAACAAACCCTTGATCACCCGTAAATGGAAGTTCCTTCTTCAACAAAAGAAGACGGCCTTCAGATGTGGCGATAGGGCGTAGTTAAAGAGGGCATCACCGCTATAATACTGAGTCTGGACGTCACTTTGGCCCTCATTCTGAAAATCGATGATACGGTATAGTTATGTGTGGCTGCGATTGCCTGCTGACCTGTTCAGGGTGTGAGTTGACCCCCACCGCCCCTACACCCACTTCAGTCCCTCAACAACCACCACACTTCAGCGGATCATCAAGTGACACCGATGAGTTGACAAGGTGAGAAGATAGCTGTAGGAAATGCACCAAACCAAGGGGGCGGGACTTGATTGCATCGGTGCCAGGGTCCAAAAGGCTTGCGCCGACCAGCTGTCTGGCTTGTCTTTTTGGGGGTTGCCAACAAAATCTGTTTTATAACAGCCTTTAGTGTGCATGGAACTAGATAGCACCCAAGGGACGTTTAGCACACTTGGGGACACACAGGCCTTAACAAACAGCCTTTCTGTCTACCGACGATCACATTTACAAAACGTCACTGTGTCAACCAGCCAAGACTGATACAACAGAGTCAGCGTATTGACTGCCGGATAAGGACTAGGTTTAAGATGCAATAAATAATTATATGTTGTGTTTTATATGAAAAACAGCAGGGCCACAATCACTTAATGAGGCCAAGTAGGAGGAAAATGTATGATAGAAAACTTTGTTACTGCCTGATGTGTTATTTTACTTGTGTGCTTACACACTCATTAAAAACAATAACTAAAAATAAAAATCCTGATCGTGCAACGCATTTGCTCGGTCACTTATTTTTTATTATTATTATTCATTTATTTATTTATTTTATTTTATTTTGCTTTAACCCACCCATTACACCCCCAAGGAAAAAAAAATCCTAGCGCCGCCAGTGCCCCTGTGACTTGGCGCAAACCTTTGTCCTCAATACCAAATCAAAATAAAAAATTTGGGGGTGCAGTGGCTTAATCTGATTAATTATTATTTCTTGAACGCAAGATTAATCAGAATGTAGTCACTGATGGTGTAGTGGTGCCTGAGTTGTGTGCGGTGTCTATGTCTGCCCTGCGACTGGCTGGCGACCAGTTCAGGGTGTGAAGAGCCTTTCGCCTGAAGTCAGCTGGGATAGGCTCCAGCACCTTCCCGCGACCCTGTACAGGATAAGCGGTGAGGATAATGACATGACGTGACAAGATTCATCAGAAAACCATGTTTAGACTATCAAGGCACATACAACATATTTTTGACTTGACTTCCGCTTCAATGTATTTTTTCTTTGTTAGTTTTACTTTTACACTTGAAGTAGTTCTGCAACCTTTACTTTTATACTTTTAATGAAGTAAAAAGCTTAAGTTGACACTTAAACTTCTTCGAAAATATTTTTAAACCCTAATAGCTATCGTTCTACTTGAGTAATAAACATGAATACTTTTGACACCTCTGCTCAAAACAAACAGTTGGTTTCGCTACTCAATGCCAAAGCAATTAAATGTTTTCCATCCATCAAATTGGAGGACTCAGTCAAGGCTCGAATGGTTTTCTACAATGTTAGAAATGTTGCAAACGACTCGAATCAACAATTTATATAAAGAAGCCAACAGTAAAGATTTGAACAAACAATGAGGTACTGCAACCTGACATCATCCTGTTTTTTTTTTCTTCTTTTTTTTAAGACATAGAAAGCAATGACATCACGGTGACATCATAGTGTTTATTTTGTCACGGTTAACAAAGCAGCTGTGGAGCCACGTAGACCTTGTGTAACTGGAACAATTCCCACTGACAAGTTAACATTTGAGTGTAAAATTACTGGAATTCCCCTTTTGGTTGTGATTTCAGTATCACAGACCTTGCGCAATATTGGTTACCAAGAAGACACTGGGCTCTTGTGAATGCACAAAGAAAATACATATTGCCTACAGCCTCCACACACACATAATATATATATATATATATATATATATAAGGAGAGCCTGCTGGGTTTTAATATCAGACTCGCTAAACAGTACCTCAAACTGCCTCGAGCACAGCCGCTTTTTTCACCAGTTCTGAAAAAGCTGTTGTTGAGCCAAACGTTACAGCCTCAAAAGACTATCTGGCAACCAACCAACCAACCAACCGAATAAGTCCAATGCCCCTGTAAGCCTGTGACATTCACTTTCACAATACTGGACCCACACATCAAATAAAGGAAACCAAATAAACTGAATTGAAGGAGTAGCTACACGATCTTTCTCCGGTAAACATCTGTCTTTGGATGTGAAGACCTGGCCAGTGTCACCAGTTCACATGAATGGCAATCCATTTGGGCTCCTTCCCTCCCTTTGGTATTATTTATACCTGTTAATGCTTTCCTGACTGCACTTGGATCCAGGCCCAATTGCCTCATATTTAAGGTATTTACACTGCAGGAAGAGCTAAGCCTAACATTAAAAGCAAAAGGGCATTCAGAATGTCATGCTAGTTTATTTTTGCTTCAGTTCTTATGCTTCCATTTCCACTATAGTAAGTGAACCCTTGTATCTTTATTTATTCTATATAGTTAAATGAAAACATAGATGAAACCTTTGCAATCACCTGGATTTCTTCGTTCATCATCTAAGTCATTGGTTCACAACTGTGGTCACCCTGGTACGCGAATTTTATTTACATAGATTGAACCCTCATTTGTACCTAACACAAAACGGTCCAACTTTGCGCATGGATGGAGTTTTCTTTCCTTTTACAAGTGCTGGTACAAAGGGACATATTGCTGTTGTGGGAGTGAACACAGCGTGCTTGTTTCCCGGCCAATGTAAGCGACTCCCCTCATTTCCTTAAAATTAAGCGCAGGAGAGGCGCACACAGTCTTCGACATTACGTAAGCAGAAATAGACTCACTAGGAGAATAAGATGCACAAAGTATGTTTATTAGGAACTGCAAGCAGACCTCCACGGGTGGATGGTGTAAAGTTGGGAAGGTCGATCACAGATCACCGCTCTGAAGTGGGCACTTAAAGATAACCTTCCACTCTGATCTTTCATGTCCACGTGTGAATTCTACAATGATTAAAAGGGGACATGTGAAAGAAAATGCCCTCAGTTCGCCGGAACTGAGGAATGAGGTTCACAGTGCTAGTTATGGCTGATACCCTGACAGATTTTCCAACTTTTTGATAGCGTGGAAATCCGAACTCATTCAATGTACCAGCGATTGAGTGTGGTGGGTCGTCGCATCAAGTGCATTTCTGAGGCGGGACATACCAGAGCAAACAGACAGCAAAATGAACCAATCAGCAAAGAGCGGACGTCACGTCGAAACAATGAACGCTAATCAGGTAGGGCGTTATGTAACACATCAGCAAATCACCTGTGGCCTCAGCGTACCTCAGACAACCTCAGTTCGGCGGTATCAAAAGATTAACAATGTTTTTTTGTGGAATAAGATGGATCAGTCTCAACAAGGATTGTTATGGGAAAAAAATGCGAAGCACAAAAAGTTGCTTGATATAATAGGACTCACATTCAAAGAAGAAAGCAGATTTGCGATACACACTGACAGATTTTCTTTTACTATTAACAGTGGTAAATGTTTCTCATTTTCTTTCTTTCAATTCATTTTTTTTTACACTTGTATGACCATTTAAATGTGAGTTGCTTAATTCTTGCCTGGAGAGTTATTTAGATTTAAGTAGTCACCACAAGGACTCGTGCTGTTTGTTTGTGTGGGGTGCGTGGGTTAGTGTGTGCGTGTGTGTGTGTGTGTGTGGTGGTGGTGGTGGGGAGGGGGGGGGCTCAGGCACAGCCAAATGCTTTTTTGTTTCAAGGGTTCCTGAGAATTTTTAGACACGATCCTGACATTAATACTGTCATTACACGATAGTCGCATATCGAGAGGAGAAATTGAATGTTTGAATTACTATGGACAGCTCCAAAACTCATTTAAAGGGTTTCTGGCACTGTTGATGACTGCCCAACATAATGCAGTCTGCTCCTCAATTTATACGCACATTTCTGGCTGGCCCAGACGATGGACAATTACCACTAAAATAAACGTGAACACACATTTTGGGCTTTTTAACTTCATTGGTTGTGTTCATGATGTCGATTTTAGTAAACGGGTCTGTCAGTGTTTCACCGACTGAAATCAAAAATTAAATTTCAAAGCTTTCATTGAGGACGTGAGGGGGCTTTCACAAAATCCCTGCTCTTGTTCTTTGCACCATCAAAGCTGTTTGATGGGATTGGGGTCAAGACTATGTGCGAGGAAACCCAAATTTCACATCAACACGCACCGTTTCTTTTTCACTATTTCGAGTGAATTTAAGGGTGCAAGTCAAACCTGATTGATTCATTTCTCCAAACTAGGCATACATACTTCGGTATATATAGCTTTATAGTTCATATAAAATACACTTACTCTCAGATGGATACATGGGCTGCATTTCTATCTTGTGCACCTCCTTGGCGTAATACTCCTCCTCACTCCGCTGCCGCTCGCACGTTGCCGCCCGTTCATTGGCTTTCTCTTGCAATAGGTCGCGTGTACTGTTATAAATGGCCACGATGTCTCTGGACACGTCTTCGGGCTCGGGAAAGTCTTCTGGGGGATTGGCGAGCTTGAGTTTGCTCAAAATCTGTCCTCGGACAGCCTCGATGCGCTTCTTCTTGAAGTGCTCCATGTCCAAAATGCTGCATGTCGACAAACTGAGCGCAACAGAAACTAAATCCAAAGTGAGGAGAAGGCGAACAAAGCACAGGTTCATCTTTTCTTCAAGAGCTGAAACTACACTAATAAAAATTTACATTCACTATGGTGACATAAAAGACACCAAGAATACACATTTTAGGGACAACAATTTAAAGCTGCTGGCCGCATTTGCGCGCAAGTTAAAAACACCCAGAAATATTTTAAATGGGTTTCATAAATAAAAGCCGACTGCTAATTCATTCAATGAAGCAGAAGTAATAAGTCCGTTACTCGGTTGGAAGTGATCAACACTCATTTAACGGTGCAGCCACATCTAGTGTGCGTAAAAGTGCAGCCAACTGTTGGCTGCGATTGCCTCCATATGAACCTGTCAAAAGTCTGCAACCAATAACAAAAATGAAAAACACCAGTTATAGTTGGTGGACTGTGCTGTTTACCAGCGGGACTCAAGCACACCTTCACCGCATCAGAGGACTCGGCAGCTTCCTAAACGGTCTCAGGCGTCATGGACGTTTACCAGCTTCGAAATGAAAAGAAACGACTCATTCCCTAAAATAGAATCCCAATTTGTTTTGTTGAAAAGTTCTCTTGTACCAGTCTGGTTCCACAGTTCAATCGGGCTTTAAGGTGATTTCTTCAATAAAATCCACACAGACGAAACTTTTACACCTTCCAGTCTGGTAAGAAACAGCGGATCTTCCTCCTGTGCGATGCAGTAGCACGTCTTCCTCACTCACATCTACTTCGTCTCTAACGCGTGCCAGGCAGCGGACCTCTGTGGCCACTTGAATGATATTTATAAGGGACCGATTATACCACGTGCCCCCCTCCCCCCTAAACTCAACCCCACCCCACCACACCGCGCTTCTGTCCAACGTTGTGGTCGTCAGTGGGGAAGCAGAGGCGATTTATTTTTAATAGGAGTGCTCGTTGCAGTGACTATGACGTAGCTGTGAGGTGAGAATGATCCATTGGTCTGATTTGAATAAGAGATTTCAACCACTGGAATCTCATCACGCGCGGCTTGATAGCCTTCCTGTAGTAAAATGTGATTTGTTTCATTCATTATTTTGGGGGATTAACGTTTTGCCTTGTATTATGTAAAGCCGCCTTAGGGCTCATTTCTGCTTCACATTAGCAGTAAAATAGAGCCGTTTTGAAGTTACAGTGCGCGTCTTCTGCGTTGGAGTGAACCAATTATTCCACTAGAGGGCGCCGCTCTCAATCTCAATTTATCGAAATGTGAAGACGAGTAACACTTTGGACAAGGCGCAGGTTTAAATAATTATTAAGACAATATAAGGAGACAGTCTAACATGTGAGGTTGTCGTGTACTGTGTGGTTCCAGAACTAGTAGTTGTTGTTTTGTATTAATAGATCTACACCACAGTAGGGTTAGAATAAAACTAATTCCCAGAGTTGAATATATTTCCATTGGTATCCACGATTTCTGAAACTGATATTGTTACACTTTATGGGTAGCCACAAACTTCCAGGTGATGTGACAAAATATGCAAGAAAAAACAAAAACGCACAAAACACCTGACCGGCTCCATTCGTGTTCATATGCATGTCCTGCATAGTGTTTAGGTGAAACATAGTTTGTAAAATGTACTTTTTACGTTGTTTGAATACTAATACTTGGGTTTCTGGAGTGCCTGCCCACTCATCAAGTGTGAAATCAAGCGATTGCTCAAATCTTTTGTTCACTGCTAATGTGATGTTGCAGTGTAATGATTAATTTGCATAATACTACGTCCACACCAGGCCATACTATAGGGAAGAACTATGATGTCAAAGTCAAAAGGTAAGCAGAGCTGCAGCTATAAGCACATATTAACATTCTAACCAACAGTGTCTACTGGCATTGGCTTCTGAAAAGCCAAAGTGGGAATTTGTGATTGGTGATGTGTCTGCTGCATGCACCAAATTGGATGGATCCCCACACTAATTGGATGAATGGGCAGAGTAAACAGTGGTTTATTTTCACGAGACGTAACCTTCAAAGAGTCGAGGTTAAAATGTACTTGCTTAAAGAGTTTAATTTAGATTTGAGAATGTCTCCATCAAATGAGTTTTTAGCTTTACTATTACAAAGTAAGTCACTGTTAGAGCAGTGACTTAATTAATAGAATTTGAGATTGAGCCAGATGGGGAAGATGACTGAGGCGTCACAAGGTCCTGTGACCTTGGCCGGTTGTATCAACGTGTCGGGATAAAAAGGCGGCATACCAGAATGGCAGGCCACAGTGTTGCCATGACAGACGCAAATGCAGCACAGCAGACAGCCTGACTCGCCGCTTTCCTCCCTCTTCTGTAGATAACACCAAGTGCAAATATTTCTCAGGTTGTGACGACAACGTAGGCCAGACACAAGAAGCTCAAGAGTAAAACAAGTGTCAGCAAAAATACTGGTGCCACGTCACCACATGCAGGTTACTACTGGCAAGATGCTGGAGTTGATCGGAGGGACGATGGATGAATTTGTGTTGGGCATCTATTAAACTATATTTCCATTTTTTTGAAGGAGTGGGGTATTATAATCTCAAAATAAAATACATTATATACAGATTGCCAAATATAAGTAGATATTCTAAATTCAGTTAGAGATTAAACTGATTTTCTGTTCATAGGTTTGCTGCTCCAACACGAGTGGATTTGACATTCAAAAGTTCTTCCTGAAACCAAGGACAGCACACACTTAAGACGCAGTGAGCCAGAAGAAACGCGACTGTTGCTTCTCAGGGAATACATCATGAGCAAAGTAAACAAGCACTCTTAGTCGGCGAAACAGCTTTTTATTTCGGTGGCACTGTACAAAAGTGTGATATTTACACAGATTACACAACATAAACATTTTCTGTACACATAGTCACAAACAATCTCTGAATCATGCAGCTGAACAAAGCAGCTCCGTGGTTAACTTGTACACCATCCAGCTAAAAAAATATTCTGTCCGCTTTTGCATGTTTGTTTCCATGAACACGATTTGTTTCTCTCATATCAACAAAGGACAACATTTCTGGAACTTCTCAATCCATTCTGAGTAGGCCCCAGTCCAATGAAGAATTTCCCAGTATTTTTCATTCACAGAACCAAGTACAGTACTGTAGCTTCCTGAAAACAACAACACTGCCCCCTGTTGATTTCGTTGCCTCATGGCTGCGTGTTACAGTTGCAACCAAATCACAATTAACAAACTACTAAGTCTCTTGGTGCAGGGTGTCAGTTGGAATCATCTCCATCTGCACCACTTCCTGCATGTGCTTTGGCCTCTTCTTCCTCTTTATCCCAGTCTTTCATAGTCGCACCCATCATAAAGTCATCACTGAGGACACTCCATGGTGGTTTCTCCTCCTCAGTTGTCTATGGAAATGCACAAACACAGTAACTGTTAAATTTGGATTAAGGGCCGCATATTTATTCTAGAACAATTTCTGCATTTTAGACAATTTAAAGAGTGCACACATTTCCACTTTCCATCCACAGCTTTAAGATAAAGATGGCCTTCATTAACCCCACAATGGGGAACTTTGAAGCGTTACAGTAGCAAAGATATGCTATAAATAAAGATTTACTATTGATACATTTTATTTTTTGATGTACTCTTTCAATATAATCCATAAACACTGTAGTGTTTAAATCGGTTTTCAGATCGGCTTTGCTCAAGTACACGCCCTCATAATGGTAACAGGAAATAACAGAATAGCCATCTCTGATTAAAATTTGCAGCTGTGTAATCAGCTGTTCTGAATCTTACCTACCCATCCGCACCTCTTGTGCTTTTAATATAACAATGTTACCTAAAACGCCACAAGATAACTCCCAGAAGTCGTCAAGATTATTTGTTTCTTTTGTTTTAAAACAAAATAAAGGATACCGAAGTGTGTTTTTGAGGAGTTGCATGTGAAATAAAATAATCACTTACTCCTGTGTCCTTTTCTGTCTTGACTGTGACTTTGGCACCACCTTCAGTTTTCCTTAGGACATCGATGAAGTCTCTTTTCGAAACCGAAGAAAGTATTTTTGCCTTCTTTCTCTCTGAGCTACCAGCCTCCGTCACCTTGTTGTCAATGTTCTCCTGGTGCTTTCTCACCGCGTTGAAAAGCTGCACAACTCCTCTTTTTGGAAAAATAAACAATTCAATAAACCTTTACAGTCACAACTGGTGGAACAACACAAAAAAGCTCAAGAACACACCTAGTTGCAATTCTCTGCAGAGCTTTCTCAACCTCTCGGTCCTTCGCTACATCAGGTTTCACTCTGCACATCATCTCCCATGCGCGTTTCTTGTCAGTCTGTTGGACATAAAAAGCAAGCACAATAATAGATTTGCAATGTCTGTCCAAAACGTTTGCAATTACCAGTTACAGGCACCTAATTCGACGAGAATTAAGGTGTCAAACTTATATTTGGCATTTATCAATTAACATGTACTATGGTTTATTAAAGATTGATTTACGCATCGAATTATTATTCCGCCAGTTGGTTGAATTTTTTTCTTGTGAATAACAAGCAGGACCCAATTTTACTGCAATGTATCACTTACCAAAAATTTACACAACCAACAATATTATTAAAAAACTGCCAATTTTATCTTAGTTTTGAATAGTGTATCTGTGGACTCACACACACCTTAACTTTATGTATTATGTAAATATGCAATGATTTCACATTCTCCAGTTTGTTTTATTTAGCCTTGTGTTACTCTGCTATTTGCATCCAGGTTGGTATTGCAAATGTGAAACTATTCCCAATTGCCTCACCTGGATAAATTAAGGTTAATCAAAACAAATCAAACTAAGCAAAACAAAATGACATCAGCCTATCAGGCTTGTATTCAGCAAAATTGGAAGAGAAGAGGTCTTTATGTTTCTTGACAACAAGACTGTTGCTCCAGTTCTACCTCTGTTTTGGTGTTTATTGAATGTTAAATTGTTCAAAAGAAGATGAGCAATTACAAGTTTTTACCATTTTTTGGGAGTTAATTTAATTTGATTATGGTTGATCATTATGCGAGTGGGTGAGTGAGTGAGAAATGGATATATCCACGTATTAAAATAATTCTGAAAACAATTCATAGAGGTGCTGAGAGTTTACGTTAAATAATGAGCAGCTGGTTTTCCGTGATATTAAACTATCTCGATGGATCATCAGAAGTCATGCTTTTAAAATCACTTTCATAATTACCTGTTCCTTCTGCTCCGACTGCGCCTGTCTTTCTTTTGCCTTCACCTTGTCAAGTTCTTTGTTTTTTACCAAGATGGTGGTTTTGCTCTTAACAGTTTGCTTCCCCAAAACCTTGGCCATTGCCTCGGCCCAGCCAGCATTGGGATTGCCTTCCTCCTCCTCCTGACCCCCATCTTCATCCTCTGCATCGTCACCGTCATTCTCACCGTCCACGTTTCCGTCAGATTCTCCATCAGATGACACGTGATCATCACTCTCCTCATCTGAGTTATTCAGCTCATTTGTGTCCTCCAAAGGAGACTCGGCATCATCTAGAGAGAAAGAAATACATTTAAACTCATCTGGACAGCAATAACTAGTTCGACGCTTACATACGACATAAATGGGTCACGTAATTGACACGTTCAAACCTTCAAGCGCATTAAATATGATGATACGTAAAAGTGATGTCATACTACTCAGAAAAGTTAGTTTAGTGGTTAATTACAGCAACACATGTTCCAATAACATCACGTTTGTTTAACGTTACGACGCCATTATTAAGAGTCCCATGCATCCCATCTCCATAATAGTCTTTGATGGCAACATTTCATGTATTATCTCGATGCTGTTTTACACGTACTGCTCATTATAAAACGATTGGAAACGTAATTGAAATAAAGTAAACGACTAACTCAAATAGTTACCGATATCTTCCATGCTCCGCACACGCGTACTCGCCGCAGTTGCCATTGGAGAGTAACAAGGAAAAGATTCCGAGTGCAAACACGAGTAAAAGTACCAATAGCAAAAGGTTCCTATTCGCCTCTATTCATTTGAATGGTTAGCAACGAGCAATCACATATATGAATCAATGTTGAGCCCTAATCCGATTTTTATAGCCTATGCAGTAACAATCATCAAATATTATAATTTTGATTTTTAAGTAGAAATATTTGACTGTCTACATTTAGTTACAGTGTTTCACACCACCAGAGCAGATAGATTCACAAAAATATTTAAGCCAGTTTCAGACGGTTATTATGGTGAGCAGTAACACGTTAAATACAAATTTCGAGATTTTTCCAGTGCTAAAACCACTCCATGAGTTACTGTATATAAGTGCTCACTTTGGTCAATAGGTGGAAATACAAGACCGCATTTCAGTCTAGGTTAGTTGACGCTGTCTAAGTGCTCACTGCAATTGTCACACTGTGGAGTGGAACTAGCTTTGAAAACTAAAGGTAGAGCCACCACGCTGCGTTTACTTAAAGGGAGTTAAACACACGTTTTTTTTGTAGTTGTTATAACGCATGTATTGGTTGCTTATTTATTGTTCGTATCATTTTGCCATTCTACTCGCATGACAAATGTTATATCCTCTCAGACAAAAATAAAGCATAAAACAAGGGCAAAGTCACTCATCCATGGCCGCAAAACCGCATTTCACCTCGAGAGATCGCATTCTGCGATTGGCTTGTATAGGCGGCTTGCACGGCTCCAACAGGATAAGTGGTTTGGATGATGAATGGATGGAAGATTGCATTCTGCACAGAAACACCAAATTTGAGTTTTCTCAAAGAAGTTCAAGAAGAAGTTCAGATTTCAAGATTTGCGCTTCTGTTATCGTCATGTGTGTATTTTCATTGTCAGAAATTCTTTTCAAATAAGTCATCGGTGGTGAGAAAGTCAAAATGTGACAAAAATGCACATACCAGAATGCGACGACACGTGCGCACAAGAAACTCAACCGGTATTGCGAGTAGTGGTAGTGATTCTGGCGATTAGAGCATGTGGGTCTGTGAGTGGGCGTGTCCTTGAGTTGCTTCATTACCAGGAGACAAGCTGTCTCTAGTGACTAGTTCGGGACCGGTCCAGATAAAAGGTGAACAAGTCTGGAGGATATCCTCGTTAGTCTTCTGCACAACAAACATGATGACCAAGAAAAAAATTAGTAAGTACATCACCAGTGACCAAATCTGTACGCAATTGGGTCTGAAATTTTGATAACATCTACAGTTTTTCTGCCTGGGGTTAACAAATAACATGTGTAAATTTGGCAATTTGTGGATTCTCTTTCAAGTTTGTTACTTTCCTAAAAAAAAAAAAAACAAGTTTAGTTGAAATAGAATACTTTTAAAACCTTGCCATCATGTCCACCATTATTAACTTTGTGTGGCAGAGGATGTGACTCAAAGCAACATGGGTTATTTGCCGGTTAAACCTGATCAACCAGTCTTGTTAGACTGCAGGGTATGACTGTTGACAAAATCGAAAGAAGTCCGAGCTTCTTTCCCTGGTATGAGCATGATTAAAGAAAATAATGATTAAACTGGATTTGCAATGGAAAAACATTACACACGTGAAAGCTAGACTAACTAAAGCATCATGATCAGGAATCCTTTGTTTTTACCCGGACTCTATTTACAGTCCAATTGCAGAGCATATCTCCGCTCACTCACACCAAATCTAATGTGCACAATTCATATTTTATAGTATTTGGTTGGCTAAAAAAATGTTGTTGTCTTTTTAGAGGAAGCAGCTATTGGATTTGTACTAGGTGCAGTGGGAGGCGCCATCATGGGAGCCACAGAAGACCCAGTTGACAGGACCCTGGCTGCAATGACCTCAACGAGCCAATTGAGACCACTGATCGAAGACATCAGGAAAGTCGGTGCGCTCGGACTTGGCACTCTCATGGGAGCTTCTGCACTGACCCTCGCCATGACCTCGGTTGTAGCTGGCGTTGTCATGGCAGCAGTGGTCGCTTCAGTGTTCGTCACCACAAGGAGTTGTGGGACAACCCCGACGAACTACGCAAACTTGTGGGCAAATGCAGGACTTGCTGGCGCCTTTGGGACCACACTCAGTGGCGCCACACTAGGTTTTCTTATTGAAATGATTGTGAATAATTATGGCATGATTGGTCTCCTGTGTGCACTGTCCATGTTCAGCATCCTCAAACCACCTCTGCGCTTTGTATTTAACGTCCTCTGGAAGCAAGGCGAGGCCTGTTGCACTCAAGGATCTCTGGGTTGGGACACAGAAAGGAAACAGTTAGAGATTTCAGATTTAGAGCAGAGAGAAAGAGTGGCTGTGCAAATAGAAGAGAGGATCCTGACCATAAATAATGGGATGAAGACCACTGACGCAAAGGACGTTACAACATGGGCCACTGAGCGGGAGTTGCGTGAAGGACTAGAGAGGAAGAAGATTGAGGCAGAAGAGGCAGCGGTCAAACAACGGAGCCTCCAAGACTGGATCAAAACTGTAATGATCAAATATGTGGACTTTTTGGCTTTTTCTGGAATTCCAATGACTGTGGTTGCTGTTGTGACGTCACTTTTTGGTCTATTCGGCTATGGCGGTCACCATGCTGTGTTCATTGTACTTGTAGCTTTAGTCGCCATCATTGGCTATTTGATTCTGAAGTCATCTGAATTTAAGTTCTGGATGTTGGTAGGATGCATGGGAATGCTGGCAACGTTCGTTATTGCCATGCTCACCGTACAAGCTGGAGACGAGATCAGGAATCAGAAAGGGCAAACGCAGGGCGTAAGTGGTAACAGAATCAATCGCATGAGTGACCGTTCCTCTCGAGAAGCTTTGAAAACAGCAATTATTGCAGCCAAACTTTGCCAGCTGAGTTTGGGAGCCACAGTTGGGGGGCCGCTAGTGAGGCATGCAGCTGGAGGGGCCAAAGTCATTGTAGGGGCTGCGATCATTTCCGTCCTTTTATTAGCTGGGGTGGAGATTTTATCCCCAGCACTGGGGATGGGAGCGAAAGCCGGGGCATTGCTTGGGGTGGTGGGTACTTCTGGGGTGTCTGTGGGTGCAGTGGCAGCCATGGCAGGGCAGTGTTCCTCGTGGCCACGTACTTTGGGAGCTGTAGCAGGTCTGATGATTGGTGTATTAGTCATGGGTGATTTGCATTTTATCATGCTTGGAGTACAACTTTTTGTTGCCTACGTCTTTGCTATGATGAATGCTTTCTGAAGCATAAGAGGGACACAAAATTGCCTACTGTGAATATAATTCAATTTAGACAGGAAAGTTTGCTTTTCCCGCTGGTGGGATACATTTTAAGTCACTGTGCTACAAAAATACACTTTATGTGAAAAAATAAAATTTACCAAGTTTACATTCTCGTGCCACGTGTCGGTCGGGGACAGACGCAGAGTATTTTATAGCAACATTGAAAAGAGAAGCTGATTAATCCTGTTTACCAAGAAAGCAGTTCATACCTTCACCTGTCAACACCTAATTAATTGTTGTTGATGAACAGAATCTCCTTGGTAGAGAAGATAATATTTCAGTACATTTATAACAATAAAGAATGACAGACATGAATTTTATTTAGTGGCGTGGTTTTCCATGTTGAAAGCAACACCAGCATCGGACTATCCTGTTTTACGAGAAATTGAATCTATTTTGTTTTAAAAAAAAAACAAAAAACAACAGAAAGTGACAAAAAGTAAATGCATACATTGCAGTATTTTATTTTTATTTTAAAAGAAAGGATGAACGTTTTATCCCTCTTTCTGCATCTTGTTTTGATTACATTTACATACATTTAGTTAAATATTATTATTATAAATCAGAATATGTAAAATAATATGTATTATATTCACTGGACATGAATTGGATCATCAATTCAATAAAGCAACCTTCTTAAAGTTTCTATGAACTGAAAATTAATGTCTTGTAAATTTCCACATTGTTCATCTTGTAGCTAACATGACAGCACACTCGTCCCGACAGGTGGGCCATAGGGGACCGTCTCCGCCCACCAAGAAGCATAGATCTCTAAAAGTAAACTTTTTATTTTATTTTTTTTATACAGTAGCTATATTTGTGCTGCGAAATATTAATATTGGGTTTTTCGTCACTAATTTCAAGATTAAAAATATCAAGAAAAATGTGATTTTGTTTGCTTACTGCCCACTCTTATCAGCATCGGCCGATCCCAGCCTTACTGAAAATAATATTATGTGTGCAGGCGCGACAAATACACCAATGAGGCAAGCAACAGTCCCGCAAAAGTTTTCAAAGTAAGTCTTTGAGGTTTTTTTTTTTTTTTGTGTGGCATCTGTAAAAAAATGTATCCATTATTATTTAATGTCACAAATTTCTCTAAACCGTTGGCCATTGGTATGTAGACATCTGTAGTTATGTCCACATCAATCTATTGAAATATCAAAACAATCGCCCAAAAATTTGGGATTTCATGGACCAAGTGTTTTCCTCATGAGCGACACCAGCTTCAGTCATCACTTTGCAATTCCAATACGCTTCTGGGATAGACATACTCAAGTTGGGGTTTATGCATATATGTATACATATGTCCTCTATAAGTGCTGTCTGTGGTAACACTTGCCAGTAGTTGTTGCAATTTGTATGCCAACGAAGACTATTGACAGTGAGTGATAGTGCTGTGAATAGAGTACAGCAGCATAAAAAATATCGAATATATAATATATGTACAGTAAGTACAATCCGTAGGATAAGGCAAATTGAAAAGTAGGATAATTGACCCCATCACATATTTTACGACAGATACTGTTCACTGATTCACTAGAGGACAATTATGGATATTTTTTTAGCCTTCCACACTCGTAATAGAAACTTTTCAGAATGTGTCTTGGTACCGTGGTTCACCACTGAAGGGCAGTGTGCACTGAAAAGCGTTGGAGCATATTGTATTGGCCTTGATCTTCTCTCTAGGACAGACATTTACTTGATGAGACTATTAGCCTCCACGTTCAGTTTTGAAGGGTTGCAAGGTCACAGAGATAAATCCATTTGGATTGTGATGGGTAAACCTCTTTAAGCTTGTTTTGTAAAGACTTCATAATCAAATTGACTTAAAAATTCTAGATTAGCCCCTTCATGCACACAATATGATAACCTACATCTGGATTTTTAAAAATGTATTTATTTATGTATTTATTCATACAGGAGAATGAACCTTTTGGATAGCTGTACACTGTAAGTGACCACTGTCCTGGAAAGGTTGAATTTAATTCTCAATGCCTTTATTGTGTTATGTTTAGAATTAACCATGAAGGGGGAAAGAGGATCCAAGAGCAAGCGGAGTCAGAGATGGCAATACAAGGGATTTATTTTGTCCAAAATCCGGGGAGTGAAGTCAGCAGTGAGGTCGGGCTTAAACGGGCAGAAGGCTTCAAGCAGACACAAGAAAGCACAAAAGTACAGGGAGACAGGTTAGCGTACCAGTCAAACAACACAGCAGAGTAATTGCTGGGAAGAGAAATTTGTGCCGTAGTACCAAAAGGATAGAAAGGAATAACCTGTGCCTAACTCCTGTCATCTTAAATTGAAATTGATCTTAAATTGAGGCCGGATGAGCTGCAGTTGCGCAGGAGCCTGAAGCTGCAGGGGCGTGACCAAGAAGTGAGAGGGAGCCGCCCGAGCCCTGTATGTTGACACAAAAGCTCCAAAAACAAAGTGAAAACTTAAGAACGCCACAAATTACTTGTACATGCGGGCGGCACGGTGGGCGACTGGTTAGCACGATGGCCTCACAGTGCAGAGGTTGTGGGATCGATTCCGGCCCCGGCCTTCCTGTGTGGAGTTAGCATGTTCTCCCTGTGCCTGCGTGGGTTTCTCCGGGTACTTCCGGATGGTCTTGTGCATGCATTACATACAATTGTGAAATGGTCCACCTTCTGTGACATCATAAATGGGCCGTGTTTCTGCATATGGTGTCGACTTGGGAAATACAGTGCCTTGCTAAACAGCACCTCGGCTGAAATTCCCTGTATTTGTTGAGAAAAAAAAATCAGCTATACTGATGCACAATGGCCAATATATCATTGCATTCTCCAATCTTTGATTATAAAATACTGAAATATGAAAGATGATTGGTCAGAACTGGAATTGCACATCTGTAAGATAACAAATGGAATCTTAATGTTACATTAGTAGTGTGATTCTTGCTGTTGGTAAGCTCATCATAACAAATTTGGTGACTCATCAAAACAAATAAAAACATTGAAATAAAATTTAGAGAAACAAACCAGCTGGTTCATTTACCAGCAGCACTTCAATGCAACAACAATTACCAAAGCGCTGCTACTGCAAAATTGTAAGGATCATCAATGGGTAGGTGGCAAAGAAATCTGTATTACACTGATTATAATGTCCAAAGGGAAATTATTCTAACTCTCTGATATATATATATATATATATATATATATATATATATATATATATATACTGTATGATTTATTGCACGCCATGCAGAAAACCAGTTCACTACATGCAGGCATGCCAGGAGAATAATAATAAGGGGTAGACAAACAGTGCTGCGCTTCCTGAGCTGGGGGGTAGCAGTGAGTGGGGTTCAGTGAATTACTCACCTAGCAAGTGAATAGAATCAGAATCAGAAATCCCTTTATTGGCATTGTACTCAGTGTGCAACGAGATTAGAGCGCTCCCGTCTCCAGTGCAATACAACAATAATAAAAACACACTATGTCGCTGTTCTGCAAGGTAAGGACAGTTGTGTGTGCGAGTTCAGCATGGAGATGGCTCTCGGAAGAAACTGTTTTTCAGTCTGTTTGTCTTTGTTTTGATGCTCCTGTAGCGCCTGCCAGAGGGCAACAGGTAGGAACAGGTGTGAGCTCGGGTGAGTATTGTCTTTGATGATATAGAGAGCATTGCTGAGGCACCGGGTGGTGTAGATGTCCGACAGGGAGGGGAGAGGGCAGCCAATAATCCTCTGCGCTGTTTTGACTATCCTCTGGAGCCTCACTCGGTCTGCCTCAGTGCAGCCGCTGTACCAGGTAGAGACACAGTCGGTCTGCAGGCTCTCGATGGACGAGTGGTAGAAGGCCAGCAGCAGCTTCTTGTCCTGGTTGAATTTCCTGAGGACCCTCAGGAAGTACATCTCTAATAATACATATTTTGCCCTACAATTTACAGTGTTATATAATTTAGAGTGAATGTTTCATCATGCTATTATTATCCTGGCAAAGTGTTAAGCTACTTTTGTATCCTTCACGTCATCAGGTAGGACGTGTTTGATTCTATTTATAGACGTTTACTTGTTCCTTGCGCCGACCCATTTAGGACGAACCCGCTTGTGACGCTTGTGAGCGCCAAAAATTGTTATTGTGGAGACGGAGGAAGGGAGTCTTAGGCTAGGAGGTCTAGTACTGAACACTTTAGTGGACACACTTCTCGAAACTAAGTAAGCCCGGGTCTGCGAGAATTCTGGACAGCTCTTTTTCCCGCTCTTCCTTCCTAACGCCGTCTGAGCTGTGGCGCATTACACCAGTTGCACGGTAGATATTTACGCCCCTGGTGCTAAGTGTGCTCAGTTTATCAGCAAAGTGTTGATTTGGGAACACCGTGGCGCTGACTTGGCTCAAGTTTATTTGGCAAGAGAAAAAGTGTGATGAATTGGTGCATTTTTGTATCTCCCATGAGTTCAGCTTGACTTGAAATGAATGAATTTGAAATGAATTTACAGCATCAAACATGTCCTTTATCTTGTGGTCCTGTCCCTGGAACTGAATGCTCAAGACACTGAAAACTGTACTTCCTATATGTCAGCCACATACACCAACCTGCGTTTCCACTTAACATTTCACAGAAGTGTGCATTCTTTTCATGTATGAACTGACGGATTTTTTTGATAAGCACAAAAATTCTATTCAGGACTTAAGTAAGCCACCGCACACTTTGAATCTGAGGTGATTTATCTGGTTATAATTGATATTAATTTGATATTATAATATGAATATGAATTAATTTATACTTAATTAATTAATATAATTAATATTGATATTATTTTATAATATTAATATTAATTATATATTAACAATATACATATTTATTGGCTTTTTAAAGCAGTGGATCAACAAGGAGTACAACCTAATCTAGCTCAAGTGTTTTTTTCAGATAACACAATAGCTAGGCAGATAATTTACGCATTTATCAGCATAGTCAATAACACGTAACACTTCACAACTAGTAATCTTCATGAACTCACTTATCCTTCCTTTCCCAGGTACCCCAAAAATGAAGAGAACTTAAAGTGTTACAGATATGTGCAAAATATCAACACAACATCGGCCTGCTGATGACATACCATCAGGAGCAACGGTGAGCTCAGTATCTAGCTCAAGGATACTTCACCATGGACACAATGGCCGGGAATCGATCCCTCAATGTCCTCAATTATTAACTCATTCACTACCAGCCGAGTAAAAAAAAAAAAAAAAAAAAAAAAGAAAATAGATCTTTGACGTATTTAGCCGTCATTGGTATTGAATGAGTTAAATTCATACTGTTAATTTGTACTTTTTCACACTTTTAAAGAGACTTATACACAGTGTATCTTTATGGTGTTAGCTATGGATGATTTAAGGCTTTGTCTCTCAGTCTAACTCTCTGGGCTTCCTATTTCCTAATCTGTTCTGTTAGAGGGGAAGTGGTCTATATCCACCCCCGTCTTTCCCACGCAGCCCCCTTTTGGTCCGCCTGAGGTCAGTGTGGGTCAACACCCTTTTGCCTGCTGCCATCATTCACAGATGAATCCACAAAGGAAAACACCAAAAATGCTGAGCCATACACGCATCTTTTCGATGTATGTGATCACAAGGGCTAAAACATTTACAACAGAGGCTAAGAGCAACCACGGCCCTTTGAAGTGTGCAACGCAGTGCGGGACAGCAATCGTGCATTTCCTGAATCACAACCAGCAGGTACCACATTGTGTTATTTATTATCCCCTAAATCTATACTGTGTCGGAAGGTACAGTGTATTGTATGTCAAAATATGACCTTTAAGAAACTTCACAAATGTTTTGGGAAGCTAATATTACGATATTAGACCCATCAACCATCATATGGAATCTAACGTAGTTTAACAGGGCAACAATTACGACATTATGGGTTTATTAAAAAGCTAATTAAGTAACTTAAAATTTTGAAAACAAACCATAGCCTTTTAACCATCCAAACATTGACGTGAATATCTATTTAATCGGTCCAAGCATTCTGTAGATCGATCTACCTCCCTTTTATACTTCCTTTTTTGTTTTATTTCTACTCTAGTTGATTTCTATTCATGTCAACAGTACGGAATAAAAAAATACACATGAACCTTCGCACAGAAAAAAGAGGAATGGCTTTTACAGTGCACAGGAGTCTGAATTAGGAGTCACATATCTTCAGTGGAACAAGATGTGCTGCAACATTTCAGGCAACGCTTAGGTCACTTGAAATAGATGCAAGAGAATAAACAGCAATATACATTGTTTTACTCCCTCTTTATTTGGTTTTACAGTCAATGGCAACAAACCAACTTGTGCCAGTGCAATGCAAATAATAATTTGCGTTAATTTCTGTTAGAAAATGCTTGCCCTGTATCAACCTGCCCCCCATAAAGTGTGTATATACTGTACATATTATAGTGACACTCAAAGTACTTCACTCAAGCAAAGACACAACACCTCTAAGCATTTACAAACATGTCAGTTAAAAACGCCCAGCCGAGTTAATAGAAAAGTATCTTACATAAATGACCAGAAAGTAAATTGGCATCATTTCAACATAAAAACAAAAAACTTTAAAAAACATGAAAAAGTAAAGTAAAAAAACAAAAGTGGGTTTCTATCACAACAAAAACAAAAAAGATTGTAAACAGTGCAGTCACTTCTGTCAATGTGGAATTAGAAAAAAAAAACAGTGATGAATCTGGTTGGCTGTTTAAGAGGCCAGTGGCATGACGTCCGAGTTCATGTCCCCTGAAGTAAGTCAGCTGATTCTCACCGAATCTTACTGCTTGGGAATTTGTGTTTCCCAAGATCTTGAACGTCTCCAGTTGACATGGGATTGCTGAATGAAGTGATCCTGAGGACATTGTCGTCATGATCTTGAGCCATTCAACTTTGGACCTTATGCACACTTGTCACGATATCAATGGCTGGAGTGTCCTCTGCAGAATTTTTATGTAGTCAACCCCAAAATGTGTTCCATGCACCTCCACTAGCCTAAACACGGCATTCTGATTAATATTGTGTTTGTGGAATATGAGTTAAGCATACTAGGACTCGACAAGGACACATTTTTATGAATTTCCATTTTTGGGAAACAATAAACAAAACTACCAACACCAACAACAAAAACCTTCTAAAAATCAGGTTTCCTCTTTAGTACTTTGGAACTGTCCAATAAACATTATGCCCTTCCTGATACACATTTTGATGACCAGCTCATGATATCTGATCCAAAACTTCCCTACTGGAGTTGAAGATTCAGTTGCTAAAATGCAATTCATTCGATTTAGTGCCACTAATATGGCATCCCTCTCCTCCCAATTTTGCTCCCTGACCCTTGCAACCCTGCTCTCTCATGCAACAGTGCACTCACAGTGAGTCTTTGGTTCCCATTCAGCATGAGAGAGTGCACCATCAAGGATGAAAGGCTGGTTCTCCAAGAACCACCTGCTGTGGACATGACATGATGTAATGCCTGCCTGATGTTGTCCTACATCTGACCTTAAACTTGGTACCGCAAATCTAGTCAAAGTGGAGCAGCCACTGGAGACGTAAGGATGATGAGTCTCTGCTGACAAACTGCACGCATGTTCATTCTGTTATAGTATAGAAAAAGATCTCTGGGGGAAAAAAATGATCAAATATCTTATTTTCATCTTGTGCCTCAAATATTGTTGGTTTAGTTATATCATATTCAATCAACTCTTATCCAAGGGATGATGTGGGACCTCAACCTAGAAAACCACTGACAACAGCTAACATTCAGGACTTGACAGTCAGCACGTACAACCAAACCAATTAACAGTTTCAAATAGCTCATTATATAAGTAATTAGGTTGCACAATCAGCAGTTGCATGCGTAACTGGGCATGTAGCAATCTCAGATTAGGCCTGTAATATGCCCTCTTTCAAGGGCAAAATCTGAGTCTGGCTTTTTTTTTCTTTAAATAAAATACTAGGTATATGCATTTCTGTCATAGAGTATGAACTTTATCTTTGACCTGAATGTCCTATGCTTACATGCGTGGAAGAAATTGTTGCTCTCATTTTATATTTTGTCATGATACATAACATTTTATGATGTCCCACTTAAAGAAAGAAATTGAAAAGTGTACTCGATTACCAGCTCACCTAGATAGTACCTAAACAGCAGAAAGTGACTTTTTATAGTGGATGCACTATAGTAATTTTTATATTTGTTTTTTTTGCGGATTTCATGGTATTTCTTCCTGAAATTTATATTGGCTTTATAGCGTACTTGCCGCCTTGTGAAGATAAGTGGTTCCTAAAATGGGTACTGTCATAAGAGTAATTGATACTTGTAATAAAACAGCCACATCTCGTTGAAGTGTAGCTATGGTAAGTGATATTTTTAATCATTTGTTTTTATTTTGGTCTTTGAAAATGTCTTCACATGAAAAAATGATCATTTGCATTAAAATGTTTCTCCTGCATTTCTTTAAAAAAATGTGTGTACTATGTGCATTGTTGAAAGTTCACTGCTAAATAAATACTTCTACGAGTGATTTACTGAATGAGTGTAATTTGTCAATACGACAATGAGAGATGAAGAACACTTAAAAACACCCGAACAAGACTGCAGTTTGGCATCGAAAGTAATAGCGATAAATTAAAAACCTTATTGTCTGAAGAAAAGAAATTACTAATTATTGTTTACGACTGTTGAACCCAGATAAAAATAATAGTAATACAAATAATAAAATAAAATAAAATAAAATAAAATAAAATAAAATAAAATAAAATAAAATAAAATAAAATAAAATAAAATAAAATAAAATATAATAATAATAATAATAATAATAATAATAATAATAATAACAATAATAACAAAGCATCAGATTTATATAGATTAATAACATTTTGATCAAAAAGCCCCGAACAGATAAATGAGCTGCAATGTTCATGTTTTTTTTGTTTTTTTCATTTATGTCAGAGGAGATGTTGCAAACATGTAAAAATAGCATGTTAGACTATTTTCAAACTCATAGTGTGGTGATTGCCGATCCACTCCAAAAACCTTGATTGCTCAAAGTCTAGTAAATTTATCGTAATCTATTGTATTGATATATCCGGGACAACAACGTCACACGTGCATGTTTGTCATCTAGTGTCAAGAGTTGCTGTTTTGGCACAATCAGTACCAGGCGAGGGGTTTTCAGCCTCCAAATGGGGAAAGCATGAGCGAGACCGCCCACCCCGTGGAGACACCGTCGACAGTACACCACCCAAGCTCAGGGTCCAAGGGTCAGAAATACAAAATTAAGATCTGCTACAAAGGAATCGTTAGGTTTTTCATCTGGAGTAGTCAGACAAACCAAGAGCATTCTTTTACTTGTTTGAGCACAGTTCAAAAACTTGTGAGAGGTGTAAAATGATTCTTACTGCGATCTGTGGTGCGGCAGTTTAAACATGGCTAATAATTCAACACACGGCTTGTTATGGAAAAAAACAACTCTTATGTAACTTACGTTAGAACTCAGCAGGAGGGAGAAGGTGTTCCCTTGGTCCTTTTTAAGAGACACTCTTCTGTTTCTCTTGCCAGCTGGCTTTCATCTCCTGGCGATTCATGTTTCAAATAATCGACAGCAGCTGAATGGTCACTTCACTCCTGAAGATAATTAAAATATAAACCTTCAATATAGGTTGCTCAACTGCCAGGTTTTCTTCAGATGCTTTGGTTTTGTAGTTGCAGTGGGGGGAGTCATTTGATGGTCAGGCTTGTTGATCACATGGCCAGGAAAGATGTTGCAAAGACTGAATGTTCAACTGATGTTTTGTGACAAAATCTCTTCTGTGATGATACTAATCATGTTTACTTTGGATCAAAAGTAAAATTATTACACATCTTCAAACTGAATAGCAAACTAGCAAAAATGAAATAATAAAACAAGGACGAAAGAAAATTAATTGACACAAAACATCCATAATAAATTCAATTATTTACATCCTTAGTGCCGCAGAGCATCATGGGAGACTGGAAACTCGATCAGACTCTAGCTGTCACACGAGGCAAATTCATGTATGAGCTCAGACCGGGGTCGGACGGTAGACACGTCTGTATTTTTGCATTTTTTCCCCCTTTGCTGAAATTAAATGCAACTTATGATGCTTATTTCGACTCTCAATTGCTTCTTCACACAACTACGCCTATCGCTTCCGTGTTTTTGCATAGTCGCAGTGCTGTCGCACTCTCCCTCTCACTTGCTCTAACTCACGCACTCTCAACTGAGCTGTCAGTTAAAGGGCCAGTACACACAACCGACCTTACAAGATTTCATTCTGCTCCGAGGCCAAATAATTGAATTCTATACAGGTGGTACTTGACCCAGATAGGGACGATGACAGAGACAGACAAAAAAAATCCTCTTCTGCCCTTGCTTAGTCCGTCCTTTTAAAAAAATATAACTTTTGCTCCCTCTCCTGCCCCAAAAATAGACTTTCATGTCTAATTCCATGTCCCAGCAGCCCAAAAGTTAAAATTGTATCTGGAATTTATGAAAATAAGAGATTATTTTTAAACAATGTGTATCGTTAACATTTTTTATAGCTTCATTTCACTGATTTGTAATAAATGCATCTTATCAAATTTAGTATCAAGATACGTGGGAATTCTTCGCTGATGTCATTTCATAAATTATTTATAAAGTGCACATATCAATAGAAAAATAGCTGAAAATACACCATAACATGACACTCCAGTATGAATCAGATGAATCAGTCTAATTCTGATTCAAACAGAAAAGGAATAAATAAAAATAACTTCCGAGTAGGAATCAATGTGAACTTCCTACCTTATTGTTGTCGAGAACTAAAATATTGACCTTGCCATCGGGAAGTAAATGAAAGCAGAATTGCAGCTGCTGTGCGTCCCTGCCAACCCCAGTTATGATTATAGCCTTCATGATAACAATGGATTGTGATTTAGTCATTAGTAACGTGGTGAAAAACGTACACTATCTTAGCTTTGATCACATAAAGCGGATGGTTACAGTCATTGTGAACTATGCCAATGTCAATTGCATCGTTCTGCCTGGCAGACATGTTTTTTTTTTTTAAGTAAAGCTTCCTTCTCAGAAAATAACAAACTTTGCATGGTAAAACTGTCAACATTTAGTCAACTTTTGTCTTCTTTTGGTGGAAGTAAAAAAAAAATAATAATAAAAAAAAAGGACTACTCCCTTTGTACCTTTTGACTGCGAGGAAGCGTGCAGTTTGGTGTTTGTTGTGAGGCCCTCCCTTGCCAAGTTAATTACCAAGTAGATAAAGGGATGGCAGTTGATAAAGTGTCCCAATCTATCATAAATTACCTACACAATCTCTTCAGTAATTTTGGACTGTGTGTACAATCTGTTGACTATGGTAACTGCACGTCACAAAATAAAAATAGTATATGTAAAATAGTTTAATGTTAAATTACTTGTGTTGGAGGACGCCTCACAACGTCATGATAAAATATCATTAAATTTGTCACAGGCCACACCAAATTTGTACCTGATTGGTGTTTTGGCTAGTTCAAGCAGCGCGGAAGGAAAACTTGAGTTTTGACTCTCAATGAAATTGCTGAATGTGATTCAGAACATGTCTAACTGCCATAAAGGAGCACGACTCTCCAGATTCTGTAACATTTCCATTTTGAATGACTTTCGCCGTCTCCATTCCGTTGAGACATCCAGGATAAGATACAGCAAGGCAAAAGTACCTGAATGCTCAGAAAGCTCCATTTTGTGATGATCACGTTGTTGAAATTAATTTGGCTGATCCAGATAAAAGAAAAAAAACCTTTGTGAACTTTCAATTGTGCCTTTAATGTTTTCTGTCAACATTAAGACTGCTGTAACTTTTTCAGTTTTAGAGGTACTTCCATGTATTATAGATAAATTTGAGGGGAATTAAAAGTAGGCTTAGAATATATCACTACAGTGTATTTCAATTCAAACCAGATTACATATTTGTATTAAGTCAACCTTGTTTGGATGTTTTGCGACCCCCCACTTCTCTCCACCAAATCGATTTTCGCATAGCTGGAAAGATATTGCGCTCGCATTATATTGCGAGCCAATAACCCTCCGAATCTGACGAACATTCAAAAAGGCCCCGAAACCTCAACTACTGACGGGCGTAACATTGTTTCCCAACCTTCTCCGTCCGACATCGCCCATACTAATTATAATGTTGGACAGACTATAAAAATTGTATTCCACAATAAAAATGACAAATTCATTTTTTTCTCCAGTGTTATTTTTTTCTTGACAACGTGCAGGAATTAGCACACTTTAAAGCACGCAACTTAAAATCAATATCAAGTGTGACGTTATTAGAAAGAAAAGAGAGCCTGAAGAGGGCCTCAAAGAGGTCACATAAGGACATAAAAAAGGGGGTGTGACCCAAAATAACCAGAGCATTTCAGTCCTGTCCAGACTGCAGCATGAACATGTAACAGGGGTATTGCCAAACCTCGGTGAATGAAAAGCATCAGCATGACCCTACATGAAAAGAAAAAATGCTCAAGCACACGCCTTGGACTTGTTGGTCTTCAATTTCAGGTAAAGTTTGGTAATGATTGACTTTTTTGTCCAGGGTGGGGTTGTGGTATGCATATGCTGGATACAAATAAAGACTGTAACAGCATGAGTTTCTAATAATGACAGACTGTTACAGACACCAGTCTTTTCCCAGGAGAGTGCCAACTAGTCCTAAAAAGTGATTCATTTCGGGATCAGAGATCAGATCTCATTAAAAGAGTCTTAAGATGACACTGTTAAATAATAAACATGATCTGGTTAAAACATGACCAGTAGATCAAGTACTGAGATTTCACATCATCTTGCTTAGTCATAGTGTACAGTGGTAGTGTTTCAGCAAGACCTCAGCTCACCACTGCAAATTTTCAGACTGCAGTTAACTTTAATTACAATGCATCATTTACTTTCTATTTAATTATGCAAAATTTATAGTAATGAATTCATTTTTTGATGCTTTCTGAAATTAATAACTACAATTTAATTACAAGCCTGACAGAGTTGCGACAGGATGACCAATAGCAGTATTTTTAAGAGATGAATATATATATATATATATATATATATATATATATATAGATATTTACACTGAACAAAATGCTCATTGGACATATTGCTATTCATCTTGCAAATAGAATTAAAAACGTAAAATAGCCCAAGACAAATTTCATTCTCGCAGCGTATCCGAATGGTTGGTTACAGAATTACAAAGTGGTTTGATGATTCACACAGATACTTACTCATCTTTTACAATTGTACGTGGCCACAATGATTGGATCCGGACAATGCTGTCCATATTTTAAGAATGAATCGCCAGTTATTTTGAGACGATTGAATGGGCAACTAAAGTAAATTATAGACCATTGTGTTCCTATTTAATTTCTCTTACACGCTTATCCCAAGGCTCTCCAACATGGTTCGCTTATTTTACATGGAAATTAGAGGCATAGAGGAAGTGCCTCTACTGTCTAAAGCCTAAAATTTGTTATAGCAAAGTGAAGTGACATGGATGGCACTTATCCATACCAAACATTTTTGGGCGGGATTGTGGTAGCCCTGAGGGTGCCTCGTCGTACGGAAGTCTGTTCATGTCTTCTTACTGACAAGCCTATATTTACTGTGCCACTGGGCACACACAATTTCCTGCAACCAGTGTTTTCCTTGTTGAAGTGCCACCCACGCAAAATGGAGCTCCACCAATTTAGATTCAAATACATGGTTGCCTTTTGAGTCAAACCAGTTTAGGTTTTGAGCTGCTCGACATGGAAGTATTCTTATTTTTATAACAGCTTTAGAGTTTGGCAGTTTAGCTCTAGTGTTTCCTTGCAGGTCCAGAGATGCCAAGAAACCAGATAGGGCTGGTGACTGCCGCCGCATGCTGACCAAAGCATCAGAACTCGACTGTGCTCTCACGCCCTGCGCGGTGGGCAACAAATGTTTCCATGAGCGCCTGATCACGTCAAGCCACTGGTTTTGCGGCTATGCAAAATTTGAGTATGGTGACATTGCAAATTACAATCAAAATGCACAGAAGCTTTCACACAGGTCAAAAATACATTTCGGGGTTTTACAAGAACGAGGCACAGTCGCTCAATGCCAATCCAAAAAATACATTATACATGTATTGTGTTTTACAATAACACCTAACCATGTTCGTAATTTCACATGTACTATACTTGTCAATATACTAGTGAACTACCAATTCAATCGCATTCCTATGGTAAAAGAAACCGAAAGAAGTTAGGTCTGTGCAAAAAAATTCTAAATTCAGGAATGATCGCAAAGATAAAAAAAAATCACAAGTCCCTTTAACAAGCTTAACATCCCTGCTCACATACCAGGTTTTTGTGATGTAAAAATTAATGTAATATAATTTAATTAAACCTGGCCAACTTGATTAAAATAATGGACATCTTTTTGAAAGGGGAAGCCGAAATAAACACTTAAAATAATTTGTTTTCACACTTTCTTGGATTGTATTGTAGAACTCAGGATGTGTTGATAATTAACCAATCACATTCAAATGACCGGAAATGGGAGTCACTTCGAGCCGCCTATTATGTGAAGTTTCTCTGATTTCCTCATAAAATTCAGCTATTCCATACATTTTCTTGTACAAGTCATTGTTTTTAGTAATTTGTGTAGATACTCAACAGTAGTTCACCTGATATACCAATATCATGGTAATTAAAAAAATGCACTCTATTGTCTGATAGTAGTTTATGTAATATAATAACATCTTGTCACTCAATTTCTTTATTTTCTTTTTAACTCTCTATTTCCGTGTAGTACGTGCATGTGCATGTGCATTCCGATCTGCAGCCAACAACATCAATGCCATCTGCTATAATTGGGAAAATGTTCATTATACCATTAATGATAAAGTAAAAGCATGTTGCCTCCCTACCCTGTGTCTCGGTTCTGTGGTAGAAGGTAGTCTTTCTTCTTTTACATCAACGTAGTGCTTCCCTATCCCATAATGCCTTTTCTGCAAGGTTCATGTAAAGCACAATGGTCTAATCCACTATTTATTATGATGAGCTAATTAATGTGATGAAAGTCCTTTTTTGTCCTTCCAACATGTGTTTGTTCATATGTGTCTGCAAAGTGGTTCTTTTCTGTTTTGCTGAATTTCATTTTAGCACTGCTTACTGTTCCATCTCTTACGACATCACGTACTTTGGCAGTGCTCTCCTGAGGAACAAACAACATTAGTCCTTCCACATCATCATGGGTTGAAATTAATCAAGCTGCTGTCACTGCCAGCAAGTACAGCCTCTTTTTTTCCCGACTATTAATACAAAGTTAATGACGCATGTTTGATTTGGGAGACAGTGAATCCCTGAACTTGCCTCAGGCCATGGTCAATAGACTCGATAGGTACCGTACAGTATGTCTGTGACAGGAGACGATGTTACTGAGGAATTGAACAAAGGTCTCTCTCTGTGTGGTATTCATGCTCATACATAATCTGTTTGCACCTTGAATATAGGACAATAGATAGCTTTTTTCCCCCCAGTGTGAATGAACCCTGGCCAGTGACGTGTGGAGTTCTCTGGATGTTGTTCGAATGTGACCTCCCGCATGAGTCAATTTTGGTTGTCCAACCACTTCCAGGAAGGTTCTTCTCTGTAGGTAGCATTTAGGTGACTTTAATAATTTTAATCATTCCTGGCTGTTACAAGAGAAATGTACACACTTTAATTGTAAATTTTTCCACGTACGGCCGTATATGTTTGGATTTTTCCATCTTTAAATAATTTCAGCATATTCTGATTTAGAAACTGCATATTTTGATTAAATTGGGTTAAAGTAGTGGGCTTTTCCTGAAATTTTTACTTTAGCAGAAGTATGAAGGTCTTCTTCGAACACTTAAAAATATTTGGAACTGTTCATAATTCCCGCCACCTCGGAAAAGGTGAAAAGAAAAACAACCCCAAAGCATGATGATGCCAACACAATGCTTGACTTTCGGCATTGTACTTTTTTGGTGATGAGCAGCATTTTCTGAAGCCCCAAAAAAAATCATCCAGCACATTTTCAACGAGATTCCCCAACATTTGATTAATTTGAGAAGAGGCAAAGGTTGAGGCAGCTCAACTCTTGGCTGCTTCACCATATGTCAGCTCACAATGCCCCTGATATCTGACAGTTCTTGGCTGAGAAGAACATCCACGTATTAGAGCAGGTGTGGACAAACTACGGCCCAGGGGCCACATGCGGCCCGTTAAACGTTTTAATCCGGTCCGCCAAACTTGAAAAAAATTAAATGAATAAACCTTGTTAATGTTTTATTCTCTAAATACTGTCAGGTGTCAAAGACATATTTTTTGTCATGCTTTTTTTTACTTTCTTTTAAAATTAAATGTTTTTGTTTTTTTACTCAGATGAGGTGAGGTTACCAAAACACTCCATCCATCTGCTCCTGGTCCGGCCGCTTTGGCAAATTTTAGAACTCATTGTCGCCCACCAATCAAAAAGTTTGCCCACCCCAGTATTAGAGGAACCTGTCAATTGGCCGAAACTTAAAGTAAAGTAAACAAACAACAAATCAAACTCAAATTCTCTGGAAATATGTCAAGAACCTCATGAGTAAGCTCCCAAGAGTAGTTAAACTACAAGTAGGCTTTTACACAGACTAGATCTCCTTACCACCAGCCTCCACAAAGGACTTTATTCTTCTTTCTTTCTTTCTTTTTTTATCCTTCTTCCCATGTTAAAACCGGAGTCATCAAGGGGACACTTTTTGAAGATATGGACGACATTAAGTTGGTCGCAGAGCTGCTGAGGATCCTGAAAGAATCCTTGCAGGAGTGCAGGACTGTTGAGAAGGCTGGGACAGTGCGTTAGACACCAGGGGGGGACATGTAGTTTGTTGGATTTGGAATGTCGTGGACCCCCTCACACCCATGGTTTGGCACCAGTCGATTTACCAAGTCATCGATGTTTGAATGTTTGTTTCATTTTTTTTTGTTTTTGTTTGCTATTGGCCTGCCGGCTCTTTCTCTATCCCCCGCGACTAGCGGGAGTCTACTGTATATATCATTTGTGACACCAGTCCTGGGACTTTTCTGACACACCTTTTACTGGTGTTGTTTTTCATGTGTGCGTGCTTTCGTGTCACATAACACAGCTCTGTTTCTAGCCAACTCGCCATGAAAAACATCTTGGATGCGTCGGCTATGAGACTGTGAGATCTCAGTGCTGAGAAAATGACCCTGACCCACAGTCCATAAATATCCTTAGCAGGTCACCTATACTTGGCATTAGGAATTTGAGTTTGGGGAGGAGAATAAACTAGCTTACAGGCATTTATCGGGATTGTACAAAATAGTGGAACATGCACTTCTGCAGTGACAACATTGGATTATGAAGGAGGGCCGGAGTTAAGAGTGCAGTTAATTTAGATTTTGTGGTGGTCCACGAGAAGGGGTGGGCTTAGTGAGATCATCTTGATTCATAGCAGGATCACAGCTGGTGGACTTCATAGCATGACTGAGACAGCCACAGATGGTTCAAAAGAAAACTTTACTATCTTCTTGTTACTTATGTTAACAGCTACATCATAAATAAACACCAGTCAGGCCATTCCATCAGTAGCCAAAGCATGTCTATATCATAATGCTGCTTACATAACATTGGTCAACAGCGGGTTTTAATGAGAGATGGATTTATTTGTCCCTTAATGTATTTTGTTTTTCTGGCACATCAAGTTTTTGAGATATTGATAATTTGACCTATAAAAGGTTTGAGCAATACATATTTTTACAATGCATTGTAATTTATAGCGATGATTACTATAGTATATATATAATAATAATAATAATAATATGTAAAATGATATAATTATATAATAATAATAATAATAAGAATTATTATTATTATTATCACCTCACAAATGAAAGATAGATACGTAAGTCTTTTCGGTGACTCTAATACAAGCTATTGGTTTAATTGTTCTAAAGCTATTCAATTCATGTAAATGGGAGGCTCTTTAGATGTTTGTGGCCAAGTGTAATGAGGTTTTCTAATACTTGAACATTACCAGTGGTTTGCACCTTGTAATAAATCTGCACATGACAATGTTGTGTGCATACATAATATTTTCTTTTCAAATTTGGTCATCTTCGTCAATTTGTATGCTTTTATTCTGTATTGAATGATGAATTGGAATTGTGAAACCCCACTGTACTTAGAAAGTAATAGTGGTTTGAATGAATGCTACTTGAATCACGGAAAATGCACAGGCTAAACCAGACCAGCAGTCAGGACAGTGTTCAAGTGTAAACATATATTCCCGAACTTTGCTTTCTATTGGGTTTTCATTGCCCTTCACTGCGCACTTGTTAGCATCATAGGGTAATTCTAGTTGCCTCTCTTTGGCACAACCTGCCATTATTCTAATCTGTTAAATGGCATTCTCAAGAGAAAGTAACTCACTTTAAAAGTGCTTCAGGAAGTTTACGCCTCAAGTACCCAGCAACATATGTTAGGCATTAGCTCTGTACCATTTAGGGTGGTACTAAAATATTCCATGACAAACTCACTGAACATTCAGCTCAGTGGCTAACCTCAATGTACTTTTTATTGCCACATAATCACTCAATCAATACTTTGTTTATATAGCACCTTTCACACTTAAAAAAGGCAACACAAAGTGCCTCACAGAACAGGTAATAAAATCCCTCTCACCCGCCGGTCAGTCTCTGAACCTCCATTCCCTGGGCCACCTTACACCCCGTCACATGTGTTGAAGCAGTATAGTTATGACATGACTGATGAGACACGGCTGGGAACTGAGTGGAGTCAGGCTTGTAGAGGGCCGCTGCTTGCTCATTGCCATAGAGAGGGAGCGGCACACGGCCGCCCTTCCCAATGCAGCTGTACGAGTAAGGACCATAGGTCAATGACTAGGACCAAAACTCCCTCAACCGCCAAAGACTGGACTGCACCATCACAGTCAGTGCCTTTCACAGCTCCCTTATCTGGCGAATCGCCCAGTGAGGAGACAGTGAAATGCAAAACGTACACACACAGCAAAGAAAGAGTGCTATGCGGGCCGAAACATTTTCAAAAACACTGACCTGCATTTTCAACTTTGTATAATCTTATGAAGCCTCATTTCTTAAAAGTCACGGTCCGCCACTGAGTTTATGTGTGCCAAAACAAGGCCAACGTGGCATGTGTATGAACTGTAAGACTTACTTTGTAATATTTACTTTACTGCAATATTTTGTTAATATTTACTGTTCTGTTTGCTGGCGCCATGTCGTCACATTTTGTCTGATTATTCGAACGTTGTTAGCTTACTCACATAATGAGAATTAGTTTGCAAGGTCCTGACCATATCTGGCTATAGCCATTTGCTATAAATATATACACTCCTGTATACACTACTCAAGAAAAGACAAAGTGAAGTGAAGGCCAGATTAAGCTCACCTGTACCGGTGCCACCCGGAAGCTGAATAATCTGAACATTTTGTGAGTATTGTATTTTTTCTCAATGCTGATCCAATTTGGTTGAGTAATGGCTGAGTACTTGTCTATCTTTTGTCCAGCGACATCAGTTCAAGAGGCATGTGTTCTGATTTTTTTGGCCCTGAGTCTTTTTTTTTTTTTGCAACAATTTCTCTAAACAAAGGATTTGTTGGGGATTAGTTTGTTTCTTTGACTGTCAAACCCACACATTCCAAACACATGACCTCGAAATAGTTTCTTCATCATAATGTGAGATTTATTCATGCATCTATTAATGGGCAGTTTGTTCGCCCTTGTATGCTGTCTGTGATAATTGATCACACTACGTGAACAGAAATCTGTCAAGAATTGTGATAGCTGCTCTTGACTTCACGTGCTGTAGATAACCGATGAGGGAATGAGTTAAATATACTTACTTCCAACCCATGATTGCATCTCAGTGCACTGGCTGCAAATCCCATTCGAAATCCACAGAGAGGTGGGAGGGACACAGTTATCACCATCTGATGTAATATAGCCAGTAACTGTCAGAATCCACACTTGTACTTGAAGCCACCATTGAAAAAAAAAAAAAATACCAGTAAGTTTTTGAACACTGATGGCATTTTATTCTTGTCAGGCACACTATTTAGCCTGAACACATTTTGCGCAGAGAGGCTACGTTTCTTTATTTTGTTCTCATTTCCTCAGTATTCTTTTTCCAGGTTTATTTAGAAACCATGACTCGGTTGCTGTTGTAAGTTCTAGTCCAAATTAGTGTTGCCTCCTCTAGCCCTGATACATCTGCGACACACCCCGCTCACTTTCCCGGTTCTTCATCAATCACCAGCCTCTCTCTCACCCACACATGAATAAAATGTCTCATGGACCTGCCGAATTTAGGAACACAATATTACATGACTGAACATTACATAACACACATCTAAACAGGTGAGTCTGTCATAACATTCCTTTATTATTCTTTCATACTTTTGTTATTTCACTATAACTATTGAGCATTCTGCCAGCATGTGCTGTGTTGCGTATGGAAATTTACATATTGGAAGAAAAACACATATGATAATTCACAGTATCTACATACCTAAAGAAGGAAAAAAAGAGAAGAAACAGCTTTTGGCATGTATAACAAATAAAGAATTGAAACTAAATGGACTTTCCCAGTTCTGTTAATAGCTTTTTGTCAAGTCCACTACCAGGAATAAGAATAAATGGAGGTGAATCAACCTCTGAAAATTAAAGTTGTTCTGGGAGTGGTTGGGGGCAGGGTTTTTGTCTGAAAATTTCTTGAGGGTGCTATAATATTCCAGATGTTGCTATAGATTGTTTTGCCTCATTCAATCAACCATTAAAAAGTTCCTGTTAACATTCTTTCTTTTACAAAATGACAACATTTTAAATCCCGTCAGTCTCCTATGCCAAAAGCAGGGACATGTCTCATGTAAACATAATACAGTGGAACCTCGGTTTTCGAACGACTCACAGTCCGAACAAAAAATTCGAGAAATTCTTGCTTCGTAGTTCGAACAAAAATCAGAGTTCGAACGCCGGTACGACGCGTGAGTGCGTACGCGAGGGTGGGATGCTGAGCGGCGTACGGGTGTAGATCGCTCTCTTCGTGACCAACTGTTGTCGCGTGCGGACGTGCTGCGTTTTGCTCTCGCATTTTATTTAGGTGTACGAAGTGTTTTAGTCCCTAATCATGCCTCCAAAGAAAGTCAGTGCAAGCAGCAAAGGAATGATTTCGGTGTTTGAACAAATCGCTTTTCGAACAGGGTTCTGGAACGGATTATGGTTGAGAACCGAGGTTCCACTGTATAGGCTTGGGAAAGTGTTCGGGGCTTTCTTAGCCTATTGAACTGAAGTTAGAGCTTGACGAGTATTTCTTAGAAGGAAGTGTATAAAGACCTCTGGGTTCTATATACTCACCAAGATCTCATGGCTCAAATGGCAACAAATGTTATCATCTGTGACGCATGGGGAGTGCTCATGTTCGTGTGTAGCAGCAGAGGACAAATATTAAACTTGAACTCCTTTTGAATAATTTTTGCTTTCAACTTCTCTTTGGACATTGTGAATTTGCAGTTGTGTTGTTGTTTTCTTTGAATCTGTTATCCCGACTGTATCAATAGTCAACACTTACACGACTACTACTTGAAATTCCAAACTTAATACACATAATCATTAACCAGAGTAATGTGCCCTGTCACAGGCCCTGAATTCCCACAGAGCAGTGATCCACATCAGCATTTACACACTGTAATGTAGATGGAGTCCTAGACTTTACGGTGCTTAATGGACTTGCTTATGAAAAAATTCACATGATGATCACCAGAATGATAACCGTCTCCCAATTTATATTCTTTGCATACTTTCTATTGAAATGAATAAACCAAGAATGCACAGAATACTCCAATGTTGTTCTTGCCAGCTATCTTAAACCAAGGATACAATTCCAATTTGCAAAGAGACTCAGAGAAGAACATTCTTCCGTACTTGTTAAAAAGACTATACTCTTATACTATGCAGATGCCTGATAACAAACCTGAGCATTTGAATTGGTTGTTTTGGAGGTGGGAATTGTGAAGTGCCCTGGAAAAGGGACTTGGCCACCCCTGCTCTAACTTGTCCATATGTGTGATTGTGAGTGGATGGTTGGTTATCTAATGCGTTCCCTGCAATTAGATGGCGACCACTTCAAGGTGTACTCCACTTGCCACCCGAAGACAGCTGGGATAGGATAAAAAGCAGTTTGGATAATGGATGAATAGATGACGCATGTCTTCACCGATATTAATGAACCGTCATCATCATCATGACAATGAAAGGTGATTTGGGCAAATTTGTTATTTCTAAACTGGTAGCCCTTTGCATAAATCTGTTTGCAGGCTCTCAGTTTAAAAAAAAGGCTCAAGAAATTTGTCACTTTAGGTCTGTAAATTGCAGTTATCAAACACCAGTGGTGAGCCATCAGGGCCAGCAAGGTCGCTAAACTACGCGCTAATTTGTCTGTTCCATAGAATCGTACTAATTTACGGTAGTATCTTGACTTATGAGTGCTCCAACTCGTGAGATTTTTGCGTTATAAGCCATCACTTGGTCGCATTTATGCTTTGTACTACCAGCCAAAATTTGTGTTCCTCTGATTTGATGAAGTGTGGGGGGGGGCAATTGAGGTTCAGCAATGCCACAGCATGTGAGCCAGTCGAACCACAGTCGCTGATGCACTTTGAAACGTTGTTTGAAGAAGACAAACAGTCAAACAAAAATTCCAATTGACTTGTAAGGAGCAGACACTCGCACTGATTTCCCCGACCAATCCAACAGACGCCAGCTTCTGACATCAGTCTCAAGGCCACTTTGACGGACTTTGATCTTGTTTAAGCTTTATAAAACCGCTTCATTTCTGTACTCTCTCGTTTTATGTTTCATACAATACAGTGCTATTTATCTTTATGAAAAGCATAAAATTATTGTGTTGTTTTTGTGGGTCAGAAACAAATTAATGGAATTTTTATTCCTTTCAAAAGGGAATTGTTTTGTCTCTCCCGTCACATAGACTGTATATGAGCTATGTCAACAAAACATGATCTCTTTTAGAATAAAGTGTTGTTCTTTTACTCAAATTGCAAAATAAATAGTTTATTGTACTTGCTTGCTCAGGCTTGGCCTCCGTCATCACGATAACGAAAGCCTACAAGCAGAAAGCATATTGGGGAGGATGAAATATTTGATGATTTCAACAAGATAGTAAATAGGGCATGTAATGTGTGCTTTAATTATTATATTGACCCTTTGCGTATTTTGAGGAAAGCGCTATTCAGAAACTCTGGCACTTTTTTGAAAGTGTTAAAAAAAGATGTCTTGTTTTAAATCCCTGATCTGATTATTTGCAGATAGTATTATGGACAGCCGAGCTTCAGCACATATACAAAAACATGTTTATTTTATCATAGTTATTCCTTCCTCCTCAACAAGGATATAACAACCCACTGTAAATTAATCTTTTTCTTTATCTTCATTTTGCCTTGCTGTTTTCCGTGACTTATTGGCGTAGTGTACAGATGCATTTAATTGAGTGGCACTGGCTAATATTTTCCTAGGATACATTCTTCGGATAGGATCTAGGTTAAACCTTTCATAGCTGTTGTTATTCTTAGCACTGATATGGTTTCTGCGTCACCTTGTGACTTATTCAGGGCCTCCTCATCACCTGCTCCTGGCTTACGTAAAACTCTTTAGTATGGATCATGAGTTTTCCCTGACCTTTGCCCTGTTACGTAACGCTGTAACTGCTCGACTTCATCTGAGTGGCTGTTGTGCCTTGCTGCACTTTAACTTCTCTACGTAGCTCGGACTATTTTGTATGTGTGTGTGTCTGTGTGTGTGTGTGTGCATGTGGAAATTGAAAGATTGATAGACCTGTTACACAGGTGAAACGTATGACAGTAACTATTAACTGAAAGAAATGTAATCACACTTATGTATTAATCATAAAAGGACCTCAAGAATAATGCAAAAAAAAAAAAAGAAAGCACAACATTTATGTCAGCAGTAAAACTGACTGAGTCATGATTTTGGTCTTGTTTTCAGATAGTATTCAGCGATTTTGAAAAACTTTTCGAACCTCATGACGTCAGCAGAAACGATGTGAGAAAAATGCTATTGTTTACTTATTCGCTAGGTGTCTTCTTACGTAATTTAAAAAATGAAGCAAGACGAAACAAATGGGATGGATCAAGTAAAGGATTGTTTCATATATATCCATCCATCCATTGTCTGTACTGCTTCTCTTCACTAGGGTCGCTGGAGCCTATCCCAGCTGTCTTCGGGCAGTTGGCGGGGACACCCTGAACTGGTTGCCAGCCAAACATAGGGCATGTTTTATATATATATATATATATATATATATATATATATATATATATATATATATATATATATATCTACCAGAGGCCTGGGAGCTTGTGGATTCTGCGCAGGATTTTAGCTGTTCCCAGTATTGCGCTCTTTTGCATGGTGACGTAAGATGTTGTTCCAAGAATCTGCCGGAGCCATCCATCCAGCTTTGGGGTAATGACTAGTGGCACCACTGTTGCCTTTAGCCTCCACATTTTCTCGAGTTCTTCCTTATGCAGCTTCTTTAAGACTGCTACATATATTGCAACTGATGTTTCTGCACCACCACTATGTCAGGTTGGTTGGCTAATGGCTCTCACCAGTTTGTCAGTCGGGATCTGGAAGTCCTACAGCATCTTGGCCCGATTGTTCACAACAGTCTTTGGAGGTGTCTGACATCTTGATTCTGGGACTTCTTCAGAGAATAAATGTGTTGCCGCAACATAGCATTCTAGCAAACCCATCTGTAAAGAAATATCGGCGTATAATAAAAAAAGCCCACACCTGTTTACAGCCGCCCCATGTTTACCTGCAACGTCATGCAGCAGAAGCTTGGCGCTCGACCCTCTGAAATTTACAGTTACCATTCCAGCCTGCTCTTGTTATCTGTCCTGTTTTGTTGATATCGGACCGATGACTGTGACGTCATATTTCCCCCCAATATCGGTCTGATAGTTTTCAATCTGGTATAAATTTTTATCCCTAATTGCATTGGTTCACGTTCGTCATGAGTGAGCCCATCGTTTCTGGTAGGAGACCCGGGCCGCTCTGTCTTATTCTGCGCTACCAGGAACCAACGGCTGGTCAGCCGCAAGAGGATTCTGGCACTTATTTACCATCTTGGATAAGAGGTTTGGTTCACTACCCCAGAAATTGGATCAATGATTCATTGGTCCATTTACTAATGACTTGGTCATTAATGTTGTGTCTATTAAGCTCAGGCTTCCCCCTTTCCACGCGATCTACCGAGTACTCCACATTTCTTTGTTAAAGTGAGTCTTCCCAGCCCGCTGAGTTGTACCGTCGTGTCTCCTCCCCCTCAACTGGTTATTGAGGAGCACCTAGTCTCCTCGGTGAGGTCTGTTTTATAGACTACAGACGGGGAAGTAGGGGGTACAGTATCTGGTCGACGGGAGGGATACGGTGCTGAAGAGTGTCAATAAATTCCATAATCCTGGATTCTAGATCCGTCATCTGTAACTTCCACTCATTCCATTGCTCCAAGCCGGGGATGCCACTAGGGTGTCCTTTGAGGTGGCTGGGTACTGCTATCTTCCTGTTCGTAAAGTCATTTACTGCTGTGGTGTGTTTTTCCGCTCGCAATGGCGTGCATAGTTGGGCAGACTCCTCAGTGCCGCACCTGCACTCCATTAGTGTAGTTGGGTAATAAGATCAGCAGGCGTCACAGGAAGGTGGCGGGTCAAATTCTTACTATTTGCTCATCATCGGAAACTCTGGATTTTTTTTTCTGTTAGTTTCTCGTCGCAAAAGTGTTTTCAGTTTCATTCGTTCTTCTCGTTTTGTTTTTACACACCATGTGTTTTTCTACCTTGTATTGTTTGCTATTTTTATGTCATCTTTTTTGAGGCAGCTACCTTTTATTGCCCTTGTTTTTCATTGATCAGGCAGTCTTATACACTCACGGTTACACACTCCCTTGATTTAATATTTTTGTTGGATTGCTCATTTGCTCCGGCGTGTCTGTTTTGGGGACTACGTTTTGGTAAATTTTGACAATCATTATATTAAAAAGGAAAATGGAAATCTGAGTGGGAATCGAAAGATAAAAAACAAAATACTGTTGTTTCATAAAAAAACAAACAAACACACACATTCAAAAGTATTGAAATACTGCATTAGCATCTGGATACCACTGAAACTTGGTGTGGCAGTTTCACGAATTTTGGATGAAGTGAGGCTGACTATTCAGCGAGAACACGATCAGAGCATTGTCCTGGTCAAACAAAACTCAGTAGGACACATTTGAAGTTGCTGTCATCAAGCACTGGCACTCAGTCTTGGAGCAATGAAGCCAATTTCCTGTTTTTGGTACATTTATTATTTACATTTACATAAACCCATGGGGTTTTATGTTACAGATGGTTAGACCAAGTAAAATAACAGTCGTTGATGACAGAAAAAAAAAAATCAGAAGACTTTATTTACAATTGTTTGTCACATCAGCAACAACCTCCAGTGGGTATCTGGCTTCTAAGACAATCGGCACTCTCTAGTTGTGATCGATTAAGGCTGTCCTAACTGGACTTTAAGCATGATGTGAGAAGACGAGCTCTGGCGTGATCCCAGGATCACAGGTTCAGGAGTGCGCAGCACCCGGCCCGGCAAGATGAATTTCTTCGATTTGTACCTCGTCATGCAATTTCATTCATACGTTTAAGAAAGAGAGGCATAACCCTTTTTTCGTAAAATCTGGAACTAAACCATGAGATCAAGTGTTTGGTCACAGCAGGAGATGAATGTGTTGCATTAATAAAAGAAACTGTCACCTTAAATGCGTATTAAAAATACCGGAAATATAAAAAATGGACAATGGAATTCTGCGAATGTCTTGCGGCCAAGTTCAGGAAGTTAGCGCCCAAAGTTCGCTGGGATAGGCTCCAGCGCAACCGTGAACCTAGTGAGGATAATCTGTTCAGAGAATGGGTTCATGGATGGATCTTTCTTGAATTTTAGGCGGCTTTTACATGGCAATGCACAATATCAAGTCAAGGAGCTTGTCAGTACAACCACGACTTTAATATGAACGCATGCACATGACACAACAGGTAGCTTCTCTCACTCCAATTCAAATATAGACAGGGGGGTTGTCTCTGAACACTTCCGTTTCCTAGTTATCAGCTGTCAGCTAACTCCAACCTAACAACAAGTTACGATTAATTGCAGCTCAAATTAGGAATGGTAAATAGAATTGTGAGTTGGTATTGAGAGGTAGAAGTTGTAAAAAGAAAAAATGTTCCACATAACCTTGTTTAAGCCCTGTACCTGCAGTACCTAGTTGTCTTTGGAAAGCAGCATATTGAAGATGGGGGAACAAAATATTTTTCATTTTCACAAAATCTTACATTTCAACCAAGTACAGTATGGTTATTCACTTTTCTAGTTTGTTTAATGATGGCATACATGGAAAAAATATTTTAGGGGTGCTTGAACACCACCAAAATGGGCTAGAAACGCCTCTGCGCGAGACGTCTCTTAAGAGAACCTGAATGATGCGACTCATGACAATGAGTGAAATATATTTCACAGGCACGTGTCCTCTACAATGACTCAACAGACACACCTACTCCTTAAGTCAGACTAAAAAAACCCTTCTAATAGTTCAATTGCAGCCACTGTATGCACATATTGAGGGGAATGTTGCACTAACTTCACACGTGTGTGTCTACTCGTACATATAATAGTCATTGAAGCACTGTCCATGACATTCCTCGGATCACAGAGAGCAAAGGACAAGTCATTGAGGGAGGAAGTGGAAGCAGGGATCCCTATGTAAAATAGTAACAGTGGCCAATGACAATTCTGTTACCAACACTGCTCTTTAAAAAGTGGGCAAGCTCCTTGATAAAATTTAAATAGAACAAATATTGCTTCAATAGCAGCGTTATATTGGCAAATCAGAGCAAAGATGCAAGCAAACCTTGTCTCTACTTGTTATAAACTTTTTGGGGGTTTCATTTTCCTTTCATTAAAACCAAAATACATCAGTATCCTCACAGAGATATAATTGCTCTCTTCTCACGCTTTGAGACGCGACGACTGAGCTGCGAGTGGCTATTGGGTGGAGTCACACACCATTTAGCTTTTCCTTTCAAACCACAATTGAACAGTTTCAGCTACGCCATGAATGGACATGCCAAGCACTTATGTGGCAAGATGAATCACCAGTTTACAGGAAACATTTACAGTTACACATGGGGATTGAGGAGGATCTGCCTATGTACACAAGTGTCTTAATGGACTAATGCATCTTAAACAAGTTAAAGATGACCATTCTGGTCATCCCACGCATCCCATGCTGGAACAATAAACATTTTAACAACAAACGTGTTAATTGCTCTGGCTGATGAAAGTCCTGAATCATCAGTTTATTTTCTGTGAATTAGATTAGCTTGAAATCCACCAGGGTTTGACCATATTGTTTCCAAACTAAAGGAATGCGCTCATAGATTAAGTCTTTCACCACATTTAAATATTCAGTGCTTTATCCTTGCGGCGGTATTTGTTTGATTTTAAGCTGACCGTTGAAAATAGACAAGGTAGCTGATTCAAGGTCAAGGTAGCTGATTCCTATTAAAGTTGGGACAAATTTTAAATAAAACAGAATACAATAATTCATGCAAATATTCACTCCTTTTGAATTTGATGCGTGCAACGTTTCCCCAATAATTGGGACAAGGCCATGTTTACTACTGTGTTACATCACCTTTCCATTTTAACACTCAGTAAACACACACATTCACAAAAACGGTGATCTATATTTAGAAGTGGCCTGCGGGCTACTCAAGTTGTCCTTGCGGGCACCACGTTGGTGACACCTGCTGTAGAGCGTTTCAAAAGTTGACAAGACGCTCTGTATTACACGTGCAACATTGTGAGAATGTGCTATACCATTGTCGGAGATAAAAGCGCCCGTAGTGATATTGAGAACATAGCCTATAAGCGTGGCTCTCCTCTCAGCGGGTAGTGCAAGTCCGCGGCCTCTTCCTCCTCACTTCTCTTCTCATCCGTCTCTCTGGCTGTTATGCCCATCCAATTCCTTGTGCCTCGACTGTCAGACATTGTTTGTGCTCAGACTATGCATACACGTGCCAGCTGAGAGCTCATGTAATGTCCCTTAAACATTTCACAAAAACAGAGACTGTGTCTGGGGGTGTGTGCGTGTGTGTGTGTGTGTGTGTGTCCTGTGTATTTGTGTGTACCGTACTTTACTGGTGATTACTACTAATACCACCACCGATAAAGCTTCTAGTAGGACTACTAGATAGTTGCAGCTATTGTTTCATCTGTCAAATGTGACGATGATGTAAGTTAGAAAATTTTCCTTTTACCTCCAATTGCATTGTGTTATTGTCATTAACCGAGAATAGAAGATTCCATTCCCATTGTTACGTAATGAAATGTCAACCAACAATGGACATTGTCATGCGGTTACCCCACCTAGTGATGTTCAAACTATACCATTTGCTCAGCGGTCTGAGGCTTATACTGAAATAAACAATTGCGCCATGAGCCATATTATCTATGCAGGGTGTCAAGGGATGAAGAGCAAAGATGAAGTGTTTTCATCTATCACTTTCTTCATTTTTACAAATGACACACAGACACACCACACATCATTTGGTACATTGGTGGCATTCAGTGCCAACAGGCTGTCATTGGTTTAGCACGCTGCATTTGTCCTCGCCATTGTCTCCTTTCTGCCGCAGTGAAAAAAGTTCGGTCAGGGTTAAAAAGTGTGGCTGCAATGTCCCAGATGACTACTACTATTACAACAAATACTAATAATGTACACCACTGTGCTTTCTTCAAGTATTAATGAAATTGTTACTTAGTGCATTTGTAGGGGATGCAGAAAAATGAGGCTGCCACAGTGGACTATGTAACCATGTCGATGTTTGTCACTGTGTGCGAGGATTCTTTGCACCCACGCAAAGTCATAAAGATAGTCATTGATGGAACACTTGGGGCCAGAACAACTTTCCCTTATTGTTTAAAGTACAATGTTAGCCATTTGGGCTGAAAAAGTTCATTGAACAATGAAATAATGTAACACGTGTTCACGACCATAAGGTGCACTGTTTTAAAAGGCGCAGTCTCAATGCTATTTCTGTATTTGAAACATGCATACACGACACTGTGTTATTGGTCACAGGCATTGTGAAACATAAGTTTAAAACACAGGATGCACACTAAAACATGCGAGTATTTCAGTTTTAAAATAAATATATTTTCTGGAATTTATTTGGGCGTGTGGGGAAACCCTGTTTATATTTTAATATAAGCAAAATGACAAGAATCCAATTGACTGGGGCTGACAGGGAGTTTATGTCGACAAGAGGTGTGTGTGGGTGTGTGTGTGTGGCGAGCGGTGGGGGGAGGGCATACATGTGCCCGCACATGTTCATGGAAGCACGTTCATGATTACAAGGTGAAAGAGATTACGAATGCATTTTCCACTCCCTCCCGTTTGTGTGGTTGAACCTGCTTGTGATTTCCTGAAGTAATAATTTGAGCGGAAAGTTATTCACTGGGAAACTCCTGCTACTGTTGCAGTGTGCAGGTTGGTATTGGGGATTTTCTGTGTTAATTTTGGTTTTTCAAATCTTGCCCAATCACTTTAAAATGATTGGAATGGTGCCAAAAGGAAGCCCTTATTTTTCACTTTGCTCTTGACGCCTTTATTTAATTATTTTTTTTTTTGAGCAGCTAACGTTATTTCATGTTGTTTTGCAAAGATGGTTGTTTAATTTATCAATCATCCATTTTCTGGACAGCTTGTCTTAAGTGGGCATGGGTGAGCTGGAGCTTTTCCCAATTATCTTTGGGTGAGAGACAGGTGACCAGATGATCACATTTATACACGCAACCATTCGTATTTATGGCCAAGTTAGTCTTCAATTTACTTAACCTAATGCATGGATTGGGAATGTTGCAAGAACCCAGAGAAAACCCATGCATGTACATGCAAACTACACAGGAAGGCCAAAACTAGGATTCGAACCACCCACCGCATAACTGTGAGGCAGATGTGCTAACCATCTGGCTACATTGGTACAATTTGTGTTATATTTATATGTTTGATATTTTGTTTTATTTGTCTACATTGGCATACCCCGTATTCCACTGAGTCAGCATTTTTCAGATCTTTCCACGGATTCTCAATTTGATTCAGGTCTGGACTTTGACTTGGCCATTCTAAGACCTGGATATGTTTTAGTTATGAAGCATTCCATTGTAGATTTTATATTTAGGCTCATAGACTTTTTGGAACGTAAACCTCATTCCCACGCTCAGATCTTTTGCTGAATCCAGCAAGTTTTCTTCCAAAATGGCCCTGTATTTTGCTCTCCATGTTTGGATTGACGGCTGGGTCTTAAAAGGTTGCCAGTGCTTTCATACTCTCTCCAGTTCAATATGATTGATCGAACAGATGTTCAGAGCTTGTTAACTCTTTTTATTTCCTAATCCTGCTTTAAACTTCTCCACAACTTTACCTTGGTGTGTTCCTTGGTCTTCAAGATGCAGTTTTCTCCCCAATATTCTTTTAACAGACCAGTGAGCGCATCACAGAGTAGGTGCAGTTATACTGAGACGAGATTACACACAGGTGGACTGCATTTATCATCATCTGTCATTTAGGTCTGCACTAGATCAATCTAAAAGCCTCAGGTAACATCTGGAGTGAGTAAGCTGCACTGACAGTAAAAATGCCAAATAATATTGCATGCCCCACTTACCATTGTTTTATCGAAAAAAAAAAGTTGAAAATATCTTATGAATTCTACATCTTTATGTTTGAAGTCTGAAATATGGCAGAAAGTAAAATAGTTCAAAGGGGCCGAATACTTTCGCAAGCCACTGTATGTCAATATATGTCTTCTCAGTCAAAGGACATATATGGCCTTGGAGAATGAGCCGTTTAAAGTTCACTCTTTCCCTTCTTTGCCATGAGGGTAAAGTTGTCCTGATTTAGAATAAAAATCCATTGTAATTGCAGATCAAATCATTACCAGCATTCTTTGGGTTTTTAGTTGCAAAGTACTCAGCACCATTACTAAGCTGTTGAGCTTAAACACTTCGAACACTTGTTTAAAAAAAATGGCTTTCCCAGGGGCACAAAAATGCTCAAACGTTTTCGTCTCGTAAGAAATGTATTCACATGCAGGATAAAGAGGTTTCTCACTTCCTTGTACTAATAGTTGAAGCACTTATTTCAATTCTTTTTGGGTAAGGGCCTATTACTGATGCTAAAAGAGAACATCTAAAAATGGCTCCAAACTAAGAAATTAAGGAAGATTAAAATGGTTACGTCACATTTAGTCAAATGTTAAAAATCTGACTGACAGTGCTTAACAGTGAAGATGATGAAATATCCAAAACATACCATGAAAAGCAACTTCAGGAAGGATAAGAAAAATTGTGCTGTATTGTCAGTATTAATAGTCACCATTATATTGAAAAGATTCGCTGCTCACCCAAATCCTCTGAGCTAAGTTATATCCGACGGGATTCAAATCAGTCTAAAGGCAGCATTGATGAAAAAAGACTTGATGTATTTTAAAAATAAATATGTTTAATAGTTACACTAGAAACAACAAAAACAGTATTAATATTGTAAAAGAATTTACAGCACAAATAAATATATTAATGTGAAAATATACAAAAAAAATTGTGGCTGTAAAAACTCAACACAGTTGTTTTATTTAAATACAAAAAGAATGTTCTCATCAACTGAGGACTTGAGAGGCATTGGCTCTGACCCAGCTGATAGTCGTAGTGAACTCAGTCTCAGGACTTTAGTTTGAGGGTGGTAATATCAGCATTTACTGCTGGCTCACATGGCTGATAAAAAGTGTTGCAACTGGCAGAAAAGGTTAGTTGTGTAATTATGTCGTTTAGCAGCTTTTGCATCTACATTTTGAGTGCTGTACACGTCAGTTTGTAGCATCGCGTAGTGTCATTTAATGCCTGAACAGTTTTTTTAATTCATTTTTTACAGTTTACATTGACTTGTGACTATGTACTTCTGCTTAAAAAAAATACTTGAGTGTCACTTGTGCTTGTCAGAACAGCCAGAGAAAGTACAGTGCCAGTTCACCACCCTAAGACTAGAGCCCAACAAACGTGAATCCTCACTCAATTAGGTCCAAGCTGAGGAGCAGCAGCAACTAGACTCCTTCAGTCCTGCATATGACGTGTCTGCGGACAAACAAGTGCAAAACCACATGTCCATTGCCCGAGTCCAAAATGAAAAGCACCTGTGCTGGTGCATCATACGCACATACTTGTGACTGGGGTTTCCATCGGTCAAATGCCCATTATACCCAACCGTCCCCCCCTCCCCCTGCCCCTCCCGGAACCGTCACGTCCCCATTCGGCTGGTGAGTAACATAGCTTCAGTTTAAAATCAGGAATGTCAAAGCTTTGTTTTCAGTCCTGCCCCGTCCCACAAAAATCCACAGTCAAACATGTTCAATCTCAAGGCAGATTGAAACGGAGGAAAAACTCAAATCACTGTAACAATTCATATAAATATTATAATACAGAATACTGAACACATTCTATAAATTAAATGTAGTCTATTTGAAAAAGGGATATCCAGTAAGTATATACAGACTGTTAATAAATCGCTCTGCTGTGGAGACATTACTATTTCTTTGGAACACAGACAAAGCTATTAAATACAAAAAAAAAACAAAAAAAAAAAACAGCAAGGTTTTGGGGGGGGCTTCTAGACTGACTTATTCTTAGCTCATCTAGTCACTACCCTTTGTCATATATACCTACATTAATATCCCTTTAGCATGGTCTCAACTCATATTGTGAAATTAACACAATGTCTAAAAATACAAATAATAAACTGTGCATGTCAATAAAAATATCTTTTCTAAGCCAAAAAAGTTGCGTGATGGAGGCAGGACCAGACAGGTAGTGGTTCGATACCTTTAAACCCTGACAAAACTTGAACTTTCAAACTAGAATCATACGTATATTTTAGCCCAAATTCTTATCACTTACTTGGCAGACCTTTCTTTAGGTTCATGCCATCGTCGCTGAACTTCTATTTGGGAAGAAGGTTACATTATTCGTCACCACAGCACGTAACCTGTGTCAGCAGTTGTGTCATATTTTGTAGTTATATTCTCACATTAACTGTTGTCGCTTCCTACAGTACAGACGAAACGTCTAATCGTGTCACAGAGGAGAACAAGTTCGGAAACCTGCCTTACAGTTCAAGTGCCGCAGGTATCCCCATCATCAATTCCGAAACCAGCTGCTCCCATTCGGCCCCTTCAGGCAAGTTCGCCTTTTGTTGCATCAATGGATGAAATTGTGGTCACCGAATTTTCCACAAAGCGAGACGTATTTCAGGTTCATATCCACAGCAGACCAGCATCCAGTGAAGTCTTACATAAAATAAAATATCTTTTCCCCAATTTTACCCAGGAGCTCTGTCACATATCCCATTCACACGCCGACAGCGCATTCGTTTTAAATAGTAGCAGCAATACACACTGTTGATGTACTGTACTTAGAGTATATGCACATATATATTAATAGCGTTAGGTGGAAAACAGACATTGGCAAGATAAGAATGCAGAACGTCCTGTTTTGCATTGTCCTTGAGTGTCCTTGCAGGGAATGCATCCTCAGATTTCAAAGTGCTGTGCCAAAAAGAATTCCTTCATAACAGTGTAGTCTGCACCTCCTGGTCTCATCTCCTCAGTTTGTCACATCTGCCGAAGAAGAGACAGAAATCCGGTTGAGTGTTTGAAGACTCAACTCTGAGTACATTCCAAAATCTTACAAATACATGCAAATAAACATTGAGACAAGGGCAAAAGCAGGAAGAAAAGATGGAGGATGAGGGGGCTAGGCGTGTAGCTTGTATGGCTTTCTACCTTTTAGTTTAAACCTCCAGAAAATATCACTCTTATTTCAATGTGACTAAAATGGGTTTGCAGCTAAGTTAAGCATCTGAGGCTTAAAACAACAACTGTCAATTGGAGGGATCTTAATCCCACCACTAGCACATCTCCTGAACATGAAGCAGCCTATTAGAATCACGTCACTGGCTGCAGACGAGTGTGGTTCTCTAAATCCAGAACAGTGTGGGGGGCCCAGTGTGGGAGGCCCAGAGGGCTCTGAGGTCATTTAAGTCACTGGGTCACAGGAGGTCATGTTAACTACAGGCTGCAGACTGACCATCTCTCTTTTGGGGTGTGTGCTTCACTGAGTCTACCTTAACTCAACTATTTTAACTAGTTTATGATGCACATGGGCAAAATGAAGCAAGCAGCATAGCAACCGATGCATTCAGAAACGTGCAAATCTTCTTCAAAATGGCGGAACATGAATCATTTTAATATGCTTGATGCATATAGTACATGCAGTCTTTTTTTTTTAACAAAAAAAGCAAAATAAATAAACGTAAAATCTCATTTGCATTCCAAGTATTTTTGCTTGTGTAATTGTGATTAATTACACTAAGCGCGGCTTACTCTTGTTATTTCAGATGCTTGTTTATATAACAACAATGTCGTATAGCGTCACAATGCTATCTTCTGATGACTCTCTGGCAAATCTTTAAAACACCTTCATTATCGGTCCTCAGAACGGCTGGCATGTGCGTGCGTCAATATGTTACATTTATGTCTCTATTAGCTGCCTAAAAATAATGCTCTTGGTATTACTTCTCCAAAGGAGTGTACGTCATTTATCGGAGGAGAGGAGACACATGGCGGCCATAATTCAAATTTTCAACAGACATACAATGAGTGGGCGGCCGCTATTCATGGGATAGGGAATATAGCAAAAATCTGTGGATATTTGGTGCCTGTTATAATCGTCACCGCAAACATTTATTTTCATATTTTACCCCCGAAAAACCAAATACAAATAAGTGGGAATTTTGCTTCACCTATACCAAGCTGCAAACATGAGTGGGCCCACAGTATACTTTCGGATGAAAATGCATGCAGATGGCAAATGTTGTCAGCGTTACTCCACTGTAAATATACACTTTGTATCAACATTATTTTTTAGCTCGATTTGGTGGAACCAATCAAGCCCCTGTACAGGAATGCTTGCTTCTTATTGGCTTCAAACCAACTAAAATGTCTTGAATTGGAAAACGGAAAATCCGTGGAGAATACTGAGAGTAATAATTATATATATATATATATATATATATATATATATATATAATGTATATATATATATATATATTTTTGGGGGATAATATCTATTATGAGTGCCTGTGAACATGAACCCAATTATATCTTTATATTAAATGACAATGAATTAAAATGACATGTCAAAATAAATGACCACAACAATTTTTACTTCCAATACTAACTAGAGTCACGAAAGCATTCGACAAAACGATGCAAGCAGTGGGAGGAGGAAGCTGCAACATTCACATCTACAAATACAACACAGCACCAAAAAGCAAGGGAGAGGCATGCTTAAGCACAGTGGTGGGTGAAAAGATAAGAAACTAAAAGATTTTTTATTTTTTCAAGGCACGTTGTTTATCTTATGTATGGTAAACAAACCTGCAAGTTCTTTCGTTTAATTCAAGCTGCCTGGACTTGCAGTCTAATTGTGTGAATTTGCAGGAGCATTTACAGGTGAGAGGGTCCTGCACAAACAAGCGCTTTCTTCTCTCTGAACAAGGCGCACAGTGGCTGCAAGGGAAGCAAAAAGGAGAGACAAAAGAGAAAGAGAGAGATCTAAGCTACAGAGCAAAGTCTGCAGAAAAGACGGACATGGACACTCATGCAAAATCCCTAATCGCTCTACTTCCCACAATCCCAGCCCACAGCGCTCCTCGTCTCATTGATCAAGATTGTTGAGTGAAGAAAATGTATGCACACACAAGATTTGTGGCTCCGTTTTGACATTGCCGCAGTTGGACTAATCCAGCAAATCTGGGATCCTTGTCCCCTTTGGCCCCTGGATAACAAGACCGATGTCTGATCTCCTCCCGGAGTGACACAAGTTCATACATGGTCATGGCTTGCATTTGTGTGAAGTCAATGTCAAGCTCGATATCCACTACTTGCGTACAAGTTTTCATCATTAAACATCTGCGACAATTTATTCCAGGAGCTGTGACAAACCCACCAAGTTTACTTAGCATGATACGTAACACAGAATATCCCGTGCAAACAATGGGATCAAAAAACCGAGACTCGTAGCAGGCAGGCACACAACGTTAATTAAGCTGAACGCGACATTGAAGCTGTATCTGGACCATTGCTCTCCCAAGATGCAAGGTCAGAATTGAGACAAAACAAGGAACTAACTTGATATATTGCGGTTGTTTGGTGGAAATAGTGAGACGGTAAAAAGGAATGCTTTGTCTTACATCCAGGCATCACGATCAATTCTGTATCACCTTCTCAAAAGTCTGTCGGAAAACAGATGCTTAATGACCCATAGCATTCAACTTATCAGTAAAACCTCAAGGCTGCAAAAATCCACCACGTCTTTACTTATATTTATGTAATACTTGACTGTCGCCTGTATATGCACCTATCACTGGAGACAAAAGGAGACACGACAGGAGATAAGATGCACCGAGAGTGTGGCTAAAATTTATCTGAGCAGGACAAAACAAACCAAATAACAGTATACACATTAGAGATTTGATCATGTAAATCTTCATGTTGGTACTTTTCCTTCATTTCTCCCCATTACGACTGCCAAACAGAGGTGAAACCAAAGGCAAATGACTGCGAAGGAGATCCAGGCTGGTTTGTGCTGGGCAAAATCAATAAAATCGAGAGAAAACTAATCAAGCAGTGGGGAATCTGCTTTCTCATCTAGTTTTGTCATTAGCAGAGTGGCATATTGATCCAAATCATGGGAGGTGAAAGAGGACGTACGGTATGTCCCTGTGACGAAAGATGAATGACTTGCATCCTCTTTACAACGTCGCCACATCAAAGTAGCTGACTGCGCACAGAGACAGGCAATCCTCCAACACGGCAGGGCAAAGCTGAGGTCATTTCAGCCTCACAACAAAAGGATTTGACTTTGGTAATCAGATCTTAACGCTCTTTGGCTTCCCGCACTTCAACTTTCAAGCTGCCGTCGTACACGCTGCCCTTATCGACTTGAAAAACCTGACCTACTTAGAGAAGGGACGGATGGATACATGTATTTGTCACTGTATTAATAAATGTGTCCGCATGGAGTCGTGAGTTTGACGGTGAGCGGTGGAGTTGTATTTAAATTTAGCTCGACCTACCGCTTATTCACCTTCATTTCTTTGAACTGTACAGGCCGTGCTGATGAGAGAATTTTCTGCTTTGTCATTTTAAACTGTACGTGGAACTGTCCATGTGCTTCTACTGGAACTAACATACTGACCTGAGCATGACATGCTGCATGTCACAATATGTGTCAAAACCTGAACTGAAAATGAAGTGATGATGGCGGCGCCATCGAAAGACACAATGCTTTGTGTCAACTGATTTAAGCGACAGGGTCTCCACTCATCACTCTTTTCATCCCCTCGTCGCAGCACTAAAAATACTTTGTAAAAATAGGTTACGTGCCTGACACCTGTTGCTACAATTAGACTGGGGAGGTAGTTGCGGGTTAGATTTGTGCAACTGGAGTCATTTTGCAGACAGCATTGGGTGGTCTGCGGCCTGCAGACTTTGCCTGCTGTTAGAGCCACACCATGAAACTAACGCTGCCATAAAAAGAGCGGAGTGACAGAATTGGTGGAATCTCTACCTTCAATACACGCATGTACAGACTGACTTGATTGATTGAAGACTATGGTGTGAAATTGTTGATTGGATGTGTCTTGACGCAAATGAGACAAAATTGAGGCGCTGTTGATTCACTCGCAATTTGTTGGGTTCTTAAGAAGAACATCGTGATAAGAGAAGTTGAGCGACAGTACATCCATGCAGACGATGACGCAACTAAAATCCTTAACCTACTCAAAACGACACTGCCATAGAAGAAAGGAGTTCAGAACAGCCAATCAAGCAGATTGAGTTTTGCCCATTCCCAAATTTTAACATAAAACAATTTGAAGTCACACTTGGCCTGGATTGTATTTGTTAGAATTCCCAAATTGTAACACGATGGGGCATGTCACTTTTGGGTCAACCAAAATATGTACCAAATGTGCCTGCTTACAAAACAAAAGCAACAAACAGTTGCAATGTTTCCCAAACTTTATTGGGTCAGGCAGCCATTTGACGTTTAAAAAAATCACACGGCATACCAACAATAAAAATGTCAGAAAAAAATATGACTACTGACTGAAGTAACGGTGGTCTCGTATCAATTTACTCACAAATGGATTGAATCAGTGTGAAATGTGTGTCTCTTTAATTGAACACAAAGGTGATATACTCATGGGAAGCCAATCACTGAACTTAGGAAGGAAGTAAACAGGCATTTAATGCCACTCACAATTAAAAACTAATTTTAGATTTAATTATTATTTTCTAGTATTACTTCAACCCCAGACGGCACCATTCATTCATCTTTCGCCAAACTATGACACAACGGGGAAAGTATGGGGAAAGTATGCGTGTCTGCTTTTCTTCCAGCACAAGTATAGGAAGGTTTCCGGGCAAAATCATAAAGCTTCAGAGAAAAAAAATCTTGAGCTTAGCTGAAATACAGAAACACCACCCCCAACACACACATTCAAACTCTCAGAATATAAAAAAAAAAAAAAAAAAAAGCTCAAAAAATACACGACGTACTTACTATTCTTTCTTTGCTTGAACTTCGGGCTTTAGTCTGAAAATAAAAATGTACAAAAGTGATTTAGGTTTTTTTTTGTTCCTGTGATGAAACTGAATGTCAATGTGTGCTCTCTCACCTGCAGTCACACTTTTGATGCTCTGTGAAGCTTAATTGAATTTTATGTTGCGTGACCAATGATCTGACACGCATTACCTTGAAGGAAAACAGGACAGGACAAAGAAATGGTCATCTTAATATGAACTGAGAACCAAACGCCCTCGCCACTGCCTAATTGAAAGACTCGAAGACATGAATGTTTGTGCAATCATGATTTCCTGTAATTCTTCAACCATCACGCATGCCTAAGGCAGGCGTGTTCAGAGGCCAAGAGAAGCTTTGACCACACGGACATGGTTGTAAACATTACGGCGAAGTAAACAGCATATTTGAAATAGTATGTCTTGTTGCTTCACTTTCACTGCCCTGAAGAAAAGTTGTAGCTCTGGAAAAATGTGCAGATTGTGTTCTGACAATTTTTCACCTAAAACTGTCCATGAAAGCGCTTCTATTTAAAATAAATGTTGCATTTGCAGTTTTTCTCAAAGCAGTTGTTCATGTGCTCCCTCTAGTGGTTCACTAAAGTATGACTGAATTAACCATGCAAAATGCTTCAGGGGCCTGAACTTTTTAATCCAGTACATTTATTTAGTGTACTTAAGTTGTATTTAACTTTTAAATAATTTATTGCATTTCATGTTTTAGAATGATTTGTTTTTAACCATGGACATAGCTGCAATTTATATGCAATTTTTATGTGCAATATATTTTCATTGACTCCTTAATCAAGGAAGTACTGTTTTTTCTTTCCTTTTCCCAAGAACAGTGTCAATGTCCAAACCATGTAGAAGGTTATAGTAGCTCACAATATTATGAAACATTGTTTTAAGGCATAAATCCCATCTTGTTTTTGATGAACACTTAGGCTTACTATCCTACAATATCTTAATGTTGCTCATTGTGGTGATACTTGGAAAGCCAAGTATTTTATGAGCTAGTGCTTGGTGTAAAAAGTTAGACAACCACTAGTCTGTTGTTCTGTATTGGATTGGATTCTATTAAATTAATAAATGAATGAATGCACAAAATTAACAACAGGATGAGCTTTTTCCATTTTTTTTCATCTGTGTCACTGACTAAACAGTTTAGGTGTGTCCATCCTCAACTCACTTGTAGTGTAACATTTCGGGTTTCTGATGGCACGCACTCCATCGCCTCATCGTTGCAGCAGCCTCCACACCGAGTGAGGACTACACAGGAAGGTATGTAGGTGTGTTCTGTGTCTTCCGGGTACTCCTGGGAGATGTCCACAAGCATTTCTCTGGGCTGGCACCGACTCTTCATGATGACATCTGTGAGTTGGATAACTGAAAAAGAGGAGAATACATTGCCATTGGTAACCCTGTGAGATTCTCATCCGAGACATCACCACCGCTATCCAACATCTCGTAGCAGTGACCATTCAGTGGCCAGCCCCACTATTTGAGAAGCACTGAATTAGAGATAGATTGACATGTTGTGCCCAATACTGATTATTAATAGTCATGGAGGTCAATAACCGATATTTGGAGATGGTCTATTCAATTTGGCTTTCGATGCAACTTGAGGCTGCTCTTTTTTGTTGTATTTTAAACTATTGCTTTCACAGTCTTTATTATTGAATTATTGCTATTTCGTGTTGTATTCTATGTAAAGTACTTTGTTACAGCTGCAGCGGTTGTGAAATGCGCTATCCTAATAAAGTTATATTGTAGAGCAACCTATAGTTTTCCACAGTAAATAAAGTTCTCCAAAATTTCAAAATGACACCAATGTTAAAATTGAACTTATTTTGTTTTGATTATGAACAAAAAGAAAAGGTGGAGCGGTTTCCCAGGGTTGGTAGAATCTCTTATAAAGTTAACTGAAAATTTAAATAAATAGTTCCTTGAAATTAACACAGTTTTAAATGGATTTATTATCAGCCATTAATTTTTTTGACAAAATCAGAAGCCGATATTCGACAAAATGACGAAAATCAGCGCCGGTAATTGGCCCGGCCGATAATCCGTCTAGACCTACCATACATCGAGTAGATATGAGGCAAAGAGAATACAGAGCCTGGTGGGTAAACACGGGATGTCATGTTACCTCTTTGTCTTAACTACAAAAAGGAATACAAGACTGCTTCTTGGGAATTCCTGAATTCATCAAATAAAACTGTAGTGATATTTATTAAACCAGACACTTCTCTTTCCTCGACATGCCACGCTGCAGCCATGCCTGCCGCTTGGCCTACTTTCTGTCCACCGCCATGGCAGCTACGTGACTGGAGCGCTGCTGGCTTGGCTGGAGCCAAGCAGCGGCTCGCGGAGCAAAACTCTGAGCTTGCCTGATGCCACCTGCCTCTGTCGCCACCCGAGTGGAGTTATTCATTTTGCAAAGCATAATTTACAGTGTTGTCATCCCTATCTTTAAAAATATCTCCACATGGCTGACATGAAAACTATATGTCAGGTTGGTCATGCTGTATGGTGTGTAGTATCGGAACATTATTAGGCGTATCGAGTACTAATAACAGGAATTGGTATCAGTGCATCCCAAGTTCAGTCAAAATTAGAATGGTAGCCTAAATCGTGCCTCCCAGATTTTCCATTCCTTGTGCAACAGAGAATAATCCACTCAGCAGTCCATCAGTGACCCTTTATAAACTTCCGACCCCTGGTTAGTCAAAGCAGCCTCAACTCAGGCACTGTGGCGCCAGGGGACTCTGACATGTGACCCTATAAGCCCAATGCTGTGTTGGGTGAGTATTTGGAATAATGCCAGTGACTTAAATGTGAGTCAATGAGCTAAACCATTTTTTAAAAATATTTATGATGCCTACATGATCCCTTGGGGTCCTAATCAAAGAATCTACTAAAATTGATTGATTGCGCCAGTCACTAATTCAAATGGCTGAATTCTAGTCAATCTGACAGGTGGTGCGATAGTATTTGAAAAGGAGCAGGAAGTCTGCCACCTGTGTGCTCTTGAACTTCACAAACTGACACTATCACCCCAATAACAATCACATGACCCTGTGCCTTTGCTCAGAGATGATGTCTGCTGCAGCCAATCGCATGTCTACATCCATCACCATTGAAAGGGTCCAACCTTGGCCTAAGCACAACAGTGTCACTGTCAAACAAACAAGCAGATGACACTGAACCAAGGCTGACTGCAGATGTATTGACTTGGCGGCTGCTGCAGCAGACTCGCACAAATGAAGCAACTCAAACTTCCTCCAATGCAAATTATTATAGATATGCCTGCAGTGTAATCTGCAACTCTTTTATAGGGACTCCAAAGTCCCAAGTCAGGACTTTAGCCAACCTGGGAACTTTGACAATTGTTTCCTCTAGTTAGAAAGGGGAAATAGTGTATTTACCACGGAAAAGAAAAGGCTTCACACACATGTACACACAAATATACATATATGAAGAATATATTCTGTATATAATACTGTCATGGAAGATATAAATGTTCATTCGACGTCCACTAGGTGGCCCTATTTTCATCTGACCTCATCGCAGATGAATGAAATGACATTTTTTTAATAAGAAATTGAACACTTACCTTCATTTTTGCTCTTATCCATTCCCTTGTTAATGCTGGCAGTCTGCAAAAGATGCAGAATAGCACGTGTGTGTCATTTTCTTGAAATCAGTGCATCACGTAGATAAAGATAGAATCAATAAATGTAAATTGTACAAAAGAGATAGATAGATAGACACACACACACAACTATGTACGCGTTTACATGTTAAAATGAGTTCCTTTGTCAAACTGTTAAAAGCGCTTCTAGTAGTCATTATTGTCTATTATGTCTATGTTTGCTTCCACGGACTAAGAGCCCGTGTCTTTTTTGACGGTGAGAGACGCTGACGTGACGATCTGCTGCATCATCCGTTTACCTCGTGGCTGCTGCAATTGGCCAAAGGTATTGCGTGAGAAATTGAGTGTGGGAAACGTGGTGTGAAGGAGGTGGGCAACCTGCAGGGAGGCCGGCTAGGAGAAACCGAACCCCTCGGCGTGCATATATTCCAGATCACCGTGAGGGGAAAATAGACCCGGACTGAACTCGTGGGCTGAATAGCTAAGAGGACAGGTTCAAATAATGCACTGCACGCGTACAATTCGCTCAACGCGAGACTGAATTCGAGCGCTTGTCAATCAAGCAGTTATCGGACAGTTTGTGTAATGGATCATTTTGAGAGTTGGTTTTGATTGAGGTTGCGAATCTGAATTATAAGCGACGGTCTTGCTCGATGTGGACACAATCGTTCCCGTGTTGCGTCTTTTTTTTTCAATTTAATTGCTGTTTATTTCATTCCAGCCGTTGTGGGTCTTGCCTCATGGCAAGGTGGTTCCTGGTTCGATTCCAGTGTGGGAACATTGGCTGCTTTTGACACCTGACTTCGAGGGTGAGGGGGTGCTTAATTGTTCCTCTCCTTCTTTGTATGTTTTCCCTTGTTTGGGCGAGCTTGCCGGCGGTGCTCTGGTTTCCACCCACAATTAAACAAATAGGTCAGGTTAATTTCCAGAAAGCTCCTTGACCAAGGCGTCACATTTGGTTCTGCACCTCGGTTGTGTTTAATAAAGAGAACAATTTTCTTTTCGCAATTGCACGTGACGTGATTTTTTCATTGCTCGGTTGACTGTGTCGAACGTAAACTGACAGAATACCATCATTGAGTACGCATTTCGCCGGTGACAGGACACATGCTAATATGCCACATGCAGTGATGACGTTATAAATGGCTTCACAGTTTCCATTGAAGCAAAATGTTTCCCAAGTGATAAATCACGTTTGTCATTGGCAATCTGGAAACACGTACACCAATTTCAAACAAATACGTTTGACTTCCTTGAGACCTCTCGCAACATATGCCAAATACGTTGCCATGCAGTTAGTTCTCCAATAGTTATTAATCAATTATAGTTAGAGGAACTCGGATGTGTGAAACTTACCTTAACTGTGGATAGGTGAAGAACCGCTGCCAAGAGAATTTGTACCAAACTAAAAACAAAGTTCATGATTGTAACTCCACAAAAGTCTAAAAATCCCAAGGGTTGGTTCAAATTCTAACAAAATAATTTTAAAAAATGAATTAGCAAAAAGTCAAGAGACGAAAAATGAATATTTTAAAAAACCGCGGCAAATCTTTGCTATAGTGAAAGCGAATCCATATCTTCCGAGCGCATGTGGCACGGTGTTGTCTTCTTGCAGGAAATGTTACCATCCAACAGGCATTGCTCATCCACAGACAAAGACGCTGTGATGGGGTCTGAAATCCACACGGGAACAAATCGATCCTCCACATACGTTCAACTGTGTTGACAAGGGAAGCGGATCAGCTCAGCAACTTTACGCGCCGGTTGTCTTACGCTCCCGCAACTGCATGAAGGAGAGTGGGAGGATAAGGACAGCGTTTCTCGGCAGAAAGTGATCCAATTCCCCCCTTTCTTCACGCCTTTTGTCGGCCTTTATTTTAGCACAGCCTCGGTCTTCTCTTGTTGTCTGTGGTTGTTTCTATAGTAAACATAGACGGCGGCTTGTCACCGGCTCAGCTCAGCTGTACCAGCTTGTCTAGCGCCCTATCTGCTCTAGGAGGTAGGAGCCAGGGTTCAATGCTTTATTATTAAAGGTGCAGCATTCGCGAGCAGCAGGCTCCAGGAGGAGGAGGAGGGGCAACGGAGAACAGCCAATAGCAGCAGAGATGCTTTATCTAAACTCCGGCCTGACAGTCATTGATGAAACCATTAACCCACCCATCAAGGTTTGTCTACAATTATCAATTAACCCGGCCAAATGTGTTTAGTTAAAAAAAAAAAACTGTCACAAGACTATGACATTAATTTTTGTGTAAGATTTGTTAGGCGAATGATAGTTGCCATTGTATTTATTAAATGATTCATATCACTGACAATTTGGAGAAAACGAAATGTACCATTCAAAGATTGTGGTAACTTTAAGACGAATCTAATTTATTTTAGACAAAGCATATTTTACGGTTGTCACTAAGCATAGAAGAACTCTTAAATCATACATTGCTTAACTCTGCCGCAATTTAGTTTATTTACAGTAAATAAGTTTAATCTTTTTTTTGCAAGATGACCTTTCATTTTAAGGGTGGATCTTTTAACATTTGTCTGACTTGTTTCGATTTAAAATAGTGCAACCATTCTGGCACACAGATGGTTCAGTGCACCACTAAAACTACTCCACATAGTTTCCATGGTTCCTGGCACACTTGTCATTTTGTTTCGTGTGCGTGCATCAGCTGTCCTTCAGCCTTGAGTGAACTTTCAAGATCAGAAGAACAAAAACCTCTCTCTCAAGAACCAAACCTTGATTCTTTTCATTAAGACTGTTTTCAGTGATAAATTCCGTTGCTGTATTAGTTTAAGGCAAATGCTCACAATTTGAGACCGTAAATATGGTGTAAAACCAGGGCCGTAAAGAGGGCGGGGTCACCGGGGCTGTGGCCCTGTGGACATTCACGGGGGGGTGGGCAGGGGAGAATCCATACCAAACGTGACCATCTTGTCGACAGAAATGTTTATGGGTCATGTACTCTATGTTTGTGGTAGATTAATGTCAATGCACATTTATAAGTGGCCATATTGTTCCGGATCTACCAACATTTCACCCGGCGAAGGGTGGGGTGGGAGCTAGGTGGTGGCTGTATGTGTGTTTGTGTTGGAGGGGGGTTGGAGTGCAATGCTATAACACTGTTTAAATGTATTAAGAGTCAGTCATGGCTAGATGTGATGGAGAGAATCCTGCTCACCTTTCAAAAAAAAAATGTTTTAACCAAATGGTTGGCACGTCAGCTTCGAGGTGCAGAGGTCGTGGGTTTGGTTCCAGTTCCGGCCTTCCTGTGTGGAGTTTGCATATTCTACTCGTGTCTGCGTGGGCACTCTGGTTTCCTCCCGTATTTCAAAGACATGAATCACAGGTTGATTGACCATTCTAAATTGTCCCTAGGTGTGATTGTGAGAGCAGATGGTTATTTGTCTTTGTGTGCTCTGCGATTGGCTGGCAACCAGATCAGGGTGCCCGCCTACAGCCCGATGACAACTGGGATAGGTTCCAGCGCTCCCCCTTAAGAGAAGCGTTTAAGCTAATGAGCTACAGAAATAAGGAGTAGACGATGTCGGTGGAGTGGGTGTATTCTTCATTGAAATCGGATAAAGACGTTGCTGCTGACGAGTCTTTGAAAAATATCACTTGATCAATTCTCTATCAAGACAATATTACTGATATATTTATAATGATTTTCAATGGATAATAGTCTCCAATCCCGCCCGTGACTCCACCAAGATAGGGAGGGGGAACGGGAGTGCAGTAGTGAAAGGCTAAAAAAATATCACTGAACATTTAAAACAAGACAGAACACAACTGAATATTAATGATGACACTGAAAGTATGATACATTTTTGTGAATAAAAATTGTGTTCAAATAAAAACAGCTTGGAAAAGCTTGCTCGACCCTCTTATGCCGAACCAGAGCGATCGGATGACTATTGACCTAGTAGAGGTCATTGTTTGATGAGTAAAGCATGATGTAGATAAATATTCAACACATACTTGATGTCACATGAATCAGTCACTACAAATTCATTTTCCAGACAGCATGAGTAGTGAAATGGCGATTTACACAATTATATCATCACTTTGGACTCCATCTGTGCTTATGAGGGGCGCCGTACGAGGGGTAAAAAAAGTGACAATTAAGAACCCAGGAATGACAGACACTCGCCGAGAAAATATTACGATGAGTATTGACGGAAGTGCAGAGATTACAGCTTGTACTTTAGATCTGTCAAATGGAGCTCACTTTCAAGTGTACATTCTGTTCTTATTTCTGTCATTAATTATTCTTAATGATGCACTATTGATGATGTATTTTCTTCGGTTTAGCAGATTATTCTCGCTTAACCGCTGGCTAGCTTTCGTAGCAAGCCGCTACTGCAGACAAATACTTTTGGAAAGCAGCGAAATACAAATTTTATCTACCAATAATCAGTCCAGCGTTTTGGGCCGTAGCCATGAGACAAAGTTTGTCGAGGAGCAGTCACGGTCTTCCAACCCCCAATTTCTTTAACTACTAAAACTGACATTATAGGCCAACTTTAACACAATATTTGATTGAGATTTCACACTTTTACTTTCACGGTGCCTGTATCATGTCATTTCTTCAATTCAATCTTGTATTTGGAAAAAACCATGTCGGGAAGAGATACCACACCACTGGACTGCAAACCCCGTGATAGATTGTCTAAACACAAATTGTGACGCACCTCATCAAAGAAATCATCTAATAAACAAATTGAATTAGGTGACACATTTCGTGTTCACACATTTACTTCTTCAGTTTAGTCAGGCATTTCTTTGTCAATTTTTATTTTGAATGAATGAATATCAATTTTCAGATAAAACATCATTCCGGTAGAATGTCTGCCCAGAGGAGTGGAATTTGTTTGAGCTTTAAAAGAGGTGGTCCAATCCATATTCTCTTTCCTTATAAGTCTAGATGGATAGTGAATCCGGGTACTTAACAGGTCCAAGAGTTGAATTATTGGTGATTGGTGCTTTAACAGTTCTGTTACCAGTCTTGCAGAAATAACAAAAATAAATATATATATTCACCTATAAGCATTTGTACAATAAAAGGCCAGCTCGACTCCATCATGCCTGAGGAAGAACTCCTTACTGTACCAGTGTAGTACATGTCGTATTCTATTAATCTGTGGGTGCAACAGATGGCAAGAACTGGTAAATATTCCAACGAGTTACATCTTTTTGATGATTTCCACACACATTCCATTTCCTCAACCATCCGCGGCCTTCAAAATAAAAGCATGCCATTGTTTGTTCTACAGAAGGTAGGATGGATTTCTCTCTACAGACGGCTTTGTTGAGACAAGTGAGGCCGATACAATTTATTTATTTATTTATTTTTTTGGTGGTCACCACTCTGTTGGCTCTTCCACCTTTCAAATTACTCCCATATTTAACATTTTCTCCAACTCCTCCTTCACTTTGCCAAGTAAGGGAATAGGACAGGGGTAGGCAACTCCGGTTCTTGGAGAGCCCTATCCTGCCTGTTTTAGCTCTCTGAAATAATCAGGATTGTTTCAGGCTTCTACAGAGCTTGTTGATGTGCTGATCATTTGAATCGGGTGTATTTGGAGTCGGGAGACAGGTAGAATAGGCAGGAAATGGCTCTCCAGGAACCAGGGTACCCTCACCCTGGAATAGGAACTGGTCTGGGTGGAGCTAAAGAAAATGGCTTTACATCTGGCATGCGTCTGATGACGTATGGCCGCTCCAGCATGCCGAGACCTTGACACAGTTTAGGTAAGACTGCCAATATTTCCTTATCGATGCTATCTGCCCAGGAATCAAGGTTGAGTTTTATGCTTGCCAGTCTACTTACAGAAGCTACTTGTCGGCCTTTTATTACATACTCGGTTTTTTTAATAACCTCCAAGCAAATTCTTGCAGTGTATTTGCCTATTATTGAGAGTGCTGTGCCACCCGGACCAATCAAAGGTCTGTCAATTTCTGGTTGCCGTCACAATGAGCAATGATGTGATTTGCAATTCGCTCAGCATGGTTAATGTCGATGAGTCCTACCACGAGGCGATCGCTTATCAATTCGTTGTGGAGGGCTAATGCAATTTTCAGCCAGGGAATCCAACGCATGACAAACAAATCCACTGTTTCATTACTCAGTTGCACACAGTTTAATCGAGACATTCACCAATATATCAAACAAAGAGTAGCGTCCAAAATAGATACTTGAGTCTTTGTTCCTCTGATACTACAAAGATACAGCCACATCTGACAGTTGACTGAATAATTTCTTCCTAAAATCATGATATAGGGCCCAATAATACAAAAAAAAATCATTTATAATATTGTTTAAATGACCTAGACAACAAAACCGTTCCTCCTCTGGGAAGGAGTTAAATCGAGCAATTTCCGAAGCAAGAGCCAGAGGACCAGACCTCAATTTAGCACATACAGATTGCTGCTTATAATCGACCCATCTTGCCAAGACTCTGACATGATAACGTATTCTGTAAATATGTGGGTTCAACAGATGGAAAGAAGGGGTTTGTTTTCCAGCAAGTTACATATTTTTAATTTATTTATCTTCCGCTCCCTCTACAATTCACATCCTTCAAAATAAAAGCATACAAGCAAACCATTACATAACAGTGCTGTTTGATTATATTGCAACATGATTCAAAGTATTATGATCCATGGTGCCATATAACCCTATTGTTTTTATACTTTTATTTTGTGCGGGGAAGAGTTGACTTCTGTGATGTCCTACCGGCCCGCGTCATTGGCCTTGGGAGCCCAGACTGCCGAGTCATCTTCTTTGAAGGGCTCAGAGGAGTGAGGTTTTACTCACGTACACTCACCCAGAGCAAGCTGGCATCCATTGTGTTCGGTTAGCTCATTTCCTACGCTAACATGATTGGCACACTTTTACTGTGGTGGTAAATCCAGAAATATGCTGAATGTAGGAGCAAACAAATTTAATCAGCAGAATTAAAAACGACATGTTTTCTCTGGTGCCAGTCCGACCGAAATCTAATTATTGTGTGCAAAAGGGTGAACGAGAGGCATTAACTTTGTGCACTCCGTCGATTGTCACTTATTGAAGTCTCTGGTGGTAGAATGGAGGATAATAAATAAATAGCATCACATTGGCCCCAAAAGACACCGGCCCACCTGGCATCTGCCCTGTATGCCAGATGGAAAGACCAGTCCAGTGCTCAGAGCACACAAAAAGAAGAAAAAACAAAAAAAGACGGAACAAAGAGCAGTGGAGTTGTCACTGCAAATGGCTGTTCAACATTCATTAATTGGCAAATACAGTTAAAAAAAGCACATGAAATATTAAACCCCTTTTCTCTTTTCTTCAAGGTGCGATAACGTTTTTGGGACAACAACAGCAAATATCAAATCAAAGTGGGACTTCCCTAAGTTAGTATACACGCGCCTTCACCACTGCACCCACGCACACAGCTTTCGCTGGGGTGCGAAACTCTGAGCGCACAATGCTGTTTGAGATCTGCTAACATGACAAAAGAACAAAGATTTCAGAGTTGTTGTACATCCTTTAATGTCTGAACTAGTAGTTTTTGTAAGAGTGTGGTTGCGTCTAGGTAAGTGCGTGTGTGCGTGTGAGAGACAGAAGTCTTCGGGTGGAAGGTTGGGGTGGGGGGGTGCCCATGGACAATCCATGCATTCCCCTGGGTAGAACCATGGAGCCGGACACCAGGAAGCTAACGTCCCGGTCTGTCTGGGTCTTGGTGGGATACAGGACCACCCAGATGGATCCCACTGAGCTGATTGGCTCTAGGCAGACTGTGCACCAGGATGCTGAAGAATCACAAACAGTGGTAGAATCCTGGGAAAATATTACACGGGAATGTATTAATTTCAGTTTCCTGAAAGTTAGATTTTAGTGGTGATGGAGCAGAATTCTTCAATACAGCGAGCAATGTTGTGGTCAAAGTTCATCAAACCGCAATACCAAAAAAGGAAGTGATTATGTTTGGGATGGTGTATTGCATAAATAATATATTTCTCAGTCCCTCTTTACTATTGATTGTAATAATATGGTAGTAACACAGTTAACAAACATCATTATTACCATTTTAACTTGTTGGAGAGCGCTGTCTATCCGAGGAAACTTCTGTGGTGTACACTCTGGACCGGTTGACAGTTAATCACAAACTGGGCTGTAGTGGGATTCCTTTACAACGTTGGAGTTTTAAGGCTCAGACCAGCCACAAAAGACATTTCATTTTACTGTTATTTGTGTATCAAACCAAAATATCTTACCATTGCCTCCAACACCAATATTGATCTTATTTTCATATTATATTAGATCAAACATTAAAATTATGCTTTCAACATCCCGATCAGTCATTATTTGAAAAAGTATGAGAATATAACTGGTTAAAATGAATAAAAGAATAAAAAAGGGACCAGTAGACAAATGTACAACATGGGATAATATGCTTTAAACTTAACAAGACATATTTATCAAATCCTCTCAAATTAGCAACAATTAGGGAGATAACAAAGCACTCCCTGGAAGCGCTCTAAATTCGAAACAATTTACACCACAGCAAAAGGTACATTACTCATAACAAAATGATGGTAAAACAGACGATGGCTCATCCTAAAAAATGTCTTTGCATGGATTGAAGTTGATTGATACGATTTACTATCCAATGACAATGAAACTCACACTTCCCTCAGACGTCAGTCACGTGTCACTGTGCACATGAAAATTACTTGATTTATACTTCGCAAACAAGCTCATTTTACATATGCATGCAAATTATTCAATGATTAAAACAGTAAAATAATCAATATCAACATATTGTACTTATAAAGAATTAATTACTTTGTTGTCTTTACAATTAAACTTGTGAGGCCTTTTTTTTTTTTTTTATTTAAATGATTTTTGGACGTCACACCCATAACAGTGATTTGTGATTGGATTATCAAGAATGCAGAGGTGGAACTTCCCTCTACATACGCAAGAGTTTCCGCCTTAGGCCGTGGAAGGATATCACTAGTTTTCAGATCACAGCAATGCATTATGCACAATTGCAATGATGGTTCCATAGAAGATTTACAACCTAGATACAGCCGCTCATACAAGCCAAGACCGTTCGTGTATTAAAAATGGTGCATAAATAGCGATTATTTTTCAAGGAAAAATACAACGGATAAGTGAGCTGTAAGAAAAGTTCAAGTGGTGTGTTGAATTGTTCTTTTCGTTGTTGTTTTTGTCATGATGCCACTATTTTTCCTCCAAATTGATTGATATTATATTTTCTTCCTCTGCTTAGTTCAAACAAGTAACTGTTACTGACTACCATGTTTTTTTTCTTGATTTCTTTTAATGTTTCTTGAAGCCAAAAAGTTTCCATTTGACATGACTTTGGTTTTTGTGTCTTGTCTGTGATCTACTTTTTTTCAACAAAATGAAACAACTGAATGAATCAACATCCTCAAGACTAATGATTACACAATTTTTGCCAGGGGTTGTATATTGTGTCAGACTACGGTTTTACCGTAATTATTTTGTGGCGTTCATGACCGCAGCATGTCTTTGATTGTACCCTTCTTATGTAACTCACCGCAAAGTAATAAGGCATATTCAAAGCACACATCAAATCAAAAGTGTAACAATTCAAACTGTTGTTTTCTTTCATCTGCTGTCTTTTTTTCAGTGGATGGTCTTGTGTGTACTCGTGTTTAGTGCTACATTCCTTTGTAAAATATGACAAAATTAACCGCTTTAACGCTACACAGGATTCCCTTTAACGTTGTGACACAGAATCACAGAGCATGGCATAACAATTTTAATACGAACGCTGAAGTAGGTCATTTCAGGAAATTGAATTCAGACATTGGCAAAACATTAACCAATTAAAGAACCACACAAAGTCTTCAAAAAGTGTGACACACAGACATTCAGACTTGCGACTCTTAAATCGGATTATACAATATATCTAAGTTTTTATTTATTTATTTATTTTTTATTGTAATCTCTGTGACGCATGTCATTATCACAAGAAAACGCCGCCGGCAGTCTTTCACCAGAAATAGTAGGTCGTTTTCATGTTTTTCTGTGGTTCTATGAAAATATATACGGTGGCCGTTACACCAACGTTTGTTACGTTTGTTTTTCTTATATTATTCATAAAAAGAACACTGACCATCTCTATCACCATCAAAACCTTTTTTTTTTTGCACTGTATGTACGGCTTCCAGCAAAAACATTAAAAAAAAACAGCCCTTGCTTACAACATCGTTTTCCAAAGGTTGGAATGTTTTCATTTTTGTTTTGTAAATGGTTACTGATCAAAATCAGATAACTCGTAGGAGAAAAAAGCAAAATAAGGCAAGGAATAATTTTAAAAACATGCTGTGCCAAATGGATTCAGTGACCATATTAGGGGTTAGAACGTAGCAATAGGACATACGTTTTCTGCCTCGGCAAACATTCTCTGCATGGTGAACTCTGTCAATCGGTGAATTTGCAGCCATCAAAATAGATTTTGAGTTCATATCCTGTGATTCAGTGACTCTAACAACTCATGTCATTGACACGATTGTCCAGTCATTTCTTTTGGAATCAAATAATTGCATAAGTACCTTTGTCACACATTTTTTTTTTCTGATTTCAGTCGACAAAGACGACTTGATGGACCTTGTTGAAGATAAACAATTCCTTTTTTCGGCGGATTAAATATCAAGTCATGGACATTTTTGTCCGACCATTCAAGCTAGTGGATTTAGTTCTTTAGAAATAATTAAGTGACAGTTCTCAGGATGTTAGCGCATGAAAGGCTGTATGTAAGTCAGTGTTTGCTTCAAAATCCCATCTACCTTCAAGTAGTAAGTGTATGAGGTCATGGTTCCTTAGAAAGGTACCTGAGCAGGAAATCTGCGTTAGTTAATCCGAAACACACCTGTTTCGGCTTCAACATCTACAGTTGTGCTAGTACCTCTGGAATCCTATATGACACGGGTGGGCAAACCTTTTGATTGGTGGGCCACAATGGGTTCTAAAATTTGACAGAGAGGCCAGATCAGGAGCAGATGGATGGAGTGTTTTGGTAACCTCACCGCATTGGAGAAAAAAACCCATTTAATTTTAAATGAAAGTGAACAAAAGCATAATAATACTTCTTTGAAAAAAACACAGTATTTAGAAAATAAAACATTAACAAGATTTATTCATTTAATTTTTTTCAAGTTTGGCTGGCCGGATTAAAATGTTTAACGGGCCGCAAGTGGCCCCCGGGCCGTAGTTTTCCCACGCCAGCTATATGACCTTCTACTCTACCAAAAAGCCTTCATGTTCTTCATCGCTACTCAAAGTGTGGAAGAAGAAAATAATCTGCAGAGACAAAGTGGTGCGGACCCGCTGCAAGACCATCCCTGAGCTAAGACTGTCTGTTGTCTTTTGCGACAACTTCTTCATGAGTTACGGACTCCTGCAAAATCATAAAGGTGGTACTGGCCACTCTTTGGATACGTCCTCGACCTGTCTGTCTCAAACGCGCTGCTGGTGCACAAGAGAGACTATGGCCTGCTGAAGGAGAAGTCAATGCTTCTGAGAAAGTTCCGGATCCATTGTTGTTCACTGTTTCTTGAATGTCAGGAAAATAATGAATGTTGGCCGACCTTCTTCCTCTCATCACCACCACTGAAGAAAAGATGTCAGAACAGAATCGCACGTCCACTGCAGGATGTCCGTTATGACAACACGGAACATTTGTCAATCCACAGTGATGTCAGAAGTCGGTGTCTGTTATGTGCAAAGGGTCACAGCAGACGCAAGTGAGAAAAATGCAAACTCTTACTCTGTCTGAAGACAAGCAATACATGCTTTGCAGTTTACCGTAAGAATTATTTAATGACAAATTAATTTGCCGACTTATTATTTGTGGCCAATAAATATTCACAAAAAAATATTCCACATGACTTGGCATATTTTGTTCCCAAAAATGTATTTTATCTTAGTTTGACCAGTGATGTCGTTTGCCACAGGTTTGGAAAAACTACAATTTTTTTTTTTTTTAGTGCATATTTTTTGTTGTTTGTTTTTTATTTGTGTCCCACATAACCAGGAATTGAGGGATTTTTTTTCTCTATAAGAATTTCTTAGACCAGACCTTAAAAGGGTTTTAAAAAAAAAAAAAAATAAATAAATTTAAAAAAAGCTCTCCTCTATATCCGTCTAGAGCAGGAGAGTTCAACCCTGGTCAGCAACGGCCCTTAACAAGCATGTTTCAGATGTCTCCCTCCTCCAACACAACTGATTCAAATGATCAGGATCAAAGTTCCCTCTAATTTTCCATACGGCTGAGCATTCCTACAAACTCCCTGACCGTCCCTTGGACCACGCTGAGCAACATCGGACGGCATGTTGCATGTTGTGTTGCTGTCTGTTCTCAAGTACCCTAGTTATGACAGGTTTCTTTTTGTTGTCATTTATTTCCTGTGTTTCCTCATTACTTTGAATTATACATTTTTTATGGAGGACTTAATTTCATGTACGTGTTTGCCTTTTTATTTTTTTTACTAAATACATTTTTTGGCATTCTTTTTTTGCATCTTTGCACTTTTCGTCAATCATGCAATTCTGAAACATGGAGCGCACAACCATTCACTCATTAGACACAGCTGTCATTATGATTCGCTATAGTTCTTCACAACTGTAAACCACAATATATATTAACATATTGCCAATTAATACATTTTTCACAATGTCAAACTCCACAAAAATGATCTTATGAAAAGGCAAAATCAATTATACAGCTCTTGAATTGGATATCATTATATTGAGTAAGTTGTCATATTTTGCTTCATTCATGCATGTTAGTATAGATATATCCATTTTCTTGAAAACAGTTAAGAGTTACACTGCATGCTGTCATCTACACGACATGACATGTCATGAATAATTCTGCTCAATAAGTCATGTTTTTTAAGTTTTTATACATTTCCTCCAGGCCTAATATGCACGACGTTATTGATTGTCAAGCAGGTTACAAAGGCTACAATTTGATAAATCAAATTCAATGTATTTGTTGTTGTAATAATTAACGGATGCTGCTGAGTTAATTGGATTCTGAGGTTGTCAGTCTGTCATGTGCCCTGGAACTGACTGGTGAAAAGTGCAGAGTGTTGTCGTCCCTCGTCAGCTGGGGTAGACTGCAGTTCCCCTGTGACCCTGAACATGATAAGCAGTCAAGAAAAAAGATGTTCGGCTGTTCTGTGTGCCGTTTAGTGAACCTTGCTTTACAGGACGTCTGGGAGTTAAGGTCAGACCAACTGGCAAGCATTGCACGGTGTATGAATTTGCTGGCAAACGCATAATATATATAAAAAAATGGATAGTTGTCAGACAGACCAGGAAATGTCTTTATCCTGAAGTTTTCCAGACATCCTGAATAATGATATTGTGTCAGACAGCATTTCCTTGGTCGTGACAGTAATCCTGAGACAACTAAAGTTGCTGATCTGCAAATTGACTTTTGCTACTTTTAAACTGACATCGTAGTAATTGATATAAAATATAAATTTATTCTTCGTTTTTTTTCCCCTTCTCAATTCCTCTTCATACAAATGTAGTTTGCTGCAAATCTCGCTGTGTCATGTACTTTAAGACGCATCATTTTTTTTAGGGTGAGCTATCCATTTCAGCAGAGTCCAAATCCAGAGAAAATGTGTGTTGAGTTGAGTGTGTCTGCCTGGGCGCTGGAGCTTGTTGAGGAAGATATTGGAGAGAGGAAAGGTCAACAAGTTCGGGAAGCGCTTTATACATCTCCAGGAGTGTTCGTCTGGTCGATACCGCTTCCAGTCCACGAAGTACTGGAATCTTCGACCTTGAAGCCTGAGATCCAAGAGCTTCTTTCTTTTTTGTGATATATGTTTATCTCCAAATAGTTCTAAAGATAACACCACAAATTTTCCAAAGTTTAATAAACCAGACACTGATGGCACATCAGTGTGTTTTTTTTTCGTACAAAAATGCTTTGTGCAGGGTTTACTTGGGTGAAGAAATATTTCACTTGCTGTACTTGCTGTGGCACATGAGTAGTACCTTGCTTGCCTATAATGTGCCAACACAACAAAGCTTTTTCTGAGAGTTTTTGCTGTTTAATTGACAGAATAACTTGTTTCAAGTTTTGCTTTACAAATGACACTTATTGAAAAGTTAGATCAGAATCAACAAGCGAGGAAGAATGTGAAAAGATCAAAAGCAGAATATACTGCAAAATTTCTGTGAAGTCAACACTCACAGTCAACAGCAACACTCCAATGTAGTATATCCCAAAGCAGTAAAAAGTGTAGCGGAGTATTTCCGTAGTATGCCAAACAGTTGAAACAGCCGTTAGCAAGTCAGCATAGAAAATTTAGGGGCTGAAAAGTAAATGAAGTCAACTGCTCATGATGGTTGTACACTGTAGCCATGACCGACCAGCTGTTAATGTCACTGAGAATAAAAAGACATTTAAATTTGTCAATATCTTACATTCCACGAGTGGTTCATCTTGTGGGGGTTGATTTTACTATTATGTGCCTGGATTTATTTGATTTTTTTCAACATTTCGTAGGTCTGTAAAGTGTCTTAACAGTGAAGTGCTACCCTCCCCCCTTGCCAACTCTGCAAGGGAGTAATTTCCATACATCCTGCTCTTCATTTGTACAGCTGGCGATTTGCCGGGGCAATCCACCTAAATTGCAGTGTGCTTATGGAGCAGTCAGGAGTTTGGACTTCTAATAGTCAACACGTATCATGCACAAATGCGTGTGTTTGCACATGAGGGTCTTTGTGAATATGAGCCTACAATTTTGACCATTTGGTCAGATCAAGTATCGAAGCGTTTATGAGGTGATTTTTACGACTGATGCTGTTGCCTTTCTCCTTTGCACATGCCAAAATGTAAAAGATAATTGCACTTGAACAACTTGTGGGACTCAGAAAGACATTATAATGTGACTTTGCTTTCGTGGCCCTGTCTGGAACACAACATTTTCCCAAAGTGTCAAGCAAAAACACTTAGGGTCCGCAAAAAAAATAAATAAAATTGTCCTAGAAAATAGACATTTGTTCTCAGCTACAAAGCTGTACAGAAAGACGTCACTTAAATCTTGCAGCTTGTTCCTGAAGCACAATCTCGGCAGATATTTTTCATGTATCTGAGAAATATTCTTTTATTGGCCAATTTGGAGTGGCTGCTGTTCATGTAAAAAAGTGCAAATTTCCAGTCAAACATCACACAGCTTTGAGCATCAACTGAAGAAGGTGCGAAGTTGTGCAATCATCTCTACAACACATTGTGGACAAATTGGAAAGGTACGTGAACAACAAAAGAACAAAAATTTATGGAAAAACGGTAACAAGATTAGCGTGCATGGTGGAGGATGCCTCACACTTTGCTTAAATTGGTTGACTTGTACGACAGTGGGAAGTTCCAACACAGAACAAACTTTTTTCTCTGTATTTCCAACTGAATAAAAAGAAACAAATTTCTCTCTTCGTGCAGAGAATGTTTTGACCTTAATACTCAGATCATCCTTTATATGACTTTACTACAAAAATGAAAGTTTAAAATACATTTCCCATCATGGATTCTTTGTTTGTTTTGCTGGTGTTGCCGTCATATTTATCTTTCTCAGCAGAATTGTCATAAGTGGATGAGAAATCTGTGTGGAAATAAAGTTGTATATAAACAGTAGGGAAAAACAAAAACATTATATGCCTCCAGGCTTTCTCCCAGAGTTCTCGTCAGTTGATCCGGCGCTCTGTTGCTAAGTAGCAGTGACACTGCGGCACAGAATCATGTCTTAGAATGTGCAAAATAAAGTGGGATATTTATTACTGTCATTACAAAGACAATGGCACATTTTTAAATTTCCTTTAATGAAAATCAATACATGATGAGTCATTGAGATTTATACATTTGGAACATTATGAGTTACTGGATGACGTAATGGAAACAACACAATTCAGCTTTGTAAAACTGAAATTATACAAATATATGACAATTGTAGTTGTTGAACTAAAAAAAAAATATATGAATACGATAAAAAAAGTGCAATTAACTCAACTCCTCAATTGTATACGTAGACAATTTTAAAAACAAGAGCATGAAACAAAACCAATGCAAATTGAACATAAAACACAATTGGACTTAAAATAGTTTAAAAAAAAAATACAATGTTTAAAAAAACGATATTACGAGACAGTAAAACAAGGGTAGAATCTTAAGAGGGAGTCTAAAGCAGGGGCGGAGCTAGGGGGTGGCCGCGGCCACGCCATGAAGAAACTCAGGCACTCTCATTGTGTGTTTGTCGCAATATTTAATCAAGAATTTCTTTAAGGGGCGGAACATTTCTCAAGAGCACCAACACACACCTATTAGGTCACTCAAAGTGCTTCACATTGACTTCGCTATATATATATATATATGTATATATATATATATATATATATATATATATATATATATCTATATATATATATATATATATATATATATATATATTGCAAGAATTCCACTGTGGAGGTTTTAGCACAGTATACTACATTTTTTTTTCCCATCAAGAAAATGCAGAAACCAGGTCGCCCCCTGATGAGTGGAATGAAATCCTCTTTCTGACCACATTGTGCTTCATGCTGATGTTCAATGCTGTATGTGCACAAATGGAAAACTCCATGCTCTGAGACAAACATGAACAACATCTGAGTCACAGGTAATTACAGTTCTTATAACTCCACCTTTTTAAACAGTTTTATCATTTGGTGTTCTAACAACACGCCTCAGTTTTGAACTCAGGCAATTATCTTTGTGAGGCATATTTAAAAGACAGAAACATTTTTTTTTACTTTTGCTAGCAGTTATGTTTAACATCTCAGCAGATCCTCAGAGTCCGGTGTTCCGACATGAGGTTAAAAAAAGAGACTGATGAAGTCAGATTGAGTTCCTCACAAAGAAATTGAAAAATTTATATGCCACCAGTATTGTTTGAACAGCATGGTGACGATACACTTTCTTTCTTATTAATGTTGGTGTTGTTGGTTTGTGAGTCTATTTCTAAAACATCTTTTGGTTGGTGATTTAGCAGAGCATTCACATTGGATTTGTTATAGTGGCTTGTTTGTTGGAGTTTGTGCAACACTACGTTTATCTGCTGAAGTAGCGAAACAGTTTATAATGCCGCCTGTCACCCCTGTGTCTATAGCTGCCTTTGGGGAATTTTCTACTGATGACGTTTTGACTGAGACTGTGTGTTGTCTAATAGTCACTGGTATAATTCCATTGACTTGACAGATGACTTCCCCATGCTGCTTTGGCTAAAGCAGGGGTGTTAAACAAACGGTCCGTGGGCAGGATCAGGCCCGCAAATGAGATTAATCTGGCCCGCGAGATTTGGTATAAAAATAAGAACTGAACTAACAGCCACCCAAAATTTGCCAAATGGCTGATGTTTGAATGCGAGTAAAACTAAATTAATACAGTTTCTCCATAACATAAAATATTTTCATTTGTATTGAACTTTTCAACAAAGTGGTCAATCTGTAAACCAAAATGCTATTATTGTTGAACAAGGAACTCTCCCAATTTTTAGCATTGAGCTTATTCGCTCAACATAGGTGAAAGCCTTTGGGTTGGGGGTTGCAATCTGGGCAAGCACCGGACATTCGGCTCAGTCTTGTAGTGCTTTATAATTGACTTTTTTGTACACAGCGCTCCGGTATTCGGACATCATTTCTTCTTCGTGAGTTTTCTTTTTCATTTCCAGTACATCATTGTGTGGGCGCCACCTAGTGTTCCGACTGAGTCATCACAGTTGAATGAAAGGTTCGCTAAACATGACAAATTTGTGTTGGCCAAACTAAAATGGTAAATGGGAGGTATTCCGAAATGTAACTTTGACGCCTTGCTGTATTCAATTCAATTCAATTCTTGGCATTTCAACTTGTCCAACCACATATTTTGATTGGGAATATTTCCTGCCATTGGATATTTTAACTTCATTTTATTTATTTATAGATTGTTTGTTAGTTCTTATAATTCTGTGTTCTCTACAGAATGTGTATTATATATATATATATATATATATATATTGCCTTTTTTATATATTGCAATATATTTACAGTATGCAAATAGCGCTAATCTGCATAATATTGGCGGTGATTGATTTTCATTATAGATCATGGCCCTTGAGGTAAAATGAGTTTGTCTTCCCTGGACGCTGTAATTCATAAACATGACAGATGTGTTCCTCAGTCTTGCTGCTTTTTCATATTTTGTCAGATGCATGAATCTGACACCTTGATGAGGTACAGCATCCTGTAAACAGTAATTGAAGGAAGCGTAAACGTGAAATCTTCACTGTACTTTAAAATCCCAAATGGAAATCTTGCAGCAAAAGTATGTTACATGCTGTTTTTGATGTTACGCTTCTCTAATAACACTGATATTCATGAGATTTGTTTTGGAAAAAGAAACATTGTGTTTTCTCAGATATGTAAACACAAAAAAATGGAATAGAATACAACAATATCGGGTTCACTACCAAGCTGTTAAACAATTTCAAAAGCTCAATTTACACCACGCCCCCCCAAAAAAAAGAATTGTCCTTTTAAGCACCTTAATTTGCAGAAGTAAATTCCTTAAGAATGACATTTGATTGGAAAAGATGCTGCCAGATGAAAAAATTACAAATGGTCTGGAGCTCAGCAATGGCAGCCAAAGTCAATCAGCAGCCAACAAGATTTAATGTGTCCTTTTATGGTAAATGAAGAACAATCAAAGCACTTGGTCAAGTGACAGTATTGTTGCTACAAGTTTCAACAGTTTTATTGTGCCAGCGAGGACGTCAGAGTCTTGTGAGTCCAAAAGATGTGGTTTAGTCGCTATTCAGACTGCAACAATTGATTACAATAGATTATGGTAGTGGTGATTTGTCTCTATTCAGGGAAATCCCTAATGTGCTTATGGATAGTTTACTCGTGCCTTAAAATAAAAAAAAAACTGAGAAACTTGTCCAAATTTGATATTTTTCCAAGTTGCAAATAATAACAATACAAAATTGTTGACTTTATATCAGGAAACAAATTGATGTGGCATGTCTTTGTTGTTGAATGATTAATATATTGTCTGTTCATATTGTCTGTCTCACGCCAGTCCCAGTCCCATGCAAAAAAAACTTCAACACAGGCTTGCTCGTTTTCTCACATGTGGATTCCATTTAGCACTACACACAAAGGCTGCTGGCAAGGTTTCCTGTTTGATGGTCAATCCAACTGATTCTTATATTGTTGCTCTCCCATAAATCTGCTCTGGATTCGTGGATATGTTCAAGGTTGAAATGGACTTGGTTCTAAAACCACATCCTACTCATCTCATCCAGTCTGAGCGCACACTCATTTACTCGATCTGTTAACAAGCCAATTAGAGATAAATGCATGCGTGCGTGTGCGTTTGTGGCTATATGTACACTATGAGTGCTTTGTCAGTACTCTCTTTGAGTTCTGTGCTGTCATTTGGAGAACATGTTAAAACACAATTACAAAATTTGCCAACGTGTGCATGTATGTGTGTTTCTATGTATTTGTAGAGTGTGTTGGGGGGTCTGCAGTCTGGGTCTGGCCTGAAGCCAAAAACTCATTCACAAACAAAACACATACTTGTGTCTTACGAACCAGGAAAACATTCACATTGGTTCATGTCGTGTTACTTTTGCAGCTTTTAGTCCCGTGAGCACCTATTCAGAATTGGTCTTTTTTGCATTCATTCAAAATTATGAAGAAAAAATAAAATAAATAAATTAATAAAAACACATGTTGACATTGTAGTATTAAATGTCAGCTTTTCTGTTGGAAACATTACAGAAAATGACATGAACAATACTGCACTGTTATTCACTTAATTATCAATACAATCAAAATTAAATGAAATCATAATAGCTATACTATATAAAAAATGTGATTCAGAAAAGTTATTTACGTGGCTGTGATATTGCACCTGGCTTCTAACCTCTGACATAATCTTGTTACCATTGCCAAGATGTCTCCATCCTGGGAATTAATGTAATAAAAATACACGTGAATTGACCTCGCACACAGCTGTGTGAATGCCCTGAAGCACTCCAAAGACTGACTGATTATTGGTGGGAAGTAGTCGCTTGGGTTTGTTTGGGAAAAGGATAGCTAGATAGATAGATAAAGATGAAACAAAGTGTAATGCACAAGTATTTAAAAATACCACATAGTGTTGCCTTTAATTTTATCCCAACAAACAATGCAAAATGCCAAAGATGGGCTAACGAAAAGCATCTTGGTGGGGCTTTAAGCAACTGATATTTGAAATCAAACATTGGAGTCACACGTAGAAAGAATAAAACAATACTCACAAGCATATGGTCTTCATATTCAGCGAAGAAAGACTTATATTAGCCTACTCTGCTAACAAATGAATCTTGTGACCAGGTGACCAACTGTTTAATTTTTTACATTTATTCCACATCAACCGACATTGGTCACACTATTCAATTACTGGTTGGTCATTACTGTTTTTCTTAAAAAGTACAATATTAAAGAATGCCATTTTTCTTGTTTAAAACATATTACAAAATTTGACTTGATTGTTTTGGGGAGGCTGAAAGAGATTAATGGCATATCTTTTCCTTTCAATGATGAAAAATGTGTTTAAACATCAGCGTTTTACAAGTATGGTCATGAAGAAAATTGAACTTGTATCACAAGGCACAATTGAAAGAGCTCAGCAGTTCAGCGTCTATGTCAGGAAGGCAAACGTTGTGATATTGCTTAAATTGTCAGTTTTGTTGTTTGAAATGGTGAACGATCGCCACCAAAATGCAAATGCACATTACTACTCTTGTCCAATTCAACCTGGATAAAATATGATAATAGTCTTTTGGCAATAGTTTGGATTGATTGACATCAAACGTGAGCTCACATGATCACCTCCACAAAATCAAAAATACCCTTCTCATCTCTTCTCCACTTGCGCGAGCTGAAGTGGACAAGAGCATGAATGCGCACATGATCACCGGACTGATTATATTCCGGACATTCGGCTCCGCTAAAGTCATGTCAAGTCTAAGGGGGTCACCGTCGTGTGGCAGCAGGAAGCCAGCAGGCGGGCATGGATCTTTGGCTCCTACCCCCTTCCCTCCCCGCCTAAGAGTAGGATAACGGCACGGCTGAATGAATAGATATAAATGAATAGATAAAAGAAGAAAAATCATTTCAGTTTCCTGTTAAAAATAAATAAATAAATAAACCAGGCTTGTTAGTGAAAAAGGGGCATTCACGGCTGGAGAATTCCTTCAAAATGAGTTTGAATTAAAGGATTTGTTAATTCATCAGTCATGTCTGTGGTTATAAGAATGTGCGTATGTGCAACACTATTATGCCAGCTGTTTATTATTACTTTTCCTCTCTATAAGATCTACTTTTCAGTCAAGTTCTACATGTGTATGAGTCACATTACAGATGGAAAATGTTTTGAAATTATTTATCACTGTGCCATGTAACATACGGGTGGCATTTGAACAGGGATGCAAAGACTTGTTGTATTCCTCTCAGGAAGTTGCAATGCATCTTTGCTTGGATATGTCAAATGCTTTGAAGTATTTTTTTTTTTTCAGAAATGTGGTGGTATAGATGAGCTGGGTTTTTTTTGTGATAAGAATGTCTAAAAGCAAACGCAAAAGACCATTATAACTGTTGAATAGCACACAGAGAGAACCCAACCACTTTGAAAAGCGTCCAGTTTGAAAAGAATCCAGTTAGTCTGTCCTTCAGCACGTGGTGATGGCTGGGATTTAAATTGTTTTAGGACAAAGCTGGGCAGGAAGCAGATGAAGCTAGGAGCCAAACACACACTGAGCCTAATGTCAACAGCAAACAAACCTGCAAGATACCTCTCCTCTCAAATTCCTTCTTGACTTGATTGCTTTGCCGGTTGTTTTTCTGCCATCATCTCGTATTCAGAGCCGTGTAGCAGTAAGAGTGATTCTGGGATTAGACAGCAGCAGACATGCTGTGTGACAGAGAGATGTAAAACATCTTAAGTTGGTTTATTTTTTCAATTTTCTCTCTTCCCTTCATGGCGAGCTGCATAGCAGGTGAAAGTAAATACGGTTGAGGAGTTTTATTTGAAGATCAGCTGAGTGTTTTTTTTTTTTAGTTGGACGATACATTGATGGGTAACATATGTTCGAGCTTTGTGCTGATTCAATTGTGTGTCAATCTCACAACTTAGAACTAATCACAGGCAATGTTACATAACAGTGTTGTGTACAACGGTCACAGACTGTGTAAATAGTGTAACATCTGGATCTGAAGAGAAAAAGAACAAAAGAAAGAAAGTCACGGCACGCAGAAGCAACAGTACTGTACTACCTGGCTTCTAGCATTGTTTGGGCCGACAGCCAGCTCTAACGGAGGGCGTTTTAACCCACAACTCAAAACACGGAATTGCAGTCAAGTATAGAACATCCGATAAAATCACGGTTGTCTCTACTATAAAAAAAATATATTACTTATGTGTTTCCCGCTTCTTCTGCAGACATTTTATTTGTTGCCGAGGGGGCGTGTGTAGAATCTAGGGTGGTCTGGGTCTGACTTTGCGCAGAATAGCCATACGCCCCTTGTTTGTGGCCCTACCCCGAAAGTTTACGGAGAATTGGGACACATTTTGTTTGTCGTGAACGCGCATTTCAAGGGGGAAGGGACAAGACGAGGGGTACGAGATGGTAATAGGATTGGGCCTAAATCAATGCATTGTGTCCGAGTTTGGCCCGTGCAGTGTGGTAGATGAGATCCGGTCCCAAGTGGAGGAGTTCAAGTGTTTTGGGGTCTTGCTGAGGACTGAGGGAAGAATGATTCCGACTCTGCATGGTGAAGAAGGCGCTGAGTCGTTACTCGCAGCTCTCTATTTACTGACTGATCTACGTTCGCACCCTTTGCTATTGTCAAAAAAAAAAAAATGAAAGAAGACAACAGATACAAGCAGCTGAAATGAATTTCCTCCACAAGGTCTTTTGTAGGAGCTGATACTTTAGTTTCTGCATTGAGAAGATCCAGATGTGGTGACTTGGGCATCTGGTTAGGATTCCTTCTTCCCTTGTCAGGCGTGGTGGGGAGGAGGAAGCCTTGGGGGAAGACCTAGGACAGACTGGGGAAACTTACTCTCGTCAGGCGTTGAATCCCTTTTGATCTTCTCGGAGGAGTAATGTCACACGATGCTTAAGATTTTGCTATAGCTAGATGGATATTTGTATTTTCATGCAGTGCATCCAGAACATATTCACAACATTTCTTGTTTCAGATGTTCAATCGGATTCAAGTCTTGGCTCTGACTCTAAAAATAATGCCAGGCATTTATGTCAAAGAGATCATCGTTTGAGGGTTATTCAGCTGCCTTTTGGGGAACAAATGATCAGGATCCTTACCAGGTTTCTTCAGAGCTTTTAAATTGGGTGTAGGAATCGTCATTTAAATCTGGTGGAGGAAAGTGACCCTCCAGGACCGGAGTTTTACCCCTATGATCAAAAATGTTCTCCTCTCTCCACAGAGGACCGCTAGAGCTGTGGTAGAGGTGACCACTCGGCTCTTGGTCACCACCCTGACTAAGAAAGACCCTTCTTCCCTGATTGCTCTATTTCTACAAGTGGACAACTCTAGTAGCCCTGGTGATTCAGAACGTCTTCCATTTACAAATGATGGAAGCCACTGTGCTCATTGGAACCTTCAAAATAGTACTTTCTTTCTCTTATACCCTCCCCCAGATTTGGGCCTTGAGACAATCCTATCTCAGAGGACTACAGACACATCCTTTGACTTCGTGCTTGGCTTGTGCTCCGACATCCACTATCACCTGAGGGACCTTAAATAGACAGGTGTGTGCCTTCCTAAATCATGTCCATTCAAATAAATCTACCACAGGTGGCAGTTAGTTAGTTAAGATGCAGCAATCTCTTAAAGATTATCAGTAGAAAAATTATGCAAAAGCTGTGAGTACTTTTTTAGAAATTTTATTTCATAGTGAAGCTGTGAATAATTTCTGGATGTACTGTGAGTGATTCAGGTGTCCTTTGTGTCCTGGGACTGAATTCACTTGGCTAGGGGGCAGTGTGGGTAGTGTGGTGGGTGTTGCAAACGTAAAATCTGCACGAAAGAACCCTTGCAAATTAATTGCTGACATGACAGAGCCAACCATTCACACTGACATGTTGCTGGAAGGTGGGGGAACGTTGAAGTACCAGGTGAAAGCATTTATAATTTAGATGATTTTCTTGAGCTTTTACCTTCAAATGTACAGTAGTAAGATAGTTAAAGTCAATTTTGGTTAAACTCCAACACACAAAATGACATGGCACTTAAGTATTTATGGTTCCGAGGTGCTTTTTAGTTTTACCGCCAACTCCTTGAACAAGACAAATTGTAATGTCATGTCATAGCATGTACTTAATGTGAAGATTTTTTTTTATTGATTTAATAATCGGGTATCACGTATTCAATAAATACTAAAATAATTAGAATTCATTTTAGGGAGTGTATCAGGAAATGTATCGTTAATAAAGTCATGTTCTGAAGTTGAAAGGTCACAACCATGAATGACGTTTTACATCATTCTGCACTCAGAGGAATCACTTGGACTACTTGAATCTTTTGTCTTATTTGACATATTGGGGAGTTGTTTAAGTGGGAAGACAAGTTAGCCTTTGACTGCTGGACTTCCAACGGCCCACCCATTGTTCTTGTAAACGGGGGAGACTTTAAAAGTTACAGTACAACTTCAATTAACTGATGGCGATGAGAGTTAATTTGAGGCCAACTTTATAGTTTTAGAACCGAATTTTTAGGGGGACTGCAAAATAACTGTATGTAGTGTAAGTGGAACTTCTCTCCTGTCTTTTCCCCTACAAAACTGTTTGGTGGATGGAAAGTTGTTTACGTAAGCCGTGGCCTTGATACAATGCGGTTGTGTAAGTCTTGCATTGACGAGGAAAAAAAAAAGTCTGTTTTCCAGATACTTTTATGACCTTTGACCAGTTATCCCACCCTTTCCCTCATCTGTACCACCCAGCATGGCCTTATGAAATACTCAAGACTCTCCAGAGCACTTGACTAAGGCCAGAGTGAGGTCAAGAACATGGCTTTCAACAAGTCTAATGTGTTTTGGGGGGTCTAATTCAATTTCTATTGTAGGCCAATACAAGCAGAAAGAGTCTTACATAAACAAAAATGGATGAAGCGTTAATGGCATAATTGCATTATCGATGCAAACATAGATGCAATTTTGAATTGGCTGGATTCTTAATTGTTATGCAACTTTCTCAAAGAATTGTCTGACATGGGTCATTTTAAAATAACAACTGATGCGAGATTGAGATTTAGATTATCACTTGGTGTCCATTCAGATGACCGGAGATTCTACTGATGCTTGCGCATTTGGTGAACTAAGTGTTCTATGACTAAATGAGTTAGCTCAAAAAGGGAAACATTAATTCAAAAGGCCATGACAATCTTCCCACCGAGAGAGCGTCTTTCCACACTAACTAACCTCATGGTACAACCATACCGCTTCAACGTTCTCAACAACTTCCAAAGAGTGTAACACAACTACAGCGTAAAGTCAAAAAGTAACGACTGCTTTAATGACCGCACACAGCTGACTTGTGTGCTGGACATTCCGTTCTTTTATTACCTCTGCCAAGCACACAAGTGCAAAGGTGAAAAGTATTGATATAAATTAAACAGTTCATCTTTTGTTTTTGTCATTCTTTGATTATTTCTGTTTCAATTTACATTTTATACTGAGTCTCTTCTTTATCTTGGTCCGTGTTTCATACTGAAATTAATGACACTTGCTTATGGTTTGTACATAATTAAAGCCACAAAGCCGTCATTTTGTAAAATGCATTTATTCACACCAAGAAAATAAAACGTTGTTGGTTCCACACCACTGCACCATTTTTGCATTCCAAATAATACATGGGTGGACCATGCACCACGCCGCACCAGCTTGCACGAGTCTGTGAAAACATCAAATCAAGCCGACCCCTGTGCTGATTCACACTGCGTCTCACACCAGACCACTGAGGAGGGCTAGCTTTTTGATTGGCGGGCCACAATGGGTTCTAAAATTTGACAGAGGGGCCGGACCAGGAGCAGATGGATGGAGTGTTTTGGTAACCTCATCTCATCGGAGGAAAAAAAATACATTTAATATTAAATGAAAGTGAACAAAAGCATTACAACAATTTAATTTTTTTCAAGTTCGGTCGGCCGGATTAAAACGTTTAATGCTTACAGCTTGACACTGCTAATATCCGTTATAGCAAATATATATGGTTCATGGCTTCATGAAGCCATCAGGACCATAGCAACAATTTTGCAAGAATAATAAGAATACTACACACAGTATACCATTGAAAAGCATAATTACGTGGTGAGACCTCGCTCTCGCACGCTCTTCCTCTCTCCCACTCTCACACACTGAACCCCCCCCCACTCACACACACAGACACACACACGCAAACCAATACAGTGACATTCAGACATTAATTTCCTGAAGACTAGCCCTAAACTTATTACAAGTCTTTGGTCAAAAATCAAATGATTTATATCATGAGGCCTTGCTTTCTGACCCCCAAAGGAGAAGCGCATATCCAAAAATCTGACTGTGTAAGCAGATTTATATCCCCACAACAAGAGTGCATACACACATTAACATCTGCTATAACCACACGGTCATGATAGAAGCAACATGTTGGCCACATATGCAAAGTAAACTGACTTTTCTTCCCAGTATTGATACGTCTTTCTGTTAAGTTTTTCCGTGTTGGTCTAATTCATGTCAATGAGTGAGGCCTGCCTTGACTGTCAGATGACAAAAAAATCAAAGTGTTCGCACACTTTAGCAATTACTTACTTTACTGTATTTCTTTGTATTTACTGAAAAGAAATTGCTAATCTGTGTAGGACTGTATTTTATCACATCCTCCAAAAAGTGGATTTGATTCTTCTGCGGAATCAGAGCAACTTTATTATAGTAGCTTGACAACTTTTTCCCAGAGAAATGAGGCTTTGAAGTTCTATATGTTGTATCCGTGCATGTTCATGTGTGTTTTAGAATTTTTTTATAGCAACTAAGATACGGTATGTAGGTAGAGGTGGGAGTGAGTCACATGTGCAAGATGCAATTTTTCAAGTATTAACAATGAAGTTTCAAACAAGTCCCAAGTAACAGTGGCAAAACTCAAGCAAGTCAAGTGTCTTCCACCTAAATTACGAGCTTGTTGAGTCAAGTCATTATTTGTTTTAAGCAAGTCACAAGTCAAGTCATATAATCTTACTCAATCACAGGTATATTGCAGTGATAATAATAATAAATAAATCATTGACCATAACACCAAAAAATATATTCATCATAGGGCTGTCAAGATTAGAGCGTTAACTCAGGTGATTAATCCAATTTTTTTTAACTCAGTTAAATATTTTAACTCAATTAACTCACAAATATTGTGCCATATTGTCTGTACATCTTTAGCGCGTCTTGGAACAAAACACTGTGTTCAAGTTACCACTGGGCCTTGCAAACTGACACTGCTAGAGTGTAGCGCTCGTCGGCAGTTTTGAGAAATGTTTCGGAGAAAAATGCCTGTAAAGATGTCTCCATTTAGATCGTATTCAAGAATCAAAGAAAGCTATTAAAACAGTATTTGAATTAAATATACTTCATATTTGGTGATTTTGCATCAATTCCAAGATATTATTCAAGTAAATATCTGTAACAAGCTTCGCAAAAAAATTGTAGTTGAAAAATGTGATTAATCGCGATTAATTAGTTAAATAAAATATCACTTGACAGCACTAATTCATAACCGTGAAAGTTAAATTAACAACTATGAAATAAAATGCATATTTACCAAAAACAGCACACTCTTAGTTCAAGCACAACGCAACATCACCGGGTCTGCTTACTTTCATTTATATAACAATTAGCTGTGTCCAAGTCTCTCAAGTCACTACAAAAATTACAACTCCTTGAACTCCCTGAACTTTTCACACAACATTATTCCAGTCCTGCAACATCTTCACTGGCTTCTTGTCCGGCATCGCATCCAATATAAAATACCGATCTGCACTTTCAATAACCTTGTACCTCCTTCAAATTGTTAAACCCTCTTACTCCCTCAGATCTTTGTCCTCCCAACACATCACCATTCCTTTTGCTCATCTGTCCACCATGGGAGCTTTATTATGTAACAATAAAACAATATGACATAAAAAAAAAAAACTAAAACGTAGCACCCTAAGAAATTACGTACTTAAGCAAGCGCAAGCATTTAGTGGAAAAACTCCTCATCTCTCTTTAGCCATTTATTACTTTCACACCGTAGTCTGTAAATAACATGGTTCAATCATTGTTTTTCAGAGCATCCAACAGTCATGGTTTCCTGAAATAAAATGCAAAACTTTCAAAATACATGCAGGAACAAACGCCAGCAAATAGCAGTGTTTTCAATTGTGAATTTTTAATAGTCATTGTGGTTTTTAGGTAGAATACAATGAATGGACCATCAATCGCATTATGCAAAAAGTGGGCTCACTCTGATTGGCTAATAGCAAGCAAAAGCTAATCAGGGCGCCTCTGGGCGGTAGGCCTGCACTGGCTGATGATGTCACGCTATGGCTCTCGAATCAGGCAAATTACATTACGCCCCATTAAATGTTGAGTCTGATGCGCTTATTAATTCTGTTTGTTCATTTAATGTACCTCGCACATTTGTCTATGCACTAAATACGAATTACAACTAACAGAAATTTGAATTATATTTCCAAAACAGAAATATGATGGACTTGTATTTCAAGTCAAAGTCAAGCCTTTTGAAAGTATAAGTCAAGCAAGTCTGAAGTCCTAAAGTTGGCAACAAGCATGTCATTTGAGTCCAACACCTCTGTTTTCAAAACAATTTCAGAAAAACAAACATTAAATTTGTTGTTGGGGATGGTAATTTTATTTGTGTTTGTCCGTGTGTGAAGTTATGCGCATGTGAGTGTGTGTGGCCTGTGTGGAAGTAAACAAAAGCCACATGTGTCTTTCCACATCTTTAACACCTTGCTAGCCAGTGCAGGGAAGACAAAAGTGTCCTTTTCACCCGGCCGCTCTGGGCATTTCACAACAACACCTTATACAATGAACTGAGGCCTAGAGGTCAAGGGTCAATCGGGGTCATGTGCTCAATAATCAGCTACTACCTCTCCAGGTCTCAACAACACACAACAAGCTTTGATGTGAATTTGGAGGAAGGGAGGAGAAGGTGTCAGGGGTGTTTGTCCCTGAGGTAGGGATAAAGAGATGTTGAAATCTTGCCCGATGAATGGAAAAACAATGAAAGACGAACGTGAGGAAATTGAGGGAGTGCAGGATTAGGGAAAGGAGCAGTGGCAGGGGTCAGTGCTGTTTGAACACAAGAGCACAATGAGTGTCTAATCAGTCCATCAACCAATCAATGCATCTGACACTAAAGACACAATTAAACATTCCGTTATCAATCAATGGACAATGAGTGCAAAATGCTACATCTCAAACAGCAAAATGATTCGGCAACATAGATTGAATATCTCATATTGTTCATTCCTCGGATAATTTATTTTTTTTATTTTAACAATTGTATTGCTTCATTATAACTGAAATGATCAATGGGCAATGTTTTGATTTTGGTGTCACAGTTCTACTAGTATATCATGGCTTTAGCATGCTAAATGCTAACACTTCAGACCTAATGAGCACAAATCACAGACACAGTCAAACCGTCATCAGTCATGAGAGACAGCGGTATATTTGTGCTGTGGATACATTTTCGTTTCCTGGTTTCGGTTTGTCTCTGGGATTTGAAAGGAATTTGTTTGAATAACCTCAGGAGTACGAACGAGGCCAAATACAAAGTACAAAACGAAATCACCACATAAGTGGTTCACAAAAATCCAAGGAAATCAAAAAGTATCTTGGTAGATTCCAAAATCTGCCAAGGGAAAGTGTTTTTTATGTCCTTAGTCTTTTACCTTTTTAAATGGCAGATAATCTACCTCACCACATTGTCACTATCTATTTTCTTTAATGCTCGCATCTAGTCCTCCACATTTTCACACTAACAACAGTAATGATGAATTGAAACTGCTCCTTCTGATTGAGGGGGATATTTGAATTAATTTTTGCCTGTGATTGGCCGGCACCCAGTTCAGGGTATACCCTGCCTCTCGCCCAAAACTGGATGGGATATAATTCAGCACACCTGCAACCCGAATGAGGGTAACCTACACAGGGCCTTTTAATTTGAATCAGGTACGAGACAGGGCGGAGCCCTGAAACACTGAAAACGTCTTTCACCTGTTTCGTTGAATTCCAACGCAAGTGCAACACAATGTTACAAGTATATGACGAAAATGGATGTTATTTTTTCACTGTGAACTGTGTGTAGCAAGCAGGGTACAACCTCAAAGGCCATTGAGTGGCTTGGCACAGGTACGAGAGTTGTTGTTTCCCAAGCCAAAGGTTTTGGGCGCTTTCTGGAAAAAAGTGTGAGAAGCCAAGGTGCTCACTTATTTGGAGTTGCTGATACGTGTTCATTACATAGTACTTACATAGATTAATCATAATCCCATAATCAAATTAAAAGTAGAGAAAAATAACTTTGGTAAACATGTTCTGTCCATGTACAGTTGTGATATTTAATATGTCATTTGGGAAATTTAAAAGCTGAAGTCAATGATTTGCCTGTGATGTGATGAGGTGTGTTTCACTGCAAAATGTGTTATTCATTGTGCATGATCTTAACGATTGTGTGTTCCTATTCAACACATTTTCTGTTTTGTCCCCATTACTTACGCATTTTCATGAGTGCTTGTGCGGGGTTCAGCTGCAGTGCGCTCCCAAATGAAAAAGGCCACCCTGCTGCTTTGTTAACATGGGAGGATCTGGGTGGACCTTCTAGTTTAGGATTATGTCGTTCCAGAGAAATCTCCAGGGTTGTGTCACATCCCCGTTCATCTCACATCATTTGCAGGATTCATCATAGTCACAAAAACGCTGCCCCATTTCTTTTCTGTTATGTAACCAGTGTAAGTCAGCTGTGAATATAAATCTGGATGACAGCGATATACTGTTTGCTCCCCCATCTGTCAAAGTCCCCATAGATTGATAATTTCCCTTAGTTTTTCTTCAGTCGATTTAAATAAAGAGTTTTGACTTTTTATAGGCCAAGAAATGACAGTTATTTCCGTTCAGTAGAAAGAAAGAAAGTTGCCTCGTTTTTAATTTAATGCACAGCATTTTTTCTTTGTGAAGGCAACAAGATCAATAAACAAGTGAAGGTGCAAGCAGTGAAGGTCCGGTCTCTCTTTCGAAGAAACTCAGAATTTGGTCATGTTCCACCAATAAACAAATACAGGTTTACAGATCTATTGTCAGTAAATGGGCTGGTGGTTAGCAATATACTGTATCTCCAGTGACAATCCAATGTTCAAAAGCCTTTTTGTGAGAAGTTCACATGAAATATTTTTTTTAAAATTGGAACAGCACCTTATGTACCTAAAACGCCTAAGCTAGCAGAGGTTGAAGGACACATTGTTTTTTCGAAGGGTAAAATCTCTTTTCGCTGCTAATCCGGATCGCTAAAATGAAGTGAGAACTCTGACAGATTCCATGCTCGAACAAGGAGGGCAGTTTATTTCCTTGAATTCAATATGGAGCTGAAACAACTCATTCCTGGACAGAAGTGTATTAACTATAAATAAATGTGTGGTAGGGGGAGGGTGAAAAACACAAATGCTAAATATCAGTAAAAGATATCAGCTATTGTTAGCAAGCTTGACGTTCTCTATAATAGAAGGCTTTCTCACTAATATTAAGAGTTTGTCTTTAAATGCAATTCCGTTACCTCACCCAACATAGTGCACATAGTGTAGTCTGTAATGGCAGTAGTTTAACGACAAACAGAGAGTGCGACAGTGGAGACCCACTCTCTGTTGCTCAACTTCCTAGACATTGCGCAAAAAGGTCTTGCAAAATTCCCTTTTGTAAAAAAAAAAAAACACAGATGCATGTACACACTTTGCTGTTCATGAATGCACAGAAGATATTAATCAAGTTAGACTGACGTAGGAAGTGGAGTCGGGAAAAGAACTGAGTCACAGCTTGTTGTAGATACACTTTCTCTGGCAAGCAGCTGCACCCCTTCAGTAGATCGACCAGCTGACAAGACAGGAAATCACATCTACCTAGCAAACGCCACATCACTGGCCAAGAGTCGAGTAGGGGTGAAAGCTTATGTATTGTAAAATACAGATTAAAGGAAGTATTTCTTTGCATACCTGAAATGGAAAATTTACAGCCATTTGGATCCGAAAGACAACTTAGAAGATAATTTAGAGCACAGTTTTCTTGAATCAACCAAATTTGAAAGTGAGTAAAACCACTGGAGAGTGGTATGTCACTAATGTGTGTCCAAATACATTGTTAAACAATAAAACAAACTAAATAAAAATGAAAGAATTGAAGGAGGTAAATGAAAGAGGTATAGGAAAGTTATCCCTATCTATAAAAGTGGCGCGAAACATTTAGCACAAAACAAAATCACAACATATTTGATTCTCGCAGGTATCAATATGAGCAATTAAAATTAACCATGCAAAAACGTAACCAATTAAAGCGAATTTCTGGGGTCACCCAAGGGTCTGCAGTAGTGTAGTAGGTCCTAAATTATTCACCTCATATATCAGTGATAATAATTTTTTTTTTCCATTGACAAATCGAAAACCAGGTCAAAATAGAAAAAGACATTTTTTTGACTGATATTTGATGCAAAATGAAACTGGAAGCTAAATACAGATAATGAGAAAAACAAAAAGGAAAAAAATCTTTAATGTAGAAGGAGATTATGTTTTTGGTTAATTTCTGATCAATGATATTTTACTGTATTCTCACAACCATATTACTAGATGCAGACTCACCAACAGGGGCTATTTCCGCCTTATAATGCACCTTATGTGTGGACCGAGTTCCAAAAATCTGAACATGTGAGATTTTCATGAGCGCTAGGCTGGACTGACTGGGAGTATTTCCTGCCGACGCGCTGCTTATATAGAAGAAAGGCTCCACTGACGACAAAATGCAGACGTTAAAGGACAAGGGTGAGTGTGAAGGACAATGGAAAAACACAGGAGGTGCTGATATGTTGAGCTGTGCATTGTGCAAAACATTGCGTTGGCGAAGGATCACCGAAAATGACAACATGCAAACTTGACCGGAGCTGGAATTGAACCTTGCATTTCTGCTAACCAGTCAGATACCATTCCACATTATAATAAAAGAATAAAGAACAGACTGACTTGGTGCAAGCTATGTGAACACTTAGGTAGCTAAATGAAAAATAACCATGAACAGAAAAGGTGTCTAGTGACCTTGGTAATGTTTTTGGGGAAACCGCTGTCCGAGCTTTGACAGCGAAGCAGTTGCATTGCATGAAGCGGAAGGACCAAGAAGGACCTCCTGCAAAGTCCTTTATATTCATCGCCTTGGCAACGACCTGAGCGTAAAGACATACTGTAAGCCTCTTCAGCAGCACAGTGTTCAAGTAGCCACTGGCGAACTTGTTCCTCGAGCTGTGGCCATTTAGCTTTCAGTTTTATTCATCGCTGTAAGACCAGCCTCCGCTTTTCGCCATTCCCTAACAAGTTCCTCATTCACTCCTAACTTTCTCACTACTGTTCGATTACGGTTTTCAGCTGCAAATTTCACGACTTGCAGCTTTGCAGCCGGCAGAATATGATTCTCTTGAGTGGCATTTGTGTTAAGTAGTTCTCAGTTGTCTTTGTAAGGAGTAGGCAATATCGCCGAATAAGTCTAGAGTGCCCTCTTGTGGCTGTCCGTGAATTTTTTATTTTTTTTTCCATGTCTTTGTAAGGTCTGCGAAATGTATATGTATAAATGGTTCCATAGTATAAGTTGCAGGACCAGCCAACCTATAAAAAAAAAAAAAACTGTGACTTACGGTCCGTAAAATACGGTTTCTAAAGAGAAAGGGGTACTAAAAATTGAAAAATATTTTTCTTACTACCTCCGACACCTTATGTATGTAATTACATACTTATTGCCACTTACTTTTGTTTTTTTATACCTGTCTTTTTCTGTTTATATGTTCAAATAAAGCAATCAATCTGTAAAACTCAATGAGAGTAATATTTCAGCTTGGGCTTGCATTATTTTTTCCAGGAGAGGTTCATGAATTCATTGTTGAAAAACTGGATGGCAGTTGTAGAATGAACTCAGAAAGGTTCATCTGTTCATGAGGGGTTGAAGTTTTAAGCTCGCCAAATCAATCCTCATACATAAAACCAATAGAGTATTCATTTTGAATTCTCTCTGGTCTATGCAATGATATCTTGCTTTAATAATAATGATAAGAATACTATTCTCAATTTTATTGTTCTGGTCTATGCTTTTTATTGATTTGTTTACAAAATTAAAAATGATTTCAAAGTCAAAATAGTGCATTTATGTATTCTACATGGGCGAGCTAGGCAGTGTGGCAGCGAGGAGGCAACCTCACTTCAGCTTGCACCATCTCACAAAAAGCAGAGTTAGCACAGAGTAAGGGCAAAAACTATGGTTAAATTACGGTATTGTGAAAGCGGAGGCTATTGTATCCATTGCAGTTGGAGTTTCCAATTATTGTATTCAGACATTTTTACTATGCACTCTAAGAATGTGTCGTCAGTATTGTAACACCAGATATTTAAAGATCTGCTTCAAACATCAGGTCAGAAAATACAGGTTTTATCAGTTTCAGGTCCTTTAATGACATATACACATCTCTGTTCAGAAAGCCGCGATGCAAGTGAAATACTATTTGAGAGACTGATTTGTGAATCTGGCTCTATAAGTACCAGCCATTAACCTCACCGCACGTCATTGGTACGGCACGCCTACAGTACATTACTTTTAACTTGGCTCTTTGTGTTGATTTTGAAATTGTGGGTAGGACAAGACTAAATCGATATTTCAAGTAAAAATTGAACATGTCTTGGCTAGCTGAGATTTGTGTTAGTTTAGTTTTGGTTTCTTACCACCCCCCAGATGAAAGGCATACAATGTTGGAGTTTCTACACACATGCACTTACACACGTATACGCGTACACGCACATGCATACACAGCGGATGCTTGCAATAACCTCTTGCTGCTTCCTTAGCAGGGCCCATTAAATTCTCAGGTGTGAAAACATTTCCCATCCTGATTCAGAGACTTTGGGCAGCAGCTGTTTCAGTGGACGTGGAAGGTAGATCAACCAGGATAACCCCCTCCCATTTTAACCCCGACTCCCTAACCTTGTTGCAGATGGTCTGGCTATTGCTACATCATGGTTCCTTAGATTAAAGAGTAACACAGAACTGCAAATAGACTGAGTGAATATTTAAAAGCAAGAAAATGTGATTGGTGGCGAGTTCACAATGATTACATGGAGCCCCTCTTTTTTCAATGATTGACATTTATAACATTTGTGACAACATTTTACTCAAATAAATGTAGTCCTTAAAAGAAAAACGAACTTACTAGTAGTGTCAGAGGGGGGAGGTGGTTCAGGGTGGGTTGCTGTAAGCGGGAGAGAAGTAGTCATTCAATATCAGTGTTTGCGCAATTATTCAGTGTAGGAAACGTCCAATAATCCAGCTATCCGTTTTCTGAGCCGCTACACCTCATGTGGGTCGCGGGCGTGTTCGAACCTATCCCAGCTGTCTATGGGCAGTAGGTAGGGTACACCCTGGACTGGTTGCCAGACATATAGACGAACAAACATTCACACTCACAATCACACCTCGGGACAATTTAGAGTGTTCAGTTAACCTACCACACATTTTTTGGGGAATGTGGGAGGAAATCGGAGTACCCAGAGAAAACCCACGCAGCAACGAGGAGAACACGTTAACTCCTCACAGGAAGTCCGGAGCCGGAATCGAACCCTGCACTTTGATATTGTGAGGCCATCATGCTAACCAGTCAGCCACATTCAATAATGATTTATTAAAACGTGCCTGTGAGGTGATACATTTAAGGACTTACATGCAAATGAAGCAAGTATGTCTGAATAAGGGTACTGTAAACGTGTCACCTCACATACTTTTCTGTAGAACATAACCAGTTATTTACTGTTAACGTTTTGAATGAATTGTACTCAGAGTAGTTTTACAACATGCATTATTACTTTTCTTTAGTCTACTAAGTGCTTTCACTAACAATCAATAACGGTAAAGACATACCTCACTGAATTCCCTTTTGATAACTGATTATTGGCTCTTGTTATCCTTCAAAAGGTCATATTTGTTTCTAAGGAATAGAACATGTTCTGAAGCAATATTTTCAAACATTGCAAGTCAAAATGCCTTGACTGTTATGAGTCCCAAATGAAATGTTATGATTTGCAACATGTTTTAGAAAGATGTTAATTAATTTTTTAGATAATGCACCGTGAGATTCCAGTTGCCTAATTTTTCCCTTAAGAGGTCCTTCTTTGGGGGGTTCTTTTACAAGTCGACAGTCTAGTGTCTGCACCGTTAATGCCACTGAAGGCAGCCTAAAATATGCATACAATCAATAGCAGACAGCAAAATAGATGGCGTTAGTTTAATTTTTGCATTTCATTTGGGGATTTGCGAAAGTGTCGGAGCAATGGCACATTTTTCCGTAGTTATGAATGTAGAAAGATAAGTGGAATGGGTATAATGAGGAGTTTATGCCCTTGTATCTGCACTTGCAAATGTTTCAAAGTGATATTGTTTGATGACATTTAACCAGCATTTTCTTTTTTAAATTCTTTTAGTTAGTTTAATTTAATAGATAACTCAAAAGTTACTCACCACGTACCCAGTATTTGAGTAGTTTTTTTAAATGAATACATTTTTCCTCATACCTAAATAATTACCATAGACGCAAGACTACTTTTTACTTTCACTTCAGTCATATTCCAAAGTAACAGTACTCTTACTTGAGTACAGCTTTGGGCTGCTCTACCCATCTCTGAACATAACTAAAACTATTCAACAATTTGTGTTACCTCTTGAATTTAAAGTTCCTGTTATAAATAGATTAGCAATGATATTTTATTCGACAAATACATAAAAAAATAAATATACAATTCCAGGTTATATTTAAAAATCTTTTTAAACATGACTCACATCAGCTCAAATACACTCAGAAGCCGACATAAATAGAATGTGACGGTGAGAATACTGTAATAACTATTTCCACTCCTGTTTGTGTTGGTCATTCAGGCTGTGAGGGTGTCGATTGACCTGTAACGTCTACCGGAGGGAAGCGGGTCAAACTGGTGGTGAGCTGGGGGGGAGGGTCCAAGAGAATGGCATTCGTCCTTCTAAGGCAACGTCAGGTTGAGGTGGGACAGAGGGCAGCCAATAATTTTCTCAAGCGTAGCTGTTGGGGCAGACAATGATTTGGTCCTAACAATACACACAGAAAGCCTGTGCCACCATTTTGCTGAATCTTTGACTATGTTTGCATCATGCAAACATATGCAAATTGCATGTAGTCAATAACTCTTTTAAAACCTGAATATTGCCAGGATTCAGGTTTGGAATGTTAGTTTGTGTTCTGCGCATGCTCTTGCGCTATCCACAAGGAATCTTGGTCTTTGTAGTACAGGAAGTACTTGAATGCGGGCATCATTGCCATGGTGAGATGAACTCCACTTAATTTTTGTCTCCACGGCAAAAATGACACAATTGTCAGTTGAACACATGTTATATAATTTCCTCAGCATGACCAAACCAAACCATAATGATTGTACTTTAAAACTCACCATTAAGGGTATTTGCCACTTAAACAGATTGGATCTGTTATTGTGAGCAAGGTTATTATAGTTAATGAAAATGAACTAAATAAAAAGTAAAGCAAAAAAAAATAGCATTTTCATTGATGAAATAAAATAGTGTTTCAACAAAACAATAACCAACTAAAAGATTTTAAAAATGTCCTTTTTTTGTCAATGTCAATTTAATTTGTCTGATTTCAAAATTGTCAATTTCAAAGATGAACTTTTGCGGTAGATTTTTTATACTAGTATTACTCATGTTTGGCCATCGGAAGCTAGAAAGGTTGATCAGTTGTTTGGGAATTGTAGTTTTTTTTTTATTTGTAATTTATTACTCTATACTTTTTGTGATATTTTCCTTTAGCACATCTTGCACTTAATAAATATTCTAAAAACTAATAAAAAGTAACCGAAACTATTATAACCCTAGTTCTGAGTGACACTTTTCAGGGCATTGGTAAATTTTGCTTTACAGTGTTCTTAAGGTGACAGCACTTCACAAAGTACAAAAGAATCAAAGAGCCACGCGCTCCACTTTACACTCTAAACATTGACATACCTCAGGCAAGATCATTTTTTCCCTTCTACTCGAAAAATGAATAAATAACCATTCACTATAACCACTTGCCCTTCCATTTGAGTTAATGACAAACTCGTAGCGGAAGAAAAGAAATCAATACTTTGATGAGTTAAAGCTCAACCATGGTAATGCTGAACATGGTGTGAACATGAATATGCTTTATTATTTGCAACCTTCAAGGTTGAAATACTACCTAAGACGGTACACGTTCATGGCAATGCACCAGTGCAGTTCACTGTGTCGTCGTTTCCTGTGCGTGCAAATGTGAATCAAGCACAAGAATGCTGTTGATATTCGGAATACATTGTGTTATAAACAATGCATACAGCATAATCTTGAATCCACATCTGCAGTGCAATGACGCAAGCATGTGTGGGGCCAAGTGGGTTTACAAGCCTGAGGCATGCGCCATTGACTTCTCTTCACTTCTTGCCCCCCCCCCCCTATTTAAAAGTCAGTCAAAATCTGAGCAAGCTTTGAGAATGCTAAGGGCAGAAAACAGCATGATGCTTACATTATATGTTAATAACTGCTGAACATAATATTAAATGTCGACTTACTGCAACATTCCCGGACACAAGTGAATATATGCTGAAATTAAAAGAGTCGGAAGACATTACATTTGCAATGCTCCTTCATAAAAGTGACGATAAATGACTGAGTTGTGGTGGGATTAAGGGAGTTCTAACAGTGTTCAGGTTCAAGTCTTTGTTTTTGGCCTCTTGGGAGATGGAGTTCACCCAAGACATTCCCCAGTTGATTCCCGTCGAAAAGTAAATCACCCAAAAATAATCCTTCAATGAGTCATTCTCAAATTCAGACAGGATCTACATGTAAGACCCAAACTTGAATTGAGTTTTAAAGTCACTATAGAGCAATGACTACATTAGTTAATGTCTGTCAGACATAAAGTGGTGACTAACATGTCTCAGTGTAAACAGAAATCTCTTGAAGGCCTCCCAGCTTGTCAAATGAACATACGCATGAGCAGACACGCACTCACGCACACCCACATTCCCACGTGACATTGCGCACGCAGACACCCAATGACGCACCATTTTCATTGCCAGTGAGTCACATGTTTTTCCTCTTTGCTAAATGTAAACGAGTCATAAAAGGACCTGTCATGGGGTTGCTCCATGCCGTTTGAGCATGTGCCAAGCCAAAGCTTGTCCCGAACTTCCACACATAGTAGCTCCTGTCTGACTCTCACTTTTCTGATCGGTTGTGATTTCCCGTCTGGGGATTGCACTCATTCCCAAGTGATAAGCTATGATGCAGCAGCTGCGTCACATATTTCTTGATGCGACATTTTTTTTATATATTAGTCATTAATTCTAGTTAGGAGGCGGATTTCTTCTCATATTAACAGTCCGAAATCTGCTTCACCAAGGAAAGGGATCATACTGACTTTCATGCTGCCCTGATGGCCAGGACAGGCCTGGAAATTCACCAGCCTTTCGGGGAAAATATGTAAATTTCCCGAAATTCCCAATGGCCACTCCGCCCCGATCGCGACAGCAGATAGGGAAAATGCTTGAGGATATGCAAAACCCACATAACTAAAATTATCGCGTCGAATGTCCCTCTCACTGATTGAGGGTTTGACATCATAAAAAGACTTGGAAAGTTACAAGTTCGTACACTCCAGATTTGTTAGGGCCCTTAATGTGTGGTCAATAAACCAGCTAAGCTACCAGCTTCATTCACTTTATGAGGTAGTTTAGCATCTACTGATTTGACTGCTGCCGTGCCATAGTATTGCAATTATTAACCTGAGCTGTGTATTACACGTCAAACCATAGCAGCTTTTAATGAGATTATTTCTCCCAATTTTGCGGTGGTGGGAGGCTAGCTTCACACAGCTCTTGCAGGTCTACTGTTATTAGGTTTGCCAAGTGTGTCTTTTGCCCTCATTTAATAATAACTTATACAATCACGCTATATTTACATGGCTAACTGATTTAATAATTGAAAGTTCTTTGTAAATTGCCGAATTGAAAGACAAGATCCCCAAAACTTCAAGCTGTAAAGAGTGCAAGTCAACAAATCGACTAATTGGTTCAACCCACCCTCAACACACATCTGGAATTTTCCTCTGAATAAATTAACTATTCATTCATCTCTGCAGCCAAGACTTCTGTCACCAAAGAGCCACATTTTGAAAATGTTTGTCATTTGGCAGTCATTCCTCACCCACTTGAGCAGCAGAAAAAAAGCAGAAAGGCAGGGGAAAAGCTACAGTCTATTGTTGCTGAAGAATGCCTTTCAGGACCCAATCCAGCATGTGTCTGGGGCCTCCCAGTGATGAGGCCCTCCTTTTCCCCAATGATGCCACTCATGGGAGCATTGCATATATTAGCTCTCCTCACATGCTCTCACTTTTTGCTGTGCAAAATCACATCAAATCAAAACCTAATTTGATACTAATCCACCTAATTAAGTAGCCAGATTCAAAAGTCAAAGTTGACTTTGATCTGCTGGAGGAAAGGAGTGGAAAGATTCCAGCTTCTTAAGCTTATTAGGTACCATTGACAGAAAGCAGAGCTCCTCCCCCCATCACCCTCACCTTCCCCATGTTACCTATTTTTCCTCATTCTTTCCATCTGCACCACTTTTCTGGGAGAAGGGATTGAGCAAAGGAGCCTCTGTTAGTATCTTCAAGATCAAAAGATAAAATATTGCCTTAGACTGACCTTGAGTAACTTACAGTATTTACCCAAATTATAAATAGAGAGATGAATAAGACAGAGGTGGCGCCTTTGAGACGATGTCTGCTCCGTCAGTGAACTTCACTTGACGAAGCAGACATATACTGTCTGTGAAAACTCGTGTCAAATAAACCAGTTAGTCTCAAAGGTCCCACCTCTGTCTTATTCATCTACTTATCAGACATTAGCCATGTTAGTCTGATACTCATCTAAACAGAGAGAGAGAGAGTGAGAGAGAGAGAGAGAGACAGAGAGAGAGAAAGAGGGAGAGAGAGAGAGAGAGGGACTTTTCTTTTACCAGCCAACATCACATTTTCAGGCAATATACAGACATTAATGTTTCATTCAATGAAGGATCAACAGTAGCTCAAAAGCAGGGGCGGAGCCAGAATTTATTTATGTAATTATTTTCCCACAACTCCTCAGTAAGGTGTGACCAGGAGTTCCTGTGCATGCATCCATCATTCTTTATCAGGCTACAGTCAAGGTTTCATGAAATAAAAGTCACACATATCCAGAACAACAACAGAGGATCAAGTGGTCTAAGAATACCGCATCCATGTGAACATGGCCAGAAAATCACAGATATCAAAATTTTTCCCTCGGCATGGGGCTGGCCAAAGAGTGACAAGGGGCTGAAGCCACCCTGTAGCTTCGCCTCTGCAAAAAAAAAAAAAAGAAAAAAAGATGCAAAGTCTGACTGTACAGGAAAACTCAACCTAGTTCACAGTCGAGTAGAACAATGATGGAGTCCCAACAGGGTGCTGTTGGTGACAAGAGAAAATAAATGAATTGTTACACTCAGAACTGATTGTAATGCACAATATTAATAATATCACTGCATTTTTTTGCCGCAAAACTGCTTTGTAATATTATTTATTCCAATCACTGCCCTTTTGCAGCTGTTGATTCACATCAACTCTTTTATATGCAATATTTACACATTTTTCTACTGGTTTGATTGAAATATTAATGTATTCTGCTTATTAGCTTGAAATGATAGGGATTCATTTCTAAATTCGACTCACCATGTTAGAAAATACAGCCAAAAGTCTGTATATATACTTGAACCTTTGGTGAAAGCTGGATGCACAGTATGAAGTGCATAATGAAGCTCCTGGCAGTATGCATGACAGTTTCCTTAACTTTCACCGGGCAATCACTCAGAATAGATTATGTGACACATATTGCAGTCTCGTGCTGCAGGAGGACATGTGAGACATGAAGGTCGCAAGCTCTAAATATTGATCACATGCTTTGACAAGATTTCAGTGTGCCGGTCACACTGCTTGTGCCTGCCTTGGATCCTTCCTCATATCTGTTCTTGGGCAGACCTTCAACACATGGCCTTCGTGTCATTAACAGCTTTCATCATGAGATTGTGGGTGGTGATAGCACAGCTGAAAGACAGTCACCAGGTGGCCAGATGCTCTGTGACGTTAGCTAGAACATCAGCAAGGCTAAAGCCATCTGTATCTTGCGCACGCTCACAATTTTTTAAATGATAGTCAAAACCATCAAGGTTTTTCAAACACCTTTTTTTTTTCTTCAAGTTTTAAATCGGTCACTATAATTTACACGACAGTATAACTAATCTCTAAGTACGTGTGCTTTGGTGGCAAAGTCACAAGCTCCGCTGTAGGCAAAAAATGCAAAAATGGTGACTATTTGTTGGAGAGATGCTATGAAAATATAGTCATTTGTGCAGAAGTTGAATTTTCTCTTGATGAATTAAAAAGAGTATATTTAAAAAAAAAAAAAACAAAATCAAGCAAATTTATTCACAGTACCCAGACCCTCATTACAAAAGTGTTTCACAGGACTTCATAAGTCCACAGTTCATAAAGGTCAGCACAATTTCCTGGTCTAGACCCTCCATCCCAGCAAGATAAATGCTTCTCTTCCTCGTAATAACCATGACAACACCAATGACAGTTTCTAGTTGAGACTCGCAAATGGAAAATAATGAGAATGTTGCTAACATGAGGATGCACGTCGTTAGTGATTGCAATTCTGGCTCTTTTTCTTCTTCAGGCGTAGCTACATAAAAACACGCAGCTGTTTCGGCTCCTGAGTGTTCCTCAAATGATTGTTGCTTCAGTTAATCTATTACCTACTATTGAGGTGCATTATTTATGTTGCCTCATTATTTTTATAGTGCTATGAAAAACGAAACCGTAAAATACATAAAAGCGTCCAAAATGTTTTTTTTTTTGCATTGTTGAACTGTTTTCTGAGCAAGCAGCTCCTTTATCTATCAGGGTGAACAGTCCTCAAATGCCAAATGAAGGTTATTTGTGGAGCCTGGCCAGTAGGAAAGTTTGATTTTGTAAACTCTGCCGTGAAACTATCCACTAAATTCTTACTTACTTTTTTCATCTTAGCTTGTAGCTTCTACAGCTAATTTTGCTCTCTCACACTTTCTTGTTTCTCCATCACTCAGTTTGTGTGCTCACCGTGCTGTGCGTCTATAACACCCCCTTCCACCTTCTGCTTACTGCAGACACACAGACATAACAGCTCACCTTGACCAATCACATGCTAGAAGAAAAAAAAACGTCTCCCAATCAGGCGCTGGCTCTAAGAACCGGATTTTTCGCCACGAGACATCACGACAAGTCCTGCTCATGTGAACTTGTCCCGCCCACAAACATCCACATTCACCAACACACAAAACATTCTTTGCATCAAGGAGGCTCAGAGAATGTGAGTGGGACAGAGTTTACCAGGTCTGCTTGAGGTCAACATTAATATTAAAAGACATTGGGCACCTTCAATTTTCATCTCGCAGAGTTGAACTTACATTAGCTCGAACTTGTCCCGCCCACAAACATCCACATTCACCAACACACAAAACATTCTTTGCATCAAGGAGGCTCAGAGAATGTGAGTGGGACAGAGTTTACCAGGTCTGCTTGAGGTCAACATTAATATTAAAAGACATTGGGCACCTTCAATTTTCATCTCGCAGAGTTGAACTTACATTAGCTCGTGAGACATGCCAGTACTTTTCCGCTCCCTTCACAAATACTTGGAAGACAATAGTAAAGGAAATTGAGGCTGGAGCACGGGAGGAGGGGGAACAGAAGAAGAAGGAGTGGGCAACATAAGAGAAATACTGTAAGGGGGTACTCCGCGTAATACAGAGAAAGTAGGAGATTTGCACTCGTTCAATTTTGAGTATGCTTGACTTCCTTCTCTAACTCTGCCTTTGCGCTTTGCCTTTTTGACTATGCACAAAATTATTTACCAGTACTGACTAGACATTCCATTGTCCAGTTAAGTTTTGTGAGAATGTGTTTCCCTCATATTTTCCAGTTCACACAAGTTTAGACAAGCACCTGAGCCTTACGCAAAGGCACGTTGACAGGATACACGGGCATCGTTCCATCAACTAGCGTCAATTTCTTACGATTATCTTTCTTTATGGGATGTGTGAGCAAGTGTTGAATTCATGAATTCATATTCATGCGTTATGTCACGGTACAAGCAGATTAAAGTGATCGAATGTTTATTTGACAACAGGTGGTCACAGAGTTATTGACCGCAGGTGGGCAGTTGATGGTTGCTGAAGAATATCTGAGAGCTGAGTCCGGGTTTATAGGGCCCTTGAAGCGAGCAGGCTCGCAGGGGGCATGGGCAGGTGGCAAGCTGGGAACAAGGGGTAAAATACAAGTCGGGAGTAATATTCTAAAATTTCTCAAGTAAGAATGTACCGAGAGGCTTGGTATACGAATTTGACATTGTGAAGTCACAATCTGGCGGTGTGGTTTAGTCCGAGGTCCGTTTCAAGAAGGCCGGTTTACTGAAACAGGAACAGCTGCTGAGCTACTCCAGCGCCCCACACCTGAAAGGACTCCTAATCACACACGTGTACGCATACATACAAATCCACACAGTAGAACGCAGGGATTTGAGCCTGCAGATCTGACATGTTGTCCTGTAGTTCAATAAACATAGTTTCATTTATGGCGCATAACATATTAGTAGTAAAAAATATTTTGCATTTGCAAAATTACAAATACATGAGAAAAGGAAATGTGCAAATTAGACATTGTTTGACGGGTTGACCATGCAAATGGTAAATTTTGAGGTCCTGATCTTGAGACAAAGAAATCCATTGTAGCAAGACTCCTCTGAATTTTTATTGAATATCACTGCTATAGTTAAACAAGAAAACTTCAACGGGTCACATTTGCAAGGATACATCATTACATTGTTACGGATTAAGTATTTGATTCAAATTACGTGAATAATTAGAAACATCTGAGGTATCAAGGAAAGTAAGTTAAATCTTATGAGGTGAATGTTACAAAAGCAGAAGCACATATTCAGGCTTCCCACATCCTACAACATTTGAGAGTCTTTGGTATTTCCTATCCGACCACCAAGTTAAAATGTACGCTCTAAAGGCAAATTTTCTTGTGTATAATTGTCTTCAGTTTCTGAACATGTGTCTATTGTTTGTTGAAACATCATTTTTTAATTCAAGTTTTAGAGCAGAAGAAACCCACGGGCCATGCTGCTTGGTTTACATAATGACCAATCAAAGTTTGAGAACGAATTTCAATAAATTGAAAATGCAAATAGCTCTTCAGGTGTAGAACAAATTTTGTCATCTTTTATGAAATTCAACTTGTGTTGCAGTGCGAGTAACAGCAAAGTGGGTCATCAAACATTACAGACATCAAAAAAATCTTGGTTTGACTACTTGTTTCACACTGCTTCCTTTGCCGTGTTAAATGTTATGATGAGATCCAGATGCTGATGCTGGTGCGAAGGCTTTGGCCAGCTGTGGCAACAATGATTTTAGACCATTTCAACACTGTTCTCGTTTGCACTACACATTTGTAGTCTGTGAATGAGTTGGCAGTAAATGCGGATCGTTTAACATTCAATGCAAATGTGAGCTAATGAGCAGCAGATGAGTGAAAACAGGGTTAATTTTTCTTTTTAAGGCCACTTTTTGTAGTTCAGGCTAAAATACGATGACATTTATCGGTAGTATTGACCCTTTTTTTTTTAAAAACTGACATTTATGGTTTCAGTCCAACAATTTATTGATCCCCATTTTTTGTAGTGTCACCTCCCTCTGAGCAGCCTTGGCCTACTTAAAGTATGGTAAAATATCAAATTCGCATTATCTAGTTCAAGGGTGGGCAAACTTTTTGATTGACGGGCCACAATGGGTTCTAAAATTTGACAGTGGGGCTCACAGTATTTAGAAAATAAAACATTAACATGGTTTATTAATTTTATTTTTTTCAAGTACAGCGGGTCGGATTAAAACGTTTAACGGCCCTGGGCCGTAGTTTGCCCACGGCTGATCTATTTTGACCACATTGTTGAAATTTAGGTGTTCATTTTGACTCAAGCGTAGCTGCATTTATCACAAATTGGAGATGTTTGCACCGAAAGTTAAAGCAGTGATTCTTGTAGCACTTTACAGTCGAAATACAAACCATGTTCATTGAATTCCTTATGCAGGCCGCAGCAGCACTTGTTCCGGGATGGGGTTTCTTCCACAGATGTCTCGGAGCTCTGAAGTCATGGGGGAAGAAACATGTCATGAGCTCATATTTGTATGAGCAGGGTGAGTTCAACACTTTGATGTTCCTTTGAACAGCAGGGCTCACAAGGCAGACACACATGGCAAACTGATGGTGAGGCAGGTTTGAACATTTTAGGATTCCCCCGCCGCTAAGCCAGAAGTCAGTTATGAAAATCATACAGTATCTGAACGCTCTTGCAAAAATATAGTGGATAGGACAGAACAAAATATTTAGATTTTTTTTCCCCTGCCACTTTACCGTAGGACATTAGTGTGGCATGAGAGAAGTTTTCTGCCTTCGGAATCCATCCTATTTCACTTATAATTAAAAAATGCTTTATTTACCAGAAATAATACATTTGTTCATCTCTCTATTCCACCAAGATAAAGTGTAAGGCAGTACTATGTGTAAATCGGCTGGTGTCTAAATTGAGAAAAAAAAAATCTGTATAATTTAAATTTTTGTATTTGTTTTTTTTGTGCGATGGTGTGCTGTGAGAGTTTTCCAATATTTTCAAATATGTGCTAGGAAACATGCACAACTTCATTAACCTTTCAACCCTTTGACAAAAAATATATATATTATTTTTCACATACTTTGACAAACATTAAAAATTATTTTAGAAATAATATAGCTGGCCATCATGTTGATTAAACACATCACTAGATAATGCCACGTGTGTGAAGGTTGGCCGAGACTGCGTTCGCCGAATGGAATGTATCCATAGCATTAGTCCTGAATGAATGAAGCCATCTCGTTTCCCAGCCAAGACTATGAAACAAGTCTACAGAGTGAGAGTTCACTTTTTACGTGAAAGAGGCAGCATCGGAAGGTCTTTCAATGGTACAAAATGCACTTTGTAAAACAAGTAGCCCAGGAAGTGCGGCAGACAGCGCCACCATGTCTTCACGACTCGCTACCCACGCATGGACAATTCCGTCAAGTGCAACAGCGGCTTGATTTACGAGCGGGGACTCTCTCGCGTTATGAACATAACGCTCACAACGCCGCGGCCTGCGTCGCTGGGAATCGCGAAGAGTTGATAGAAAGCAGATCCTACCTCGGGCAGTTAAGCTCATCTCCCCGATTTTTCCTCATTAAAATCCCTTGGCACACATTTGTTTTTTAATGTCACCTGTGTGGCATGACTCCTCTCCAAGTGTAAATCACCCCTTTTCCCGGAATTGTTCGAGATATATATATATATATATATATATATATATAAAAAAAAAATATATATATATATATATGTCTTTGAAAAAGCATAGTATTTTGAAAATAAAACATGAATTTTTTTCAAGTTTAAATCGTTTAACTGGCCGCATGTGGCCCCCAGGCCGTAGTTTGCCCATGCCTGAGCTAAAGGATCCTTGTTTGAGTTTATGATACTCCTACAATTAAGGTACCAGTAACATCAAAAAGGACGCGTGTTGTCGACCATATATCAGTAGGTACAATTAAATAAATGAAATATCAATTGTATTAACACATTTTTACCAGCAAATTGAATAGCCTTTAGTTCATAAGGGTACGTGACTATACAGCAGTAACAAGACCAGAGAAACATGACAACAAATTATTTTTTCAGTTTCTCTATTAAGAATTTTGAGTACGTAGCAATAAAAGGCACAAGATGTTTGTAACTGTTTCCTGTGAACAAACGTTAGAACAGCTCCTTATTTCCAGCAATTGCGATGGAACACCGCATGGTGACAATTCCTTCTCCACTGGGGCTCAGTCAGACGTCATCAAAGTCAGTAGAGCCGTAACGGGGAGAAAAGTGATGATGATTCACTGTCAGCACGCCTACATAGCAGTATTTTTAATTTGGAGCGTTTCTTGTAAGTGATCAAAGGATTTAGTTCAATTTTATATTATATTGTGTTTTATTTGTCTTTGAATGTTAATGGTGTTCAAATGCAACCTAAAACATTGCTTGTCCAGTGATTACTGGTTTTATGATGGTGACATGTTAATGAAGATATATCGAATAAACAATATATATTATGGAAATTTTGGGGGGAAATCCAGATTAATTAGAGGTGAATACGTCTCACGGAGTGGATTGCGTTTGTATGTCCTCTATATATTTCTTCTGTGCTCCTGTATGGAGTCCTTAACTCACCCATATTAGTGTTTCCACCCCTTGGACAAAATCCTGATGTCCAAGACCATCACAGCTGGGCATGTTAGCCATGTGGTGTGAAAAAGGGGCTAACCTCATTCTGTATCAAGCATAACAGCTTTTCCTGGGGCCCTACGACGCTTTGAAGTTGAGTTCTCTACATTTTCACATAGCAGTCTGACTGATTTACAGTTTTTTCTGCAGTCTAGCTCAACCTCTTTGGAGAACTATGTGGCCTGGCAAGTATCAAAATTATGTAGCCTCTTACAGCTTTGTGTCCAATTAGTATCGTTACTTATACTGCTTGTAATATATTGGCATATTTGGCTAAGTCCCAAAATATTCATAGTCGAACAATTCTATTTATTGAATATTATTATTGAATTATCTCACGGCACAAAATGATTAAACAAAACGGGTACAAGTCTTTTTAATGTCACCTTTTGTTATAACTGGGGGTTTAACGTTGCATGTTGTCGCCGCATCGTAATACGGCCTATGAATTCGACACAAAGCGATAAATCACTTTTTTTTCTTTTTTTTACATTTCAATATGATAAAGACGATTTTGATACAATACTTTGATACAGTAACAATTGCTTTTCTGTAAATGAACCCATGCTAATATAATTGACTTTTTTTTTCATTGGATTTTATTTCAAAACCAACTAAGCTTCACTGATACCAAAATATAAAAAAAACAACATTGATATCAGAACAAGCTAGTTCTCTTAATATTCAAGCATCGTGCAACAAAAGTCAACCTCGTTCTCTTTTTCTACACTAACCATATTATCTGAATATGATGGTTCTTTTTATGCATTCAAACATGGATATAAACAAACACTTTTGATAAAGTGCTTCATATATCTGAACAATAAAATTGTCTTTTGGAACCCAAAATCTATATAAAAGTATTAATATTGTGTATTTTTACATTAAATTAGCTTGCAGCTGTGATTGTCGTGTATTAACAACAACCATATGTAACACTCGTAGGTAAATGATTTTGCCAAAGGCTTACATATTCTTTTTTTTTAAATATCAGCTGTTTCACATTTGGCTTGCCCCCTTTTAATAAATAAACAACAATTCTAGCAATCAGCATGAAAACTTTGATGCGCTTGACTCAACCTGGGGAAGTCCGGGGGATGTGCTGCGTATAATGCAACAGAGCATAGACCTACACATTTAGACATACATATTTTTGTGCCGCAGGCTAGAAATACAACATGATTTCATACATAAAAGAAATATATTTTGATAATCATCAGGGAAAGTAATGTGGTTACTCCACCCAGTGGTGGGGCCGCACCATAATGTCGCTAAAGTTTCATGCCTCGTAAAGCATACGCAATGTGCAGCGTTTGTCGTCATGTGTTGCTGAAATTTTTGTTGATAATAATATATTATAAGAATATAATAATAATATAATATCTATGATAACAAATGAGATGAATGTGACACTTTTAAAAAGGAACTTGACATCTCCAAGCTTGGTCAATATTGCGTGGACCATGAGAGTGAGCTATATGCGATGTTTATGAAAACAGAGGAAATGCGGCCATAAATTTCAGGGGAAACACCGGTGTGAATAAATGGACAGATAATGCCCAACTTTATCTTTAATTGGCACCGCTGCCATTCTGATCAAGACAACCAGAAGCATTCATGCTTCAATGTATTTGTGTTTGCGTGTTGAGGGGGATACACCTCTTTGTGCTAATCTTGGGTCAATGAGTTCCAAATACTCTTGGCTGTGTTTCCAGTCTTGGTGCTAGTGAAGCATGAAGAGATGATGTCATAGTGCCCCTGCATGACACCCACCCACCAAAAGCCTCCACTCAGCCTGTTTGGGGATGTTGCTATACTGGCGCTAGTAAAGCGCCCTCCTTTCAATGAACACGCTCATGTCAATACAAAGCCACACAATTAGGTAGGGTTTATCACAACTTTTGCGCCGCGGGGTCGCTCAGGGACAAAGAAGTTCCCATTGCCTATCTGGCGGTATTAACGCTGGTGGTGAAAAACTATGTATGTATGTATATTTTTTTTAACACTACAGATTATGCTTTCTTGCTTCTGTCTTTGATTTAAAATGGTATTTTCTCTCTCCTGATCGACTAATTCATGCGTCATTAATGAAAAAAATTAAAAGAAAATGCACCACCAAACTTCTATTTAAGATGTTCTTTTATCAACAAACACACTGATTTCTTTGCTCACTCAACCACACCCACACTAGAACAGGACATAAAACAGAAACACTCTGTAACATCTGGCTTTTATCCTGTTCTGGTTTTATTGCAAGGCAACTTAACACGAAATAAGTTTTGGTGGGGGTATAGTAGCCCAGATGTATACTTGGTGAATGTCTGAACAGTGTAACACCATTAACACCCACATATATGTCTGTTTGATTTTTTTTTTAAATTATGTCTCATTTCTGGACAACAGAATAGAGATTCCAAAACAATACACATTCATCTGCCAATTCGACCAATTCCCAAAGGGCGTATAAGCTCAGTGCTGTTTTTACTGCATACACAGAAGACTGCCATACAAATCATTCCGTTATTTACTTTCTTTTGTTTCTGCTGCTCAGGGTCACAGAGGAGCCATACACAGTGGACACCCCGACACCTTGGACTGGTTGTCAGTCAACTGCAGGGCGCATCTCTCCGCACATTCACATTTACACTTCAATAAACCTCTTCTCAGGGGAAGGCCCCGCTCATTCAAATGAGCAGCAGTCCAATCTATAGCGCTTATCCTCATGCAGGTTAAGCTGGAGCCTCCTTTAGCGTTAATCGCAGAGCAGGTTAACAATGTCATCATTGCTCAAATGTCAGAAAAGGGGAAAGTGTGGTATTTTGTTTGTTTGCACCAATTGTGACTGAGTAGCATACATTCTGGCTTATGGAGGATACTGTAAAACAGTGGTCAAAGATGAGGTTCATGCAGTTCCTGCCATTGTGTGTGGTGTACTAGTCCACCGCTATAAAAAATAATTGTAGAAGGTTATTTATCTAGAGCTCTAAAAAAAAAAAAACTGCATAACTATATTTGTAAAAAAAAATAAATAAAATACAGAGAACGTCCAAGGTCTAACCAATTCCATTGTTGGTTTGGATCCATATAAAATGGGTGTTTTTCTAATCAACATTTTTCTTTTACAATGAGCAGAGGATGACTCTTAAGCCTCACTCACAACCTACTCAAAGTGTTTTCGGACACGCATCGGCCACAGGGTTTGGTACTTTGCAGTCATACCACACATCAGTCGTGAACACTCAGGAGAGTTTGAGCGGAGAGTACAGGTAAAGTATAAGAATATATAAGGCGAAACATTGGTCCGTGTTTTTCCAACAAAAAGCAAAACTGAAAATAGAAGTTTATTCAAGAACATTATTTATACTCAGACTAACTTTAGATATAATTTAAAAACACAAACAAGTCTCTCCCGGTTTGGGATCCTGAGAAGTACTTTTTTAGTTCCCTCCAGAATTTGTCAAGGGCTTAATTGGACAGTACCATTTTGGACTGTAATGCAAATGCACTTTTTCACAAAAGGAGGGCTCCAAGCAAGAGAGGAGGCACCCGCATGTGTGACTGTCCTACATGAGATTACGTGAGCATATCCACCATGACCTATTCATTGGATGGACTTTCATTTATATTATTTCTAGCATGCTCACTCCAGCATTTTTTTAGGGGGGGGGGATATATCGGTTAGGGTCATGATATTTTTCTAATGATTATGAAAATAAATACAAATTTTAAAAAATAACCTTACGTAACTGAATCAATAAAATCAAATGAAATAAGATAAAACAGCAATCAATATAGTAAAATATTATAATGTTTCAATGGTTTATAATGTTGCTCCATTGTTCCTACAGTAGCTCAAAATATTTGTATGTTTTTTTGTCTGTTTTTTAACCGGATTTTCACTTTATCACTTTATAGTAGTTTCATATGGCTACACCTCTATTTGTAGCTCCTCAATCCCATTTTAACTATATTTTGAGCCATTTCATAGAGGTGTGGGTCCGGGAACGAAACAAAGTTTCGGTTCGGACGCCGGGTTTTGGATCATTCTTGGTTTCCCCGTATAATAATGCCTTTATTAGTCCCACAATGGGGAAATTCGAGATTCAAACCCAGGCCTCCTGGGGAGACTGGGTCCTGAACGCGGCGCCTTAGACCACTCGGCCATCCTGGCAGCCACGAGATTCGAACCCAGGCCTCCTGGGGAGACTGGGTCCGGAACGCGGCGCCTTAGACCACTCGGCCATCCTGGCAGCGTATGGGTACTCTGCCACCGCACGACGACAACGTGATGATCCGGCGCGGTGGATCACTTTATAAAATGTAACTATAGCTGTCAAGTCCAGCCAGGCTGGGATAATAATACTAAATTTCTTCAAGTAACGCATACGAATCACTAGATCACACTTAGTTGGTCGGTCAAAGCCAAAATGCCAAGGCTAATTTATTTATTTTTTTGTTCCATTCCAACCCTGACCATAGACCACCCATTAGAAGCACTCACAGCAAGTTGTGGTTGTGGCTTTGCAATATATTTTGGAAAGTGTACAATTTAGAGTTGATCCAGTTTATCGTTCAACTTTCATAATGCGGTACCCATAGAAATAAAAAAAGGTTGCACAGTTTGACCACTTTTATTCAGTGTTAAATGGGCCATTAATGTTTAGAATTTTGGATGGGTATATGATGAATTATAGGACCCACACACACACACAAAAAAAAAGCCCTCACAAAGTGATTTTTATGAGCAATCCCATAAACCACAGCCATTGTCAAAATACTGTATGTTCATTGTCCTACTAATCGACTGTGCAATATGAGAAATTTCCTCACCATATTTGACACCCCTCAGTTTACATAATGGATTACAAACCGTACAAAGAATGCCGTCGATACATTACATAACCATGATGTCCCACCTGGTAAAAAACTGTAGCTACATAAAAATAATATTGTGATTCTTATTTTATATCATATAACATTGAGAAGATGTATCCATTATAGATGACAGATGCTATGACCAATGACAGGACAATGCGATACTGAGTCCCATTGTTTTCCTTTGAAGCTCTGCGCTTAATGTGAAAGAATACGGTACAAGGAATCATTTAGCGTTCACTTTCTGCAGTGGTACCTGTCCTTCATAATTACTGACGATGTACGTTTCCCTTAAAGCTGATCAAGGCAAGTGAAGGATAGCATGACAGCACAAATTCAAGGCCTTCAAATCGAAGCAATTTCACAAAAAGTTATGAGCGTCTCTCACAATTATATTGATAGGCAAACGCCGTCCCATAGCAGTCACACATGGGAAAAATACTCAATGCCATAAATTTGACAAGAGAACTCATCTACCTTCACCATGCTATTCTTCTGTGTCAAAAGAGTCGGGCAAGAAAGACAAACTGATGTTGTAGAAGGGGAAAGGATGGGGAAGGATTCCAGACAAATTGAAAAAGGCTGTAGCATCTGGTCATGATTCGCAGGGAAAGGCTTTTCTTTTATTGATCTGATATGTCTCCCCACGGTTAAAAAAGCAGAACTACCCACTCACTTGAACACAAATAAGTTTTGGTACTGCAGGTCAACGTTTGATTTGTTTTCATTTCAAAAACTAAAATCTTACATGTATCATAATAGGTATATGTCGATTGAACCATTGACACAATCATATTGCCATTATTATTACACATTTGTTTACTCCATCTGCAATTGGCTGGCAACTAGTCTGGGGTGTACCCCGCCTACTGCTCAAAGATAGCTGAGATGGGTGACCCTCGTGAGGAGAAGTGGCTCAGCTAATGGACTGACGTTTGCTCTACAGGCAACAAGATTATAATATTAATATTATTCACAGCCACAGGAGGATTTGCATATTAACCACTATATGTTCAAAGACTTTAAAGACTCTTTAAACCGTTAATTTTATTCATGAATGACAAAGGCATAATACAGTTTAAAGCACATATTTCTCAGTTTAGCCACACAAGTGTTAATAGTAAAGTAAAAGTCAACTACTTTTAAATGCAATCAATCCCCCTGCCTGGACTTCACCATCATCTAATTGTCTCCATGCTTGTTCATCGTCATGGGTCACATGACGATGAGTTGACTAAAACTCAGTTTGAAAACGACATTGAAGGACATCCCCTAATGTGTGGTGCAATGGTAAGACAAAATGATGGCTATACTGTAGAATATGCACTATCATCGACACTAGGGCTTCAACTGGCGGCCCGGGGTCCAAATCAGGCCCGACAAGCATGTTGATTCTGGCCCGTGGCAGATTGCCAAAAAGAAAAAAACACAGACGTTCACCACATATACACACCGATTGGGATGGTCGGAGGTGCTGTGGCATCGTGCAGTGCTAATGGCGCTCTACTGACAGTCGAAAGCGATAAGGAAGCGGCTTCAGAGATCTTCATCCTTCATGTGAAATTGAAGGGATTGCAGAGCGGGACAGGCCAAGCGTTTACACGCCGGATGTTTGCGCCAAAGCAGGAGGAGAAAAGCAAGAAACCTGAGTGAGCCACGGTGGTCTCTTGCTCTGACGCAATTGGGGTTCAGTGTCTTGCCTCAAGGACTTTGAAACTGATAGATAACCTTCTGATAAAATGGTGAGAAGACTTTCAAGTGTGGCTATAGAATTTAACTGCTGGAGGGCGTGGGGATAATGGATTCGGTTTTGGGAAATACTAGTGAATAATTGCATGTTTAACCTTCTTGATCTATGCATTTGCAGCATACCAGTTTATTGTCAGGTTCTCAGGAATATGTATATAAAAACTTTAATTTGAGCACAAGTGTTGAGACAATTATTTTGCATCCCCCAACCTATGAGGAAACCGTTCGTGTATTTTGCCATTCTGATGACTTTTATTTAGGAAGCCATGATGTCCATGGAATAAATGAATGGCTTCGCAGACGGAGATTTAACTAAATATGTGAGGGAAAGCGGTTTGGATAATGGATGGATGAATGTAGTAGGCAAATGTTGCTCCCTATAATAACAAATGAAAGGAGTAACTGGAAACTAAAATGTTCCCGTCCTGACAACATTTTTGGGAATACCCATAGACATTCCGCTAAATTATTCCTCAAAATGATGTCACACGTGATTCAAGAAAGCCATTTGATGACTGGATTTTACCATCAGGGCTTTTATTTTGATGATTTGACCAAAAATGAGATGGTAATTTATTTCAGAAAGCTCTCCTGCTCTTATTTCTACATCAGTAAGTCCCAAAATGTTGCGTTCACTTTCACCAACTGTCATCTTTTCTGCTCATTATATTTATTCTGCAGTCCTGCTTTTTACATTTCATAAAAAGTGCTCAAGAATAACACTTGCATGCTGGGCTTTTGCCCCCCCCCAATCACCAGCTCAGTTGGTGGATAATCCTCAAAAGTGGTGCTGCACTTCTATGGCAACACACGTCAGATTCTGTATACACAATGCTGAATAAAAAGGTATCTCAGTTACTAATGTCTTGATTCAAATGTAGTGATTCCAGGTCTGGTGGGTTGCAGACTGAATTGTGGATGCCAGGACATGCACAGTATGTGGCTCTTGCGGCTTGCATCGACCCTCCCTGTGGAGTAAAGTACTAGTATGATTTTCAGGGAACTGTCTATAATGCTGCACATTAGTATTCATCCAAGATAACTTTTGAAACATTGATATCAGAATAACTAAACTACACTCTGACTGCCACTCCAACGCCTGTGGTCTCCCACAACACACAGACAACCTGGTCAATCGCACTAAGTCAGTATTTTCCGGACTATAAGACGCACCTGGATAGAACCCGCAGCAACTCTTTTTTGGAAAGAACAAAAGTAAAGATTCACAACTAAGGAACAGTTCCTCAATTAACCTGAGATATTTTTTTTTACACTGAGATCAGCTGGAATGCCAGGAAAAGCAAAATTATTATGAAGGGATGTAATATGGTCATGATTCCTATTCCTTTCTCTGCTGGAAAAAAAAGTCAAAGAGCAGAATATTCTACACACAACCAAAAGAAAACAAACATGATCTGTAAGAACAATTTGCATTTTTTGCATTGTGGCCTTCTATAGACACATAGCCATCTTTACATTACGCAAATGTAAAAGGTAACGAGCTGAGGGTGTGATACAAACTGATGGTGAAAGGCAGCGACATGGCGTGATGTCGGCTCACACTGGAAGGGGAGGGGAGGGATTTCAATCAAATGGAGATGAGAGAAAGACTGGAGCTGAGATGCTGTTACTCTGCACGTAGACCACAAGGGAAGGGGCGGGGGAGGAGGAAGGGGGATATCAGCCTGGGCTCTGGTTGGCAGAGCTATGGTGGGGTGAAGTCTCACGTCGACTGCTGGCTCACGGCTGCCGCAACGTCACAGGAGAGCATGAATAGTCATTTTCTATACTAAAGATAGTTATTCGGGTCGCGGTGAGCTAAAGCTTATCCCAGCTGACTTTGGGGGAAAAAGGTGGTGTACATCCGGAGCTGGTCGCCAGCCAATCGCGAGGCAACTATAGACAGCCAATCATTCGCACTCCCATTCACGCATATGGGAAATTTCGAGTCTTCAATGTCGTTAAAATACATGCTTTTGAAAAGTGGGGGAAGCTACCGATACTGGAGAAAAGCCATTCAAGCACGGGGAGAGCATGCAAATTCCAGGCAGGAATGTCACAGTTGAGATTCTAAACTCGAACTTCAGAAATTTGAAGCAGACACGCTAACCACTATTGTGAACATGTTGAATTTATTTGTGGCCTCCTCAGCTGAGCCTGAGTGGAATTTATGGTATCATGAGAAAAATTCAGGGTGATGAAGGAAAATACTTTTTTTCTGATAATGGACAAAGCTTTCAGAGCAAAGTGCAAATATTGAATTAACCTGACAATTGTAGCTGAGTCAGAAGTGGAGGGTTCAGTTTCCTCTCAGTACTTTAAATGAAAGCATACTTGGCAAAACGTTGCAATTAGACTTCATTTTGGCTGTTATGCGATTGATAAGGACTCAAAGCCAAGAAATAAACCACTCTTATGTATTCAGGATAGTTGCTCGTACCACAACATGATCATAGATTATCCATAACATCACTGATACAAGATAGCTCTGTATATCCCCTCTTTACTGCCACCCTGACATTCAAATCAGCTTGTATGCATTTTTTACGGTCGCTTCAAACGAAATGTCAGAGCTTCTCATGAGACAAAAATTCCCCCCATTGTTTCTATAACCCAACCTCTTTCATTTAAATATCAAAGACCACAAGCAGACCACGTCGCCAAAACAATTTAAGCCCAAATTTGTTGGCCTCAAATGACTGCTGGCACAGGGGTGGTTCGAGGAGCAATTACAGTAAACTTTGAAAGAGAAGAGAAATTCTGGGTTTGGCCAACCTGGTACCTAAATGATTTTAATAATGCTTATTCCTTGGCTAACAAAGTTTGGTTTGAGTGCAGTTTAAAACTGGTTCCTTTAAGAAAGCATATTGAATATAATTGGGTCAATTGATCCCCTGCCCACTCATCAAACAACCAAGTTAATATATCGTCATATAACTGCCTATATCCCAAAATGCATCTGAGCTAGCTGTCCTACACCTCCGTCCCACCGTAAATTTCTAAACTAGAGCTACAATTTTAGTGATGGCCATTAATGGCAAGCGAAGAGTTTGGGACCTGGGCCTTCCGTGGGTATTTATTGACCTGATCCACCTCATAATAACGCCATCATGCCACAAAATAACGTACAAAAAAAGACTATAGGCTTTGTGCACTTATTTACTTTGACCTGTGCATTTTTCTCATCTGTCCCTCAACACAGGTTATGACTACTATCATATCTGCAATTACAACAAACTACACTTGTCTTAGTAATCACAAACAAGAATAGTACTTTTGATCATAGCAACAATGATATCGGCACATTATACAATATTATTGGTCCAATGAAAAAAAAAAACTCCCAAAAAACATGACCCAGAACATGGCAATTTTGAATTTGGCCCTCAGAAGAACTAATTGGGGAAATCTGCCTTAGATTGTACCCAGTTTTAGTCATAACAATTTTAGACTGTATTGTATATGTGTGTTTCAAACTGATTAAACTTGATTTCTAGGGTGAAATCAAAGAGCCATTTGCGTTTTCATGATAACTTTTAATACTCAAAACTTGCCATTGAGTAGAAGTAAGCCTTGCTCTTTCTACTTAGGAAGGTAAACTAATGGATTGAAAAAAAAAAAAACTCACAAATCTCCCCTCATTCGTCTCACCTCCCCAGGCTTCACCACCCCTTAAAACAACAGATCGATGTGGGAGTCTTAATCAGAATCAGGTGCAGATTTTTTCTTCAGGCTGTTCTTGTATTATTTCCTACCAACAGCTGATGCTGCCCCTCCCGTTTCCATTTTTTGGAGCCCAACATTCAGTGTTTAGTTTTGTTTTGCAGTCGGATACAAGTACTATAGAATTTGCAAATACTGTTTCAAAATATTGATGTAATTTAATAGGACAGAAGTAAGCCATGTGTGCTTTTGTTGTATGTTGGAATTAGCTCTGCAGTGCCTGTCGATCCTGTGAAGGATTTGAGTACACGAGAAGACAGTGCAAAAAGATAAAGAGTTGTGAGCAGCAATTAAAGAGTAACCTGGCACTAAGTGACTAAATCTCATAGCTGAGACTCAACATTGCAGTTTTTTTGCCTCACTTCACTAATCCCACCACGACGCTGACCAAAAGCAGCACTAGCGCAAGCTAGCATTTGTAAACTGTAAACAAGCCAACAGTAGATAGCAACGGCTGCTGCATTGGTAGCAAGACTTTTTTGTTATAGTGTCATCCACCCATTTTCTATTTACCGATTACGCCCATTAATGTCAGAGATGTGCTGAAGACTATCCCAGCTGTCTTCGGGGAGTAGGTGGGGGATACCCTGGACTGGTTGGCAGCCAATCGCAGGGCTCACACTCATACTTACGGCCAATTTAGTGTGTTCAATCAACCTACTATGCATGTTTTTGGAAATTGGGAGGAAACCAGAGTACCTGGAGAAAGCCCACGCAAGCATGGGGAGAACATGCAAACTCCACACAGGAAGGCCGGAGCCGGATTCGAACACACAAACTCCTTACTGTGAGGCCATCGTGTGAACAATCTTCCACCGTGTGGCTCATATTGCAACAAAGGAAACATATTTTTGTTTTATTTGTTTTTCCTTTTGCCCAGACACACAGTTGCTTAAAAAAGCTCTGGTCACCAACAATGATGTTACTGTGCCACTGTGCGTGCCACAATCTCATCCAAGAAAGGTCACAACAATTGCAAAAGCCACAACACAACAACAATGAAGTACACGCTATTGCAAAAGCCAAAACACAACGGAAGTACTGAGGCAACGGATGTGACCGAAACTTAAAAGACACAAAGCTGGAATAGTAATAAAAATAAAGTTGTTGTTTTATTGTTGGAGCGTGTGTCACTGAAGCTTGGTCAAAATTTATTTTTGCTGTTTTTCTTTCAAATTATATATTTGTGATGTTCCCGTGGTTTATCCACGTGTACGACAGGTTCAACGTGTACGAGAGGACAGCTGTCACTTGCCAACCAAGTACTAGTTTGCTAATGTTGAGTTAATGATATGATAAAACAAGGCTGAGGTGCTAAATTGCGGTTTTGATAGGCAAAGTTGGAAAATAAGCGGAATTAAAACTGTCATTTATGTACATATTGCTGTTCACAGTATTGTGGTGTCTTCAAAAGACACGTCAGAAGTTCATTTAATTATCTCCTACTGTGGTATTTTTTGCTTGACTTTTGTCACAATGCAGCCATGTTATGGTCAGGTGTCTGATAAGCCTTCAAAGCCCCCGGACATGGTGGTAAACAGGAATTGATGGCCTATCTCATCTGCTTCTCTTTACCTGCAACTACATGTCCTGAGCCTACACAGATCCTTGTGGCATAAATGCAACCCATGTGTGTTGTTATTTTTTGTTTAATTGATTGTGAGTAATTGCCTGACAAAAATTCTTGTCAACATTATGCATATTTACTTTTGCTACAAATGCTTCCAGTATGGGAAAAATTGCTCTAAGTATTTGCATTTTTCATAGGAATCTTGTGATTTTGAAATGCAGAATGGCCCACAATCATTTTAGATTTGATCGAAAAATTATTTAATAGAGTAGTTCATTGATTCTTTTAGAGCATGAAGAACCACGGAAATGCTGTAAGTTAAGGGTCCCATTTGTGCCAGTTCCTCTTTATCAGTCATCATCAGTACATTCAGTACGACAGTGTCTGCAAAACATCTTCGCTTGTACTTTGCTGCAGATTAAGTTGCCTTTGTTGTAGAAGTCAACTCAATGTAATCATTAAGAGCAGACTCAGCAGCCTCACAACAAGTTGGATGCCGGCCAGAGATCCCTATCTGGAGTGATGAGCCCTCTGATATAATTTTCGTCACTAAATGCAGACTCTTACATGGCCTCTTGAATTTGTTTTGGAATTTGAAACTCATCTTCCGTTGCACAACCATCATCCACCTAAGCTACAAAGCCTCAGTATTGTGGATCTCGCTAGGATTCCAACTTCTTTGGTGTCACGCATGTTAGATGAATGGAACCTTTGCTCGTCTGAGGCTAAACTGGACTTTCATGAAATGAAAACATGCATACTGCCATGCATTAAATACAATTATAAACAGAACCGCATTGGCGTGCCATCAAAACAAAATCACAGCTCATGTCAATTTAAAAGGTAAAAGTGCTTTTTGCCAATTTTTCCCATCACAAAACAAAGTGTTTTTTTTTTTTTTGGTCTATTTAATTTGGGGGTCTTGAGGAACTCAGAGTTCAAATGTTCATAGTACACAACAATGAGAAGGTAAGTGAATAATGACATGGTCATGGGAAAGGGTTTTAAAGATGAGTCTATCGTGAATGCACTTATACAAAAGTAAGCCTTTAGATTTTGGATTGATATACCACAAGTCCCCTAGTTCAGGTTTTGATTGTTATTTGTTTATTCTGTCATGCGAAATTCTGATTATTATACATTACACGTAGGAGGAATTATTACATTGAATATACGGTTCAAATGTCTAATTTTGGTGCATTTGCATGTGATTGTGCCATGATTTTCAAGCGGACTGGGTCTGAGAAAAGTCAAAAGCTCATGGGGGCTTTATTTTCTTAGACTGCGCATGTGGTCTTGAGTCTAAAAACTGGCACTGATTTTTTGCAGGTGCAAGCCTCGTGTGGCTTATTTTGGAATTTGACAGCACCGCACGGTGCAATGCTGGGCGTTGCGGCGTACCATTGGTGTTTTCTTTGGCATGTCCCTGGCACACCTGACAATTTGGTCACTAAACGTAAACTAAACTTTCCACAAACCGTGGAAGCAGGTCTAAGTTGTGGTTCAGGATGTTTAATGTGATTTTGGTGGATTTAATCGAATTGCAAGAAGTGCTGCGGATGTTTGTGGTGGATGTTGTTGTATTTCATTCATAAATATAACAATATGCATCAAACCGTCCGGTTGGAATATCACACACGGGTGTACGAATGAGGTGTGGAAGGCGGTCTCCAAGTGTCCAACTTTACATCACCCATAAGTGGCGATGTTCTTGCAGTTTTTCATAAATGTACTTTGCGTGTGTTGATCTCCTGCATGAATGAGTCAGTTTATGTTTCTGTCATGTAGACAGTGTACCTCTCCTGAATTTAAAGAAAATGAGAGGAGCTGCTTCCATTGGCCAGGAAACAATTTATCTGTGCTCACTCCCACAACGGCGCACAAGTAAATGTTCCTACTGCACTTGTCGATGAAAATATAAAAAGGATGAAAAAAAATTCACCCATACGCCAACTTAGATCAGTCTATACTTGTGCTGCCCAGTAAAATAATGTACAATGAATTGGCAAGTGTAATGGAGCTCTGAATAAGTGAACAATGAATAATTAATACAATCAGTTCACTTTTGGGACCTAACAGCTTAAAAGGCAGGGTTGTATATGTAAAGCGCGTAGACTATTTGAATGACTTTGTAACTCTTATTTTAGGGCATCATGACTTTTTAGTTGTTACATATGATTTAGTAATAATTGAATAAACCTTTATCAGTCTCCAAATTGGGACGTTTTATTTAAATGATAGCAGCAGATGAGATAAAAAAAAATAAAATAATCACACTTCATTGTTTAAAAACAAGGAGTTTCAACATAAAAGGTGTTATGTAAAAACTCTATTCCTTTGGATTATTGTTTCTTATGCCAGATAGATTAAAATCTCTAAAGACTGACGCAATTGCAGCTATGGTTATGACGCTATTTGCAGGATCAGAGGGCTGACAGTTGAACGACAAACACAGCCATCCTGAACTGAAACCACAATAAAGAATGACAACTAAGCTGTTAGATAAGGCTGTGAGAGGGAAAAAAATCTTTCCCTCGGGCCTAAGTAGCAATTGGCACAACAACAGACACCGACAGTTGTAATGTATTGGAAACTGTTATTAATTTCCTTTTTGCCGAACAACTTTTGAACTAAGTAAAAGGTTCAGCGCAGACAGGTCAGCGCACAGTAGGAAAATGTTAATTATTTTGTATTAGGATTGTTTTTTCTTAGGCTGCTTGTCGCAAAGTTGGGAAACTGTGTTTTATGTTGTTGATCTAGAAATAATAGAAACGAGAAATGAGAATGGGCTGAGCTATTTCTATTTCTTGTTTTCAGTGTATTCTACATTTTGTTTCTATTTTATTTTTATTTATCCAGGTGCAGGCATTGAATGAGAGCAAATTGACATTCACTTTCTACTGGTTTTATCTTTAATAGTACTTTTTCCACTTTTTATTGGCTGCATTCAATACAACCATGTGTATCTTGTATATAGCTTTTGCTTGACACAATACAACACATCACTTTTTTAATAGCGTAAATACGGGGCCATTATTGTAGCAAAACTATTTACAAATGCGTATTTCAATATATATATATATATATATATATATATATATATATATATGAAATGTGAGTTTTGGTGATTGTTGTTCTAACCTGGAGGACGCCTGGTTCACTAAAACCCCACCTGTCCCCTGATATTTCCAGACTTTTGAGTGCACCTTAATTTAAGCCACACCCACTACATTTTAAGAAAATGATTTTGGAAATATGTAGGCCGCACTGGACTATGAGCCACATGTGTCCACGTTGTAAATTTCTTTCATTGTGATTCAATAAATCCATCTTTTCTCGCTCGCGCTTGTCCTCATTAGGGTTAGATGGAGCCTATCCGCTCTGAACCGATCACAAGGATGAATTAAAACATGAAAATTAAAGAATCCGGACATTGAAAATATTGATCGGTTATGATTATATTTCTGATTAAAATTCAAAACACAATGCATAGTTAACAGTCCAAATGTTTTTTTTTAACAACGCATAAAGGTTTCTTATATTCTTAATGTTTATGCTATCATCGCATTTTAAAAGCATTGAATCCGTTACATATTTTACGTCTAAATTGTTAAGCACAGTATCTACACACATCCTGGAATTTTCACCAGTCCAAAACAGTGTATTCATTTCGTCTTCTTATTTTATATTCACAAGCTTCAATTTCACTCACATTCTCCTCCCATTCTTATTGTTGTGTCGTAAAATGCCAAAGAAAAATGCCAACACACACACACTCTAAATCCTTTGATGCTGGTTGAAAATTAGATCTACTTACAGCCCACGTGATTTGCTGTCAGTAAGTACCCTGCTGTTATCAGCGCAGCTTTTGTCTTTCGACATACCTTCCCAGTAATCCTTTGTACTTACTTTTGGGGGAAAGTAGCCCAAAAAGTGATCAAATAAATAGAAAATAAATAAGTAAATAACCAAAGTTTCTCATTTGGATTCTTGCTGAGCTCACGTACAGAGAGATTTGTCTCATGTTTCAAGTTTGGAGCTTGGAAAATGTTTTAAACTGTTTAGTTTTCTATATTAGTTGAGGTAAAAATTATAGAACATATAAGACATTTGTACCATTGTATCTGTATATGACATATCGTTTGGGGAGGGGGGGGGCTGATTTTTGGTGCGTGGTGCCTTTGACGGATTTGTAACAAACTGTTTGTATTTGTGAACATGTCCTCCCCTTGTTTCCCATGATCACATCTGCACCTTGATTTCATTACTGCTGGCACGGGAAAAGACAATGTAGGCCAGATGGCGTGGATGTTTGTGTGCGTGTGTCTGTTACAAAAAGCGCTTGGATTTTTTAGAAGCAGTATGTCTGCTCGTTTGCAGACTTCAGAAGATATTGGAAAATGTAGTAAATAACTTACCATGTATGTGTGCCATCACAATCATGTACACCGGGGGGTAGCTGCACTTTTTCAGCATGTGAGCTTCTTAAATAAATTAAGCTAAATAGACAAAGTGCAAATGATCTTCCTTATTTACGAGTCCAGAGCTGCTGATAGCAAGCTAGGCACATACTTCCCAATGAACATCAGTAATTTTAGAGCGGTACTTGGACATAAAGTTTTTAAATCAATGGCCCAAAAATGCCACTCCACAGTTCCTTTCTTCGGCCAGCCAGTGTGTGCCTTGAGTGGACCGACCAGCATGACGTATCGGCCAGCCAGTCATCTCATTGGAAAACACCAACACCACCACACCAACTGGCAGCCGCAAAATGCCATTGGAGGGTCCCAGGCTTCAGTGTTTGGGTGGACAACACCTCCGTCTTTATGGGTCATTCTCCAGCACCGGGGGGAAACCGCAACCACATGCTATTGTTGTAATACTTTGGTTCACTTTCGTTTTAATTAAATGTATTTTTTTTCTCCAATTAGGTGAGGTTACCAAAACACTCCATCCATCTGCTCCTGGTCTGGCCCCGCTGTCAAATTTTAGAACCCATTGTGGCCCGCCAATCAAAATGTTTGCCCACCCCTGGTGTAGAAGGACGGGTACTATCAGAAAAAAAAGAAACAGAAGAGAGGTCCTTCTTGAGCCATCAGCTTACCCCATGGAGGGTTTGTGTGACACAATGATCCGAGGAGACTTGTTGCCGTGAGATTTATGCCCCTGGTATAGATTCCCAGCGCAAATATGCCTGTACGTTGGTGTTCATTCCACTTTATGAGATTGTTGTTATTGCTTGTGCGCCAACAGCAGCTCAGAATCCCTAACCTTTTTGAAGTGTTTGGTTGTGGTGCTAGACAGCACTTCACTTGGGACTCCCTGCAGGGGGACTTCAATGCTCACATAGGCAATAACAGTGAGACCTGGTAGGGTGTGATATGGTAAAATGATGACATCTATGAGTTCCCCGTCAGAAGGCGCTTCAACTCCCACCTCCGACAGAACTTCAACCAGGTACCAAGGGAGGCAGAGGACATTGAGGTTAAGTTGACTATTTTCCGTGCCTCCATTCTTTAAGACTATTGTAAGATGGTCAGTGTATGTCGCTGCGGCAATCCCTGAGACAACTGGACACTAGCAGCTGAAGGAGCCTTGTCAGCCCTTTTTGGCCTGCATTTGGAAGCACCTGAGGGGTACTGGAAGGCAAAACAAATGCAGCTTTGGTGGTCGCTTGGCCGTGCAAGGAAAGTAAGCTTTGAAGAAGTACTGGTAGACATCCGTCTCTAAGGAGGGGGAACACTTGGACACAGTATCTAGAGGGAATGTTTATGTACTTCAACTTTTATTGTTGTGAATCGGTGGGGAGAATAGCTTTGTTCCTCCTCAATTCTTTGGACAGGCCTTCTAATATGATGTAGAGACTGGGGGTTTTGTCGTGGTCTCTCCTATTTCCGATGTTAAGGTCGTTGAGGTAGTTATAATTTTCCTTGGTGTCAGGCCACAGGGGGTGGATAAGATCTCGCCAGAATTAGAAATTGCTCTGTATGTTGTGGGACTGTCCTGGCTGAAAACATTTCTGCAACATCGCATGTGAATTGGAGACAGAGCCTCAGCGTTAGCAGTCTGGCATTGTGGTCGCACTTTTTAAGAAGGGGTCCCGGAGGGAGTGTTACAATTAGAAGGGAATCCCTCTCTCTGCCTCCCCGGCAAGAGGCGGGCCCGTTGGGAAGTCAAATTGCAGATTCAGGAGGATTATTGTGGTTTTTGTACAGGGTATGGAACTGTGGAGCAGTCGAGCAGCTTTACACCCTAAGCTGAGTCCTGAGAATCCGTCTAACAAGTCTACATGTGCTTTGTGAACTGAAAGAAGTTGTTCAATCATGTTCCTTTCTTAAATGTGAACTAACAGTGCAGGCTGGAAAAAAGTATGTGAACCTTTGGGTTTCATAACTGGATAAGCTTCCTTTGGCAGCAATATTCACGAGCAAACGATTCCTGTTGTTGTAGATAAGACTTGCAAAACGGAAAGCGGGGATTTTGGAACTTAACCTTTTACAAAACTGTTTAAATTCAATATTCTTCTGATTAATGGTGTGATTTTTTTTTTCTTAGGATCATTTCCACAGCATTCTCAGTTGGGTCAGTCTTTGATTGGGCTGCTCCAGAAGATTTTCTTCCATTGAGGCTTTTCAGTTTTTGATTTACTTCTGTCCTTTGGGTCGTTGTGCTCATCCTCTCCCAAACTTCCATTCCCCGACAGATGGTCTCTTGCAAAATGTCTTGATAAACATGGGAATTCATTTTCCATTGATGGTAGAGTAGAAAGAATAAATTACTTCTCCCTGTTTAATGAAAATGAGTAGGTTGTCCTGTTTCCACCTGGCGCATGTTAGCCTGCCACCACTTGGGGCCACTCTACAAAGATAGACATTGTCTGGTCTGCGTCCCACTTGTGCTTCAGTGTTGAGGTCGGGCAACTAAACTTTAGGGTCACCACGCCTCTCTTCTTACGATGGCGTTAGTACAGGTACAGCGTGTAGCAGACGTTGCTTTGTTTGCATGTGCCCAAATAGCCAAATATTTTACAATTACATGAGGAGCTTTGGTCATTTGCAGACTGTTCCTGCATCTCCCCTGGTAACAGAACGACTCACAAGTTTCTGCTGGTTGCTGCTGTGTGCTGCCTGAGCCCCGCCTCTCCCTCACTGGTGCTCACATATGCTGCATAATTGATCCTCTTCCACATAATGGGGGTTTGGAGCCAGGTCTGCTAACTGATGGGAAAACTGCAGCCACTGATTGCATGTAATTAACAGAAACTTTGCCGCTTTGTCGGCTGTTTTGTACTTCTACCTCGCTTAGCATTTTGCCACAGCATTTTCTCCGCTGCATCTACAATGCTCCTTCCAGTTTTGCATACAGCCCTCGCTAAAACATCACGACTGGCCTACAGGCCAAAAGGCCTCCAATAAATGTGATCATTCTTTCTGAAAGTTTAATCGTTTGTATTTATTCCTGTCTATTTATTTACGTTAATATTGTCTCACATTTTGTGTTGTCTGACATTGGATCAGACTCGTGGTTTTCATACTTAATGGTGGGGGGGTCTCCCACACAGCACCTTCAAAATCAGGTGGCACATGTGCAGCACTACCGGTGAGAGCACACCAGATGCCGTCAGAACCATGACACCTTCCAGGGTTTTCCAAAAGCACCATCAGTTAAATTTTGCACTTTCTCTGAAGCAACACAAAGGGTTATTCTACTGGGGAGAAAAAACAACATCAAAGATACCTGAAAAAATGTGCGTTCGGAGCAAATAATGTTGACTGTGTGCAGGACAATGCATAACTGATTGGTTGGATGTTAATTTCTCAATAATTTGTGTTTATATTAACATGTTACAGTTTTACCTATGATTTATATTGAGTTTCTCATCAAGAGGACCTTTTCAAAGTATGTCATTAATATTTGACAACTGGCGGGATGTGAAGCCTTTTGATGCTCTTTCGTGATATAAGGGCTGTATAAATATATTTAACTTGATTTGATTTTTCAAATTGATTGTGATTCTGTGACAGTCAAATTTAGAGCACAACTTCACGAGGCTGCACAAATGGAAACAATCATGGACAATACTGACACCATGTGGAAGTAAGACAAACAGCGACGGATGCTCTCAGATTTCAAACCTTATATTTTATTTGTTTTTAATTATTTTATTTTATTGTTAAATAACAGTTTGATATTCTTAACCTAGCATTAACTGATCATTTACATGTGGGGACGAATATTTTACAGTATTTTATCCGAACATTTAAAAAAAGAAAATACCCATAGGTACTGTTCTAACACCAGAAATTTACAGCAATCCACAGTTTGTTAACTGACTAATGTAACTGTTAATTTACACGCCATGAATAAATACTTAACAGTATTTTACAATTCTTATAATAACAATAAGATACCGTTGTAAATTCACTGTAAATTTACAGAAACTTTTACCTTCCTAAGTAATCAAAAAATCTTTTTAACTCTTTAAAGACTTTGTTATAAATGTGATCGACGTCATGTTGATGAGCATTGTAATAATATTAACTGTCTGCAATATCCAAGTTTTTATTTCAGATCAGTAAGCAGCTAAAAAATTAACACCACAAGGGCATTTTGCCTTTTCTATGGCAAAGAGAAAAATTTAATTATGTCCATAGAACTGGAAATTAAAATTATTGTGTCTCTGTCCTTATATATTGCGTTGTGTTTCTGTATGCATTTATCTGCTGTTGTTAATCTTTTTCTTTCTTTCATTTTTTTACACCAGAGTGGGACTCCAAATCAAATTATTGGGGTGGAAATTGCCTCAAATTGTCACTTGAATCAACTAATAAGTGGGAGGCAGATTGTGTTGAGGCTACCATTTTGGTTACCCTGGTTACATTCCATCTTGTAGCTGTGGAAGAGCACCAAGTGGTCTTCACGCTCCCAGCAAAGTCATATTGTTCATCAAAGGATGCTGTGGTTCAACACTCGAAGCAATCAACAAGTACTCCTCCTCAGCATGACTGTTGCTCTCTTGGTTTAAAGATAGGCACCAGGAATTATTTTATTTCAATCAAATCAAAAGTAGGAAAAGGGGAAAGACCACAGGTTTGGTATAAACATAAATTCGCTTCTATCTTCTACTTCTCTTGTGCCAAATGAAGGGCTTACATGAAAAATCCAGAAACTTTGCACATATATTGGCCCTGGCAAAGAAATCTGATATTTTAAAATTGTCATATAACCAGTTAGTGGCAGTATTGTACCGGAACATCAAGATGGCAGACCGAAGGTGGTTGAGAATAACCAGGCCAAGATCCTGTGGGACTTCCGGATCCGGACTGACAAACTGCTGATACCCGACCCGCCTGATATAGTGGTGGTGGATAAACATCAGAAGACAGATAGCTAGAAAAAAGATTGCAAATAATAATAATAATAATAATAATAATGATGATGATAATAATAATAATAATAACAATAATAATAATAATGCATTATATGGCTCTTTTCTGGTTAACCAGACACTCAAGGAGCTCACAATGGATACATTATTAATGGACTTGTGCATTAACATTCTACGTCCCATAGGCACAGCTGGCTGTGGCTGACGGAAGCGTGGCTGCCAGTGCGCGTCTACGGCCCCTCTGACTACCACCAAATATTCACACAGCTGTCTCCTTTAAACATATGGCTATATTATACCCAAGATTAATGTTGAGTAAAAATGCATCTCCATGTGAGTTGAAAAAAATGTACTCACAACTAAACCAATATAATGTTTTCTAAAAAAAAATTAAAGGAAAATTAATTTAAGGTTTTGCATTTTTCACAATTTGTTAAGCTCATACACACTGAAAAAAAGCTGTCTCTACATTTGGTATGGGGAAACCTAACATTCTTGGTTCTGTTTTTTCCCTGTAGCGTGATAATCTCAGTCGAATGTGTGCTAGTGTGAAGAACAATGCAATATTGTTGAGTGAAAAATATCCATCCTTCTTTGTGTCCCTGAAATAGGTGACAGATTTTTTTTCTCTGTGGAGAAACTGAGACGAGGTAATAAATTCTGAATACAGAGAACCCATTTGAGAGAGTTCACATTTTCTGAGCATATGGCAGGACACTGTTGCAGGCATATTCTCCCTGGGCCTGACCCCTTTTTTGAGAACAGAACATGTCATTCCAGATTTTGAGGGAACGTTTATGTTTGACAAGATGTATAAAGCTTTGGGAATTATCTCCTCACAGTCCTTTGATATCACCAGACATCCAACACTAACTATTTATAGCATGTTCCCACCCTGGTCACGGTATGTACAATATAAAAAGCTGTAAACGTAAAGTGAAAGTACACCCTCAAGGGCCACAATACTGGATTATAATGAGGTTCAAACACAGAAGCTGTTTAAACACTTAGCTTAGTAATTGATTAATTCTTTCAAAAAATAATGAGCATGATCATTGTTTGCAGCGTTTGACACGGTGGACCACAGTATTCTTGAGAAATACGCTATATGAATAAAGTTGTATGGTATTTTATTGTATCGAAGCTGAATTTTTGAAACGGCACTCCAATTGACTCACATTGCATGTAAAGTGGTGCCGTATGAAGTGTCTGGTGTACAGTTCCTTCTCACTTAAAAAGTTCTGAATATACCTGTGTGTAGGTATATTGGATATATTATATACATATCATTCCTGATATCTGCTGGAGCCATCCACCCAACCTGGAGATAATTGCCACCGTTGCCCCGATGATTTGTGACACCACTTTTGTTTTTCCCCTCCACATTTCAACAGCCAAAATGCAAAACCTTCTATCTGACTGAGGTATCAAATCCAGGTCCAGAAGGTAAACCAGTTTGTCTTTAGCCACAAGTGTTTCTACTATAGAGATCGTTGACCTGCCAGGTGAAAAAGCACTTGTGACTAAAGACAAATTGTGCCAGACTTTATCTTCTGGTACTGGATTTGACACCTCAATTATACAGCCTTCTAATGTGACTTTATATTGTGTAAACTACCATACGACAGCCAAAATGCAAATCCCCCTATCTAAGATTGGTCTCCAGTCAAGTCCACATGTAATCCCTGGCAGAGTTTGCCTTTGGCCACAGGTGCTTCTAGTCAACCAGAAGGTACACCAGCTCTTGAGTAGAACCATGTGTGGCTAAAGAAAAACTGTGCCAGGGTTTACCTTCTGGGCCTGGATTTGACACCTCTGTCAGATAAGAGGATTTGCATTTTGGCCATTGCATAGCTTTCATAGAGTATGCATTCACTGCTATCTGCAGTAGTGGTATTCGAATGACACTGACAGTTAACAGTGGAGTGAGGCTTTGTTTCGGCTTTTCAGAGGAGTGAACCTAGATAGCTTTTGCAAGATTTTGAAGCTACATTTAAATACTTGTCAATTTTTTTATTATTATTATTTATTCAAATTTGGCAGGATTGTTAACAACACCATTCTCTGTGGAGTGTTATATTTATGACATTATTTATTTTATTTTTTTACTTTGCTGAGTCTTTCTGTAACATGTACGCTGACAACAGTGTAGTGAAATAGGTGTCCATGTAAAAATCAGGTTGAATCAAATGTACAGATCAACAATGATTTATGCTAATCTGCATTTTTGCAAAAGATCAGTTTATTTCAACATACAGAATACAACATTCTCATTTGTTTCCACATTTGAAAAGAAAGATGATTGCCTTTTCGTTATAATGCATGTGAATAACAAATAGACAGGATTTTGCTTGGACTCTGCCTCAGAAATATTTTATTGTAAATCAGGTAAAAAAAAAAATCATACTAAATGATTCATCAATGTTACCGTGTATGATCCTTTTAGTTAAATCTAACACGGCATATGCTGAGACTATTGTTCTTCTGTTTTGGAAGTGTACTCATACTTGTAAATTGGCAAGGCATTTGCAGATTTATCTTGGACAACTGAGTTTACCTTACAGACTATTTAATTATTATTATTATTATTGGTAGTAGTAGTATCTTTATTATTTATATTTTGACTCCAAAAGAGTACTAATTAATGAATCTCACATTATACCTTGCCTATTTCTATATTCACAAATATATATATTTTTTAAAGACAAAGCCCAATTGTGTGTGTTTTGGAAAGAACTCTAGGAGCAGCAGAACCATTTACTTTTTATTTTGTTTGTTTTTCCCTTATTTGTGTTATATATGTATATTATTGACAGATTGTTGACTAAAGAATTGATTTTAAAAATATACTATTTTGTAAAGTAATCTGGATAAATAAATATTTTATTGAGCCCAAATATATTTGCCGTTTTTTCATGTTGCCACCAAAAGACTTTTCACGTCGCCCTAATCTATGTAATATATCATAACTTCCGTTTTTATTGCGTTAACATTTAACCAATTTCCGGTTTCGCCTATGCCACACTCTGTCGATTTGACACCGACAGGTGTGGACTGTGAATTGTATCTGCCTTTGTCGGCTATTATTATTCTCGCTTCTCTGGCTCTGCGGGAGAATTGGCGTTGACGCTGGAATGCATTGAGTTGTCATCATCACTTTTGAAAAGATGGAGCCTACGGGCTTTGAAGCCATGAACTTCACAGCGGAACCTGCAGAGAACACATATCCGATATGTGTCAAATGGAGAGAGGGCTCCGAGAGTTCGGTGTTCCACCTCGCCAATATCTTCTTTTTCCTGGGCTTCATGGGTGGCAGCGGCATTTACGGACTCTTCTATGTGTTCACCTTCTTAACTTTGGGCTTCTTCTGCGCCACGCTTTGGTCTTGGGCGGACTCGTGCACCAGCGACGCGTTCCTGTGGTGCTCGGCGCTCTTCGTTGTGTGTCTGGGTCAGGTTCTCCATGCTGCCTGCAGAATCAGGAGCGTCTCGTTCCAAAGGGACTTCAAGGAGCTTTACGCTTGCGTGTTTAAGAAGATCGGAGTATCACTCTCACACTTTGGGAAAATCGTTTCCTGCTGTGACAAAGATATCCACACAATAGAGAAGGACCACTTTTTCGCCGTAGAAGGGAAAACGGCCATCGATAAACTTTCGGTGCTCATGTCCGGGAGGTGATGCAATGAATCTGGTTCTGTATATTTCAAAACTATTCGTTCAAAGGTCATTTTTGTTCCGGTGATTGTCCAAACCATAAATAGGCCTACTTTGGATTTTGTTCATGTCATGGATAAAACTGGTTGGGTTAAAAAGCATCCAATTTTATTCATTTATTTATTTTATATTTAGTTCACTGTACACACATACAGTACAGTATTACATCTTAACACATCATTAATAAAGGTTCAAAAGAAGTAAAACAACCTTGCATGTAAGTCAAAAAGAGCAAAAGCAACCGGCAAAATACCTGGACTGTAGGTAGTGGTAGAAAAAAAAAAGCTTATACCTCTAAATCTAAATCCATGTTATTGTCATTATAACAAGACGACAACACAAATTTATGTCAAAACAGTCTCTCTTGGCTTCTTTTTCAAGCATTAAATATAAAATTCAGAATGTGAAAAAAATGTTTCAAAATCAAAAAGTCTTTTAATCTTTTCCTCATATGGCCAATTATACATATCAGGGTTATGTTGTTCAATGTAATTACACATACTCATAATTTATCTTAAAAAAATTGACCAGTTTCAATGGCCAGAGGGAAAATATCAGCCCTCAACTAAGCAACCACATTTTCCTTTGTAGTTAGTTGAGAAAACAACCAATGTTCAGAAAATAGTTTTGCCCATGTGCAACCAAAAATAAAGAAACTTGACTATACAGATTAAGGACTCCAACCACATTGTGAGGATCAACTGGAAGTGGCTTACAAAGGAGGTTCTTGTGTCTGACCAACATCATGGATCTCTGACATCACATGAGCTGTTCTGGGTTAGTTGGCCCAAAAAATGTATTTAAGGGAACAAATATGAAGGTTCTCCTGATGGCTCATGTGATCATATGCTGACGTCACCAATGATGATGTGCAGACTCCAATCATTTTGGATGAAGTCCAAATTCTACAACTTTTTAATATAAAGCACCACTGTATTTCCCCAACAGATGGCCAAGATGGTCACCTTCTTTTGAAGCAGTGATGTCTCAGTCTGAACATTAAGGGCACCATTTAAAAGGAGTATGTACTGTAGATAGAGATGAATGAAACTTATAGTTGCGCTTGAGTGAATTGCATCAAGTAAATAGATGGATGCCATGTTGGCGCTTTTATTATGTTCCCTATTATCAACTGGTGACAGTCTTGAGTGTACACGCCTCTTGCCGAAGTCAGCTCGTATACTCGCCATCTCAAACTGCAAACCTAATGAGGACAAGCGTTAGAAAATTGAAGGTGAAAAACATTTTTTTTAAACGTTTGTTTAATTGAAATTTTTTTTTTATTCTTCCTTAATGGATTTTTCAAAGAACCTCAAAGAACAAGTTTTCGCATCAAACGCATATCTCTGAAGTTATTATTTTGTCCTACAGAATCCGAGTGACTGTCAATGGCGAGTTTCTGCACTACATCTACCCATTCCAGTTTCTGGATTCACCAGAATGGGACTCTCTCCGACCTTCAGAAGAGGGTGTATTCCAGGTCACCTCCCATTCATACATACATGCAAAATCATGTAAATTGCAGTTAAGTCATAATGTCTCCGCTGTCACTTTGTAATCGTGGTCACAAAACTGGTGCGGCCATTTCCATTGCAATCACTTTTCAATCACTCCCTTTTTCTGTCTTTAGGTCACTCTGTCAGCTGATAATCCATGTACGTATGTGGCATGGAGGAGGAAGAAACTCTATCTTCTTTTTGCTAAACACCGCTACATAGCCAGGATCTTTGCGCTGGTTGTGCGGAATGACATTGCCGAGAAGCTGTACTCCCTTAACGACAGCGCATTCAACTGCTCTGGGCATCGCTATGATCTCCGCTTACCAAGTTACTGTCACATGCCGGGGACTGAATTAGAAAAGGTAGTCCCAATGAAAGTCTCGGTGCAAGCTGAAGTGTCTGCTTGATCACAGAATGCAATTGTAGTTGTGTTGTCATGCATTAGTATTTTTGTTAATTATTTTTGTGGTTTATAACAATTTTATCAGATACTTCCAGACAGATGAAACTTTCTGCTCTTGAAATAATGTTGGTGTTTAGAGGTGATTGTATAATTACTACCTTTGCTAAGGAGGTGATGTTTTAGTTGTTTGTGTGCTTCTGTTACATTATGTAAAAACCATAGCAACAACAAGACGTACAAACTGATCTACTGTGAATGATCCCACTTTTTGATAAAGTAATTATTTTGATTATGTGCTGTATGGTTGTTTTTAACGTGTAATTTAAAAGAAAAGCTAAGAGTGCTTACGTTTGATTTGTTAGAAAATGTTTGAATCCCATCTTATATGAGCCAGTTAATTTATGGTGACAGTCTTGTGGGCAGAATCCTTGCAAAATGTATTATTTTAATGTAAAAATTAATGTATTTGTACTGTGCTTTTTTATTTTAACAGAGATAGTTGGAAATAAAAATAAATAACATTTTTTAATGTTTTTCATGCTAATGTAAACAATGTAACAACAGACATGCATATAATTAACAAAAAATGCTGACAGTTATTCAGACATTTTTTTTGGGTGTGGTTTTGAATGCACAGACGGCGCAACAGGGCAGGCAACCTCGACAATTGCCTAGTGCCCAGAGCTCAAGGGGGACTGGAGACACGGTTGGCCTAGATATCATTGGCACGTGTTACACACGTGGACAAAATTGTTCATACCCTTCTGTTAAAGAAATGCCATAGTGGTCAGAGAAATAACTGACAAAAGTAATTAACAAACTTCATGAAAATTAACCAAATCAAAATCAGAAATTGTTTCAAAATAATTATTTTAAAAATACAAACTGGACAAAAATGATGGCACCCAAAATGTGCTATTTCGTTGTATGACCTTTCGAAGCAGTCGCTGCAAACAAATGACTTTCAATGAGACTATTGCGCCTCAGATATTTGGGTCCACCGTTCATTAGCAAAGTGTTGCAGTTGTCAGAGCTATGAAGAGTGCTTTCCCCAGATGTTTCATATGTTTCAACTCCTTCCATAGATGTTCAACAGCATTTAAATCAGGGTTCATAGTAGACCACTTCATCATGGTGTAATGTTCGCTATTTGCGATTCCTGGGTGTTTATAGCTGTCTGTTTTTAGAATGTTGCAAGACCTGCAACTGAAACCAAGCTTTATGACATTAGGTAACACATTTCTCTCCAGAATACCTTAATTCTTGAAATTCTCATGCATGTTGCGCAGATTCAAGAAATCCAATTCAGGTTTATATCATCAGCCATGTTGCAATTTTTGCTATTTGCCGAATTACGCGTTATTGTCAAACGTGAACTGTTTTTCCTGTTTGCTTGGTTTGTCCATACTGGTAGGCATCTGAGGAATAAGGAATATTAAGAATATATTATGTATCTCCTTCAATGTTTTTGTATAGACTTCATGTAACATTAATCGAAACGTATGATTCAAAATAGGTTTTGCCGCAAATTACTTTTCATTAAATATTCCCTTCAGATGTCAAATGTTGAGACTTTCTGGCAAGCAGTTATTTACCCACTTTATCTTAACATATGAAACCAAGCTAACTGCTGTACATCCCGTAGGCCTAACTATTATGCTCTCTATGGGTTGCTGGTACGTATCTTTATTTTATATGTATATTATTTAATAAATTATATAATTTCTTATTGATGGTCCATGTCTATGCTTTTGGGAGGCATATATTGTGCCTCTTGGCTGGATCTCACACCATCCTTGTTTGAATGCAATTCGCTATTATTCTGTTTAATGATTGTAAATAACTAAGAAAGCCACAAATCTCACTTGGCATTTCATACCTTATAATGGAATGAACCGTACAGTGTAGCATGCCTATTCTTTCCAAATAATTCACTACATTGGCCTCACAAATATATTACACCGTTTTTTCAGCATGGAGTGCTTTAATATAAACTTTCATTCAAACGCTCATTTTCAGTGAGCTCTAAACATTTAAAACAGAAATAGGGAATTTCAAATCGAATTCACCCTTTTATAGCCAAAATTTCAGCTGACTTACTAGGCTTCTTTGATAAATAAATGTATTAAACGATTGAAAAAAAAATCTAACCATTAAAATTATTTCTGCTTCGGAATATAAAGAAATAATTGTAGTGTGTCTTTTTATTATAACGACATAATAAGCTCTTGTAATATTTCGTTGTATTTTTCTGAAAACGCAAATGTGAAAATTACTGATAACCATAACATGTAATATATGTAATATACATACTATATAGTACAGTATATTATGTCAGAATGTAGCTTGATTTTGTAATAGGGCACCATCTGACAGTATCAGGTTTTGACCAAACTGTTCAAATGTCTTCTGGCTCCCCCTATCGAAATTTTTAGTCACTGCAGATGGGCTCCTTGTCCATTTTAGTCTCTGCTTGTCAACCCCGTGGAATGTGCGACGTACATCATGCAGGCACCAGGCACCCCAACCCTGCAACCACCCCTCCCACCTCCTCCCCCACCACACTCCCATCAGAGTGTTCTGCAAATGCGCTGCAGTTGACTCTTCGTTTAACGTAGTCTTTCAAAGAAGTCTTTCTCCCTCGTTGCTCCCCTTTGGCTGTCGCTGAATCGGTGAGTAACAAATATTTATTTTCTCAGCACGAACTCAGAAAGTTGTGTGTCACAAATCTCACAATGGAAAGTGAGCATGTGCGCAGGGGTCTATTTTTAAAAGCAGCCCCTCCAGTGCTGGTCACATCAACGGAGTTAAGATCAAGCACAGCATCTGATTGAGATAACAGCGGGAAATTACTGTTGTCCATGTTTGGAAAGATACAAAAGTATTGTGAGATCACGTGTTCAATAAATGTTTCCTTTCAGCACAAATTGACAGATGTTTATATTCCCACTTCCTGCATATAAGATATTCTTGCAAATGATAATTGAACTAAACTAAATTCAAATACATTTTAAATCATATCCAATGTACATTCGTCTAAAATAATTTCCAACGTGAATGTTAAACTGTATTTATGTACTGTGTTCATCTTACATTTTGTGCTTGGTTCATAGTTGCATCCATTTCGAATGATTTATTTTCATAATTTTTATGAGCATTTCACAGTGGGAAAATGCTTTTTCTACTTCACCCTGCAATGAAATGTTACTGTTGTGTTTTGTTGCACACGCAGTAGTTCTTCAGCAACATGATCAATTCACTGTACTGTACTTAATTAACATGGAAGAAGACAACACAAACGTTGACAATATGCACCCACAACAAACAACTCTAATTGAAATGCATAGAATGGGATCTTTGTTTTCTCTGCATTCTTGACATCCCAGAAAAAAAACCCTCTCCTTCTAAAAGTTATTTTTTCAGAAAAAAATCTCAGTGTTTCAACTGTGAGTAATTGACCAATTCCCCTGGCATATGGTTTTGCCCTCTACTCCAAGGTGACCCTGCAGCAGGATGTCCTCTACCCCTGATCCGTCCTCCCCCCTCCTCTTCACAACCCTTCCCTCATTCAACTCAGCCACCCCTGTATTCTCATCTGTGGAGCCCAATGTTACCGCTTGCCAGGAGTGGGAACACGCCCATCACCTTCTCTTCCACCTGGGGAACATGTCTCTGCTGCTGGGCCTGGTCTTGCCCACCACACTTGGTCTGCATATGATCCTGCTTCGCCTTCTTCTAGTGACAGGTCTGTCTGGGGCGCCGCCTTCTGGTGGCTGTCTTATTGTTATGGCACAGCTGGAAGCTGCCATTGTTTTATTTACTTATTTATTCCAAGTTGTACATTAAAAGGATTGGTACTTCTTGTAACGTTGCAACGAATCAGAGCTAAAGGAGGAATATACTGGTGGATGGAAAATGTATTTACAACTTGTTTATCTTCCACTTGGAAGCAGGCAAGAGACAGGAAGCAGCAGGATTCACGGGATTTGCGGTTGTAAGTGGTCATTTATTTATAAAGTCTATTCAAAGAGCCATGTCTCAGAGGGATTGAAAAAAAGGGGATCAAGTAAGCGAAAAAAAAATAGAAAAAAAACCCCACATATTGGGTAGCTGGATTTTAGAGCCTCAGTTTATTGAATGAAGGCTGAGGCCTTCATAGTTCATTCAGGTAACTAATTTTGTATCAACATTTTATATTTAAATGTATTATGTCCTTAAGCTGTTTGTGTTTCTCATTTTTCTTACACCCTGACAGGATGTGGCTTCTTCATTGCTTGGGCAACTTTGTACAGGTGTAACATGGACGTGATGGTTTGGAATGTGGTTTTCCTGGTGGTCAACTTTATGCACTTGTTGTTCCTCTTGTACAAACGTAGGCCGGTGAGTTGTGCATTGCTGTTAAATAAACAACTTCAGTTTGAGTGGGAAGTGTGCCGTTATTTATGCTTAGATTTAGGCTCCAGTCTTTGCATTGTCTGCGAAGGAGGTCACATGTCCTCCTGGGTTTGGTTCTGCCTTGTACTAATGTGATATAGGTTTGATAAAATGGAAAGGTATCTCGGGGGGATTTTGGGAAAGTGACAGAATCAGAGCAGGACTTAACAATACAATACGAAACCTCTCCTTCTCAGCCAATGTGCCTTTCTTAACTCCTGGAGGTGATATTCTGTACATTTCTATCAACCTTGAGATGTAAAAAATAAAAGTAGATCGTTTCTGCTCTTTCAGATTAAGATCGACAGGGAACTGAGGTCGGTGTATAAGCGGATGTTTGAACCCCTCCACGTGAATGAGGCTCTGTTTCAGAGACTCACGGGCCAGTTCTGCACTATACAAGATCTAAAAAAAGGGCAGGCCTACGCTGCAGAGGACAAGACCTCAGTGGACGAACGACTCAGCATTCTTCTCAAAGGAAAGTATGTACTGTTTCATGACTGATTTGGGGTGTCTTAACCTTGCTTAATTAATTATGTGGTATTTGATCAGACATACATTACTGAAAAAAAAGCCTGTATGAACATGTTCATGTGATTATATTTAGAAAGAAACATGGGAAGCTAAATATAATTTTGCTCTGACTTTTTATGTTTTTAGTATTCGTTCTGACTTCAAAATGTCTTTTTTCAACAGGATGAAAGTGTCCTATCGAGGCCATTTCCTTCATAACATCTACACCACTGCATTTATCGATTCCCCAGAGTTTCGGTCCACTTTAATGCACAGAGGAGAGAAGTTCCAGGTATGACATTATTGATTTTTTTTTTTTTATTAAGATTTCCTTGATATAAAATACGTCAAAACACGTGGACCTTTTTGAGTAATGAAATATTTACGTAAGTTTATTTGTAATGAATTGCAAATAACTTTCACCTTGAAGCCTAAGACTACACTGTAATGTAAGACGGACATGCTAACGGGTCATGTATATATATATATATATATATATATATATATATATATATATATATACATACATTGTTTTGTCATATATATCCTTGCAAAAAAACACCATTTTGCTTAATCCCAAATGTTCTTTAAAAGAAACATTTTTGAAACTGTCACTTTCTTCCCAGAAATGCTTTCAAGTATATTCTATTGATGACTGAGGCTCATTGTTTCGTTTGTGTTTAGAAGAAATATTTATTTGGTATTGTTTCATTGGTTTTATAATATAACTAATAGGTATCCATTGTGGCAGAGGAGGACTGCAAATTTCTGTGTTGGTCTCGAGAGAGACTCACCTACTTCCTGGAGTCAGATACATTCCTTAATGAGGTGTTTAGGTACCTCATTGGCAAAGACATTACCAACAAGCTCTACTCTCTCAATGACCCCACACTCAGTGACAAGGTCAGTGGAACAATTTTCACAACAGTTCACTAAATGTCATCTAAATCTCGTCTATAGCAGACGCTAAAAATCTTTTTCTGTTGATTCCCAGGCAGTGAAGAAGATGGACCGCCAGCCCAGTCTCTGCTCCCAGTTATCTATGATGCAAATGCGGAACAGCATGGCCAGCACCAGTGACAGTGAGGATGTCCTTAATCAGATCCTAAGAGGAAGCTCCACTGGATCATCTCTCCGTAAGTCAGAGTGAGATGTTTATGAGTTACCAACAGACATATGGCTCATTAAAGATAGCCCCTCCCCTATAAATATTTTCAGTCTGGTTATATTATATAATTGAAGTGTTTTAATTAATGATATAAAGAAAGATTGTTTTCCCAAATGGTTGTCATGATTATATCCACAATTAGTTTTTAGCATGATCATTTATTCATGAGTTGATCCTAATCCCTGACATTGTTTTGTATGCATGCTACTTTTGTGTTTATTTCACTTTCCTTGCCTATTATGTGCACTTGTTGCCTAATTTAGTTTTCCGACATACTGGCTAATTTTCAGGGGCGGGACTATGTGGTGGCCTGGGCTGGCCAAAACCACCAATTATTACTTTGGAGCCACGTTGACCATTTATATTTCAAAATCTTTCCAAAAGTATATGTGTGGCATTTTGACAAGCAATCTGAGTCACACTAGTGTATCCTATAAAGCATTTCATATATGAATGATATTTTGAATATAACCCTCAACCAGCTCTTAGCAGCTTTTATATAAAATCAAATCTCTTCCATCTACGGCTCATTATTATTGAACCAGAATAGCAGAATAATTAATGCACTTAGACACATTAAGCCAAATTGTTTTATCAGGTGAAGGAAAGCTGTCAAAAATCACAGGGGATTGTTGCTCTCTAAAAGGCTTTTACTGCTGAATAGAGGCTCTTATTGTTTATCACAAAGTCTACGTTGTAAAAAACGTAATATGGAAATTGTTTGTGTTAATTGTACTCCATCCTGAGAACTTTTTATAGTCTAACAGAATCCACCATGTTCCAGGATCAAGAAGTGGAAACATTGTGGATATTAACCCACTGAAATGTAAATTATGTTTTGACAATGGATTATCTTGTTTTGAGTTGTTCGAAGATGTCACTGTTGCAACAAAGGGAAAAATATGTTATCAATTTGCTATTTTTTGTGTTGTTGTCTCTGTCTAGAAAAATCACCAGTTGTCAAAGCCTCTTCAAAAATGAAGCCCATCGAGGAAGGTATGGAGGATGATGTTTTTGTTGATTCTCCTCCTTCCAAGTCCTGCCGTTTCTCCAGCACATCTACTGAGGAAGTGTAACCTAGGGGAAATTAATAAATGCAAACACACTCACATACACCGTGAGAAACAAAACAACATCCAAGACGAATTACATGAACAATGCCATAGAATATAAAAGATGACACAAATAGACTAGTAGTACTCTATGTAACTTAGTATGCTGAAATGTATTTTATTATACATATCGGATGTCATTATTCTTTTATTGAGGAAATGTTTCACTTACTAGTAATATTTTGGTCTATGGAGTGCCTATCCACTCAGTGTTAATTAAAAAAACAAGTGAAGTTTATTAAATTCTACTAGTTGCCTGATTTTTATGAAAATGTGTCAATGACCAAGCCGTTCTGAATTTTGCGCAATTGGGATATAACTGTATGGTACTCATCCCCAACCTAAGCTTTTCTCAGGAAATGTGTTGATGTGCATGCGATTTGTTTCAGCAAGACACAATTAGGGGGCGTAAATTGTGCTGTAATTATTGATCATTGGTGTACATATATACAGTAGATAGATAGATGGACAGACAGACAGTTGTTCATTTTTGTCACATTTGTAAACCACGTTTAAATTTTCTCATGCAAAGTGTCTTTGTCTCTTGAAATAAAATAATAAAATGTGCTGGGTGAGGTTAAAATTATATATTCTGATAAAATGTTTGCTGATTCACTGAATAGCATCTCACTGTGTAAAAAGCATGAATAGTCCTTTTTACATTTAACTGCCATTCTTGACTCAGTTCCATAATCGCTAAGGTTTTTACTGTTTACAGTGTCTCAAAAATGGTATTGGTATTACAAAATCATTGTCCAAGCGTGAGACAAAAATCAATATCACGTCAATGTTTCAAAGAAATTTAAGCACTGGTTTCATTGGTGCTAGTCCTTCTATATGTTCGAAAGTAATAATAGATCAGAGTGACAACAATAACGGTGTCTCTTTGATAAAAGAAAAATGTAAAAAAAAAAAGTATATGTATACATTTATATCATGTTGTTCAGTTGGTAACATAAACAAATTATTACCATTGTTTGAATTGCATTGAGGAAGTTGGGACGTACAACCATAAGAAGGAGTGTCTCAAGCTAGAAACATTAAAAGACTACATTACCCAGGGTACTGTACGAGTGTCGACCGTCATCATAACAGGAAGTATGAAACTGGGCAGTAAACGTTGGCGTGAAGGAGGGCAGCACGGGAGGGATATAATGTGTTTACTGTAAAGGAGTGCACTGTATCAGGAAAAAGACCGACGCCCGCAGCACCCATGGGCGTCGCCCAGGGTCAACGCATTCGAATTTGGAACACTTAAATTAATCGGGCAACGCGGTGGTTCCCCACAGTTTCTCTCGGCTGACTGTCCACCTATGATGGAACGGGCGATGGAGCAGCTTAACGTACAGCTCAACCGACTGACCCGCTCCCTCCGCAGGGCCAGGACTGTGGAACTCCCCGAAGGTAACACACGCTTAGACGCTTTTGGCGATGATCACTGGGCGGAGGAAATAACGCACTCCGTCATTGCTCCTTACCGCGTTTATAAATGCCAAATCGAGGTGCTCCATTCCAGCAAGACTTTTGTCTTAAAACGCTATTGAATTTATGTTTAAGCGCTGTGAGATTGACATTTGTTGACGTATTTGCTCTCAAACTTTTTATCGTTTTTTTTCTCTTTTTTTTTCCCGGAATATTTTTATAAATCTCTGAAATTGATTGTCCTTCTACTTGAGCTCCGTGAATGTTCTGAGCTCCTGTTAGGATGCCAAAATGATCAAAATAATCCAGTCTGCAGGATTTGTCATTGTAGGCGTCAGTTTGGATGCTGCTGAACTTCACATAATCGAAATGTGCTTCTTCTTCTTCTTTTTTTTTTTACCATCCGACTTAATCACCATTGCCACTGGTGGTTGTAGGTCATTTGGCTCACTTGCTTCAAGATGCAATGAGTCAACATTAAGTTCCACATAATTGTCAAAAAAAAAAAAAAAAGAAATCAATTGTTACAATTGATGCATTAATCATATTTATCAAATACATATCCTTTACACCAGTGGTCTCCAACCTTTGTTGCTCTATTGACTGGTTTCAGGTGAAGATATATTTTGATGGACTGGCAATCTGGCATTGAAAATAATGAAAATGAATGATATAAAATTCAAGCTGTGTCAGAAAAATTCCACCACACGTCTAAAAAGAGACCTTCCGGCATTTGATTTTTACAGTGCATAAGAAACGGCAAGTGTTGTGGCAGGATAACTTCACCATGACAATATGCCTGCTCACAATGCCCTGGGCATCTAACTGTTCCTGGCCCAGAAGATCATCAACGTGCCAAAGCAACCTTCCTCTTCACTTGACCTGGCTTCATGTGAATGTTTCCTCGTTCCCAAGCTCAGTGGTCTCCTTGAGGGAACCTGTTTGTAGATGCCGAAAGCTTTAATATTCCCGACTCGGCTGAGCTGGGATCCTGGAAGAATCCTTCCAGGAGTGTGCATGAAGGATTGGCAGAGAAGGCTGGGAAAGTGTGCTGCACTCCAAGGGGAAACTTATAGTTTCATAATTTTTGGGAAGCCAGTCAAGAAACTTTTCTTACACACCTCAGGCAACTCACCATTACACTGAATGTACAGTACTTGTTGTATGTAATTAATTAACTTTTCTTTTTAAAAATATAAATCAATCTTTGCTAGCTTGTTTTTTTTTTTTAAAAAACCATATCTCATTACTTTTTAACTGAGGTAGATACATGATTTTCAAAATAAAACTAAAAAATATTTTTTGTTCAGTCTGTGGGACATGATACTAAATGGCTCGGGGACTGATTCTGGTCAGCAGCCCGGTACTTTGGATCTGCTGTGCACAGTGTCATCCATGGCAGAAAACAAACTTTGAAGAGTAGTGTTTGCTTGGTTCTGATTGGAATTGTCTCCAATTCTCTCCTTCTCTCTCCATTCTTGCATCCACAGACAATGAAACTGCTGTGTACACACTAATGCCAATGGTTATGGCTGACCAACACAGGTAAGCAAACATAAAATCAACATATAGTTTATTCTTGTGTTCCCCCGTTTATATAACCCATTTGATACATACATTTATCCAACTTACGTCATTATCCTAAATCTTGCTATCTATGCTTCCTTTATTCTGCACATTTTAAAGTTGAGAGCATGTGTGTTGTTACCTCAGAAAACAAAACACTTGTCCCCTCCTGCTTCCTAAAGGTCAGTGTCAGAGTTGCTCCTTAACTCCAAGTTTGATGTAAATTATGCCTTTGGACGTGTAAAGAGAAGTCTGCTTCACATTGCTGCCAAGTAAGACCTTCTTTCTTCTGTCAAATTTCACTTTTTACATTGGGCAGTACATAATAGGCTCAGTAAAGCTTGACTTGGTGCTAATGATTTGCAACTGGTGGTTTGTAGAAGTGAAAGGATATGAACATTTCACATGCTTCATGTTTTTTTTTTGATCTTCCACTCATCTCGGCATAGCTGTGGATCAGTGGAGTGTCTTGTTCTGCTGCTGAAGCGAGGTGCCAACCCAAACTATCAGGATATCTCAGGCTGTACCCCACTGCATCTTGCGGCCAGAAATGGGTAAGAGTCTGTCTTCTGATATTTGGATTAAAGTCCTAAGAATTCACTTCCAGACATGCCCAAACGAACAATGGCTATGGTTCAAACCAAAATTATTCATATCCCGTTCATGTTTTGTTTCGTGAATTGCACTTCTATTTGGTGAATCATAATTTTTAAAGTGTAAGGAGGATAGTCTAATTTGGAGTGAACAGCTGTATCCTTTATAATTCAGTAAAAATAAATAAATATGCTATGTGGTACGACACTTCCATTTGAAAAAAGTAAAAAGACAAAAGGTTGTGTACTATAAATTTTGTAAACCCTTTTGGGACTAAACAGTATTTACAACTGTTATCTTGCATCAATGAGAAAGTGAGAAGTCATGATATGGTGTGAGTTCTTACACCGATGATGTAGATTGTAGAAATACATTAATCAAAATGTTTGAATAAACAGAGAATTTAAATAAATCAACATCTTGATTCAGATGAATTAAAATCCCTTTTTAAAAATCTATTTTATCTTGGTTTATAGAAGATGAGCTTGAGGCTCATTTCCTGGTCTAACCTATATTTGTATTTGTTTAATTTAAAAAAAGAAAACAACTTGGTGAGGGCAATGGAGTCAAATCAGTGCTTGATTGAAATGTGCAAAAACAGAGTTAGTGGAATAGGTTACTCTGTTAAAAATGGAGTAAGTTTTGTGGAAATCTGAACTCTCACTGTTTCTTTCAGCCAGAAGAAATGTATGGGCAAACTACTGGAATATAGTGCTGACGTCAACATCTGCAACAATGAGGGACTGACTGCTGTGAGTGGTCAATAATCGTCTGGTTTATGCACAAATCCTAGTAATCATCATTGTCAGTCAAGTTACTGAAGTTGTGTTTTATTTCCACGCCTCACCAGTAGCCAGTGCTCTCTCACTGACAAGCCGTTCGTCCATCCCTCTGATTTAGATCCATTGGTTGGCAGTGAATGGTCGGACCGAGCTCCTTTATGATCTTGTCCAGCATGTGTCCAATGTCGACGTTGAAGATGCCATGGGGCAAACTGCATTGCATGTCGCCTGTCAGAATGGACACAAAACTGTAAGCCACTTTTAAGTTTTAAATGTTTCGAACAGCATTATTTTGTATGCCTTAGTGTTCATATGGGGCTTCTTTTAGTTGCCTGCCCACCCACCAAGTGTGAAATTACATGTATCTTGAGTGGGATGCCCATATCTGAAAATGTGTCCGTGAACAAGCCATGATGAATTTGGCCACGTCATGTGTCGCCGCATGCACCTTATACACAGATCTGCACCCAGTCTTCCAAGTGTAATTCGACAGCCTGCTAATTAGGGGTGAGCAATTTAGAAAAATTATCAAAATTTGCGATTCATGTGTGATTGTTTTTTCAAGGTCCTCTTCCTTGTATTTTTTTAACAAACACAAGCAATCAATGAAATTGTTGTACAATAAATAACATCGGATATATTCTGCATTACTGTTTTGGTCTTATGGGTTAGGTTGATGCTAAAATTAAGGTAATTCCACCATCAATTCATATGAATGATCAGTATATTTATTTAATTGTATTAGCTGTAACTTATTTAACACTTTGAATTGTAGTCTTTTCAGCAACTGAAACAACATTCTATCAAACGACTGGCGTAAACACGTCAAGTCAGTAAATCATAATCAGACTACAACTACAATGCAAATAAATCACTTCATTTTATGTGTCATAAATTATGATGATATGTGGACTGCACTTCTTAATTACTAAACCTTATCGAGACATTAGAATAAAGGATAACCTACTGGCCGAAATGAAGTTTCTTTAATTCCCCCAAATTTCGGTATCTTCGATTTGAAAACACTTTGTAATGTTGTTTTTTTTCAATTAGTTGCTCAGCCTTACTGCAAATGAAGTGCTGCAGCTGTGATTGAGATAGCAATTAAAACCTTTGTTGCCTTTATTGTGCCTTAAGAGTGCTTGACAATTCACAGGTGCTCTTTTTTTTCTTCTTTAGACTTGTGGCCTATATGTTTTTCCCAGCTCAAATGGCAACCTTTCAGATCCCATTGAATGCAACTAATAAGTTTGGTCATTGTTAGTAAGACTCCAAAATCAATATCCAAAATTCCCCAAGTATGATCATTGTGTGTCATGTCCCGTCAGACGGTGTTGTGCCTTCTGGACAGTGGCGCTAACATCAACCGACCAAACGTCTCAGGGGCCACACCGCTTTACTTTGCCTGCAGGTTTGTCAACATTATATTCATTTTAATGGTATATAAATGCACTGATGGAAATATTGGTTTTAATTTAAACCCTCCTATGAAAAAAAACAAGCCTATCTTAATACTCAAACAACTCTGCAGTCATGGCCAAAGAGACACTGCACAGATCCTGCTTTCTCGTGGAGCCAAATACCTTGCGGACAAGAATGGGATCACTCCTCTCGATCTCTGCGTGCAGGTTAGCAGCGCAATATACATTGTGCCTCATTTGCTATGCTGTTTATTTTCTGCTGTTGTTTGTATGTTTCATTTTTTTAAGGGAGGTTATGGAGAGACCTGTGAAATCCTCATTCAGCACCACAGCAGACTCTTCCAAATACTCATTCAGATGACACAGAACGACGACATAAAAGAAAATATGGTTTGAGCAATTTGGGGATGGGGTCTTCTTTATTTCAACGTCATTCCTGAGTGCGTGTCAAAAGAAATGTGTGTATGTGTGTAGCTCAGGCAGGTTTTGGAGCATGTTTCTCAGCAGAGTGACAGTAATTATCAGAGAATCTTGACAAGTCTGGCTGAAGTTGCCACCACGAATGGACATAAACTGCTCAGGTATGTTTTTTCTTAACTCACTAAAATCAATAACTGTGTTTCTATCGAACAAAATTAAATATATTCTGATTATTATACAACAGATCCTTTGGCCAAACGTCACACAGGCTTTTGGTATTTTAGTTTTAGTCTGAAAATGTAAACATTCTCCTTAAGCGACTAGAGATACTGTTACTGACAAGCGCTGGTCTTTACTAGATTTCTCAGTTAATTGCTGAGCATCCACTTAAACAAATGCCCATCACCAAATAGAGACTTCCTTTTTACCGTCAATATAGATAATAAAATCCTTTTTAGCCCCATTTTCACTCAATGGTACAGTTTAGCACGATTTGGGTGTGCACTGATTTGTATGCACTTAGGTTATTGTTTTCCACAGTATGTACAGGAATTTCGTAAATAGTGTGACATGCCTGTGACTTGCAAGTCATTTCTCCTTTTTCACTGCACTAATGTGGTTGATGGCGCCAGTGGGAAGACTCTTATCGCATGAATCACATGAAGGTCACATTTTTTTTTTTTTATGCCATCACTGAATTAAAAAAAAAAAAATCATCCAGTAACAAACAAAATCGGTATGGTCCTATGGCAGTGTAGGAAGTAGTATTATTCCCATAGTAACCTGGACAACAGCACAACTACATAGCTTCATCAGTGCAGACGCGTCTGTACCTTAACAGGTACCCTTAACCTTTCTGAAATAAATAATTGGGTCTATTTTCAAATGAGTTCATTTCGGACAGTATTTGAGGGACATTATCATTCTAGCCATCCTACCTTCTTCCCCCCACAGCCTATCCAGCAGCTATGACGCTCAGATGAAGAGTCTATTGAGGATTATTCGCATTTTCTGCCATGTATTTCGGTTGGGACCTTCGTCACCCAATAATGGCAACGATATGGGCTACAACGGCAACAAGACTCCTCGTAGTCAGGTCTTTAAGGTTGGTGCCTTGTACTTGCTATGCAGTGTACTTTAATCTCTAAGGTGTTGCATGTGTTGAGTTTATTCCAACTATAACGGACATGCTGCTTCAAGGCCAGTGTGTGTGTCTGCTGGTGTGTGTGCGTGTGCGTCATTAGAATTGGGGCCTGTAGATGGCAGTAACGCTCTTTCATTTGGCGACTCTTCATTGCCAGGTTGTGAAGCATGTTTATAGTGATGACAGGGGAAAATGATTCATTGCATACCTTCAAGAACACTTGATAAATCTGATTTTGGTCTAACGTGTGTTTGGGAGTCTAAAAGAACCTGCATGTACGTCATTGTCATTTCTATACCAATGGTTTATTGTTCCTTAGTTACATGGCAAGGTTGAAAATACCGTATTTTCGCAGTCATAAGGCGCACTTTAAAGTCACAAAAATTCCCCTTAACAAACAAAGCGCCCTGTCAGTCGATGCGTCCATTAAATGGACAAAGTACCACTCACGTCCATCAGCCCTTGTCATCAACGAGCTGTTGGAAGTGCATGTTAGCACACCCTGCTGGGCAAAGAGTGAGTTGTTCATGCTTACAATCGACCGTGACAAATACACTATCTGACTATAATGTTTGGGTGATGGTGTTGGAAAAAGCTGGACAAAGGGCAGCTGTCCACCATGTTTTAGTCTGTCTTATCATTTATGTTATTGCAAGCAAGAAACGTCCCAGGTTTAGACAACAGACAAAAAGTCCAAAGCATAACAGCACATCTCTTTAAACAGCCATGCAAATCTCTCTAAACAGCTATGGGATTGTGGGTCTCTGCTCCCAGAATGCATTGCTTGAATTAGCTAAGGCTGAGTGGCTTTTGTGTTATTTTCATTTTTTTGGGGTATATTGATGGCATGAGAGATACATGTTTGTGTTAATCTTATTTCTATGTTTCATTGTTTGCTTGTATGATGAGTTTTTTATTTTTTTTTTAAACCGTGACTCTAAGGAGTGTGGTAAGCAGCCAAGTCCCTCCCCTGACGTTGCTTTGTAGGCTATTGCCAATGCACCTAATATTGGCCTGAGCCATTGTCAACGTCAGCTATTGTCAATAGAGACTTGGTGTCTGCTGCAACAATGGGGTGATTGCTCATGTTATTGGGGCATAGTAGGCTGCTATCGGCTGTGTCAGTGTGGGCAGCTCTGCCAAGTTCATGCTATGCTAACAGCAGCTGTGCTATCGTCTTGTCAGGCGGTGCGTCCAGTATATGTTACAAAGACAGAAATAGCGCCCTCAACAGGTGTTGCGCCCTTTGACACGGCGCGTCTTTTGGGTGCGAAAATACGGTAACTGCATACTGTAATTATGAATGATCCACAAATTATTTAAAAAAATAAATAGGTTGGATTCATTTTACTGATTTCAAGTGCTTGCTAAAGTATTTCAGAAAAAATGCCTTGGTTTAAAAAAAAATACTTTTCAGAATCATAATAGCTTTGCAAACAGTTAATACTACTCAATGTTTGATTAAATTGTATGCCAGAGACCATTGTCAATTGGAAGCTGGATATTTGTGCATCCAATATGTTTATTACTACATTACTAATATTAACTGTAATTTTACTTGTTTTATACACAACGCATCAATATCATTCAATAACTGTCATCTGGTTGCATTTTACTGCTGGTTGCAGATGCGTATGAGACAAGGGGATGCTGTACCAAAAGACACTTGGACAGCTACTGCTATATTAGATGTGAGCCATGTACATTTCCATTTCATTTACTTTTATTTAATCAGTTTGTGACTATTGATATTCAATGGAATGTTTCATTTCATATAATCAATGAACTGGGCTTTTTGATTTAACCTCTTTTCTCTTGAATGTATTATTATTATTATTATTATTTTCAAATACAGCCATTTGAAAATACAATTTGGATTAGGCAATAGCAGGCAATAGGGTTGACAGTACTCGCTCAAGTAAAATCATTCAGCATGATTCCGAATGACAATAGAATTGCAGGCCATCAATCAGGAATCAGAAAAGCAAAATCTTTCATCACATATCTCGACTATCTCAAATTTTACTGCATGTTGTCCTATTGCCTAACCCAAAGCTTTGTCTACCTTGATTTGTACGATTGCTTGATTCTGTTGACTACTCTGTCTGATTCGGGATTAAAATAGAATTCAAAGCGCCTCCAAAAAAAAAAAGTGTAGGCTTTGTGTCTATGCAAAGCTGTCAACTTTAAAACACCTGTCAAGAACATTATTCGAGGTCAAGTGGGCCAAAGAAGTAAAATCATCGCCTAATAACTGTAAATAACAATCTGTTGGTGTTTTAATGCAATGCACATACAACTGCAAAGCATCTACATTACGAAAATCTTCATATTTGATAATTATCCATCTACTAAATATTCTGAACAACCTCAGATTTCATGAGAGAAAATGTGCAATTTGCTTCAGTTTATCATCTACATTCATCTATGTTTGCATAATCTGATCGCAGTGATTGAGTATAGTCCATAATTACACCAAACTTTTAAGTCACATTTATTTGGAACTTAAACTATAGTATCTGACTTTGAATATGTCGGAATTGTTTGTGTGAAGATCTAGGAATTATTTTCACTCCATTTTGTTCATGGGGATAATTCTTGAAACCTAAATTAACTGTTAAAAACATACCAAATAAAGTGAAAGCTCCACTTGTGGGGGGAAAAAAACTGCTAGTACCCACTGTTGATGAAAGGAGAATAATAATTCCAAAATAAAGAAGGAAACTAAATAAGAGCAATGCTTAATATCAATGTAATGAAGATTAACCAGCGAAAACCAGATATTCCTTTTTGAATTTTGGTTCACCAGAATTGTTTAATAAAAAAAAGCAAAGTCATGACACAGGTCTGGTCAAAAATTATGGTACTACATATATATATTTTAATTTATTTATTTTTTGGGCATTTATCCTACAAGTACATTCGAACGTATTTGCAAATCTATTTAAACGAATTTGCCTGACAAAAATGTTTACTCCATATTGGCAATTGCTTCCTTCCGTACAAATTGATTGCTTACAAGTTTTTAGACACCTGTAATGCTAATTAGAGCATACACCTTGGTTGAACATGTCCCTATATGGTCCAACGCACTCTATGCATGCATTATTGCCACATTTAGGGTACGGAGGCGTGCTAATTTTCGGTCCAGTCTGACATGTAGTGATAGCATCAAACGCTTTCAAAGTCTGCTGAAATGTCAAGCTACTGTAAATGACGTTTTACTTTATGAATTGCTCCAGTTCTCCAAGTCTCTGCAAAACGATCAAAGCAAAGTATCTGATTTAGTGATCTGTTTGGTGTTTCTGAGAACATCATCACATCGGTAAAGCTGGGTGCCTCGCATAGACGGGAATGGGAGGGGGGAAGTGAGAAAGAACGTGGCATTGTGACTCGCCGGGGATTCAAGCCTTGAGAAACAAAGAGGAAAAACGGACAGACTATCTTCATCGATTCAGTGTTGCAATAGTTTCATTGTCTCACTGAATGTATAAACGTTCTATCTCCTTTGTACAGTAGTACCGTCTCACTGGTGAATGTGTTCAAATAAAAAGCTGAACATAATGGCCGACACACTACAGAGTTGGTTGGAGGAGCTATTCCCTTGTCTTTAAAAGGTCACTTCTTCGGTCGACATTTCCACTTCGGAAAGCACCTGCTCAGAGCTATAGAATATAAACCCATGTTAACACAATTTTAAAGAATGAGGTTATTTTTCCTCCAGATGGCCTCCCAGTAGCTTGGAATAAACGGAAACCGGAAGCTGGTATGCGTCTGAATCTTTACACTGGAAAAACGTCATGAGCTGCCATGGACAGAGTCCATCCTTTTCAATATTTTCAAGGGGTATAATTATTTCTGTCCAGGCCTGTTTCATGACTTCCTTTGAACCGCAGTTCAAAAGTAATGTCTGATTTTCATTGTGTAATTTTCATTACATTTATATTTATTATTATCATTCATTTGTTATCAAATGGAGTACCAACAATTTAGTCCGTGTATGTGTTTATTCACCTATTTGTTTACTATGTACTCCAATTGGCTGGCAAACCGCTCAGGGTGTACCCCACCTACTACGCGAAGACAGGTAGGTTAGATTCCAGCACGCCTTGCGAGAAGAGCCTCAGATAATGGATGGATGGATTTACCATCTACTGCTCTATAAACTGTATGCATTAAACATGCATAGAAAATGCAAACATATGACATTGCCGAAACATTAGGATTCCACCAAACCAAAATTTTGTAGTGAAGCCGTTGATTAACATTCAATTAGACATTTTTAAGCTCTTGCTACAGCAAGTATTACACAGAACTGGCGCTTGAAGACGAACCTAAGCAGTCACAACGGCTCCTCAAACCACCTTGCACACCCACAATGCTTTATGTATCGAAGTGTCGAACCAGCCCTTGAAAGGATAGCAAGAAGGTAGTCGATCAACAATCATTTTAATGCAAATACGATGGGTCACAATGTGAGCTGTAACCACGTCAAAATAAAGGCAACAAACTTGCAAAAGCTGTCTGCTCAACCTTCTGCTCTCTTCCACAAGCGCCAGACTCTCCCTACACAAATAAACAGGCTCCCGGTTCCTTCTCTTTGCGCCTGCTCTCATAGTCAGTCAGAAATTATGGAACACTTATGAAAATGTCACATAACCGCCGGGTCGTTACAGTATCCTTGCATTGTTATAGTCACCCTGCATGCCAGATAGTATCCCCTGGTGGCCTGATATTGTTTTACAGACTGTAAGTTTGACACCTCTGTCAATACTCTTTGACGGAAATCCTAGCTATTGTGTGCATTGGATTTTGTTAATTGTGATCTGCGTTTTGCATCCACCAACTGGAACAATGTTGTGGAAATGTTAGCTGGGAGGACGGGTAAGATTATACGATTACGGAATTGACAAAATGGATGCATATCATATATCGAATGCTTATAATATTACAAATGTGATTTGTTTTCAGTTATTTAGAGTCCTGAGTTTTGATTTGGACTCCTGAGATGTGCACGTTCTCAAAATTATATTACAATAGCGCTGATACTTTTCTTTCATTCTTTTGACCAATTTCTGCCAGAAATATTTTTATGATTTTTATATAGCGGCAGTAGCAATACTGAGCGCATTTACAATTGGCTACAGGTCTGTTTAGTGTCACTTCAAAATAAAGTGAGCAAAGTGACACAGTCATAGTGTGTTCTTGTAATGGGTTTCTAATTTGCTTCATGAACCAGTTATATTTTTCACTCCTATAGATGGCATTCCCTGTTCAACATTGGGCTGCAAGTACACTGACTTGCAATTTCTTTAAGCCCTTTATTTAAACCAACATCTAGAAAAGTCAAAATTTACAACTGGTTCATGAAGCAAATTTGAAGCTTCATTTTCCAAACCACTGGTGTGTTTTATAGGTTAAGAAAATATATGTGATTCGTTATTGTGATTAAAAAATGGACCATCTTGTTTCAATATCCCCAAGCACTTGTTAAAACACCGTTATTTTGTCTTTCAGAATTTTTTTATGTATATGTTGACATTCATTTAAAACAACATCAAAAACGATAAGAAGTCTTGTTGTTCAGTCCTACTGTTCTGGATTAAATTAAGACGAAAGCCCAACATAGCCATTCCAGTAATTTGGAGTACAATTACGAATGTACACGCCATTAGAAAACATTTATTCACTTTAGCAACTTGAGTTGGTGCCCAAAGCGCTACACATTCATACACGCCGCTGCACAGTCCACTGGGAGCAAATTAGGGTTCAGTGTCCTGCCAGGGACACTTCAACATAGTCACGACGGTTGAGGATCGTACCCACAACCCTCAGGTTGGGGGACGACCACTCTACCACTTCGCAATGCCGCCCAATTTGATTTTTTTTGCCTGTTTATTTGCTAAACTCTTGATTTAAAATGTGTGGGGTGGTGCTGCATGTCAGGGAATCTTCAGGTCCTTGTAAATATTGAGAACATTTGAACATTGGCATTCAATAGAGAAAGATCTTCCTTTGAAATTCTCTTAATTCAACTGCGGATATAACATGATCAATTAAAGGCTAGAATTCATCTGCAATACCTGAAGATACCCTGAAGGCAAAATCAGTTCCTCTCTTATAAGATCCCCAATAAATATTCCCTCTGCTTTTTTTTTGTTGTTGTTGAGCTCATTCACCTCTCACATTTTATTTGTGTTTACAGCCATTGGAGCTGCTTTGGCACTCCCTGGACGAGTGGCTCGTACTGATCTCTACTGAACTCGACAGAAACAGGAACCCTTCATCCACCTCTTCCAGCAGTGAGATAGCCTCCCTGCTCCTAAAGCAGCGGGAAGTCGATCACTCGAGCACTTCACCAAAGCTCCCCACCTCCCTGGACCCTCAGATTGTCATGGAAACAGAAGTGTATGCTGATGGGGAAGACGTTATTTCCATGACAGCCAATCGTCTCAGTGCTGTGATCCAGGCATTCTACATGTGCTGCTCTTGCCAGATGCCACAAGGGTTTGTCTACTGCACTGACTATCAATCTATAGAGAAGGCAAGAAGCATGGCTTTTATTGTAGGATATTTGTAGTGGTACGCCATTGCACAATGCAAGCATGTAAGTCCCATTCTAACATAGGGGACATTCTTGGTCGCTAGCACGATAAGAACACCAGCAATACTCATCAAAAGATCCCTGATCACCTTTTTAAAAAATAGGAACAGATGCTGAGCGTGTAAAAAATAATGCCTAATCGAACTCAATTCCACCAAGGGCCTGATTTCCTCAAGATTTTCCCATGTAAAAATGGCCGCAAACATAATTGCCCCCACAAACAGATGAGGAACTTGATCTACTAACTGAGCACCCTCCAGTTTGCGTCTGGCTAACAGGCAGTGTTGCCGTGCTGTTCTTTTTGCGCGTTCGAGAAGTATATGCAAATAGATGAATTCATCATATGATTTGATTAGCAAACCAGACATGAATTGCAACATCTGATTACGTGCCTTCAAATACCACATCTGAAAGGAATGTACAAACCGGCGTGCACAGTGGTGCTCGTGTCACAGGCAAAATGAAAGGCAGCATGGAGAACCTTTCACTCGTGTACATATTTTTTTTTTAACTTTATAAACTAACATTATCGCAACATATTTTGGCAATGCAAATCTATTTGGATGCTGGATTCCCTGAAATTAACGAAGCGATAGATTTCTTTTCGTCTTCCACTAGCTCTTCCAATTCCATCACTTGAAACTTAATTTTCCCATTCAGTGCTCTCCCAAATATTCAGTGGTGAAAAACATCTTTTTTTTTTTATTTTTATGAGGCTCAAAATTTCTTATAAGGCAGTCTACACCACTTTCACACCTGTTTCTAGGCTAGCAAAGAACATTTTGCTAGGTCTAACAGCTCACCAATGTGAAAAAACAAAATGTATCTAAAGTAATTTTTGTTATGGGACAAGCCCAAGAACAGGACCAAAGAGAGCCCGCTGAACCTCACATCAGCAAGCACTTTGGAAACAAAAGCAAGGACATGGAAACCTGAACAAAAGATTGTACAACGCCTTTCTGCCTCAAAAAGTTGGGATAAGAGTGACAGAATAAAGACAGATGGAGAGAATAAATGAGAGAAGTGTGATCTTGGAAATCATTCATGATCAAATCGCTATACTCCATGTCGTACATGCACAGACAACACAGATAAAACGGACCGTGACTGACAAACAACGCATGGGCCTGTTTTGAATTATTTTAAGAGCACGTTGCAGGTGTACTTTTGTTGTAAATGATCCCTGTTGAGCAACAAAGACTCTCTGATGTGGAGTCTTAACTAATTTGTGCACAATGGAGTTGTTGTTCAAAATGATTTCGTCCCTTTTCAAAAAGCTAATGAAGAGTAGCTTTACCGTTGTTTTTACTGTAGCGAGCCAACATTTACTGTATATTCACTGTTGGGGGATAGTTAACTCGTTATTTAAAGACTGAACAATTTTTATGTTACAATGGGTTAGTGGAGTGTTGTTGTGGTCTTTAAAACAGTAGTTCTCTTAGGAGAGTATAAAAATTACATGATGTACAGTTTGAAGTTTGTATTCAGTGAACTACCACTGGTACTTGTTCTACTACAATTATTGCTATTCGTATTGCCTTCACTAATATCAAATATACATAATTGGAAGGACACAATTACATCTTAAAATGGATGGTGAAATATTTCTATTGTCCTCTTTCCCTCTGTTTGAGTTGCCTTGTCTGCCTACTTGTTTATCTTCACACATTATGACATTAAACTCTCCCCCAGTCTGTAATTATGCTCCATTAGATCATTAAGTGCTTTAATTAACAGCCAAAGGAATTCCAGTATTGGCCTGACTGCTGGAATCAGATGCTTGTCGTCCTGTTTTTGTTGTGTTTTTCGCCCTGCTTTTGATTAGAAGTCTGGACTAGCTTTGTCTGCTATGGCAATTCATCATAGTCATTGTGGACATTTGGCTGTTTCAGATGAGTAATCTATATCTAATTGGAAAGTGGAGGCTGCCACCGAATTGTTGCTGCTGTCTATTTCGCTCCCCTTTCTCACTCATCATTTCTTCTCTTTCCTCACCCAGAATGACATCCCCTCACTTCATTGAGTTTGTCTGCAAGCATGACGAGGTGCTGAAGTGCTTTGTAAACAGGTGAGTCAGTGTGGGACAAAGCCATACATCACACTCCTCGTAGTGCCAAGAGACTAGCTATTGATTAGGAGGGGGGGAAATGTCAATGAGTTTACTATGACTTTTGCTTACTGTTCACATCTTCATATCTTATTTCTGTCTTTCCTTATGTGTGCTCTCGCTTCATAGGAATCCAAAGATAATCTTTAACCACTTCCACTTCCTGCTGGAATGTCCAGAGCTGATGTCACGTTTCATGCATATCATTAAGGGCCAGGTATGAAAGACGCAATCGGACATCTTTACTATGTAGAGGAATTGATAATGGAAAAGCAAGATTGGACCTTAAATATTTTTTAAGCCTAGTATCGCAATTGTAGATTTTCCACTCAAGTGAGATGCTCTATCAGATTTTCCGTAGCACTCATCTCTGTTAGTCCTTTGAAATGGAAAGACCTATTGTGTTGGCTCACGGTTCGACATCTTACAGTAGCTGTCTGCTCAGCCATCTGCTCTCTTCCATGTGCATCAAGGTCCTCCCCCACGCAAACATTCTCCTTCCTTTCTTTGCGCCTGCCCCCTTAGTTTTCTCATCCCATCAAAAGTTGGGACTCAGCCTCACTTCACTGCCTCATTGATAATTGAAAATTATGGTACCCTTGACACAACACATACATGCAAGGTTACTACTGTATTTTTTTTTCACTTTTAAACTTTTCCCCTGGGCCGTTTATTTTTTTTCACACCCGAATAAAAGACATTGACAGAAATTTTGGGAACTGTGTGCAGTGGATTTTAGTGACTGCTTGAAACAGTTTGTATCTGTATGTCTATGAGCTGTTCTGGGCAAAATGATTGCACACTATGCATTGTAACCAGTAAAACTAAAAAGAGAATATAATGTTGAATATGGTATATGTACTCCCTCAACTCATTCACTGCCATTGACAGATATCGAAGCCAAAAAGTACATTATAGTATTCATATTTGATTTGCAGCATTGAATCCTCTTTAGGTACAGATTATGATGGTGTAGGCCCTAGTTTTAATTACCGACTTTAATTTGGTGAATTTGATTTCACCCGATTCCTCTTTCAGTATGCCTCACAGCCCAAGAGGACAAGCCACTCTCTCTTCCATGCTCACCCTTCGCTCTACCTCTCCCACTTAGAGAACAAAGGCATACATTATGCAAATAACGCTCAGCTTCAACTCAGAGGAGTATTTCAACTATGAAGTCCTTCTAGGCTGTCGGTTGAAACTGAAAATCCAGAGTCTTACATCGGAAAATGATTCGAAGTGCTAATGCATTTAATGGACGAAGTGCTTTCACTACTTTGTGATGATATTGCTTGTGCTTTCCACTGCAGCCCTTCAAGGATCGCTGCGAGTGGTTCTACGAGCATCTTCTGGCTGGACAGCCAGACTCAGACATGGTTCATCGTCCGGTCAATGAGAGTGACATCCTGCTCATCCATCGAGGTGCTCACATCAAAAATATTGACAGAAGAAACTTCCCAACAAAGTGAAAATGTGTTGCTTTTGGACTTCTCTTGTAATCCAGTCGCAACATTGAGTAAACGTATAAATACATTTAATACAAGAGCTTTGAAGATTCTGCCCTCATAAAGATAACGCTCAGTTTTGGTTGACTCATTGTCACAGATGTATTTATTTCATCCCTTTGCTGTAAAACGGCACCGCATCACATTGAGGTGTGTTTCTAATTGTTACCTCCTTAGAGGGGCAAAGTATTTGAAACACTATGAAAGGTAGAATTTTTGTTCATGGCCTTGTTGGGATATTGAATGAAGTGTTTGATGGGTGTATTTCCATTTTTTTTTTGCAAAATCCCTTTTGGAATCCTGCAATCAGATTCAATATTTCGGAGCAGCTGTGAGATGGTTTCAAAGTCTACCAACGAGAAACTGAAGCAAGGGATTGCTGTCCGCTTTCATGGCGAGGAGGGGATGGTGGGTTTTTGGATGGTGGCAATCTATTTATTTATTTTTTTTTTTTTATCAATAAAACTTTTATTGGCCTGCTTGGTTGTCAGATTATTAATCACCACTGATGCCACTCTGTCTTGTCTTTCTTACAGGGTCAGGGTGTTGTTCGGGAGTGGTTTGACGTCCTGTCCAATGAGATAATCAATCCAGACTACGCTCTCTTCACTCAATCAGCTGATGGTACACAGCGTTTATCTTTTGCTGCGACCATTCAGAATGTCAAGTGCAAAATTGTTTGGCTGAATTATTTTTTTCTCATGTATTTGTGTGCTTGCTTTGTTACAGGTACCACTTTCCAGCCCAACAGTAACTCCTCAGTAAACCCAGACCACCTGAATTACTTTCGATTTGCAGGCCAGATCTTGGGTTTGGCTCTGTATCACAGGCAGCTGGTTAATATCTATTTCACCCGCTCCTTCTACAAACACATTCTGGGTAAAAAGGATTTCTGAAATATGAATATGAAAAATATCTCATGTCAATCATGTGGGGTGTGAGGGGGGTGCAGTGGGGTGATCTTGCCCCTACAAAACTTTGTATGCATTTGACTGTTTCAGGAATCCCAGTGAACTACCAGGATGTGTCATCCATTGATCCAGAGTATGCCAAGAACCTGCAGTGGATTTTGGACAATGACATCAGTGATCTGGGTCTGGAGCTCACCTTTTCTGTGGAAACAGATGTGTTTGGTGCCATGGAGGAAGTCCCACTCAAACCAGGAGGCACAAGCATTATTGTGACTCAAGACAATAAGGTACAGCCTTTCACCACATATACAAATTCTAGTCAACCAATATGCATATCGAAAGCTGTATTTTCTTCGGAAGGATTCTAAATGAGTAATTTGAATTTTGGCATTTACCTATAGTGTATATTAGCCTTCACTGGAAGGCTGGACTCTTTTTTTTATTTTTTTTTGCCAACCGCAAAATAAATGACGTTAATATGCTGAATAAGAGAAGCATTTCTATTTTTTATTATTATTTTTTTTAATAAACCTTTGAATGGGGAAAAGGGAATTCAGCCTGACTTAATAAATTTATGGATACTTTGAGCATAATTCTAATTGTAAATTGAGTGAGTTGTTTTTGTTTTCAGTATGTGAGTTCTCATACAGTATTTGAAATAATTGTAATAAGTTTTGTACAATTTAATTAAATACATTAATGCAAATGTTTTGACTTTTTCTTTTGTCAATGAGGTGGTCTTTGTTCCTGATATTTCATGAATATTTGAATACATTATTTTTTACAGTAGGGCAATCGGAATGAAACCTAATTTACAGTACGTGTGTTTGTATTTCCAATGACAGTTGGGTGCATGGGCAGTACCACTTTCTTTCTATTGATGGCACTGTCCTATAAAGCATCAGCTGTGTAGAGTCCAGGGTAACAATGAGCCTTGTGTCTTTCACTTGTCTATCTACATTTCCCAAAGACTTCAATCCTTGTGTGTGCGTGTGTCTGTATGTGCGTGCATGCCAGGCTGAGTATGTCCAGCTGGTGACTGAGCTGAGAATGACAAGGGCCATCCAGCCTCAGATAAATGCCTTCTTGCAAGGATTCCACACTTTCATCCCGCCTTCGCTCATTCAGCTTTTTGATGAATATGAATTGGTAAGTGGTTGTCCTTGCCTCTCTTTTTATGTTGTGCTCCTCTTCCACAGTTGGTATTCTCCTTGTTCCCCTTTGCTGGCATGTCCCACTTGCATCTGATGTAGGGATTGATTAGACATGCCTAGCTTGGGGGTGGAAACAGGAGGCTTGGGTCACCTTGAAGCCCCTCCTCCTTATTTAGCTCTAGCCGATGTTTGCGTGTCGGCAGATTTAATGTTCTCACTCACAGATGGATCAATTGTATTATTCCACCCTGCGTTTGTTAGACACACCTCGGTCACGCTGTCATTTCTCCCCTTCATAGTATTGACTGACTGACAAACCTGTTTTATGATTTTACAGCACAAAATCATTCATAGCTACCTGCAACACTACGAAAATTGTAAATTTGAAACAAAACGCAAGGTCATATCCTGCATTTGTTGAATTCTGATTGCAAACCACAAAACGTAATGTGTTATCCATACACGCTGTCATAGGGTCATTTTTTTTTAAGCCTCTCCATTTTCATTTCATTGCACCTACCAGTCATACTAAAAACAAAAACTTAAAATTCTATATTCTAGCATAGGGAATGTTATGGCAATTTTCTAATTAATTCGAACAGATTCTGTTTTCAGCTGCCCTCAATGGGCGACATTGAACTGAAGTGCTTTTCTGCTTCATCGCTGCTTCTAGTCGGCACAGCGCCCCACGTCACGCTACCAACCAATCAAATTGCATATTCCTTTAGATCAGCGATATGATTTTGTTCGTACGTTCACTAACTTTTCAGACCAAAGTAAGGATTCATTTTCTTCAAAGAAATGGCAAAACGAGTGTCTTCCAATTTAAAAGTATTGCTGTATACCCTGTATCTCAAGTGTGAGGTTTTTCTATCTCTCTTTGTCTTCTCTGTTGAGTCACAGAGAGCTGTAGTGGACATGCCTTCACTTGCATGTGCGTTGAGATGAACTACGTCTCTGGTTTCGATGCGTAACAGGTCGTCTTTCACTCAGTATTTCATACTTGTTCCATTGTCCGATAGCAGAAATGGAAAATATGCGAATGAGAAGAATGTCATTAGGAATTCCACTGTGTATGTGCACAGATAGCAGAGCTCTGGTTTTTCACGTGTTCTACCCCAGGGCTGGTCAACCTGGCTGTGGCACTGCCATGGTTGCTAGCATGGGGTCTGACCTCTCTCCAACCTATCAGCAGATCAATAACCAATGACCTGTATTCTATCATCTTGATTTACTTGGAATTTAGATGTCAACATTCAGATGAGATCTTGTACAAAGTATAAGTGTTGATGTTCCTAGACAAGTCGTTCTTTTGAACGGCTATTTTGGGAGGTGCAATTGTGCATTGTCATTAGTAGTAGAAAATAACACCTCCGGATTTTGGAGCATGAATTTATTACTGTATATTGTGGTGAGTTGACTCGTACTGTAACCGAGGAAATAGTCCTGGACAATAATTTCCAAAAACGAGTTTTGAGGCGCTGCAAAATAAAATGAAGCTACTCACATTTTGACGCATGACAGATTTATTCTGTTGACGCAAGTGAAGGATGAGGGATGGTTAGGTCTTTGACATTGTACGTTGCAATAACATTCTTCCATGTTTCATGTAATAGTAAGTTAAACTGCTGTATTATAAAACGTAAAAGCAATAATACATACTCAGCATTAACTGACACATGATGGATACACCCGGATACGTCTCTGAAAAAAAGAGGGAGATTATTGTGTGCTTGGGAGATGGGTCTTCACATTAATCCTGCTATGCTGCTAATATGATCTTTAAAGGTGGCATTCCAGAAGTACGTTTTATTTAATGTATTCTTTTATAATCTCCATCATTCTATTGGGTTTGTAAGATAATTTGGGTTGCAAATAAGCAGGATGCCCTTTATCAAGATATTTTCATCGGTCATAAATAAATTGCTTTTAATGGACTGACTTATTAATATTAAAAAAGAATTCCAAATGTAGATAAGATATGCTCCGACTAAGTGTCTTGTTTTAATTTGATATGAAAAACAGCTTTCCTTTTATTGGTAGATGCCAGTATGTGGGAGTCGCTTCATTGTGTTGGCTCTTTTGGAATTCAGTGGGCCAGAATTGTGCTATGTTTAGCACATTTTATAGAACATGGCACCCTAAGCTTTCACACACGCTACATACAATCTGTATTTCTGTGTTTTAAGCGACGCAGCCACATGCACACCAGTCTCAGTCCCCCTCTGGCGGTTGCGAAGTCACGCAGCGTTACCATGGGGGTGTACCATTATTTGAAGCAAAGAATTCAAACATTTAAATTAAAAATTGTAGTATAGTGTACATTGAAAACGTGCTAGGGAAAGACTCTGTTCATGCAGTGCTCAGTTCCCCTCAGAATGCTCACTGGGCAGCGGTGAGTTTACAGGAGCGTCCACATTGACGTGGTTCTTCCTGTGTGTGTACTGGCACTTTGACTGTCGATTTGAAGGCCATGGGACATTAGTCGGCTAGGAACCATTTGATGCATGGACATCATCCTGCATCTAGGGGATGACTGCCTGAGATAAGGAGATGTTTAATGTCTGTTAACGTCCATACCAGCTTCGGGGCGCTGTCCCACAAAGCCCGCCCTTGACTGTTGTCGGGGCCAGCTGCCTTATGTGTATTAATCCCGTTCACGGACCTCCACACATCAGCCTGAGTAATTCATGAGTCATTCAAGAGGCATTTCATCTACTTCAGAAGTGATTCTGTTGCTGTCAGATTTGTTGCGAGCATCAAAATAGGTGAATTAGTTAAATTCATCACAGAGTGCTGGGTCTGGTGAGCATTGTGCATCAGGGTGATAGTTAGATGCACTCTGTGGCTCGTTGGTGCTGAAATGTCCTTCGATTCTCCAAACAAAAACAAAACTTGATTCTGATGCCTGGAGTCGGCTGCCTCCTGGCTATTCTGCGAGCAGTTGGATTACTTGACCGAAATGTAGTATGCCTGGCTTTCAAAAGAAATGTTTTTACCTCAGTATACATCCTGGGTTTCTGATTGGGGTGAGTGGTGACGGTCTTGGTGTTGATAGCATAACATCCTCTATGCACTTAAAGATAAATCCCAGAACAGATGCTGCATATTCATCCACCATTCAAGCACCTCTCCTTCTTGTACATCAGCCTCTGTGAATATGCTCCAGTCTGTGCATGCGAAGCGGCCCTTCAGTGGCGGTGCTCTGCTCTGGCCTGCTGTTTGTGCTGTGAGCACCGTCACTTCACAAGTATTCAAAACCTTTCGCATGAAGCTCAAAATTAAGCTTCGGTTATCAGTTCCAGGGGTCAATTAGTTTTTACGTAGTGCCAGATAAGTTTGGATATTGTTTTTGTTTTCCTTGAAAAGTCTTGCGATAACACGGCTCAAGTAGATGATTGCATAAACCTTTCCTTAGGGAAGAAAAATGCAACACCAACGGTCAAAAATTCTCTGGATAAAGTTAGTGTATCAATGTCAATAGAAGCCTTTCCAAATATACACATTTGCAACAAAGTGATCCTCTTGAATAGAAGGAAATTTAGACTGTCAGAAGACAAAATGCGTGTCCTGTTGGAATCAGATGGAGAGATGAAACCAAAATGAACTTTTATCAAAATTATGGGAATGGAAAAACATGGAGATAGAAATAATAATAAATAATACACTCACAAATGCTACAGAGCTGACCAACGCGTTACAGTTCACAGCTGGGTTATGACCCTAAATAAAATGTAAATACAACTTAAAAGGTCATTTGAAAGGGAATAGTGGGACTGTATCTTGCTAAATGGATGCCCGTCAATTTAACTGAATGGTGTATGTATTTTCAAATACGCCATTTGTCCAAATATTGTTAAAATTCCAAAAATCACGTTTCTGTGCCTCAATTAGCTCTAACTCCTCATAGTAAATTCTCAATTATTTTTGTGAACTTCTTAGATTAAAGCTAAGCGTCTACACAGCTGAATCCCTCTTTCAATCTTGGTTTTACTTCAAATTCAGTTTATATGGAATGTCAACGCAAAATCATATTTAATCATTGATAAAGAACCATCTTAATCTGTTCAATAGCGCATAATATTTTGTTGGACATTTTTTTTTGTTTTGTTTTATTTCCTTTAGCATCCCGTTGCTAGTCCACCATAGCGTGTGGCCGCTGTTTGCGGCACAAAGACTGAAAGGCATAGCTGCAACTTATTGCTGTCCATGTAAACAGCACAGCCCGGATAAGATGTACAGCTTATTCATAATCATTCACATACCTCTTAGAGTGAATGCTCAATTGCGCCATAAATTCACAGACGGCTGTGACACATTACTGGCGATGATACGTTCCATACAACAAGCCAATCACCGTGTAAAATAAATTTCCCTCCCTGCATGTTGTGCTCGTGTGCAGGAGCTCCTTCTGTCAGGGATGCCAGAGATTGATGTGCAGGATTGGTGGAGGAACACTGAGTACACCAGCGGCTACGACCCTCAGGAACCAGTCATTCAGGTGAGCTCTTTATCTACTGCTGCGACTTGGACTGATTCCTCTGAGATTTAATGAGACTCATTTACTTCATCTTGACTACTACCTTTCTGGCTGCACAAACAGATTAGTTAGAAAGGTATTGGAAGGACAGTACATAGGCCCAGTTTAATTTCCTGATCATTTTAGTCTTCGACTGAGATGTCCATATAATGTTGGGCATATTTGAAAAGAAATGCCGATAGATAATAATTTTTATTTATTTATTTTTGACGAATGAGACACACCTCCAAACTCTAACAATTATGCCTTTTTGCTTTGTTAATTCATGTGCATTGTCCTGAAGAAAAAAACACGGTGACCAAAGGACAACAAGACTTAGCCCATGGGTCTGTTCTAATAATAGCTCACTAAGGATGGGACACTGTGATTTACAAAGTAGAATTAAAACAGAAAACGAATGTTAACATTTTTTATTTTATTTTAAATGCTGCATGTTTCTTAATATATCAAATACTGCATGTTTCTTAATATATCAAATATTCTACATTTTGCTTAAAAATAAAACAGTGTTCAATGGGGAAAAATACAGAATTTTTTGTGTTTTGAAAAAGGACATTTTAGAACTATAATTTTAATACAGTGATATTTTTGGTCGCGGTCATTAGAATTTAATATCCGCCCATGCCTCGTCAGTACATCTGACAATGATCTGCCACTTTGTGTGACATTGCCATTTCACAATCAACATACAGCTTTTAGCCCTCGAGCACAAAATCCCAATTTTCAGATAATCAGTTGCTGAAGTAAAACCTTTTTATTTTAGCTCAGAGCTTTACTCAGTCCAGTATGGGGAGCTATTGAATGTATGAAGTGTGGAGGATTATGTTATTTGGCAATACTTGAACTCATTTGACTTTAGTTTACTACTTGTTCAGCTAACTTGACTGTGTACTTTGGCATACAGTGGTTTTGGAAAGTTGTACGCCAACTAACCCAGGAGGAACGAGTTCTGATGCTTCAGTTTGTCACTGGAAGGTTTGCCTGCACTATTAAGAACATTGTTTTAGATTAGTTTTCAGTAAGGCCGTTGACCCATTTTCACCCTTCACTATCAGTTCCAGAGTTCCTCATGGCGGCTTTGCCTATTTGATGGGAGGCAGCGGTTTACAGAAGTTCACGATTGCTGCAGTGCCATACACCTCTAACCTTCTGCCTACCTCCAGTACTTGGTAACCACCCCACATTTCTTTTTTTAAACCAGCGCATATTTATCTTTGTTAACAGTGTGTGGATGTGTGTGAATAGTTAGGTCGGTTAAATTTCTGCAATGACTGCATCTTATTTACAAATTGCTACGGTCCTCTTTAACATAAGTACCCTTTAACGTAATCTCTTCATAACAATCAAGGTATAAACATTATTTACCGTAATTTCCAGACTACAAAACGCACCAGATTAAAAGATGCAACAGGTAAATTTAGCCATAAAACAAATATATACATATATCGGTTGCATTGCATTATTAGACGCTTGTGTCCACGCTATAACATTTGATATTTACGAATGAACGTGTCACACAGATGGATTTAAAAAAAAAAGAAGTTTTTTTTCAACACTGGTAACTGGTGAACATAGCATTTTCTTTCCGTTTTGTCATTTGGTTTAATTCCATCTAGAATACATATAAAACATGACTGATATGAAGATTCAGTATGAGCGTGCGCCCAGTTTCATTGATCCACTGTGACGTGTTCTGCAATTTCATAGGACAGATGTGATAAGACTATCGGTAAATGGGTTGGCGGCATGAAGCTCCTAAAATCCATAAATGAAATGTGTATCATTTAAAGCCGCCGGGTTCAAAGCGTGGGAAAAAAGTAGCATCTTGTAATCCAGAAATTATAAATCGAATGGGTGAAAACGATACAGGTATCGATATTGGGCCGATACCAGCTTTATTTTTGTGTAAATGATATCTTTACGACCGCCAATACCAGTCACAGATAAGCGCCTTCTTGCGGCCTTTTTTCATTTTTTTTTTTTCAACAGTCTTCATCAGGGTTCTTCAATCCTGTGCCTCGAAGTCCACTGTCCTGCCTGTTTTCCAACTCTCCCTGTTGCAACACATCTGATTCAAATGATCAGATAATCAGCAAGGTCTGCAGAAGCCGGAAAACGATCCTGATTATTTGAATCAGATGAGTCGCAGCAGTGAGAGCCGATAAAAAGGCATGACCGCGAATCTCTAAGAACCGGATTGAAGAACCCTGGTCTACTTGGTTGTGACTCAGGTGATGGACACGGTACACTTTCAAATGTAAAAACCTTGGGCGCAAAATCAACTATTACACTTTAAAGTGGTCATGAACAGCTAATGCAACCCTGTTCAAATGCCACGTTTTTGTGATACAAAAAATTTGATGAATCATTTCAAACCTTTTTCACCATTAACATGACCTGCACCTTGTTCAACTTAATTGAATACAAATTACTCTGCTTTAGGGGGAAGTAAAAGAATACAACGGAGATCATGTGTGCACGTCCTCTTATAACTGGGGCTGTGGCATTGTTCAGAATTAACAAGTTACCGTCAAACTCATACTGAATGGGAGTGAGCACACACCTGCCATCGTTTATCGTGCCTTTGATTACCCCAATAAAATTTGGAAAAATTAAATTTGTAGTACTGGTTATAGGTCATAATTATTGAAATGAAATGAATTAACTTGGTCTAATTTCTTTTAACAATCTTACATTTGAATAAGGGCTGTGAAGCCTTTTGATATCCTTAGTAAAATCTGGACACATTGACACAGACGTTTTTTTTTTTTTTTTAATTATTCTATTTATTTTTTTGTTGATGGTCTTTCTTCTGGACAGACACCAGCAATCCAGCAGCTGCATATAAGGTGCTATGACCTGAGTTTTAATATTCTGACCATGTTTCCTCGATATTTCTCCCATTTCCAGTATCAACATGCTGAAACTGCCTGAATACCCCAGCCAGGAGATCCTGCGAGACCGCCTCCTGGTAGCGTTGCATTGTGGGAGCTACGGGTATACTATGGCATAAACATCTTATCGGTTTTGCTGCTTGGAGGGTCATGAACTCTCCCACCTCCAGACATTATCTTTGTATTCACTCGCTATTTTTGCTGGACATAAAAAAAGGGAAATACGTATTTGTTAAGAAACAGAAGTTGGAGTACAACATCAGACTGAAGAGAGGAGAGCAGAGCTGCCTCCAAAAGCTCTCCATCCTCACTCCTGCCTGCCTGTCAACCCTTTTCGGTCGCGCCTTCTGTCTGGTTTTTGTTGTTTTTTTGTTTTTTTTACACATTTGAAAATGATCAAAATGATTCATGATAAGAGTTACAATGTAAAGCATTTACAGATTAGGCAGGATTATTTTGCATATGTATATATTAAGAATACATAGTAAACATGAAGTTTCAGTATTTCATCAAGTCATCTTTGTGTTTTTAAACGAAATGGAATATTTTACTATTGTAACAAGGGACACGGATCAGATTTTTTTCATGCTGCAAACAATGCAATTTAATTTTTTTTTTTCAAATCCGACCTGGGCGTCTTTTGTGTGTACATAAATTGGATATGTATGCGATACATCTGCAGTATGAACGCTCATCCTGACCTATTCATCAAAAACCTAAATGCACTTTGCGTGGGTGGGGGAGAGTGCTTGGGAGCAAGACTACTGACAATCGTCCGTGAATCTGCAAAGTTGTTTTAAGTAACACTGTTGTCTTTATATTTGCCTTTAATTTAATCCCACTTGAAACATGAAGATTAAGTTGACATATCGATGGTTCTCAGAAAGTGTGGTCAAAGTGGATGGCCAAACGCTCACTCACTCGGAGAGTCATTATTTTTCTTCCGTTTCCAATCAATCACCAGATTTCACTGCTTGCTATATTGCAGACATACTGCAGAGCTAAAATAAACAAACTTGAATAAGATTTGTGCTGTTGTTTGTGCATGAATGTATTTTGAGTGATGAAAAATAGCCGTTGTGACTGCATTCTCTTAGTGGCATGACAACACTCCGATATGATTAAGAGCTCGTTATACCCTTAAAATGTACCCGCTTCAAAAACAGTTGTTACCAATAAACTGTCTAAATGTCAATCCGACACGGAACCATTTAATCAAGTCCAACACTTTCCGTAATTTTATAAGTCACCAGAAAAAATAGGTAATATTTGTTATACCATTGTTTCCACAAAATGGCACTCACGATTTACGAGTGTAAACTCAACTATATTTATATAATGTATACTTCGACCGGAACAACTTGAGTAAGTTGTACCGGAATTTAAATGGCTTTGCTGCAAAATACGAGGTTAAAATTTTTCATCGGCCATGCACGTTCAATAAAAGAGGTGATGTTTTTTTCACACTAGTTGCGCACATTATTTGTTGTGTATTCTTTTTGGCTGCCAGGATGGCCGAGTGGTCTAAGGCGCCGCGTTTCGGTCCCAGTCTCCCCAGGAGGCCTGGGTTCGAATCTCGAATTTCCCCATTGTGGGACTAATAAAGGGAATCTTATAATAAAGGGAATCTTCTTCCGTAATTAGTCTCCATGAATTTTCCGGTACACAATTTAACTAGAGGCATTCCATATATTGCGATGCAAACACTGATCGTTAGAAGTTACATACCATACCTCCAAAGTAACGCTGCGTAAATGATTGTTCACCATTCAGTTAAATGTTCAACGTACATTTGGTCATTTGCACTAGTTTTTCAACTGAATGTCTTTATATGAAGATAGTTAAGATGTTCAAGTGTAAAAATATATAGATTTTTTTTTACTGTCGTGCTCAATGCTTGTTGCTCAGGTACCAAGCACTGCAATATAAAACAATCTCTTGTGAACAAAGGGGTGAGTGAACTATCTTTATTTATTCAGAGTACACTGCAGGAGGGTTTGATTAAAAGTATGTATCATTTTGGCCTGGTTTTGAACATGCTTTTTTGGGAGGACTCTAAGTGCATGCTCCTGGACTACACTTTATGAGAACCACCCATATGTGGTGGTTGTAGTTATTGAGAAACAAAAAAAAAATACTTTATTAAATTACAATGACGTGACATCATCTTTATGATGTCTCCATAAAATGGGGTGATAGCTGCATTGCCTCATTTCTTCAAAATATTTCTACCTCCTCCTACCTCGCTATTCTGGCAATAAGTGATGATAAGGACGGGAACTTATGTCCATAGGTGGAGTGTCTTGGAGTTCACTGTTAAAGGAATGTGTGACGTGGACAACCCAGAAGATCAGATTGTGGCAGGACAAGTGTGTGTGTACACTTAATTACAATTGAGCAAGTGTCATGGAAAACTGTTTGCCGCTGAAATGGAATGGAATGAAGTCCCAGTTGAATAAGTAAGCAATAGGACATCCCTTTCTCCCCTGTGATTAAAGTCACCAGACAGAGAGATGCGTTACGATAACAGTCCGGAGCGGAGGACAGTGACAGTGATGACCCGTAAAAGGTAAAAGTGTACATAACTCACATGTATATAATTAAATGTCTAATAAAGGTTCCAGTCGGCGATCTCAAAGCTTGAACATAGAAAAACACACAAAAGCTGTTTGAGGATTGTATGCAAAGTTGACCTATTCTTACACAGGATAGAGAAGAAAACAATTAGGGGGAACAAAACTAAAGAATGGCATTTTGATTGTAATTAAAGTCGTTGTGAGTGTACTATTTTGTTATTGACATTATTACATTAAAAAGAAGAAATATTTTTGTTAAAGCTGGAGTTTCTCCAGGTATTATTTAGAACAGTACCATATTTAAGTAAAAACTCAAAGTTGTTTTGTTTTGTTTTCTACCCATACAGTAATTTAAATTAGGGCTGTTCAATATACTGAAAACATATTGTTATTGTGATAATGCCATTGAGAATGCAAAACAAGTGCAAATGTAATTATATGCTTTAATCAAATTTTGACCAATTAGATGAAACCTTAAATTCGCATCGGCATTCATATTTTTCCGCATATTTTTTTTTTCTTTCATTAGATATTTAAGATGTCGTTTCTATAGATACATGCTGAATATCGCAATAATGTCGACAATTGTCAGCAACGGTGGGCCAAACAGCCAGCAGAGAGAATGGACTGCAGGGACGGTTGTATTCATGGCATAACAGTTAACTCAAGACGTTTGTTTTCTACTACATCTTCAATATGCGCTCCCACTTAGTCGTAGACCACTGCGCATTTCAGGCAGCCTGCGTGCGCACTCCAACCGCATGTCGTTGCGGAATATTCAGTATGAGGGCAGACTCTGGACAGTTCTATTGGTCTATTGTGACATCCATTATCTGTACCGCTTCTCCTCACTAGGGTCACGGGGGGTGCTGGAGCCTATCCCAGCTATCTTCGGGCAGGAGGCGGGGGACACCCTGAACTGGTTGCCAGCCAATCGCAGGGCACACAGAGACGAACAACCATTCACGCTCACACTCATACCGAGGGGCAATTTAGAGTGTTCGATCGACCTGCCATGCATGTTTTTGGAATGTGGGAGGAAAGAGTTAAGAATTTGTTGTACATGTTTTTTTTTCTCTGAGTGCTGTTGAGTTATGGTCCAAACACACAGCGCCACATTAAGCATTTCTGATGCAAAGGTCAGGTGTTGCCGTCATTCTGCTTCAAGCAACTTGGACGCTGTATAGTGGAAAAATTACCCCATTTGTTAAATATGTTTTGACCTGGGGTTGTGCAATCAATATACTAATCAATAGTTTGGTGTTGGTCAAATGACATCCGAAGTTTTTACGTCTTAAAAATAAAGAGAGAGTTCCTCTGGCAAACAATGCAGAGTGCCACCATCTTTGTTCGACAATTCAAATTGACTTTGAGTTGAACACATTTCCCAGTGACCCAAAATTACAAAGGAAATAGAAAGTAAATATTTGTTGGGTCAATTTCACCAGCAGAGCTAACAGAAGAGTCAGCGGCTGCCAGCATGCCGTCCCCCCTCTCTGCTCTTCGCTGCTTGGCTCTGGCCGGCTGAGCCATACTTCACAAAGCTCCCGTCACGGGGATTAAGACACTCTCGAGCCGTGAGAACAGTGATCCTGCCAGTATTATATTGCTGGTGGTGGGCCGAAACCACCTAGGTTACAATTTGGTATATTTCTCTTTTTTTTTCTCAAGTCCGTACTATTGGTCCGTCCACACGTGTGGGTGTTAATCTTAAAAAATAAATTATTGACCGATCTAAAGTGTTGAAAATGGCTTGCAGTCTTTGGTCATGTGACATTCCGCAAAAGCCCACTGACTGCCTTGCTAAGAAGGTAAAGACACATTTACCGTAAAAACCTCAGAGTGCCAAGAATTCTAGAGTCCAAACGAAAAGTAATCAGCACATTTTACTTTTTCTATCAAAGCAGCCAATAAAAACATAAGGAGCAGAAAATAAACAAAGCCCTTTCAAATTGAAGAAAAACACTTAGTTGCTTACTCATTTGCTCTAGTCCAAACCAGATGCAGATTCTTTATTAGTTTCATTAGCACTACTGCTATTAATTTCGTTCTTATCTTGCCAAAAGCTGCTAAAGAAAGCAAGAATGATTAGAGCGACGAATAAAATGTCTGACTATGAGAGGTTGTTGCATTTTGCCTAAAGCTGCACTTATTCGATCCACTCAATGCTGTGGAGAGAGGAGGAGTTGCATTTTTTTTTTAATCTCATGTTTTCACCTCAGCCACGGACAGAGGCCAACAGCAGCATTAATCAGAGGCCTCTGCAACCATCTTTAGGGGCTATGCCAGATATTGTCACTCCACCTCGTACAAAATGTATCCCAGAGTTCTGACTGACGAATCATATTCTTGCCTGTTCTCTGCATGTTAGCATAGCTTTCCTCACAAATACAAGTTTGATATCTCCTCAAAAGAGTTAAATGCTGCTGCAAAGCAACATCATTTATCTTGATTTTCTCAAACAAGTGCTAATGAGGATGTTTCCCCACCACCAGTCTTCTTCAGCTTCAGTTTCCAAAAGTTGAATTGAAGGTTTAGGAAAATATTGTTGAAGACAGAATGATTTATGTAGAACAAAGGAAATAATAACATAACCAGACCTCTGCAAGCCACATGGGAAGAAGGAAATTTGGCTTTGCAGGGCTAAACAGTATGAAAATGCCTGACATGAAGCTGGAACAAGGTTACTGTGAGATCAATAGGGCATGTCAGCAGCCTACAGGCCTGTAAAGGCACCCTCAAGGCCATCTCCAAAGATTGAAGTGTGAGAAGAGTGTGGGGGGTGATTGTGGCGGTGCTGCTTGCTCCACGAGGGGCAACCTCACAGCCAATGACAAGCAGAGCTGGAGAGACTTCAAACCCAGAAACATGATTATCGCTTTGAACTGCCGACCCCTCGAACAAGCTCCAATACTGATGTGTATTCATGACTCTGAAGCAAGGCCAGCGCAGAATGGAATCCACAAGCACACACACGCAAAACACTATAGAGTATTTAATCTACACTTTGATGGGTTTACTCTTTCATGATGCTCTAGGCAAGCAAAAAAAAAAAAAAAAGCAATGCAAGGAGAATGACTCTGACCATGACCCTGACCTCTCCTTTGAGACCAAGAAGCCTAGAGAGGCGAGGAGGTGGAACCTTGCATGAAGAACATATCCCGGAGCATTTGTTCTCCGAATCTATGCTCCCCTCTGAGTCAAGGCTGCCACCAGGACACACATTGGATTGACCTTTAGTTTCACGATGGAGTTTGGACATTATTCGCTGAAATTCCTCATTTGAGTATTTTCACAAGGAAAGTCATATGAACAAAAGTATCACTGTTGTTGGAACTTATTAATGCAAGAGGGAGCAAAACAATCAGATAGAAAAATGCCACAAAATATTCAATATTTCCCAACATAAAAGAAATAGCAAAACAACAAATAATGTATACTATTTAATGTCCTGCATGGTGGAATATATGTTTTTATTTATTATTCTCTGGATATAGATTTTGTTTCGCTAGGCTCATTCAGCTATCAAGTACACGTAAACATTTCAACACGATAGTTAGTGTCTACTTACAAATTAGCCTGGCTAACACTAACGCATCACCAGCATGTTCTTTTTTTAATTAGACTACACGAACAAGCGTTAATAGTCATACCACGGCCAAAGTTGGACCCCAGACAAGCTTTCTCCTGTCTTGGTGCAATTAATCTTCACTGTGAGTGGGGCCACTGCCTCCTCCTTAAGCCATCTAGCTCAGCAGTCGGCAACCCGCGGCTCCGGAGCCTCATGCGGCTCTTTCATCCTCATAATGCGGCTCTGATTGGCTTGGGAAAATAAATTACAATTTTTTATTTTTTTTATTTAATTGAAGTGTGTTTTATTTGTGTTAGTTTTTATATTCTTTTAGTTCTAAATTTGAAGATTATTGTGATCTTGAAAGATTAAAATATTAATTAAATTATTTGATATTATTTTTGTCACGATCCGTCTGTTGCGCTCCCAGCGAGTGGGCGTGGCCCGGCGGCTCCGCTCCCGGAAGCGGCCACGAGCCGGACGCGCTCCCGATCGCCACAGCTGCGCCTCATTGGGACTCTGATTACGGACTATTTAAGCGTTGCTCATGCGCTTGCTCATGGTCTTGTTCATAGTTTGTTCTCCTCGTGATTTGCTCTCGTTTTTGTCATTTGCGTATTTTGTCCTTGGTTTGCTCACAGCTACTTTACGGCTCGCTTTAAGTTTTCTCGTTCCAATTGGTCTTGTCTTCACCCTTTTTGTGGTAAGCATTGTTTTTTGGTTCCTTGCGTTGCAAGCGATTTCTGTTCTTTCCTAATTTATTTCCTGGAGTGACCCGATCACCCAGCGTTTTCCGTTTCGCCCTCCCGGCGGTGGTAATCATAGAACCCTTGCGGTTAGTAAATTTATAAATATTGATCCTATAGTGATTATTGTGTGTTGCTTGTCGGCCTTCAATAAACGCCCTGTCAATCCTACCTCCTGAGTCTGCGCTTAAGGGTCCACCTTACACCGCTTCAGGCTGGGAAGCGGTCCTGACAATTTTTTCGTCGCTCAAAATAGACGTCACATAATTTTCTCCGTAGCACTTCATAAGACATAACCACACTATAGTTGTTTATACAAAGTGTAAAGGTAAGAAAAAGCAATATATACAGTGTTATCTTCATTTTAGATAAGATAAATGGATATAAGGATGACGCCTCATGGCATTTTTCTGCTTTCGTTTGCTACATGGACAATTTAAATTCAGCTTTTTAATTTATTTGAAAGAGACATTCATTGTTATTATTTTTCAAGAATTCAAAATGTTCAAAATGTGTTCATTAAATGAATAAAATGTAATTTTCTCTGTAGCACGTGGATTTCATAAGAAACATGCTGCGGTAAAGTAATAGAAGTTTTTTTTTTTTTCCATTTTAGATGTGCGGCTCCCAGTGTTTTCTTTTCCGTGGAAATCGGGTTCAAATGGCTCTTTCGGTGTGAAAGGTTGCTGACCGCTGATCTAGCTAGTTAGCTAGCAGCCTCAGCTAGCCACCTAGCTCCATTCTGCTTCCAACCAGATGGGCTCGGTCAAACTTGTCTATCCATCTGTCATGCTGTGGTGAACTCATCGCACCCTCTGCTGCTTCATCTGTCACGGCTACAATCCAACTCACATGTTGGGACCTTTTTGGACTCGGCCGTGGCTCTTGCGCTGCACATTTATGAGGCTCCCAGTGGCTGAGTCATTGAATGCCTTCACAACGTCTCGCTTTGGATAGACTCCTGCAATTCCTGTCACACATGAAGGAAACGGGTGATAAAGAAGTGATGGGTAAATTTGGTATGTAGGAAAGGAACTTGGAAGGACAGAATGTGGTGGACCTTGCCAAAGGGATGTAGTGAACACTTTCTTCCAGAAGCGGCAGGTGCATAGGGTGACTTACAAGAGTGGAGGTAGAAGCACTCAAAGACACATGAGTCTGACATAGTGCGATTCAAACTCTTCAATTACTAGAGTGGACGACTAACATGTGCGCCATGGCCACCTCACATATTTGTGGTCGGGGAGAGTGCAGCTTGACAACACTGGATGGTGGTTTGTAAGATAACTGTGGGTGAAGAAGACGTGGCTGAAGACCACGAGAAACGTGGTGGACACGGAGAGGACTGAGGAATGGAGACAAGAATACATGTATGCCTTGCACAGAACGGAAGGAAAGGAAGATATTTCAAGGTTTGCCAAAGAAATAGGATTGCTAAAAATTTGAGTTATTAATAAGGGTAATGAGAGAGAAGGAGAGTAGAAGAGGCAATTGTGGTGGATCAGGAAGTAGCAATGATTCGTAAGGGGGAAATTGGAAAAGCACTAAAAAAGATGAAAAATGCTAGCAAAGTTTAATTTACGTTAAAGGAATGTATTTTGACCCTTCTAAAATAATACATGCAAACTGGTGCTCGATGCTTTGCTGATGAATATAAGGAGCCATATAAGGGTTGTTTGTCAGGTGTTTTTTTTATTTTTCTTTTTTTTTACAAGCTGGTTGGAGAAACAAAATCACAAAGGCACATTGTTGGCTAAATATGTTAAGAAAGAGTGTCAATTCAATTGCATTCAGGTTTCATTTATACGATGACACTACTGTTTTCTCGGAGCATTTACATAAAGATAAGGTGAGACCTCAGTCCCAAAAGAACCCCACTCTTGTTGGGACTCAATCCCACTGACCACATCTCTGCTGCCCAGTTGAGACAAATGAATTATTGATTGAAAGCATCTCCTGTATGAATAACGCATATTATTTAACGGCGGCAGCCAGCAAGCAGAGGTGTGAGGATAATCAAATGTAACACTAGGGGCTCTCAGAAAGAATAAAGATAAACATTAGCCTATGCAAAATGTAAATCTCCGAGACCCCCGAAGTCACCCACAAGCCATCCTGCTGGTCGACATCCATCGTTTCAAATTGTAATTTTAATATTTTTTTTCTCCATCACTGTACAAAAACTGGTTTGAGTACATTTGTTTAAGGGCAAGTCAACCCCAAAATCTTCTTTAGAGTATGTTCTACGCAGTCCCACTAGTCTCATTCCCACTACAGTTTTCTCTGAACTGAAGAAGTTTTTTCAGAGTTTGGTCACGTGGCCAGGCACGGCAGGTGAACTTCAAAAAATTAACCTAAGCGTACCAAAGAACACCTGGACATCGATGCCACCAATTCAACACAACTCCATCTTGAAATCCTGTTCAATTAATAATTAAGGACTCAAAAAGAGAAAGAAAAAAGGGAAAAAAAATAATCATCAATATATGGTCCATGGAGCCTGACGCTCAGTGCATCATGTGCGTTTGCGGCCTCACAGTCACACCTATTTATACCTATAAATATGAAATTAATGTTGCATGCTTGCGGCCCTGATTTACAAAAAAATAATTTTCTATGTGTCCCAATTTAATAAGAGGGGCCAATAGGGTCTCAAGTTTGATGGCAGCTGCAAATCAAAAATATTAAAATTTGGATAAGCTGTTGGAGAAATCCTATTCAGTTTTACACAGTTGAAATGATCTACCAAAAATTCTACTTCACACTTTTGCCACCTTTGGGTTGTGAAAAATAGGGAGATTTTTTTTAATTGGCTCATCGGCCCAGGGTTTCCTTGCCAGGTTTCCAAGGTTTTTTTGTCCTCTATTTACCTGAAAGAAAATTCTGTGTACACTGCGGTCTATTAAAATTTTTTTAAAATACAGTAGCGTGTCAGAGGCATTGCATCATTTTGAAAATATTGATGAGGCTCTCTCAGGATGAGTGGTCGCTGGATGGTTTGGGTGACTGAATTCGAGTGACCAATCCTTCAGAGAAGAGGAGCCATGTCGTGTCATAATCCTCACAATGTAAACGCTTTACTCCGAAGTAAAATCGTGAGATTTACAGGAGAAATGTCTGATCGGGAACCATGCGGGAGACAGAGTTGAGTTTCGGGAGGATCCCGCTTGACCGCGTAAAGTTGTAAAGTAAAGTATGAATCACTGCCCAAAGCATAGCCCTTATTTTTGAATTGCGTGTCATTAATCCAATAGAGATTGGTTTACTTATTCAATCTTTCGTATTTCATGTCTCCAACATTGGTTCAATCACTCGCCATGAAGGTTACTGCATCATAAAACTGTTTCTCCTGTGTTGTTGCGTTTTTTCCCCCGGCCAGACAGCTTGTGTTGACAGAACTGATTACACAGAAAACTTAGGATTTGAGGGAAGATTTGCGCCAGTGGCACAAAGAACTGTGAGCACAAACAACTGCCTCCTAAACTGATAAAAATATTTTTTTTTTTTTTTTAACAAAACTCTGCCGTTTGGCTCTAGGGATGGCCTCGACAAATATCAAGATCCAAGAAAACAGCCCACACTATCGGAAAATGCCAAAAATGGAAGTGTACACTACTTGAGCAACAGCAAGCTTGCAATGTCTAGCTACAATTTTAGGTACACCTGGAAAATAATTTCTCTACAGACTTGCGCTTTGTATTTTTGTTTTGTGATTCAGCAGTAGTTCTGGCAGCTTGTTCATGACTAAACCGTGTCTCTATTTGGGCTGGCTACGATTCGAAGGACGTTTTACCATATGTATGTTTTAGTTCAGTTATTTTTAATTAAAACATATTGGAAACTGTATGGTAATCACTACAATTAACCAATAGCCAATTCAGTGTGTTGCCTGCCTCTTGACTGAAGTCCGCTGGGATATGTAGTCTGAATATACTATGAAGTAAAGTGTGGTGTGCCTCAAGGTTCAATTTTAGGTCCAAAAAGATGCTCCTTCCTGACGTTGTCATTAAGAGGCACAGAGTGAATTTCCACACCTCTGCTGATGACATGCAGTTGCACACCTATGTCTCTTCTGGAGATGTCAGTCCAGTGGATGCTTTTTTTTAACTGTATCCTGGACATGAAATCCTGAATGCCAGAGAATTTTCTCCAGATACCAGGACAAATCTGAAGTAGTAATCCTTGGCAAAGAGAGGGAAATTTGTAAATAAATTATAACTCTTTATTTACATCCCTCTCCAAAGGTGAAAAACCTGGGTGTTATTTTGGGCTCTGAACTCACTTTTGTTCTGCATATCACTCATGCCCATGTCTGGTCCTTGAGAGCCCCTATTCGTCCTCTTTTAGGTCTCCCTTTTCCAAACCACCAGATTCAATTATCAGGCTCATTATCATGCTTCCGCTGATGAGCTGGTCACTTGAATAATATACAGATTGATTGACTGATTGATTATGGAAGGATAAATGTGCCTGACATAGATTTGGAGAGCACTTACAGCACGGGAGTCAAATCCAAATACACAGTGGGCCGAAAAGTAAAACTTGAACAAAGCCACGGGCCAACATTTAATTTTTCAAAAACAATATTAATGCTGATTTTTTTATTTATTGAAAACTTTTATTATAAGTAGTTTGATTAATGCTACGGAGCCCGCCAGGGGACATGGGGAAAATATTTAAGATTGCGTTATAATAATGCAATACAATGTTTATTTTTTTTAAATAACTATTATTCTTTTGAATGTTACTATTATGATTTTGAATTTTACAATTAACATTTTGAATGTTACTATTATTATACAAAAATGTTACCATTATCATATAAAATATAAAATGGGGGTCACTGATGGTGTAGTGGTACACTCGCCCGAGTTGTGTGCGGACAGCCTGGGTTCAGTTCCCACTCAGTGATGGTGTCTATGTCTGCCCTGTGACTGGCTGGCAACCAGTTCAGGTTGTAGTGCGCCTTTCGCCCGTAGTCAGCTGGGATAGGCTCCAGCACCCTTCCACGACCCTGTACAGGATAAGCATTGTGGATCATGACAATGACAATATAAAATGGTGCAGTAGTCATTTGCTGTAGCCGGGCCAAATATAATTACACTGTGGGCCAAATTTGGCCCGCGGGCCAGAGTTTGACACCTATGATTTACAGCATTTATCAAACACTGGTTGTTACAAAAGCCATAAAGCTTTTTTTTCAACTTTTCATTCTTTCATCCGAAACAAAGTGTTAATTTTTCTGAACTGCGAGACCGCTCTCTCGATCCATGTCTTCATATGAGACTGCCTATTTCACTGTTGAGTGTTTTATCATAATAGCCTCAGCTACCATGAGATGACCCAGAGGCTCATGACAATGATCTATTCATGCAAATTTAAATCAGATGACAGCTTCTTGCTGACATTTTAAGTGCATTTTAGGCTCTATATGCTTACGAAGCTCGATGAGTGCCCACATCTACCATAATCCAATCACAGGGTTCAAAAGGAACAAGGTGAGCCTTAATGTCCGACCATTCATCCACACCGAGACCTGAGCTGCCAAGAGCTTTATGATGGTCAGAGAAGTGTACAATATGTACTGTGTAGCAGCAGAGAGAAAGAGCTGATTTGTGAAAGCATTTTTTTTTTTACAATAATAAGCGTGTTTGGCTCTTCACAAAGATTAAGCATGAGCATTTAGTTACATATTGTTCTCAACACACTGACTACAGAGATTCATGCAGAGGGGCTCCAGAAGAAAGAAAATATAGTTGGTATAAAATATGAATAAGAATAGAATATATGAATAGAATTGTCTGTTAACTCCTAAACAACAGAAATCCAAAGAAAAATGTGTAATTTTTGGATCTGATTTTTAAAACAAAGACTATCATTACAAAAACTTTGGAACATGCTCAAAAGCGTCCGCAGTTAAAGAGTTTGTAATGGCTCTCTATGATCGGGTGTTTGCATTTTGCTCGGGTTTTGTTTATGTTCAGAACTTTTAACTCAAACCCCTGTACACAGGAAGTAGATTCAAGAAAGATCAGTGACCATTCTTTCTGCTGAGGAATAACTGGTCATCACTCGTGAGAAGCATTGAAGAACCTCACCCTCCCCTCCTGCTCATATTTACTCTGATTTTAAAATTTGATACATACAAAATGTATATTACTATTCTTTGCCCAGCGACTGACTGGTGACCAGTTTAAAGCGTAGTTCGTCTTTTGCCTAAAGTCATTCGGGAGAGGCTGCAGCACCCTGTGACCCTGAACAGGATAAGCGGTGTTGAGAGAGTGGTTTCAGGAAGTCATCCAGAAGCACATTTTCAGCCTCATTGATTTGAACTGTTCCAGGCAAAAAAGACAAACAGGATGTGCACAATGACTTATCTGCCTTGAATATAATTCAGAATTTTTGGACTGAATATCAAGAATATGGACATATGATTATGTGCGTGTGTGTGTGTGTGCGTGGGTTGGTGGTTGATTCGGGGAGTATGAAACAAAGACAGGAAAAGACAATGATAAGGAATGAACAGCATGAAACAGAACGGGGTCTTTTGCAGAATGAAACATGGCATTGTGCAAGGGAGCAACAATGCGCAAGAGAGCATTGAGTCGAACAGATGTAATCAGCTGGTGTGGATGCAGAGGTAATAACTCTACAGGCACAAGCCATAGAAGTGACTCTGTCAGTGGGGCGAATATGTGGTGCAAACAGAAAAAAAAAGGCGATAAAGCAGCAGTCATCACTCCCGCGATGCAAGGCGCATCCTAGGAAGTAAATGACCATGATGACTTGTAAATGTTCCTCACAAGTCACATTTAGAGTTTTTTGTGTTTATATCCACAGCACGGTGAAACAACTTTTAAAAATCTAAATATAATAAATTGAATGTTTCCACTGTCATTTTCAGGTTTATTTTTTTTTTTTAACCACTATGTCAAAGCATGGTTGTGTGCAAATTGTGTCAACAAAAGGCTTGCTGACGCATTATTATTATTTTTTGGAATTTCTATAATTATTTTTTATAATAATAATATTATTATTATTATTATTTTATTATTATTATTAAACACTGAAGCTGTTAAAACCTACTTTATAGGGGGAGTTTGCTGTTTTCAAATTGCCAGGCTTATTTAATTTCACTTCACTAACCCTGAGTATCTGACCATAGCCATTCCCCCTCACCAATGAGCACAAGCCCGGTTCCCTGACTTGAAGATGTACGGTGGTCATTTGCTGCAACAGGAGCAACTTCATCAAGTCTTGTTTACCAGGAAGTAAAAAACAGATATCATCATAATGAGTATAAGTAGAAAACTAACTTGTCGCTATATAGTTAATGTGAACATTACGTTTGATTAGAAGACACTTATAGAGGAGCAACTAGATTCGGTAAAAGTTCTAAAAGGGGTGTGCGTACCCTTTAACAATATTTGTCGATGGCTAAGGGGTTTGCAAGTGAGACGAGATTGAAGTTGCTTGAACCATCCCATTTTGTACGCGCACACGATTATGTTTTTAGCAACTATAAAAATCTACATGAATGAAAACAGACAACGTTGGACTCCATTGTAATCATTACTGTTGTGTTTTTTTATGTGACGTGTGAAGGTGCATTTAAAAAAAAAAAAAAATTTTATTAAAGGTATTTTATATGTGCACCCCGGAAGGAATAAATTCTATAATGGTTCCAATTAATGGGTTGCCAAATTCACAAACTAACCACGATGAGCCCTCCACGAAAGCTGAAAGACTGAGCAAAAACCTGAGGTTTGTATTTGGGAGGTTCTTAGAAAGTATGGTCCAGGAGTGTGACATGCGAGCTCAAAAATGAACTGATTCAAAACCCGGTAAAAATTACATATGCTTTAAATCACTCAGCCCTTTTGCAAAAGACTTAGCTCGAAAGTAAAAACACTTTTTTTAAGTATTATTTTTATGCTTGAACAGCTTCACTACATTCATACATTCATTTGAAAAACTGGTTAAAATTTGCAATAATACGTTGATAATTTCTTAATGGTGAAAAATGGCCATCATGTTACGTTAAATAGTGTTTCATTTGAGGATCACGTTTACAACACAACTTATGAATTGTTTCCTTTACAAAATGTGAAATTCTCCTACTAAAATCGTGCATGCAACTCGCATGAAATACGTTATTGATCTATATCGATTTCATTAAACTCATGTTACCAATAAAACGTAGGAAAATAAAAATGTCAATATTATATTTTGTATGGTACCCATTGAAGTTCCCGTTCAATTTAAGTCATTCCTGTGGAAGTATACAGTACAGTACAGTCGTAACTCACACACAGCGCACATATTAGTCAAGTTGTCAATTTTATCTCCGTATTATACTTGTAATATTTGAAGCATTGAAATGTGGTGATTGATCGTAATGGGAAGGAGATATTCCCTCTCGAAGAGGTTCAGCTTTTGAACATCCGGTAGTACCATACTTTCCGGGAACCTCCCATTTCTTTGATCTTGCACGAGTGGTTTTCATGCTGGATGGATGGCGATTGAAGGAACTATGTGCAGCTGATGACCTTCCTGACCCCGGCAAGAGCAACAGACAATTTTGCCTACATGGAGTCTGGCAATACCGAGTTTTAAGACCTGGAAAAAGGGTGATAAAGCTGTGTTGTGCGGAAAATAAGAGATCACTACCCTTATCCTGGATGGCAGTCTATGGGATTCAGACAAAACAGACAACAAATTACCCACTTGAAACCACATCTTGTAAGCTTTTATTTAAGCATTCAACAAAAAACTGCTTTTTGAGAATTCCTGACATTCTCTTTTATAGTCTGCCAGCAGGAAACTGTTAAGACTTAAACTGTGACCATGGCAATACCAGACTCATTAGATGAGTAGTTGTCATGGCGAAAATCCTGTGTTGAAAGTACAGCCCATTATTTGTGAGGAGCTGTTGCCATGGAGATCCGCTACTGTGTCAGAGAAAAAAAAGTCACATAGACGATTTACCGGCACCGTAGCATTTTATTGGATATAAAATGTGTTTCATTTAGAGTGTGCAAATATGCATTTACGTTTTCATGCAACAGCTTCAAGTGTGTCAAGATGATTGTTGAAGGGGTTACTTTAAATATGTATTCTGATAGTTACTTGATTGATACCTGTTAAAAAATGTAGTGGAGTTAGTGATGTAATATTAAAGTAATGTAACTTGATTACTTTTTATTACTTTTGGATACTCCATTAGCAAAAAGCAAAAAAAAAAAAAAATCAATGCAATGAATAAAGGTAAGTACTGAAGGATTTGATTGTTCCCACTCTTGAACTTCTGGATTAAATGTTGGAACCTGATTATATCGGAGTCTTGAATGGATGTGAGTGATGCCTTTATCTTTCCATAATGTCAGGTGTAGTAGTTTTCTCTCTCCCAAAATTAAATATATAGTCAAGCAAAATAATCCATATTTGTAACCGTTACCGTATTTTTATGGCCAAAAGACGCTCTGTATCAATGGGCACAGCAGCGGTTGACGGTGCTATTTCTGTATTTAATAGTTATGCCAGGCGCACATATGGTAGCGCCCGTAGGGATGTTTTTTTTTAGCTCCTCCAGTGGCCATACCCAATATCCATGTGAAAAATTGTATTCTACAGCTATGTATTCATTTTGGTAACGTCAAATATAATTTCATTATATTATAATACACAATCATTAAATCGCATTATCTCTATGATATAGTTTATATATTGGATTTATAAGTGGCGTCCATTCCGGGGTGTACCTTGCCTCTTGCACAAAGTCGGCTGAGTTAGGTCCTGCAAATTTGTGACTCTAATGATGATAAGCAATAGAGAAAATTGATGGGTATGTGTTCTTAACTATTGAATACTTTTCAAAATCGTTTTTAAAAAATCCCAAAATCCATTTTCAAGTATCGTGTGCGTATTTTTCAAATGCAGTTTCCTCTTTGTATATTTAATTTATGGTGAAATATGCAGTAATACTCAATTATTTTAAGTGCTTGCCTGGATTTGAAGCATTTTTTTCCTTCTAAAAGGGTTTGGCCATTGATTGATTGCTATGTTAAAACAAATGACTAACAGCAGATTAGCAGGCTTGAGACAGAACTTTCAAGTTTTAACCAATGTAATGCATTATGACAGAGCTGCAGCAGCTGTTGGACTCCTGTTAGAAGCCATTTAGAGGCCTGCTGCTTCAAACTGCTGACCTGACAGTGCTCACGGTGCGATACACACCCCCGCACACACCAGAGAATTCAACTCTAGATAGGTGACTCCTCACCAGATTACTGTTCACTCTTGCTGTTAAAGGTGGTTTATTAATTATATATATATATATATATATATATATTTTTTTTTTGTCACATCTATATTTTTTTATTTTGTTTTTTTTTTGGTTTCCTTGTGTTTGGTGTGTCTCGTCATGTTCATTGTGTCCACCTGTGTTCGTCAACCCAAGCCCCAGTGGTAAGCAATCAGGTCCTTCCAACCCTTCGCGTCTTGCTTGTCCAGGTGCTCCTCGTTGTCTCGACAATTTGTTTGTATTTAGTTCCCTGTCTTGCTTTATTTTTTTGTTAAGTCCTTGCGTTTTGTTGCTCCCATTTGATTTGTACTTTTATGTTTCTTTTTTTAATTAAATACTATTTAAGTTTTCCCTGCCTCGCTTGCCTACATTTTTGGGTCATCTTCTTCTTCAACCTTCACGTAACCTGATGTCTTTCAGCTTTTCCTTGCCCCTTAAATCAGAGGATGTTAATATTTGTCAACTATGGTCATGGCAAGCCCTTTGAGTCTTTTCTGTCATTAAGGGCTACATAAATATATTTGACTAGACTTGAAAACTGTGTACTGACTAAAATCTGCAAGGATATAAGCTATAGACTCCATGATAAAATACCTAATTTGACACAGCAAACTTTTAGAAATGCGTATGATGTATCCCATGAATATTTACATAAATAAAAGAAGCAACGATACCCAAAGGCCAAGGTCTGAAATGTGGCAAATATTAACCTTTAAGTAGTAGGAAATACTCTCTTGAAAATAAATTACAAAGCAAACCACACAGCATAATTTTCATGCTACAATGTTTTTGTCTTTTCACATTTTTGGAATGTGGGAGGAAAATGGATTAACCAGAAAAAAGAAAGAAAAAAAAAACAAGGGACGGAGAAGCTACAAAATCCACACAATAAGGCCCAATCTAAGATTCAATCCCAGAAACTTCAATCTTGCCACATGTACGACTTTGCTGCAATAATCGTATTTGACATCTTTTAATATTATGCAACACTCAAATCTTACAAAGGCATATCGAGAGTTAACATTAGATTTATTTTATTTTATTTTTTTTTCTAAGTTTGTCATAGCAGCAGTCAGACTTTCCATTACGTTGACCTTTCATAACTCACAGAGCAGTTTGCTGATAACTTGCGGTAACATCTAATGACTACTATCTTTGCACTGCTGAAGCTAAAGTCTGCCGATAAGAAACCTTGCGGATTAATTAATGTGAATAGTTTAACCTTTCATTTCAGCCTCTGAGAGAAATGATTGTGGCTTTATAACCTGGGTCATCAATAAAGACTCAAGTCACAAGCCATTTCAGAAAGGTTAATAGTAAGTGTAACCCTTTTTCACAGACTCCCTAGCCCACCTTATCCCGCTCTACATTGATACTTTAATGAAAGCCCTTTCGTACTGATGTATGTATGTGTTTTCATTACAAATGTGCCGTTTATGAGTGCGCATATAAATTGACCACTGTAGTTAGAAATCAGGCAGGAAGTGAATGTCCGACTGATATCCAATCTGTTTAATGAGGCTACAGGGGACAAAACGGTTTGATTGGCAGTCAGGGATGTCGCTCTTACATTTCAAATTGATTGGCCTTCCTCCCCCGTGTTTTGCTGCCTGTGATCCGATGACACAATGAAGCTTTTTGAGCAAACAGCCCCAGGATGTAAAATAATTTTGTATATTTTCATTGCTTCTGCACTAAAGTACTTGAAGTGAGTATCAAAATGTCTTCCTTTCCTTGTGACTGAGATGGGCGATGATTGGGACAGTGTAGTGCAAGAAACTCGGGCTTGTGTCCATTATACTTAATATTTTATTTCACTGAGCATAGTATGCTTGATCTTTATTCATTGTCTTCCCCATATTGCCTGTTTCCAAATTTTCTGCAAAGAGACACTGTAATTTACCAAACTTCCTGCATGGGTCAATAAAGGATTCTAATTCTGATCTGTTGTGAAGACAAACCATTTTTGGACATGGCAATAGCATGCTTTTTCCAGATGTTGACTATGCCTGAAATGCAAAAACCTGCATGGTTGTAAAACAGACATGCTGGTGTTCCCTGTTTTCATGTTGGCCCTTGAAATCTCCAGAACAATGAAAATCCACTCAACGGAAGCGGATTGCAACTCACTGATAGTCTGGCAGAGAACACTAATAGCTTCCTTTTGTGTTCCTGATGGGGACATGTACACAGCAGTTATTGTAATACTCCGGGCAGATAAAATGGTCTGACCTTTACACTCAAAATCTTGATGTCTGATCAATGACTTGAGACAATGCTAGCTTTTTTTTTTCTTTTTTTTTAACAGCGGTTGTTGTTGATGTAAATACACGAACGACACCTCTGCGGATTTACCGCTGAGTTTGCAGCTTCTGTGGGCGCAACATGAAGCAAGCCCTTCAATGTTAACAGCGTGTTCCAGGATGATAAATTGAGCAATGTCTCTGTCAGAACTATGGCACTGCAGTTCATCATCTCAGGTTTTCATCATATATGGGGACTTTACCCTATTTTGCCGGACCGTCCCGTGTCCTCCATCCATGACCTGGGCACCCTTCCGTCCTCACACTTTCATCCAAATTCATAAAAATAATCGCCCTCCGTCGCCATCTGTCTTTGTTCTTTTAAAGCATCTCGGTCCTTGCATTTAAAATCTCCTCCTCAAACTTTTGCAGAGGCCGTTTTTCGTTTTCTGCTATTTTAAATATATAAATGATGAAAATAAAAAAGGGATTTTTTTTTTCAAAGATTGAACTATCAACTGTAACTAGATGACTTTTGGAAAATAATTTAATCTTCAACTTGCTTAATTAATCACATTTTCAGAGGTTTTGACTGAGGATGCCCAAAATGTTGCATATTAACCAAATCCTTTTTAGCAGCAACATTTAAAGTCACAGGCAAATGAAGAAAATAAAAAAAGACTGCAGGGTGAGATTCATTACACACATCAATTTATTACGCTCTTTCAATGAGCTCCCTTTTGGCGAAAACCTGATGCAAAAAAAAATAAAAAATGCCTTCTTGGTGGTCTATGATGAATGATGATGAAGTAGCCTTCTAGTTATATGCTGTAGGGTATGATCATGATAGCATTGCTAAAATGTTTTGATAGCCCAAGACCCGTGTGCAGTGCTGGATCTACATTATATACAATATTTTGAGTTTAAAAATGCTAAATGTTCAGTGTTCAATTGTTTTAAAAGTGATTAAAACTGTCATGGTTGCATTGAGAGGACCCTGACACAGAGAGGCAGGAATACAAGGCAGGGAAGCAGGTTATACTGAACAAAACTATTTATTAACAAAAACACAAGCATTAACATTGTCCTGAAAGTTCCAAAACTCAAAGTTACAAAAAAAGACCAGAAAAAAACAAAACAACATGACAACAACAATTTGATGAAGACAGAAACCACAAGACTAAATGCAAAGCCAACTGACGAGACAATGAGGAACACCTGGACAAGACACGAGTGGCTCAAGCAGCTGAATGGAAGACACAAGAGACTGGGTTGACAAGCGAAGGCGGAAACAAAACGACCTAATGAGCAACACAGGACAAGAAAATGAGACAAAACAAGAAACAAACCTAAATATTCTCTACTCTAGGCAATGACAAACCCACAACAAAAAAATTCAAATGGATTTTATCTAAAGGATTCTTGTTGGTTTGCTAATATTTATCTGATAAAATGCAAATGACACGAATTTGAACTTGCTTACCTCATCAATTATTCTACTGTTTTACTGAATTTTAAGTTTTTGCCATTGTATAATTTCAATATTGGTATTGAGTCAAAATGTTGGTATTGTGACAACAGTTAAGCGAGAGAGCTGACATTCCATTCTGCCTGTGCTGTAGAAATGATGGCTTTCAGCAGGATTTCAACTGTGACAATTTATAAGCTCAACATAAAAAAACAGGGCAAAAAATACTGCATGCAGTTTGCCGTTTTATTTTTTATTTTTTTTGCTGAGCATTGAACTTAAGCAAAAAGAAGAAGCAAAAAGATTAATTCTGTGGAGAGAAAACATTCTTCTTAAATGAATTAAATGACAAGACACAATTTTCCACCCCACTAGTTTGGTACTGTGACAGGATGGGGGTGCCAGATGGGATGAGTGAAGAACTGAGAGGAGCTTTTAGTCATCAAAAAAATGTGCTTTGGCCTCTGGTAAGGAAACTAATTTGAAAAAGCGACATCTTTAATCTTAGCTTGGGACTGAATGGACTCGACGCATGGATCGTTTCCGCATTTAGGGAACGGAGGCTTGCTAACTTCCGGTTGTCATGATCTGCAGCTTGCTCTTTGCTTTCCCGCCCTCTTCCTCGGCAGTGGCAACCTCACCCTGATTGTTTTGCCCTCACCTGGTTCTCATCCCCAATCAAGCTCTACATATACTCCCTGTGTCTCTTGTCTCATTGCCAGTTCGTCGATTCTGTTCAGGTCACATTCCAGCATTCCGTATAGCCATCGTGTATCTTCTTACTTTTGACTTTGTTTTTTGCCTCATGCCCGTCAGACCTCTGCTTCATCGTATTTTTCTCACCTGTACTGACCTTTTCCAGGATTCATATTTTTTTTTCCCTCACCAACTTTTGAGTCATAGTTTTAAGTCCAAACCACCTGTGCCTAGTTCATGACACCAATTGCGAGTCTAAAACATAGCGGTAACTTAAAACTCTTTCAAATATACTCGCAGTGTGCTGAAAATACGTCTAGTTCCCATAAGTGATGCATTATTACTGTTTTAAAATTGCTCCTGTTATCCAAGTATCACCATGCGTGATTTTAAGGAGCTATTTGATGTTTCACAGTACATGCAGGTCCGAGTGAACATAGACTTGCATGGCTTATTTTGGCACTCTCAACTTTATCGAGCACAAAAACAGCCACAAAACTGTCATTAACTATATTGCACCTGCAACCAAATTTAATTCATGAAACTATAAAAGACAATCATCCATCCATCTTCTATACCGCTTCTCCTCACTAGGGTCACGGGGGGTGCTGGAGCCTATCCCAGCTTTCTTCGGGCAGTAGGCGGGGGACACCCTGAACTGGTTGCCAGCCAATTGCGGGGCACACAGAGACGAAAAACCATCCGCGCTCACACTCATACCTCGGGGCAATTTAGAGTGTCCAATCGGCCTGCCATGCATGTTTTTGGAATGTGGGAGGAAACCCACGCAAGCACGGGGAGAACATGCAAACTCCACACAGGATGGCCGGAGCCGGGATCGAACCCACGCCCAATGCTGTCTCTCACTGTGAGGCCATCGTGCTAACAAGTCGGCTACCGTGCCGATAAAAGACAACCAATAATATAATAATTATAATGAGCAGTACATACTACTAACCGTCATTCGCCAGCAGCCAGGCTACCCAACCGCCATTGCCAGTCTGTCATTTGTCCAAGCCAACCCAATCATCGTCAGTCCATCACATTATGTTAACCGCGCTTCCATCATTGCTAAAGTACGGTCAAAGCTATTTTAGGACAAAAAAACAGGCGGAGCAGACAGACAGCCAAATAACGTTTAAAAAGAACAGACACTCTCACGTGCGCACACGCACATACACATCTTCAAAACAATATGGGACAATGTCATTGTGGTCTGTGTGACCAAAAGGTATACAACACAGCTGACTTCCTCTATCGGACAGAACAACCAAGTATTTTTGCTCGTTCTCAACCTGCTTGAGCAATGTTTCTGTATAAAAATATATAAAAGCCGTAACTTTTGGAAGCGCTGCATTACCTTGCATTAATGAGCTCCTACATTTCTGGAACAGACCTCAAAAGTATGGCAGAAGCACCACCAACAAATGATCCAGCTGACTCGAAAATGAGCAATACCGAAACTAAACAATCACTGCCAAATCAAATTACTAGAAGGAATGTTTAATCGAAGAATTCGGAAGGGATGCAACACTCTATTTGATAATAATAATCATATTAGAACTGCTACCGTTTATAGTCAGCACTTCCCATCTCAACGTAAGGTACATCAGAACCACCTCATGCTGATGATCCTCTGAATAACCTTGGATGTGGCATCTCCTTCTCTGTTAAAAAAAAATCTACTCTTGTCATGTTTATAAATGGTGTTCTCTTTTGGTAAGAGCATGACTATGGGTACAATATATATAGACCTCAACAGGGCACTTTCCTAAGGCAAATGGTGCTAATTTGGCCGCCTCAAGGGAATGCTTATGCACCATGGTTGTGCATGCATTGCGCATTTCTACATCCACTGCGCATTTGTGCTAATACATCCCCTTGCGCAAAATGTGGCCCTCCACGGAGGATTGGATTTCCAGCCCTGCTCACATTCATCCTCAAGAGTGTGAGCTTCTCTGTTGCTGCCCCATACAATAGTGTTCAACTCAGATCAAGGGCACAAAAAGTTGAGAAAATAAATAAAGACTTGGGCTGGTTAGGATCTCCAAAGGACTCTCCGTTCCACTTCTGTAATTCTTAGCCTCAAGAGAGATCATGGCTGTGTACTAGCGTAAGGTGAATAAACATCTGGGAGGTAGGTGAGTGAGGTTGGGCGATTGTGGAAGAGACCAAACAACAGCAATTGACTGAGTGTTAACATTCACACCAATTGCTTTAATCACAAATCCTGTTATGCTGTCTCCCAATCCTCCTCAATTTAACTCAAAAGCCATGTAGTGCAGAACAGGCAGAAATTGGTCCCTTGGAGGCTCGCATGGCCTTGTTGTATAGTAGAGCTCCCATTTTCATTTGTTCCGTTACAGCACACCTTATATCTTAAGTCTGGAGACTTTAAGTCCTCTCCAGACACTCTTGGATGTTGCCAGCAAAGATGCTGCCAAAGTGGTGACCTAGTATCAATTTACAACACAACACAACATTCAGCAGTTTTGGGATTTTACAATGAATATCTCAACTGAGAGTTCTTCAGCTTTGACTGCACATTCACAGGGACTACAATTGTACCGCATGAATAGACATCATATCAATTTAAATGTTTTATTATGGCTTGCTCTACAGAACTTGTTACTAAAGTTCGTATACAAGTCTATGTTTGTCTGATTTTTTTTTTTTTTTTGTTAAATCCTATCTTTTTAGGTACCCGTTCACATTTCAAATACAATACAATGCGGCTTCTAATGCAAACACAATGTGACACACAAGAGCACAAATCACAACATATTAGTCGTAAAACTGACATCTTAAAAAAAATTACGGAAATAGCAATTGTGAGTAAATGTTTAAGTATTTCATTTGACTATCAAAATAAAACATTTGCAATACCATCTCTGTGTCTACTGTCCAATCACATTTTACTGTGATATACATACGCCTCCCAAATGATTTTAACAGTTGTCTTCAAAAAATAATTGATGGAAATTTCGGGATTGTATTTATCAACTTCAAGGCCTTCTTTGCTGGCCTAACATAATTAAGAAATAATGATAATATTCTTCCCACTTATTATATCCTATTTTTGTATTTTTAGGTGAGAGGTTTTATCCAATCAGAATTCAGCTAGCTTGTGTTGCCAGGTAGATTTCCCAACACCAGGAGCACGCACTATTCGCCGAGCCCTTCAGATACAATCGTGCGGGCATCTGTTCTGTCAAAGCCAATGAGCTTTCAGTGTTGATAGACACTTGCGATAACCAATATGTTCATGATTTGGTTACAGTGAGCCTTCTCGATGGCCTTACGCTGAAGGTGCTGGACGTGTTCAATGATTGGATACTCACTCGTGAAGAGGCAGCGCAATGCAGAATCAACACACCCGAAAGTCTTAACTGGGTCGAAAATCTTAAATATATTCTTGCTTTTTTAAACCACAGTGGCCGAAGGAGGGAAACGTGGATTTAATTGCAGATACACTTGCAAGACCATTTTCAAGACGGACCTTATACTCATTTAGTACTGTGTAAGTGTGTTTCTGTATATTATTTGTCCAGCCATGGTGTCATAAATGATGCTATTATGAGGGGGATATATTCAAGTAGAACTAAGTAGGACTTCACTGAAGGCCTAAGAGTGAAATGCACGCCCCACCACTGCTATTACACTATATTATTTTTTGACCTATAACGGAAATACTAGCTTACTACTACTACTGCACTATAAGCACAACCGTAACAACATAAATTGCAAGGGTATAAACTGATAATTATTTGATAGGCTTCCTGTAACCAATATATTGGCTACATTATTATACAATGACAAAGTGGTCATTTTAATATTCCTTTTTACACAGCGAATGCAAAAGATATGCAATAAATGTTGATCCGGGCTGTTTGGGGGGTGATCTTCTCTCTTGACAGAATGGAGACAGACATTCCTAGCTAATGAGTGCCAGGTTTGAGTCACAAAGTTTTATTTCAATGACGGCACCAGCTTCCTCTTGTTTGGCTTTTTTCCCCCTCATGCTTGCTCCCGACTTGAGGCCCGAAGTGTCATGTCATGCTCTGCAAGTGTGTGTACAAACTCATCTGATAAGTTTTATTCATACTTAGTTGTGATTACAAAAAAAACCCAACAACACACAATTGGCTGCTTACCTCGCAGATATGAAGAGAGGATTCTAGATCTGCCGCATCCTCCATGGACAAAGTAGTGAATTACATCTACCCCATGCTGAGGATGTTGTTCCTTCACTCCTTCATGAAAGCAAATGTGCAAGGCTGGCATTATAACAAAAACAGTTCTGTGTGGAAAATAGGAACAGTCTTAAGCCTTAAATTGAATATGATCTTCTAGATTGCTTGGGAAGTTTCCTCTGACTCTAAAGTAATTAATAAGAATAAAGAAATGTCAAATGTGTAAAACAAAAAACAGATTACTATTTTGGGCAATGCACTTCGGTGTTCCATATCATTAAATGAAACACATCTAACACCAGTCAAACACTCTCTCCTCATCTCTCCTAGACCAATGCCTGCCTCTCCCCCAAGGACGCTGACACGAGATGTAGATTTGTTTTCCTTTTCCAGTGAGGAAGGTCATCTCTGTCCACACACAATTTCAATTCTGTTGTGGTGTCAGCTTTGATTTGAATACTAGAGTTGGAGCAGGCATATTTGCACTGTCGGCTTCAGCTGCATCAGTAGGTCCCTGGTCAAAGCTTTGTCAAAACAAGTTAAAGGGCATAACGTGAAAGAAAAAAAAAAGGCCTTTCTCCACTTTGGGTGAATGGACTGTGATCTCATGCTCTGGAAATTTCGAACAAATTGGAGACACTGGAATTGGAAGAGATAAACTGCTTTGTTAGAAAAAGAAAATAAATAAGCAAAGTATTTTTGATTCGGCGCTAGATTTACCTTGCACCACTTATTTGAATTGATACATAGATCAACGGAAGACTGAATTTAGTTTTTTTTATATTTGAAATAAAATATTATTATGTTCAACAATTAGTATGAGAAAAAGCTCGTATCTCATAGATTATTTCACCAGAGGACGATTTTCTTGTTGATTACTGGCATTGGATCCCACAGCCACCACTTTATGTCAATTTTGTATGAATACAAAACTGCACTCAATAATAAAGAATGAATAAGAAAAACCTCACGAATAGCCCTTCCCATTTTACCTTTGCTGAACCTCTCTCCTCGCTTTTGCCGTCCTTCACATTTCTCCATGTATGACCCTTGTTTCCCCCCCTTCCTTTACTCCTCTCCTGCAATGAGCTCACCTCTGGGAAGGTCTCCTCCACATCAAAGCTGTCCATCAAGAGTCATTTTGGTACAATCAGCAAACATTAGATAATTGGGTGTCATCTAAGTTTTCCCTCAAGCCCATAGTGCCTTTCTGCCAGGAAAAGAGCATAACTAAAAGGAGAAGCGAATGACTGCCTCTTAGCTGGAAGCAGAATCAAATTTCGGCAAGGGCAAAGAATGCCCGAAATAGTGTTTGATGACACGCATATCAATGCTGCCCCTGCAAGGTAAACAATGACTTTTAATCATCAGGCTAAGTTTTAATTAAGATGATGGTAGCATAATTATTCCCTCTGACAGGGATGATTGAGCCAGGGAATCCATGTTCTGATTAGGGAGCTCATCTGGTGGCTTTCTTTCCGATAGGGATGCAATAATGACATGGCGTGCTGTTGCCAGAGGATAGTTTGAATAGAAAAGAAGTCTTCAAAGTTTTCTTTTAGGAAATGTTTTTTCCTCACAAATTTCTCATTTACTATTGGAAAGGATTGAAACTGCCTCTATTGTTGTACAATCAAGACTTTTTTCCAGCACAGTTAAATTTGTCTGATGGCAATGTCCTTAAGGACAACAACCAGCTATCAAGAGATACACCACATAGCTTACCTTTGGATGTAAATTTTTATTTATTTTAGTTTTCCTTGTGAGTCAATTGTAGAAAGCAGTTGCAGAAAAAAAAAAAATCACCGCCAGGCAGGCCGCGAGCGAACCTGTCAGCGACACCCAGGGATCCACGCAGCCAGCCGGTCAGATGGCCGCGAACGTGGCATCCAGACCTGGATAATTATTTGTTTATTTGGTATTTTATTTAAATGGAACGGTAACCTGACCTTCAGCACAGGCAGGCTTCTGCCTTTGCATGCGGCGACGTATTTTTATTATGCACTGCAGCACGAGCTGCATCTGACAAAGAGCAAGCAAAACGGGCATCTGCAGTGACAGATTGATGGACCTTCCGTTAGTATTGACTCTAGAAAATTGCAAGATGGACTGAGATTTGTCAGAATCTGACCAAGAAAATTCTGCCTTGAATTGGGGGAGACGGGCCGGCCTAGACGACTTTCAACACCGCTCTGTCAGAGCTCCTCTGCCTCTTATAGGCGAGTTTGGCTGCGTCTCAATGAACAGGTTATGCGAGCTATTATAAGATGGCTTTTATACGACCAGTGTAACCAAAAACTCATTTGGATGTAGTTTTTCTTGATATATATACTGTATATTTTTCCTTTTGCTCAATGCAGGTAAACTTTCAGGACTTCTGAACAAACCACCCTCAAGCCATCAAACTTGGATCAGTGAAATGTGGATTCTGTATTGGTTTGTCATGGTGAAGAAGTAGCTGATCCCAAAGGCAGACCTCTAGATATACCAATTGTTTTACGTTCGTACCATCACCTATGGTCACGAGCTGTTAGTCATTTCCGAAAGAACAAGATCCCGGATACGGGCATCTCAAATGACTTTCATCTGCAGGGTGTCAGAGCTGAAAAGTAAGAAGCTCGGTCATTCGAGAAGGGACTCAGAGTTGTGCAGTAACTGATAATATGGGGATTGGTGTTTACCGGTATACTTTGATTATGTCGGAAAACCATGTCATATGTAAGACCAACATTAATGCACAATTGTAAGCCCAGTCTACATGGTCTTAGAAGATGCCAAATAATCAAATGATACAGCACCTAGATGAATGGGCAACGAGCAATCATGTTCTTCTTTTCCAAGGTTTTCCAACCACATGGAAATCAAACAGCCATTTCACAGTTTCATGAGATGACATATCAGAATATGTTGTATAATATCATGAAACCAACTCATTCTCAAATCTTTTATGAAGTGAACAATACAGGAGATTGATTTTCCACCGCAAGTCGCACATCCCACACAATCTGTAGTCTTCAGGGATACAACTGTAATTTAGTCAACCAGTTTTAATCGTCAAAAGGACAATAACTGATCTCACCTGAGCGACAAATTTTTATCTTGATAAACGGGATAAAATATATCATTCAAGTTTTCCTTGATCAATAGTGATGGCCATATCAATACAACGATATTCTCATGAGAATAAATTGGTTATGGACAACTCTCGTAAAGTATCAATGCTAATTAAAAAAATGTCGCAACTCTCACAATTGTTCGGACAACTTACCACATTCACATACATTTTGTGCTCTTGTCACGTCCCTGTCGTACAGACTTGCACTGTTCCTTTCATATCACGTGAATGCTGAGCACGGTGGCTCAAGTCATATACTCAAATTGACTAGCACAACAGCAGCACGTTACCACCATAAATAGAAAAGCAAAGTCCTTGCCCGAGCAAAGAAGTAGTCTTTCACTCTTATGGACAACACAACAGCAATGTACAACCTTTGTGACAAGAGCGTTCAACACAGCAACAACACGGGCAACTTGTATAAGCACATCAAGGCTGTACAGTACACCCAGGGGCTCATGATGCAAAAAATTGTAGAAGGCAGCATAAGCTGCAACATCTGCACCCAGACAGAGGTCTCTTCTGGAAACTTTTACTGAAAGCAAAGCGTATCCGGTTATTAGCAATGTGTTTCGGACTGTTCCGGAATGCCATTTCAGCAATGTGATGAAGAGGGTCTTTAACCTTTACATACATGCTGTCGAGGGCAACTTAAATGATGGATGAGCCAACATAGGAGCAAACACTTCCAAAACAGATGAGAAAAATATCATTTGAAATATGGACAAAAACATGTGCTCATAATATATTACATTTTTCATAATACATTTTTCAGTGCATGTATAAATGAGCTAGCATTCAACCACAAACGGTTTCAACAATTAAAAAAATAATTGACATCCTCTGAAATGCATTGTGGATTAAAAAAATGTTAACCCAAATAATTCTAAAAAAAAAAAAGAAAAAACGTCAATAAACCTGACATATACCTTTTGCAGGACCCCCCTCCCGAAACATTTTTTTGGGAAATTATTGGAAAAAACCTAATCTGGGAATAAGTGAAATGGAAGGTGCCGGGTGTCCAATGTATTGGCAGAAACATACTTCGATCCCCAGAAAAAAAAAATAAATAAAAATCTTTCTCCCATTTTATTTTATTTATTTATTTTGTGATCAATCAAGGGGTGGGTCACATGTGGTCCATCGGCCACCACTTGCCCATAAGCAATGTAAATAATGTAATATTACTTATGTCATAAACATTTCTTTCATTAAATATATATCATAATTCTGGTATTACAACAATGGCCAGTTATTTAACTTTCAAACATTAGGACCACCGCATCTCTTAGTGTGCGGTGGCCCTAATATTTGAAAGTCCTTCCGCTCAACACTCGCACGCAATGCCAAAAGATTTCACAAGTTGTTGAGTCTCAGCCACAGGTTTTGCGCTTCAAAATGTCAGGCGCAGTTGCTCGATGTGGCGGCGTCACAAATTTCAGCCAATCAAAATGCATGGAAGCTCTCACACAGGCGCAAAATTAATTGCTGGGTTGTAAGCAAGAGAGACACAGTCACCCACGACGCGACACAAATACTGCACAGTTTAAAGAGTGCACAAACTGTGTTTTACAACAATACGTAACTATATTTATGTACCTGTGGATGAAATAGCAAAGCTTGTGGGAAAAATATATGCAAGTAGCACACGTACTGATCAACACAACACAATGCGCACACAATTAATTAATTAATTACTGTAAAAGACTCCATAATGGCAAGTTTCCTGGTCAAATATGTTGCCATTGTTTGTTTCATCCACCACAGCACCAATGTAACTGACTGACGGTAAGAAAAACAAAATCAGTTGCAGATGCCACAGCAGAGACTGGTGCAGTCAGTGTCGTACATTCTGGAGAGACTCTATGAAGAGAAACAAGCTGCATTCTGAGAAGAAATAGCGTGTTCCTTGGTGGAGAACAGTGGTCTCGTATAAATCAGGTAATTGATGTCCTGAAGCCAGATACAGTTCCAAACTTGCAGGTGTGCTGCTAACAACTATTTGCATGAAGCAAGCGCCTTTTTGGACATGCCCTTCAAGAACGTCTTTTTTGACCCGAGAACTGTCGAAATGATCAAATCAGTGAGACACAAGCTCTGGACTGCAGGAAAAAAAGCATGAGTGACAGCAGTGATGCATCGGTTTCTGCTTCAATTTCACCAGGGTTACACTTTGCAGGGAGGATTGTGGCATGAGTTTGATACTCTTGTTTTGGCTTCTCAGAGCAACCGCACATCAAACACAGACACGTACATAGAAATGCGCACTAGATGCAATAAAGAAAAATATTCCCAACATATGAGCACCCTTTGCACAAATGGGGAAACATGAAATTAATTCCCACTGTTGAGCAAAGTGGCAAAAAGACACCTCCGAAAGGTTGCAACATCTGTTCTAGCTGAGAGGCTGTTTTCCAGGGAGGAGAGTCAAATAACCAGAAACGTAAATGAGAAAATGCTGCTTTTCCTGAACTCCAATCTCACATTGTCTAAGTAAAAACATTACTACTCGCTTAGTTCGCAGTTTGACGAATAAATGCCGTCATTATATATAATTTAAGTAAAATCACCTCTGGGGCTGAAGGTTTATCCTTCTGGATTATTTCATTTTGTGTCTTTTAGAAAAAAATAAAGTCTTAAAATATTATTAAATATTATTAACTACTATTTCACAAAAAAATTATTGAAAGTATCTGCCTTCTAGGGATGACACAGCAGGACAGCTGGTGGACAAATAAAATCTAAGTACTGTTCTCACAAATGGCACCTATTCTATTGGTTAAGATACAGCTTCATAAGAGCAGCCTGTGGATGAGAAGTTCACTCTTGATCATAAAATAGCAGCTCATCTTTTCAGGAAGTCAGTAAAGTTCAGCCCAAAGTCTGCATGACAAATATGATGTGCTCTTTTTGTTGTTGACCTTATAAAACACACTTGTGTTTGCACCTCACATATTCCACTGAATACGGCTTGCTACATACAGTAGTGATGTTGCTTTATACAACAGCTATGAACCTTTGGCATTAAAGTGGTCACATGACTCCTAAAAGATCAATATTTGGAGCTACATAGTTTCCATGGTTGAGCACTTCTTGAAAAAAAATTAATTTTGCAGAAAAAAAATATTTAATACCGTAAATAATATTCTCAGTCTGTGACATACATGAGAGAACGAGCTAATTACCCTTGTCTGTCATAATGGCAGTGCACTATTTTCTCTCCAAGGAAGCAAGCATGCTGTGACAAAAAGCGAGCTGCTGCAAAACATCCTAAATTCAAAATATCAGCTTTTAATTTTCTTTTAACTGCTTATTGACTTCCTCTCCAATATGCTCCCCTGAATAGAATTTTTCTGACTGACATGCCACCTTGACAGAACATAATTAAATTAGATGTAAATACAAGGCTCTAAAGACTGAGTGAGAGAGAGAGAGAGAGACCCCCCTGTGGACTGCCTGCATTCAGGTAGGGGGGTTGCCAGCTCAATTTGCATCACATAACAGAATTAATATAAGAGGTCCGCGTGTTCCTCTTCATTAATGTCCTCTAGCCTTTGATTCATCTACTGTACGTAATAAGGAATCCCAATCCTTGTGGAAGCTACCTACATATTAAGAAAGCAAGAGTTGATAAAGTGTCCTTGGAATGGAATCCTTTTTCAGTCTCACTCTAAAGCCAGTTCCTAAAATACATACACAGGCTAGCCAATTCCGCAAGAGGCATACCGGTTTTCAATTAGAATGATAAACTGTGGCATCAAAATTAAATAAAAAATAAGTGTAGTTTAAGATGTATTTTTAGAAACTAAACTGTTACTTAGAAGCACTTTGCAAGTCCCTGGACAATTGCCGGTATAGTCTCCCTCACGCATAACATTCATATCTGATGCATATAGTACACGTGTGTTGCATTCACTTGAAAAAAAACCCCTGTTTTTCTGAGTTATTTTTTGGGAGCTCTTTGTTTTTTTTGTTTTTTTATCATTAACATTAGCAGCTTCATATTTACTGCAGTTGTTCGGCATTTATCAAATGAAGTGATTGCGTTTGCTGGTCTTATATTATTCTCGTAAGTTATTCATGCATTACTCAGTTTAAATGTGACTATATATTGTGAGGGCTACATTTTAGTCGCGCTCTTTACTTGGCTACATTCATCTTGGGTGTAGGTCTTCGCAAGGATAAGAAAAGCAACCCAGATATCTGACTTGTACTATTTCCTGAACTCCAGAGAATTTAGGAGACTATCAGAATACATTTTTAACAGTTTTTGAGTCTATATTTGAGCACTTTCCTTCTTGAGTATAAAAATGAGGCATGGAGTGAGTTTTGTTAATTCAAGGTTTATTCCCTAGTAATTCGCATTTGCTATGTGACAAATTCCAACAGTATCCATGCGATGAGACAGTGTTTGACATTTGTACGGACCACGGCAGAAAATAATTTTTCTCCACCCGCCACTTGAGAGGAAGGCATTGAGCTTTATTTGTTCTTCCGTGTTTACATATGAGCCCAAACTGCATGAACAAAATCTGCTCTACTGGATCAAATGATGGGATGTTAGCCTTCAACTAATGATAGATCAGGTGGGCCAGGAATTTAACTGTAAAGGGTATTTAAACAGTAAATAACTATGAATTTTCTACAAATGAACATCTCCACTTTGGTATATCTTCTTTCTATTCATTGAGGGAAATATACACATAAGTGCTGACAGTTTTAATAGCAGCAAAAAAATGTAAGACCTTAGGTGCATTGTAAAAAGAGCATTCTATAAAAAGGGCAATCATTATGAATTATAAATAAACCACTTTATAATACAGTATCCTGTCCACAATGGCGTGTACGCTTAATGTCAAATGCAGCTCTTAATACTACAATATATTAATAGCTCTCTCTCTCTTTTGATATTTATGTATTTATGGTTAAATACAGCTAGGGAATTATACCTTTACCGATTTGTTTGTTACTCCCAGGAAATGTCAGGGGTAATAGGTAGCCAATTATATCTAATAAAATTTGGTCAATATTTGTGTTTCGTTTACATGTCTGCTCTTAGCTCAAATATTCTTGTGTATTGCGTCATGTCTTATGTTAAAATGCATCATTATAATTTCAAGAAATTATGCACACAGTCTGACTGTTTTATTAGAGCACGCATCTGACTTGAGTTTGCACACATTTGATGCTTATAACATTTCACAATGAAAATGTCCAATTTTAACACTGCAGTGGAAAAATAAATTGTCTGTCTGAGAGAAGGACTCCTGAACTACATGACTCAACAATACAGACACAATCTTTTTGTGTTAAACAACAAAAAAAAAGCCACTCAAAATACCTTTGGTGCAACCGATTCACAAATACTGTCAGTATTAACATTTGACATGAGGTAGTGATTCATCCTGTATAATAATTTAACAATGAAAATATAAGACAAGTAGTTTTAATCCTCACTCTAGACTGATAACAAAATTGAGTTGTTAATTGGTGTTAAAAAGAGACTGTCCAAAATAAACCGTCAATCTGCTTATCACACAGCTCGAGAGGTATTCATATCTTGCTTTCACTAGGCAGAATCTCCACATTTCCAAAAACATCATCTTTGATTTCAGGAAGCAAACAAAAATCATTAGTTGAGCTATTAACAGATCAATAGTATCAAATATGTGGAAAATGCTCAATTCACCAAATTTGGACAAGTTTCCACCTGACACCAGCAATTTCCTATTTACATATTCGATTTACAAAAATGATCAATTCTTGAGTAACCACGTAGTCAAACTGAAAGCATTTCAAATGCATCATCTTGTATCCATGGAGCATGACATATATATCTAACTGATCCTGGACAAACATTGCAATAGGAAATATTCTGAAAAACAACAACAAAGAATATTCAGAAAAACATATTATTCAGAAATACAGAAAAAAATTCACCCCCCCCCCCAAAAAAAAAAAATCTCTCTCTCTTTGTCATGTTGTGTATTTGTGGTTTTTTTGGTTTAGAATTTAGTATCATGTTTTTTCCTTGTTTGGTTTGTCTCGTCATGTTCATTGTGTCCACCTGTGTTCGTCTACCCAAGCCCCAGTGTTAAACAATCTGGACCTTCCAAGCCTTTTTGTCTTATCCAGGTGCTCCTTGTTGTCTCGTCAAATTGTTTGTATTCAGTTCCCCGTTTTCTTTCCATTCTTGTCCGTGCATTGCCTTTGTCAGCTGACCTTGTCAGATGTCCATGTTAGTATCTATGTCCTTTGTCCTCCTACCTCTCTCGCTTTTTTTTTTTTTAGTTTGGTCAAGTCTTTTCGTTTTGTTGCTTATAAGTTGTTTTGTACTTTTGTGTTTTTTGATTAAATACCCCTTAAGTTTCCCCTGCTTTGCTTCCCTGCTTTTTTTTGGGTCCTCCTTTTCCTCAACCTCCTCCACAACCGGACACTCTCCCTCTCTCTCTCTCTACAAGAATCAGTGTGCATCTTATTTGCTCTCAGGAAAAAAAATATTCTGGAAAACAAACAAAAAAATATATTTCAAAAAATAGAAATAAAATAATTTGGAAGAACAGGAAAAAACCCCACTCAAATTTCATTTAAAAAAAAAGCTCCTTCCCCCAAAAAATAATTCAGAAAAACTGGATATTTTTTTCCCAAGTGAATGTAATACGCTTCCGTGATATAGAAGCATATTTCACGTATTTCACGTGTGGCTTGGCTGCAGGCGTCTGAACATAAGGTCGAATCTCACTGGCTTCCAACCCGGTAATGTATTTTTAGTGTGCCTGTGTGACGTCGTAACTTTAGTGACCGTGCACTACTGCGTTCAAGTGCAAACTTAAAATGGCCATGTCGCACATTCACAACTTAGAAAGTCATTTTAAACTATAGAGGAAAACCGTTTCATCTCATTATAATATTGTATATGAGACCGACTTTGAATGCACCTGACGTTTGTGTCATGCAGTTGCTGAGGTCCTGTAGATATGCATCACCTCATCACGCTCCCTGGGAGGCAGATTGATTACAATGTGTGATGAAATCAGGATGTGTTGAGCAAAGGCAGGGGGTGGGAGGATGATCCTACATTAGACTGAGTGAGCACACACATTCAGGTGACACCGGGGATAAAAGGCTTCGAACCGCACTGTATCGTCCCCTGTGACTTGGACCCCTAGCAGCCACATCCTTGTCAGCGTCCTCAAAATCTTAACAGGGTCACCCTTGTTTTAGGGACAAAAGTTCATCTCATTTATCACACAAATGTCACTCGAATAAATTAATGATGCGCAGTTACACTTACTGTGGCAGTATGGGCAGTAAATTATTGGATAAAAGAAATAAGATGTAGTAGATTTGTTTACAAATTTGACGTTTTATTGGGGCTATATATATATATCCCTCAAAGAGGGAAATGTTAGTTGGGTAGCACTTGATCTCATCTTTCTAATATTTACAACCCAATGCGTATACTTTTGAACTGACATTTTTTGCATTGTGCTACCAGATGAAGGATACATGCGCACACACACTCGCGCATACATTTGAAGGTTCCAAAGGACCCAACGTACGTATTGATGCAGGCCACACCTGAGGCACCCCTGTACCGTATCTTGACAAAAACACAGCTAGTATCAGCATACCATCCAAGCCTAGATTTCAGTTTTTACAATTAAGTAAGGAAAGATGAAAAGTTAACCTGAGCAAAACAACATCTGACCACAATAGCGCCGCAATTTTGTCCGACATATTTTCATCACAATAAACGTGAAAGAAATGTCACCACCAATAGAATGTGATTTGAAAATTTTTTGTACTAAATACGACACCAACAAAAATGACATACACAGACTTTTTATTGTGCAATATTTTGATTGTATCGGGAATTTGGTGAAGCTACCGGTAACAATGCAGTCGGAATGCATGTGTGTTTTATTTCAAAGCAACATTCTGCTACCACCCCACGCACACACACCTCCACCTTTGACACAGGCACCATATCAGCACCAATTTCTGTCACTTAGCTGCGCGCCAGATTGTGAGCGATTACCTTGGGCGTCACCTGGACGAATGAACCGTACCGATGGGATGGTGCTGGGCCTCAGCTGCTCATGTAATTCGCAATGACACCTCATTTTGGAAGCGTTCACCTCCTAAGGCTCGCTGGGAGAAGGCCACTGAGAAATGTAATGCAACCACAAGTTGAGGAGCTCGTATCGTTTGTTTTTCCTCAGATGTTTATCCAAGTTCCAATTTGAAATGAGATTCAATATAACACAAGTTGTCGTGCAATGTGCTTCATGCCGCAAGTGTTTGTCAAAACATAATGCCTATCCTGATTACACGACTTCAGACCATCACCTTCCATTCACATGACCAAAGACTCACATCATGCTCACTGTTACACATAACAGTCACAATAAAAGCTGCACACATTTTATTGTCTTAATAAATAAAGTACTGTGAATGCATTCATTTTAAATGTATTATTTATTAGAAAGAGGACCTTAGTTGTTTTTTTTATAGACAATGAAAGTAACTGATTCTACAGTACTAATGCATAGTTTCATGCACCGGTTAAAAAACATGTAACCCGTGCAATGATTTTTATTGTGACTTCTGTGCTTTATTAGAACGTGTTATTAAAACTGTACATATAAGTTTGACATAGATAGTCCTGAAAGTCAAATTTTAACACTTAACACTTAAAAACACTGTACTGCACAAAACACAATGATCGTGAATATACAGTTGTAAATTCTTAAGTGGCAAATGTGCTGACTGCAGCGTTCATGTCTTGCAGTGATACAATGCCTAAAATCCATCAGACTTAACCATTTAGGTAATGTCCCATTTAGCTTAGAATTCTTGTGCTTTAACAGATTGAGTGTAGTCAACCATCTCAGTCTCGCTTCACCCTTGGCTGAATCGAGCTATTTCTAGATAATTGCGCACCGGAGTCTGCTAGTCGTCGAACTTGACTATATATATATATATATATATATATATATACAAATGTAAAATTTACATGTGTATATAATATGTGTATATAATATAATATATATAATATATCGCACCGTACAAACAAATAAACCGTTGTGCTGTGAAATGGCTAACCAGTGGGCCTCATGATCTGACCAAACTAAATTCAGAAAATATTACAAAATGTATATTTCAATAGGCAAACAGCAAAGTCAGCCTTCCAATGAGACACATCATTATCATTCAAAACAAATAATTCAATTTAAACTATAAATTGGATAAAACAAAAATCTGTTCGAATTCAATACTACATGGGCTTTGAAAATGTCTTTTTTTGTTCCTTCACAATAAACTGCAATTTCCAACTCTGTGGCCCATACCATTCAATGTGTGTGTACATGTGTAATAGTTCATGGATGGAGAAGATAGTCAACCATACTGTTACTTCTGTAAAATTGCAAACAGCCAGTGTGAAATGTTGTCTACTCCCATAATGGTAGCTAAGGTAAAACTCACATCTTTGTTTTATTAAGAATTCATCTGCTAATAGGATCCACTTCTTGTAATATTGATGGGTCCACTGACCCAGTTGTAAAACCCTCAAACCCAGTGGCAAATAGCAGGTTTAAAGCAGCATGAAAGCCTTCGAGCTTGCCTCGGGCTCATACATAAGAGTGGGCCATCTAAAGCGGAGCCAAAATTTGATAAAAGATCCAGTAAATACCAGTAGCAGTTGGGGTACCATCCTGAATATCAGATATAACAAATGTTTGCTCTCTGACAACACAAGCAGATAAAAAAAAATCACACGGAACATTATGATCAATAGCAAAATGCTGCTTTTTCAGGTCATTCTAAATTGCTGTATTGGCTATTGGTAACGATTGTGTAATAGCACTGATTGATTTTTGCATCACATGACGCACTAGTTATGCTGCACTGTCTGTGACCCATCTGCAACGTATGCCGAGCACCAACTTTGACATTTTGACAAGCCGACGTCCAGAGTTTGTATGCAAAATTGACACACACGGGCTGGCCCACTCACACCGCAATGTCGCCGTATCGGAAGGTAACAGGCATAGCCCCTTTAGAGGGCTGAATTTTAGCGCTGACAACATTTTTACACAGAGTCCTATTACAGAAGCTCAATCAAGTTTCCCTTTAAGGGTCATTCATTTGTCACTACGGAGGAGAGAATCCGCACCCCGCAGCTCGCTGCGTGAATCTCTGCATTACATTGATAGTCCAGAACACAATTTGGAAATGTCTTTGAAATTTGGTTGTAGTCTCACTTTGTCTTTGTGTTCGCTGTTTCTTACTGTCTTCTATTCATTTTATTATTATTATTCTGATTATTATTTTTATAATTTTCCATTAAAACTGAGCTGTGTTGGAATTTTGCATTTTCATATTCAACTTATTCATTGGAAAGTTTGTCAAGTGGTTGACAGAGGGCAGAGAAAATGTGTGCCCAAAAAATAAATAATAAGAATTATGATTATTAATAATCATAATTATTATTATTCATAAATAAATAATTGTGGGAGGCTTTCACACTGAAATGCGCTACGTTGTTGTGCGATTTTACGGAGACTTAGATACGATGTGCGGCTTCTCGACAGTTATATTGATCTTGATGTACATAAACATTATCCCTCCGTTGGTCTCTGTTAATTATATGACTAGGCGTTGTGGCTTGTTTATTACTTGCTGACTGTGATATCTTGTGATGTGTTGTAATCGTAATTGCCTGCGATGGATAGCAGAATCTTTCCATCGACCCAGCTTTACATACCCAACCTCAATGCCTCCACAGACTTCGAGTACCAGCGAACCACAGACCATCATACAGTGTTAATTGTAACACCCATTGCCACTCTGTGTGACACTCATCTACCTTGCAGAAAAATGCAATTAATATGGAGCCAGCATGCAGCAGGACATTAAAAGCCACATTTGTCACTGTCAGGATCTGAGCAGGCGTCTGATTGCTAAACTGATTGAAGAAGATGGTGTCTTCCAGCTAATCCTATCTCTTCCTTTTCTACCCAGAGAAGACAAAGAGCTGTGCAGGGTCAACAATAGTGAAATTTCAACTATCACATTCAAATTCTGATTGGAATGTACCCATAATGTCTTGACCAGATACAGGCACGGCTCCAGGATTTATTTCCTTTCACGGTGCTAGGAGCGGCTTGACCAATATGTTTGTTTGTTTTTTTCAGTAGGAGCAGAATGAGCATGTTTAATATAGAAGTAGTTTCAACTGAATTTGACCGAAGCAAAACCACATGGCAAAGGCGACAATGTTTCATGTGTGAAGGAGACAGATACACCACTGGATAGCAGCCATGCACCTGCCAATAACAACACATCCAAAATGGGACAAATATTTTTATTCCATATGCATAATCAATAAAAATAAACAACTTATCTTATTTTCGGATTACAACAGTTCATTAGATCATTAGAGATTTGAAATTATTAATAGTAATCAGTGCAGCCACATTGCCGCAATGGGAAATGCAAATGTGTTGTGTCTAATGATTTGGATCATAATTTAACTTGAGATTAAATTAATTATATAAATTAGTTTGCAGCTAACAATGAATATGGAGCTGCTAACAGCAACAGACTGCTCTGATGCTTCTTTAGGACCTGGCTCATGTATCCAATCTCCCACTTTATTTTCTTTTTTTTATTGTTCAGTTTTTCTTAGTTAGGAAATCTATTCTTCTGTTGTCTTTACATGTTTTTTTTTTTATAGGTTTTCTTTAGATTTTCTTATTTCCAATGTTTTACATTCGATATCATTATATGAAAGGAGTGGAATCCTGTACAAGCCCATTTACGTCCTTTGCCCCTTGGGCAGATTTTAAAATTGTCCCAAACAAATAAACAAACTTGCTGTGACCTTTCAGTCAAAATAGAATGAAACAATTTAATCATGAAAGGGTTTACCTCAAAGCATGTACAGTGCAGTCTAACATTGTCAAAAGCCGAACTAAAACCTGCCCACAAAATTCGGGCATGAGTTTTGGGATCTTCCAGATGTTTGCAATTTAAATGGTGTACATCAACAGCAGTGTTGTCCGTGCTGCCACCCTTATCTTAAACAAATTGGTGGAGATAAAAAGAAGTGAAGAACACATTAAGATTTTACAGGTTAGATTACATCTATGTTAATAATCACTCTCTCAAAAATTTTATAATGCATTAAATTGTAGGGGACGCAATTTTTCCATAGAGGATCCTAGCGTAAAATCCACACATATTATTGTTTTCAGCGAAAAAAAAAAAAAGCAAAACAGAAATTGTCAGTAACAGAGGCAACGTAACTCTGGCTTCAGCCGTGAAGGGCCTCGTTATAGTTCAGTCATGTACTGTAAGTACATGTGTGTCAGAGCATCCAAGTGCCTCAGTGTATTTACGACCTCGTGAAAACGGCAGTAAGGCGGAACAATTTCTCTGGACCACATGATCAATCCATCCCTTATCTGAACTGCTTCGTCTCACAAAGGTCGCGAGCATGCTGAAGCTTATCCCAGCTATCTTCACGCAGTAAGAAGGTTACTCTCTGAACTGGTTGCTTGCCTGGAGAAACCCTAAGCAGGCATGGGGAAAACATTCAAGCTCCAGACAAGAAGCCTGGATTCAAACCCTGGACCGACGGAGTGTAGGGCGGATGTGCTAACCAGTCGACCACCGTGGCACCGTCAAAAGCTGATCCTTAACGTGGAGCCAGCCAAAGGCGGCCACAGCTATCATTAGCCGCCACATACTGTTGCTCTGCCTGTACTCTGACGCCACTGAAAAAAATGGTGTGTTGAATTTACACAATATTTTTTCATCAAAGGGTTGCCACGGTGAAAGGTCATAACAATTGTAAACTCTGCAACTCAACAACGCTGAATCTCGGCAAGACATTTAACGACAGTCGTATAGAAAAAGCCACAGCGGAAGTGACGGAAACTCCTGCAGGATGGGAAAAGACGCAAAGCTGGAATAGTAGTAAAAATAAAGTTGTTGTTTTATTGTTGGAGCTTGTGTCATTGTAGCAATGTCAGAAATTATTCATGCTGTTTTTCAAATTATTTATTTGTGATGTTCCCGTGATTTGTCTGCGTGTGTGTCGGGTTCAACGTGCACGAGAGGACAGCTGTCACTTGCCAGCCGTGCATCTTTTTCAATACCGCAGGCGTTTTGGTCACTTCCGTTGAGCCTTTTGCAATGGCACTGTAGTTCAATATTGTTGTGTTGTGGCTTTTGCACTCAAGGTTCAGTGTTGCTGTGTTGCCGGGTTTGCAATTATTGTGACCTTTCTCGGCCAACATAGGTTGCACAATCAAGATTTTTTTTTTTTTTTTTTTTAAAGACTACAGATCTATTTAAAACTGTTTTATACTCAAGATGATTCTGTGTGCAACCACTTGACAAAATAAAACTTTTTCAGCATAATTACTTTTAAAAATTCATAAAAGAATACAATATTCCTTTGAAATTATCTTGCAAATGAGCTAGTGAACCATACAGTTACAATGAATAGACTTTTAACCTCTAAACAAAACGCGTAATAATTTCTTGGCTTTATTAGTGCCACGGCTGCATTTTCATGATGAAGTGGACCCAAAAGCAGGCACGTAGGAAGGCAAGGCAGTATGTATCTCATAAAAGAATTCATTTCCCATAACAAAAAGGCAAACACGGCACAAGCAAAATGAGTGGTGGCCGAGAGACGTGACATTGTCCACTCAGCCATACAATTTTCAATCTTCTGAATTGTCTTAGGGCGGACATGAAGCGAGTCATAAGAAGCCTTCATGCCATCTACCTATGACAAAATTCCTATTAGCGCTGGCTGCATTTCCTACGTTTGGGTCATTTCAGCACATGGTGACAAACGGTGCTGGAGTCCCCCAGAGCAGTTTGTATGTGTACTGCAAGCAAAAAGCACCTGCTCTAATAAGGTGTACCCCGGCGTCGAACTCCTGTATGTCCCACGCTTAACAACCTGACTGATGACCATGCAGAACTGGTGTGCAGATGAAGCGTCGACCATCTATGCAAAAAATCCAAATCACAGGATCATGACACCGTGATAGTGAAAATGCAATTTAGCGCTTGCTTTTTTTGGAACTTATTACTCACTTAATTAGTCACATGCAGCACACACAACAAAACAGTCTGCGCGAACTCGTTATATGATAGTCCCTACAAGCTGTGTTGGATTCTGTAAACACATCAAATACGCTGATGTCCTTAAGAATTGTTTTGTCAATTCATCTTCACCTGGCTCATTTTTCATTCTTTGTAACTTTAGGGAGGGAAAAGGCATTTTAAGGATGTATTAATCACCCTTAGCTGCGGCATCATTCATTGGTTATCAATCTTGTCTTTTCTTACCCTCTCTGTTTAGATTGTTGACTAAACAAAACATCTGAGTGCTGAAATGGCGCGCTGATGGCTGCAAGGAACTGTCAGGTATTTACATTGTATTCATTATGATTTATGGGATAGAGTCTGGGAATAGCACATGGCTGGAAATGTCTTCTCTCATTTTAAGTTAAGCCTCAAAAACAATGTGCAGTAACCACTTATTTTTATTTGAGAGACTCAAAATAGATTTTTCACATTAGCATAGAAATGAATATGATGACAGATAATGAATATCTCCTTTTTGGTGCACTGTCAACATTCCATATTATTTAACTACAGAAAGAAGAAAAGACATTTACTGTATTCTTTTTAAAGAATGTTTGAGTTATGTGAAATGTAGGATACTGCAAAAAAAGAGGAAGGGGAGTTTTAAAAAAATAAGTGTTTGATCATGGAAGCAAAAAAAAAGACAAGGTCAGTTGCAGAGAGGGTGCATCCTTCCTGGAGCTGTCAGACCAATGTGTATTACACACAAGCACGCACTTGTTTGAACGGCGGCGCAAGATTGTGGCTGTGGAATTAGGTGTCACATTTGGTTTCCTTGGAAACAAAAATGAGCTCATAATTAGAAAGTAAATTGCGGGAAAATATCTGCAGGCTGCATTTTTCATTTATTTGTTTATTTTTTACTTAAATGCACTTTGTGTTTAAGTATGCAATATTCTGACCTCGGCGTATAAGGGTAAAAGTGTACCTCCGACGGCCCGTTTCAAAGTTCTGATTGGGAAACGGAGCAATATTGTCAAGTTTGATAAATATGCAGCGTTCCTAAAATAAGAAGTTTCAGAATTCATTTGTGGAAAAAGCAATTTTAAAAGCTGTTATTATAGTGGTTTGGTCATCTTTAGGATGTATTTAAAAAAATTATATGTATATTATTGGTCAGTCATACTAAAATGCATCAACTTTATGCTACAAAACAGGTTTAATTGTAATTAATCACTACTTTCTGAACAACATTAATGAATATTGTTACTGTAAAAATAAACTATTGACAGTAATTCCAGTTATAAATTAACTTTACCAAAAGCATTTAGTAAACAGCAAAACACCACACGCCATCACACACCCATCAAAGGAGTTCAGCATCTTATGTTAGAATAAATTGGATTTTGCTTCAAGATACTATCAGCTTTTAAGTCGCAACAATTTTAATTTACTTTGTGTTGACAGATTGCTATCTGCGATCACTTGTCTCTTATCGGTACGATAAAATGGAATTTCAGGTGACCATATAGGTGATTTTCGAGGAGCAAATCTGTCATAGTCTGGGGATGCCTTATCTGTCATCAGCTTTGCCTTTATTCGTATTCGGTAGCTTTTACATGGTGAAATGTATGGCCTTTTAGAAAATGCAAAAATCGTTCTGTCTACTGTAAACGCCATTGTTATGGGCAAAAGTGATTTATGTATCTATTTATATGAAGTAAGTGCGCTATAGAAAGAAGTAATGTACAGTATGGTCAGCCTTGATTGTGTATAAAGTATGTTTAGGGAACAGAAAGAAGACAAAACTCAAAATAAGGTTGACAATTTCGTAAATGTGTTTACATAGCACAATTTAAAAACAAGGAAAGGTGGGAATGAAGCCTTCGGAAAATCATGAAATAAAACATTTCTGGATGAACAATACAATTAAAAAGACTAGACAATTATATTAGAGCAAATATGTAAATACAGAATTGATATTTCATTACAATGAGAGTGGAGGGTAAAATAATCTATAACACAAAGATTTTGGGCACGATTAATTCAAATTTCACTGACTTTATAAAGGAATGATAATACGTATCGCTCTCAAATATATATCAGAGTAATTACGAAATGTATCTTCTCTAAATTGAATTCCCCAATTGATGGGAAGAAAGGTAAATGAAAATTGTGACCATGTTTAGATGGATATAAATGAAAGTCAGATGAAAAGGCACAGAAATGATGAAAAGTATCAGGGGGATTTTGCCTCTTGTAGTTGTACTTCTGCATAAACAAACATAGAGCAAAGATAATGAGCTTCTGAAATGGTAACATTGGATATTTCCTAAAAAGAGCAGCAAATAAATCATGTGATTCATTGTTTTTTGTGAAAAATGCACGGAAATAGTTTGTCTGCTGTACAGCAGTTTGTGCCATCCTTGATTGGTAATTCATATGCAAGAGAAAAAAAAAATCACAGTATGTGTTTCCTGTGTTTGCTTCAGATGTTGTAGGTGGTTTAGGATAGTGGATTTTTTTAAATTTTATTTTTTTTTATACTTCGTACTGGATCCGCGTCGCTGATGGTGTTGTCGTACATCCGCCTGATTTGTATGCGGGCAGCGTGGGATCGTTTCCCACTCGGTGACAGTGTCTATGTCCGCTCTGTGACTGGCTGGCGACGTGTTCAGGGTGTGGTGCGCCTTTCGCCCGTAGTCAGCTGGGATAGGCTCCGGCACCCTCCCGCGACAGGATAAGCGGTGTGGATAATGACATGACTTTGTACATGCATTAAGAAATGTATTATGAAGAATTTAATATACTAAGAGCATATATTTTGCACATATTATCCACATTTAAAAAGGCATTTTTGCCATAACATCTGGATACAATCTAATCTGGGTTTTCAAAGGAGCAAATGCTGTAATGTTTTTTTGTTTACGACTAATAAATCAAACTATATTCAGCAATCTTACAGACCCATAAATCAGATGACAATGACATTAAGACGTGGCGAAATGCAGAGATACAGTATGTATGTAGATGTATGTATAAAAAAACACGAATGATTTGCTGGACAAATCTATTGAACGTATTATTTTATGAACTGATTCTAATGGGATCTAGCACACATCACTATTTTTTCAATTGTTTCATCTGTTGAGGACATCAGCCAGCTGGACCATCCAAATTAGCAGAGCATTCATCATTTCAATTTTTGTCCTCATTTATTTCTGAGCTCAGTGATTTTTTTCTTCATGTGGGCATTAGATAGAGGTGTCCGGATTATAGCTTTATGCATAACTGCAAGCCTTTGTGGAATTGCAACAAGATATTCTTGGGACGTACGATTGGCTGGCAATCAGTTCAGAATGTATCAGGGTGTACAGCTCAACACTGCAAGCGCATGCTGTGTCGCCACAAAACCGCACCGCACAAGAGAGCTGGAATAGGCTCCAGCACGACTGCGACCCTTGTGAGCTGTTCGGATAATGAATGGATGGATTGTTCTTGGGACTCCAAAGACGCAAGCAGCTTCAAATGCCTGCTTGCTGTTTTCCCGTCACTTTCTAATGCATATGCTCTTAATATGACACATTTGCCATTTTGCTTTGCCTGAATCTGCTGAGTCACACAACACATTTTTTGACTATGAATTTTATTAAAATATCTTTGGTTTTCATGGACAATTTCACACATAGCACTGACCATCTACATAATGTGGAGCAACTTCCTTCAGTAATTTTCTTTAATAGGGCTTGTTTGATAGCAGGAAAAATAATATAACCAAAAACCTACATACAAATAAACCTAATACACAAATGTTTATTCACGTGATACCCCAAATGCAAAATAGTTTAGAATACAGTGTGGATCCATTTATTTTGATGACTCTTGCCTAGCCATAAAGATTTTATTTTTATTTTTATTGTCCTTTTAGTCCTTCGTTTCACATCAACCTAATAGTTTGCTATCGCTGTTAATATGCAGTCATATTTTCAGGCTGTCAATTGAGGCAAACCATTGTTCCGATTGAAATTTCGGTCTAAATAAAAAAAAAAATTGACTTATTGTTGCGCTCTTATCTAGACTGGTATTGTGTCTTACAATCATCAACTTTTCATGAACCTCACTGTCTGTCTGCTGACCAATTATTCTAGCAGCCCTTAATGAATTGTCATCAGAATTGAAGAATATCCATTTAGAGATGAAAACTGGAACTGACATCAGTCTGTTTTGATAACGTTAAATCAACGGTCATTAACCAATTTAGCGTAATTGCTTACTCTGGCAATATTCAATCAACAACAGCATGTCAGTGTAAAGACAACTCCCGTGTCATGATTAAAGCATCACGGAAGAACCATGAGAAACACTCACCGCTTCCCTCCAGTGTGTATCGTATTTCGGCATGGAGGGACTCCTTTCAAGACGGTCAACTGGAACTGGTGAAAATTCTCTACGACTTTGTTTGTAGCACATTTACTCATCACTTCGGAGACAATATTTGTCTTTGAAAGATATCACATCAACACATGTATTTTTGAAATAGGATTAATTTGATATTCAGGGCTGGATTAATTTACTGTACAGTTGGTCATGGCTTTACACAAATTTGAAGATTCTGTACATTCAAGATTTATGGCTTGTCAGCAAAAGTGGAAACTAATAACACGGATCAGTGAAATCAGAACTGAGCGCTTGGTGTTTCATGAATACTCTAAACCAGCAGAGCAAATATTTGGTGACAGTCATGCTGCAGGTCTAAGGGAATTCAAGATTTTAGTCACAAAACAATATGTAATCCAAGTAGAATTGAGCTTTTTAATAAAGATATTTTATTGATAGGATACATGTTGTGCTGAATACAAATAGATACCAACTGACAAAATGTTATGTTGAGTGAAACAAAGAAAATACTAAAATTTCACAGTTTTTAGAGTAACAATTTATCATTTGAGAGATTTAATTTCTTTCCACTGTCTTTTGTCACATTTCACTTAAAATATAGCCTATAACAGAAGGCATTTCAGTTTAAAAAAAAAAAAAAAAAACGGTGACAGGACAATGAACAGCATTGCTTGTTTTTAGTCTGGATTTTGTTTCGAAAATTGATGGGCAGTTTTTTTTTCTGGAGCTTTTTGCACTATCTACAATAAGCTTTTTTTGGTTTTCATCCAACTGTTATTGCAGAAAGTACCATTTAAAGTTGGTAATACAGACATTCCAATAAGATGTCAAGGATGGCCAGCAATCGGCTAAGGTTATCTAAGGTCATTAAAGTGCTATGGGTTTTGGGTCTGATAAATATTTTGTAGTTGAGCTTGACACTTACCAAAACTAGAGAGTCATATATTGTTTCATTCTGCAACATCAAAAACATTCTTTTAGCAGCTCTGATATCTGGTATTGTCTCACCACCATTAGACACTCATGTTCTCCTTATCAACTGGTTTCTTCTTTTGTTCCACACTCCACTCGACTCATTTGATTCTTAAGGATAAAAAAGTATCATTCACCCATTCTGCATTCTGAGGAACACTCAAGCCCTGTTCTAATTGGCTAATAACTAAACATAGCCATCCTCCACATTTCTATTCCACTGCACACTGTAATTGCCTCATGGCACTTTTTGTTTTAACAAAAACACGGACAATTTCAGTTGTACATCTCGCCCAGTACTTCATGCCTGCCTCTAAAAAACATTCTCATGTTTCCATTATCCTCACTTATCTCAGGTTCTGTTCTATCATCTCTCAAATCTGATGCTGTAAGATTTTTTTTTGTCCCTCGAACTTGGCATTTCTTTTGGTAGAAAAGCAGTGTTAGCACAGGTCCAGAACTTTCTCTGGAGCAAAAACTGAACAATACCGGTCTGGCTGCAGACAGACACAGCCCATTCAAGATTAAACCAGAGTCCTCCTGATTCTTTTTGTAATCTGTGATCTTTTGAATCCCTTTGAGACTCTTGTGTGATTTAGGGCAATCTAAATGAACTGAAATTGATGCAAAATTCACTTTTTTGAGCTTTTAGCCATGTTAAATTGTGCGTCACCCTAAAGTGGTGTTTTCTTTCGAACCATTCCTGCTCATACCTGCTTTCTAAGCACCAGCTCCACGCAATCCATTAAAACGATTGGGTTCCCTATCTTATATGTTTAAGATTGAGGAGCCACATACTGCCTCTGCAGACTAAACACGAACAGCCAGCAGGACTCCCGACAAGAGTATTTGGGAAAAAGGAGCTATGAGTGGCGTCCCTTGCCTATAGGCTCCCTCCCTGGCAACTAGATTACTATTTACATTTTCGTATGTGGTGCGCGCACAGCAGAGGCTTTCAGACGATCAAACAGGTGCGGCAGCCACACGGGGAGCGGCGGGGTATTCGTGAGCCAGGTTTCTTACATCCTGATAAGATAAATAATCACCAAAATAAGTCAGATTTCACAAGAAATGAGATCATTATTGGGCCAAAAGTAATATATATATACATATATATATGCATATATTTAACTTGAAATAGCATGATAGAAACACACATTTTGTTTTCTGCAAAGCTTTTTGTGTATTTAGGCGTTCGGTTGTTGATCACTCATATCAGTTGCTATGGACACTACGTTGGCCCATGCTTGTTCCTTATATTCCAATTGTTCTTTTCACTCTTTAAAATTAAAATGTTTCCTTTTTTTCAGTACTGTGACTGCGCCTTGTTTTTCTGCATTTTGAATGCAGTAAGAAAGTAAGGTGTCAAGAAATTCCCCGTTCGACTGAACAGAAAGCAAATTGCTGTTCCGCTGCTCCATTAGGTTACTACTAATTAAAAGAAATCACTTGCTGCTGCCTTTGTTTTAACATTAAAAGGCTTTTATAGTGTACACATTACTGCTATTGTCCACCATAAATTATGCAGCTTCAACTTTTCTTTTTTTTTTTGGCGCAACAGCTGTAAATATTGCAGGAAGGAATCGAATCAGCAGAAACTCAATTATTCTCCACTGGTTAAGTGATCTGCATGCTATATGCTTTTACTGGGGTTTGTAAGACTCAGCAAACTGCGCAAGCATGCATCATGTATACAATGCCTGCCAGTCATGTTGGATCAATCACTTGTGCTTTTACAGGCCTAAAAACTGAAAAGCCTTTAACGGCACAGGCCATGAATATTCGTATTACTGACATCTATGACAATACATAAAGCATGTGGCGTTCTCGTGGCCGAAGATTTTGCTACATTTAACTGTATGCTGTATTTTAACGTTTTCAAAATGGTGGTGATATATTGCTGGTGTTTATAATAGGTAGTGAATGGGCATTCACGTCTTTTTTTTTTTCTAGAGGCGAATATCCTACAAACATTTTTGCGACCTTGAACAAAGCCTTGCTGAGACCGCAACACTCGCTACCTTCACAAACACTCGCAAATGTTCGCCGCTCAGTGCGGTAGGAGCTTAAGAAATTTGCTGTAAAACATACATGTCTGGTACATTATCCTTTGCACAATCTGGCGAAAGCATGCCACAGACATATTTTCAACCCCAAAGCAGACAAAACATAGAAAGTGTTGTTGAAAATTCCTAAACTAAAGGTGTTGTTTATGTCATGTGGCTTTAGCAGATGTTTTTTTTTTTTTTACTGTCAATCTCCTTTATAAGAGCAAAGCTTCACTGTTTTTTTTTTTCATTCTATGAAGATCAGGCTGTCATTTATTGACCCATCAGGCTTGTCTATTCTGTCTTCCTCTGTTGGTCTCTTGAACAGATTGTTGTAACTGTAAAGGTAATTTTTGCAATAAATGTGATCCCATTCCAAAATATAAGACGAATAAACTAATGACTAGTAGGGAAAATAGTAGTACAGAAACCACAAAAAAAAAAAAAAAAACATGTCGGTAATAACAAATTAAAGTGCTACAAAGAAGTAGGAAGAATACCAAACAGCAACTAAACAAGAAGTAGTGTAAGACTTAACATGAGAAAAACGCCAGAACTCACAGGGAGAAACGGAAGCACAAAAATAGAACATCCAACTAGTAGCCAATATGGGCGCAAGGCGGAATGCAGCACAGCGAAGATGTCTTCCTGGTGTAGCCACAGAACCCAAGACCGGGAGCTGATTACAACAGCTCCCACCTCCATGCTCAACTCCCTGTGTTGCCTACGGGGAACAAACCAGCAACAACAAAAACACATGGAAGAGCAAACAGATGGAAAATGCAAAACACAGCTCAGAATGGATCATCTTAATGTTTTTAATTGCTGCAAAAATGCATAATACATCTCCTTTAAACTAGGAGAAGCCTAAGTGAAAAGACTGTAATTCAGGGCAGTTATAATTGACTGCAATTTAAAACCACATCGAGTAAATACAGATGCGTTGCTTTTGCATTAGAAGTCACTTTTTCTTTTTTTTTTTTTGGTAATTTGAACACGTACTGTATTTTCCCGGACTATAAGCCGCTACTTTTTTCCTAGATTTTGAACCATGCGGCTAATACAACGGTGGAGGTTTTCTGTGGATTTTTCTTTCACCGGTAGGGGAACTATAGTTCAGAAAATACGCTAAATAAATGTCTTTTTTTTTCTCTTGGGTCTGTTCTGTTTTAATTAGCAAAGTTGTTGCCGTGTTAAAAGGCACTGTTTAACAATCTGTTTATGTACCTTTATGTGCATTCACAGTACAAAATCGTTCTGTACATACAGTAAACAACATTTTTTTTCAACATAGGAACTGCGGCTTATATGCAGGTGCGCCTTATAATTGGGAATTTGTCGTATGTAAAAAAGACTAGATATAACAAAAATCTGAATTGGGTATTATGCCCTGCAGACAAAGAAAGCCTTAATTCCAGTAATATCCACAAATCACTCCATTCTACAAAGAAATAGTCTGTTAGGCATGGCTAAGTGCTTATTCTTGCTCTCAATTTTATTTTGTTGATTATCCACTTGCTCACGTATCATTACACCTTTGTACACATTGCCTGTAGAATAATAAAGTGTTTGTGTTCAAAGCCGCAATAATTCAAGACCATCACATGGAAAAAACATTTCTTTTTAGATTGTCAATATTGGGTAACACGGAGTCTTGTAGTGCAAGCCTCTGGGTTACAGTCATGGGCCACGAGGATGATGTGGACAGAGATCAGCATCTTGACTGCCTGATGAGATGCTGCTGTCCACAAATCTTGTAGATTGGGCCTGGAGGGACTGATCCCTTTGTTTTGAAGACAGGAGACTGAAGAGGGTTTGTGAGGTGATGGAGGTGTCGTCAGCAATGCTCATGGCCCTGTGGGTCAGGCGGAAGTTGAAAATGTCTGTGAGGCTGGGCAGGGTAGCAGTCAAGATCTTGCCAGCTGTATTTACTATGCGTTGTGAGTTTTTCCGCAGGTGGCAATGCAGTTTCCGTTCCACAGAGTGATGCAAGCAGTGATGACGCACTCACTGGCAATCTGTTTTGCTTGTTGTATAGCGTGTTGAAGTTTTGCTTGTTGGTGACATCATCAATGTATTTGGTGATGTGAGGTAACATCCATCCATTCTTAGTGTATTCATCTATAGTTGTGCATTTGTTAAAAAGGGCTGCTTATTTGTATATTTGTATGTTTTTGTTTCGTATGTCCTAGACCCGAATGCGGCCCGTTTAAACTTTTTAATCCGGCCCACCGAACTTGAAAAAACGTAAATGAATAAACCTTGTGAATGTTTTATTTTCTATATACTGCGTTTTTTCAAAGACTTATATATATATTGTTGTAATGCTTTTGTTCACTTTCATTTCAAATTAAATGTATTTTTTTTCCTCCGATGAGGTGCTCCTAGTCCGGTCCCAATGTCAAATTTTAGAACCCATTGTGGCGAGTCAATCAAAGAGTTTGCCCACCCCTGCCATAGAACATACAGAGCACCAAAGTGAATTTTGATTGAACATGAAAAAGAAAGGTGACTTTTATTTTAATGTTTTAGGCTTGTGGTATAACTGTATTGAGCTGTCGTGCTCGTCCTTTGTTGGGAACTCCTCTATCGATTTTCAACACAACCTGTGAAAAGAAGTTGCCTAAGTGACATTGAATCACGAAAGAGGCAATCTGATTACAGTCTCGGGGATACTAAAACAACTATGCATTAGTCGGCATCTTTCATGTCTGTATACCTTTCAACTGCAACAACCTCCATACGAACAAGGTCATCCGTTAAGAAGCACGCTATTGTTTAAAAGGAATGGATTGAGAAAGGGAGATCCACATTAGAACTAAAACATGGCACGTTTTGAGCTCTTCCTCAGAGATAGTGCGCCTCAGATATTGCTGAAGAATGGGGAATATAATAATATTGTCAGAGAGATCCTTTTCAAATGAGCACCCGAGACGGGCCTGATTTATGACGATGAAGAGATGAAGGCACTCCATTTGGTCTTCTTTTTAACTCTGGGAGCTCTTTGGAAGTAAAATCACACATCGTATATAAAAGGTTCAAAGACTCAGAATGATAAGAATAGTTATGTATACGCTACTGCTTTACAGATTTCTGGCCCAATTAGAACAGGGACCAGAGCATGAGGGGCATCTTGTGCATATAAATGGGTAGAAAAGCAAAAGGCCATGGCTTTATGTCTCATAATGGGGAACGTTGTGTTTGACGTGCGCGGGGCACGAAAATATTTTGGCTCAGTTGAATGAAGACCTATTATGAGTACAAAAGAGAAAATAAATGAACAATATTTCACTTAGTAATGAACGATCACTACCACGGTATATTGTCACATAGGGAGGAGGAAATGTTGAATAAAGTAAGTGAAGCTATTTAAAAAGCCCACAGAAATTGAATTCAGGTTAAATTCTCTACTTCTCTCTTTTTAAAGATTTAATTTTTTCACCATCCAAGTCCTTTTTTCTTGCCATCTAAGTTTGGTGGAGCCCATTGTGCAAAGAAATGTCCACTTTTATCGCAAACTCCAGAGCTAATTATGGTGCAAGCAAAAGATAATCTAATCTCTTATTCTACCTCAATGCCAAGAGTAAGATTCAGAAGATAGGAGAGCAACAATGTGATGGACAAGACAAAGTCAAAAGAATTGAGCTTTTTTCTTCAAATCATCCCACTGTGGTATGGCATAATAATTGTATAGCCTAAATCAAAATCATGTCATACTTTTCCTTGTGCCCGTTAATTTTGAATTGAGCTTTTCTTCTGTCAACAATACTTTCTGACCGATAACTATTTAATGTAGGTCAAGCTCCATTTAGTGTAGTAGTCGAATTAGTTGTCTGAGTCATGCAGTATGTAAACAGTAAAGATGCAATGAATTATTTTTTTTTTACACTGTTAAATGTCTTTCCTTTTTAATTTTTATGCTCCATTAACTAAATGAGTAAAAAGGAGTGTGGTGACTTTTTAATGATGTGAGAATACACTTGTGGGCTTAAATTTACATATTAATGAGGGTATCAGGAAGAGCTTTTTACTTTTCATGTCAGCACAAGCGTAGCATTTTCCCCTAAGTGACTGTCACGAAAATGAGGCCTGTACCTATAAAACGTGCTTCTTAACCAAAGCCATTTGCAGCAAGTGTAGCTCCCAACTTGTTAAAATGAGCACCCTGATGATTGCCATCACCGTTGAAGTGATTGAGCCGAGTGAATGGAAGGCAGCAAACAGTGTGGACGATGAGGGGAAAACGAGATAAAGCGATTGAATTGAAAAGAATCAAATGTGAAAGGAAATGTGAAAAGAAAGAACATGTGGGACCATTACTATAAACCAACGTCAAAACAAAACTCAGAATGATACCATATACATGTATATATAAATATTCGTGCTTTCCATATGCCGTTTGTATTAACAGCCAACCACACACACACACACGCACACACACCACGCTGCCTTCAGCAGTTTGACAAATGATGGGTTTGCTATGCAGTATGTGTTGACATTCCTGTTCTTGAATGCTACCAGTGGTTGTAAAAGCCGCCTGCATTTACATTCATGAGATGTGGCCTGAATAGCAAGGTAATACCGCTCCAGAGTATTCTGGACATTTGTTAATGTGAAACTTTTTTTTTTTCTTCACCAAGGAAAGGCGACCGCAATCATCCACTTTGTCACAATGCGAGAAGCATGTGTGCGATATCGGTGGTCCACAGGCTTTTTTCCAGTGTGGACTGCTTTCTTGATTTCATACATTTTCCAGATATGCAACCAGGGCGGGTCTGCGGGTGGGACTCTTGTTGCGTACATGATCTGTTTTTTTACTCATTTCCCTACTTGTGGGTTTAATATTAGAGCGAGGCGACCAAGACAATTAGCATCTTGACATGCGTCAAGAGTCCGATGTAAATTTTCCTCGAATTATAAATAAACCGGAAGTACTGCAAGTTTGTTTTTTTTCTTTTATCTGCGCGGCTAGTCACGACACACACCCCGATAATTGGGGACCACTGCACTAAATGACAATCACACTATCGTTTTGCTATGTCAAACTTGAAGCATTTAAATTGTCTACATGCATTTAAATGGGATTTATTTTTGGATTGACAATAGTTTTGGTGTCTTGTATTTTGATCACTGTTATGAATGATTTGTAAACGCTGAATTAAACACCACAAGATGAACAATGTGCAGGTGTGTACAATGAGTCACATAAGCACAATGCTGCTCTAATGAAAGTATTTGCCGTAATAAATGACTCAGTTAGTCAGTGCCATCCATCGCCCTCGGCGGACACATATGAAATAAAGAGGGCATACAGTAAAGAATATTTGGATATAAAAACATAAAATGCACCTCAGTCCAAATAAATAACTCTGCACTCCCTGGTGAGTTTTGCTGTCAAAACAATACTGACCTGGAATCGTCGTGCTAGTTCACGTAAGATCTGCAGTGACTTAAACTTAAACAGTGATGTTGTACCAAAGCTTGGAAACAAAAGAAGAAGCTTTTACAGGATTAAGCACATTTTCCCGCCATTCGATTTTATGGATGAATGGCGGCATCCACAGTTTAGATTTTGCATCTGTGTATGATTATTGGCCGACTGAATAACATGTTTGTGTCAACCCTTTTGAACAGAGACAAACAACCATGTCATCCATCTCAGGTACAGCACACCACACCGCTTGATCACAGACAGCTCGGATAGGCTTGAGCTCACCTGTAACCCTTAAAAGAATAAATAGTACAAAATACAATGACACGCAACGTTATACTGATTGTCAATTAACAGGTACATTTTAAAAAAATAATTTGAACCATATAATTATATGACAGTAATTTAAAACCCGTCTCACCAATTTGAATTTTAATAAAAAATATTGTCAAAATTGGAAAATTGTGCAGACTGAATGAAAACACAAAATCTGGAATACAGCCACTCTATCATAACTATTGAAATATACTTTAATTATTAGGGACTGTGAAGATATTGTTTTGATTATGTTTTGTTTTGTTTTGTTTTAAGATTTGACCCAGCAGAGGCGGTGGCAGAAACAAGTCCGGTGCATTTAAATAGATTCTTGCTTGCAGCCTCAGGAGTTTGAGCCATGCTTTAAAATCATCAATAATTTACCACACAATAATTAATATTTCAAGCAAATTTACAAGGGAGTTTGTCAGCAAAATGAAGAGCGGTCATGGTTTTGCTTCTCACTAAGGTGTTCTGCAATATTTCAGAGGTTGAGCCTTGCATTATTTAAAAAAACTAAAATTAAACATTTAACATTTTTTTTTGTCTATGCCTATAAATCCAATAAACACTTAACTAGGAATATGCATATCTGTCCTTGGTGGTGAAACTATAGCATAGGTTAGCTAATATACGTTCCTGCAGGTGATTTGCAGATTACGGGAATTTGTACCCAAGATACATTTGTTATTGTTTTGGTTTTAGCAAATCACAAGTGTGATGACTTTGTGTTAGATTTTTCTTTTTTTTTTTACATAAAAATGTAAACATTTCCCAATTACTTAATTTTTCTGAAGGTTTCTGGTCCCAATTTTTCTTCAGTGCGTGTTGTAAACTGCTTGTCCAGATATCATTTTCTGTTTTAGTAATGCAGTTGAAGCATCTTCATATGGAATCAAATGAAAAGGCTTGCACAGTACTGCTAGGTAAATTAAAATGACCCAGTTATTCTAAGAAAGAACTGTTACGCACTAAGCTGATTTAAGGATTTCTCATTTCAAAACAAGGATTGTCGCTTGTTTACAGATTATGGTGGATCATTTCTAAAAAGCAACAATGTTTGCTTAGGCAGTAATAATCCAACATGTTCTTCTGATGCCTTTGAGCGCTGTGATGACTGCTGGATTTGTTTTTGTTCACTTTCTTCTATTTTAGTCCGCTGCTCGACATGAGGCTTGCTTGGTTAAGGTTTGAAAACCTTCAGCGGCCATCAGTGTGTTTTCTGGTATGGCTGAACACTGACAATAATTTGTCAAACTAGTTTTTTTTTTTTTTCCCACTGATGCATATACACTAATTTGGAGTAATTAATTTCCTTCATTTTGTTATAATCTGCTTCCAAATGCTGGAATTTGTTACCTGCATCTTGAAGAAATAAAAGAAAAAAAACATGTTTTATGTAACTTTGGTTTAGGACTGGCAATCACAAACAACGGACGTCATCATAATATTGGACCTTGGATTATAGATTTTTTTTTTATATATATTGATTGTGTGTGCTTGACAACCAGATCAACTCTCACTCACTTTACACTAGCTCTTAAGCGTTCTGTCATGAGCAAGGCCATACCCAGGTCATGGCCAGAAGGCGGGGGACTGACAAACAAAGAAAAGGGTCAAGGTAATGATTATTAGGTTTTATTTATTATTTTTTTTTAAATCTCTTCACATCTAGGCGAGGGGAAGCTCTGCCGCTACCCTGACTGCGCATGTCCCTGACATACAGTAATGAGCCTGTTTGAACTTTATGAATTCCAGTTGCACATTTGATACTCACCGTATTCATAACTTGAAAAAATTCCTGCAAGAAACCCAGTTGATTCATTTGAGGCATGGCTTTTTTATTTGGCAGAAATGGCATCTGTTTTGAAATAATTAAAACAACTATTTACATTTAAGCTCCAGGAATAACATTTGGTATATCTCCGTTCTGCACCACGTCAGCTGTCAAATGCTACCATTCGAAGTGTTTCATCCCATCGACCGGTGGGGAAGAACACAATCTGATTGGCCACTGCAAGTGTGCTATCCAAAGTCAATGTCAGCTTTCAACTCTGAGTCTGTTTTTTTTTCCCACCTTCTTGTTGCAGCTGATCAGGCTTTGAGAATATTCATTGACTGCGGCAAACAGATTCTTTTAAGCTTGTACCATCTCAGCCATAGACTTAATTGGCATCGTAACCAAAGAGAATTTAACTGCGGGATAACCTGGCTGTACTGTGCCAGAAAAGCTTGCTTGAAATATTCCCCTTCTCTGTGCACATATTCTATTAACATCGATAATTGAAATGGAAATTGTAGCCTACATGGGTAATTGCACTGTGAGTAAAGTTATAGTGGGTGTAATCTAGTAAATTGAATGTTTGCAGGAAATGGCGAACATAGTAACAATAATTGTAGAAGACATCGTACTCTCTGGTGGTAAGCATTTCACATCTGCTATGCCACATTCTGCAGCTCCACTGTTGGAGGAAGATCAGGTATAGAGCTCAACGAGGGGGTATAAGCACAGTTTTGTAGGAGGTTGCGTAATTTGTCTGCAGTCCATCAGGCATTTTTCTTAATTTGACCATCTCAAAAGAGGGGTAAGCAAAAAGATCAAAATCAGCATAAGTATAAAAAATGGGGACCCAGCGAAGGTAATTACAGTGTTATAAGAGCTTTACAGGCGTTCTGACGCCTATGTAGTCTTACGGGAGTTATTTTCTCATCATTAGATAATGCCAGTTCAAGCATGGAAATGGATGGGAACTCTGACCACGTCTCTGAAGGCAAAACTTGATCATGTCGGAAATACACGCAGACTGCAAGAGAACAGGTAAATGTTTGTCCATCTCGCATAGGTTACAACACATCCAACTACTACTGCTGGTATGAACAAGTGGTGCATGTCTGAGCGCTTTTCGATGTTTCTCTATCTTGATTTCAGGTGACCAAACGCATGCTTCACCTTGACGTCTTATTGAAGATTTGTTTTTCCTCTGAAAGTTTGGGCCCGGAGAATCCCTTCATCAGCCAAGGTATTAGAAGATAAGATGGGTCCCCTGGTAATAAAAATTGCTACCTGGACTCTATAGCTACAACTATTTCTGTTTAAGCTTGGGTGTCTTTGTGGAAATCTGAAATGCAGTGATGATGAATATTAGTTGCCATCCTAAGGCTGTGCAGTATGAAAAAGAAAAAAAGACATCACAATTTGATTTTACTAGTCTACACACACACACACACACACCCCTTCACACTTATACACAAACCTGATAAACACCATATTTTAAACTTAATATTTGTTGTCAGGGTCTTGGCAGTGGTGGGTGGTGAACGGTCTTGCTACATGCACTCTGTATTTTTTGTGCATTTTGACTGCAATGGAGGGTTGGACATTGATCACAAAAAGTGTTTTAGTATCATTGTTTTTCGCATTATAAGGGAGTACAAGATCACACTCTCTTCCTAAATACACTTACACTCATATAATATACCCGACATGTGCACACACACAATATAGTTGTCACGATCCGTCTGTTTTCATTGCAGCTGAGTGGGCGTGTTCCGACGGCGCGCGATCCTGGGACCCGGCCGCAAGCGAGACGCGCTCATGAGCCACGCAGCTGCGCTCAATGAAGCGCGTGATTACAGACTACTTAAGCCATCGACGCGGACGTGTTATTGACCCAACTTGCTATCGCCCATGTGCCTTCGCTATAGTCTTCGCCCAAGTTACACCGTGTATGGTCTTTGTAAGTTTTTGTTGTTTTCCATGTTTCAGCTACGTTTCGGCTCGCCTTTTTTTTATCGCTTCGTGTATTGGATTTAACCTTACCCTTTTGTGGAAGGACATTCTCGTTTTCGGTCTTCTTGCGTTGCAAGCTATTTTTGTTCCTCGTTTTGATTTTCCTGGTGTGAGGTTACTCCACCAGCGCTTTTCGTTCTCGTCTTCCGACGACTGTAATTATAGATACCAAATTATTATTGATAGCAAGTTTCCTTGCCTATCAAGTGTCGATTGTCATTTGCCGGTCCAAATAAATCCTTGTTACCCTACATTTTCCCTTGTCAGCGTTTTAAGAGTCCACCTGGAAAGCGGTCCTCACAATAGTATGTGCACGTGTATAAACATGTATAATTGTGTGCATGAAATATGATTTTATGGCTTCACATGTACATATACACAAAGATAGACAGTTGTTTTGCTCACGTCAAAAGGTTCACCGACTACATGCAAGCTCATATATATAGTGCAGATTTTTTTTCTGTAGGCAACTTGGCACTGGCGGTTGATGGCAAGGAAAAAAATGGTCCTACAAATGGACCAATTCTGTCACAGAGATAGTAAAACCTAGCTCTTGCCTTATTCGTCTGTGCATTTTCACTAAATTTTGTAAACACTCCATTACTGCACTAATGTATTAGATATTACATACATTTAATGTATTGCGGGAGGAATCCCGCGGGGTCACAAGGTAGTGGGTCGACTTTGACCCCAAAGAGCAAGAAAAGAGAGATGAGACGCACAGTCTACTTGGGATTAATCAGTTTTGGATCAAGTCGATTTCAGACTATGCCATCTTAAGATAGTCAAAGTTCCATTTTTTTTTTTTTTTGCTCCTGACTGACCCAGTTGTTGTATCAGCTATCTCACAAATAAATGCTGTCTCCCTCTCTCTCACAGAGCTCACCAATCAGAAGCGGCATGATACTTGTGGCGCTGGCCAGCTGCCACAACTCGGCTAAACATTATCCTTGCATGTGCAGAGCCTCGCACCGATGGCAGAAAATAAGCTACACTTCAAATAAGCATCATTATCACGAAAGGCGGACGAGGAGTAAGAAAACCGGCAGCACGCGAGCACAAAAAGCCAATGGTGATTACTAAGCTGATATTGCGTCGCCAAACACCAGCAAAATTGCTTCTGTGTACAGTACACTTTTCACAGAAGTCTAGCTGCTATTTAAGTGGAGTGCAAGCAGCTATGAACAACAAATTAAAAGGTTCATTTAGTGTCTGGAGAGAGAATATTAGTAGAGTAAACAGTGACACAGTAAGCACACACACAACCAAAACCTGGAAATGACTCAGTCACGTCAGTCAGGATAAGGTCATGAGTATATAATTTAATAAATTAAATATTCATAAGAGCAGCCATGCATTTGCATGTGTACTCTATTTTGAAGCCTCGTGTACTGAGTTATGAGATCTACACAGTGATAGGTCTTGAAATAATTATATATTTGTTTTTAAAATTATTAAAAAATTAAAACTACATTTATGTTTCATAACAGAAAAAAAGGACACGTTTGCATGAAAATGCATGGAGAATAATCAGATTTTTTCTGCATCTTTTACCAGGAAATTTTTATTTTTCAGATTTAAGGAACTTGATATGTCTATAATTTTTTACACTTAAATTTCTATCACAACGGATCATATGCACAGAGTGGTGTGACGTATTTCCGGTAAAATTTCATAAGGCATCACCCCTATGTAAATTTTGTTATTAGATGAAAAAAAAACTCTTTATATGTAATCCATTACTTCCCAACGCTGCTGATAATATTGCACTTGTCTTTATCAGCGTCCTTCTTTCATAAAATAGTGCCACAAAAAAGGGAATTGCACGTAGAAAAACAAATACGCTGCAAGTTAATACTTTGATGCTGGCCTAAATAAAGTCCAGTGATGTGTGCTGACAGCTCTCTTCATATGCTGACTTCAATTGCTGACAGTTGCAGACATTTTTTTACATCAAAGGCATTTTCTTCCCATCAGATTGGTCAAACTCCAAATTTTAGAAGCTTTAAAGTGTTTGGAGGTTATTGATGAGTTGTCGGGTGATGCGATTCGTTTAACAATAAAAACTGATGGCAAAAAACATTTTTTTCCCTTACTACAAATGTAATGCAAAAAAACCTAACAACAACAGGGGAGGCCAGGTTAAAGGACATTCATTGAAAAACATCCATCCGTCCATTATCTGAGCCGCTTCTCCTCACGAGTGTCGCGGACATGTTGAGCCTATCCCAGCTATCTTCGGGCAGAAGGTGGGGTACACTCTGAACTGGTTCGCCAGCCAACCACAGGGCACATGTAGATGAACAACCCATCTGCGCTCACACTCATACCGAGGCACAATTTAGAGTGTCCAATCAACCTACCATGCATGTTTTTGGAATGTGGGAGGAAACCGAAGTACCCGCAGAAAACCCACGCATGTACGGAGAGAACATGCAAACTCCACACAGGAAGGCCGGAGCCGATCCTGCGACCTCTGCACTGTGAGGCCATCGTGCTAATAACCTGTCAGCTACCATTGCGCCCCTCATTCAAGATCCAGTCAGAACAATGAAGTTGCTATTGTTTTTTTTTTAAATCCCATGATTCCCCCGGCTAGTGGACAGGCTCATGCCATTGTTAATTAATGCAATGGAATATTTATTTGCGAAGGTTTAATGGGAAGAGTCACACTAAATCTAGCTCGTTTCTAGGTCCAGTTCACTATCCAAGACTTGACAGTGGCAATTCATTACAAATATAAAATATTACCCTCGGGAAATATAATGTTCCTAGTACTAAATGTTAAGTAGTGTTTTACCATTGGTGTGGTATAAAAAATGGCCTCAGCTTTTTAAAATTAGTCTTCAAAGTAGGTCATGATTTTCATAACTGCAGATTACAATTTCCATACACAGGCTCATTAATCAATGCTTACTCCATGCGGTCCCACCAGAGAAAACAACGACAAGGGAGTTGTACCTTAAGATAGATACGATAGATTGTTTTTAGTGTACATTCACACAATTATGTTTCAGAGGAAAGACTGGTCTGTGGTGGTTATTGCTGGTGGTCTGCAAAGTACACTCGCCGCCACACTCTCACCTGCTTTACCTTTTTCTTCCATTCTGCTGCACCAAATGTGTCAAATACGAGTAAAATGTAATTTATTTGTGGAGCCCTCATTTATAAAGGAGTCTCAATGGGCTTCACATGATTAGCGGCATTCCCTGATCTAAACATACATTTTGTGTTCGTGTACGATACAGCCTGAGCATCCTATTCTTTTTTTTTATTGAAAAACTAGGTCACCTTTGTAGATAAAACCTAATTTCCTGTCTCTTCAAATAAGGTGCTGAGCTGAACCGGTGGCCTGGAATTTTAGGTTAGAGGTCAGTTCTTGGTGCTCCCATACCGGAGATGTGTTTGTGACGTGTGACGAACGGGTGTATAAAGTCTTTGGAGAAGCGCTACAAGCACATTTATCGATCAGAATGCAATTCTAAATGTTCTTTTATATATTTCCGAGTGGTACTCAGAGATCAGTCTGCATCATGTCTGTCTCATTTAGGGCAGGGGGGGGGGGCAAACTTTTTGTTTGGCGGGCCACAGTGGGTTCTAAAATTTGACAGAGGGGCCAGAACAGGAGCAGATGGATGGAGTGTTTTGGTAACCTCACCTCATCGAAGAAAAAAATAAATTTCATTTTAACAGAAAGTGAACAAAAGCATTACAACAAAATATGTCTTTGAAAAACCACAGTATTTAGAAAATAAAACAAAAACATGGTTTATTCATTTAATTTTTTTCAAGTTCGGCGGGCCGGATTAAAACGCTTAACGGGCCGCATGTAGGTCCCGCGCCGTAGTTTGCCCACGCCTGTTTTAGGGTAACCTTTTATCCATGTCCTTACAATTTAAAGTTATTTCTATGCATTTAATATTCTTATATCAATGGTATTTTTCTGTACAATATTTCCTTGATAAAACAATCTTGTTTAAATTGTCCATTTGAGCTGTCTCTCCCACCTTACTTTGTGCGAAAGACGGTATATCCTGGAAAGATCACTATAAAACATCACACTATACACCCGGTCCTACACTTGTAGAAAGTCATGTTCATGTAAGCATTATTGGTATTTCATCGCTGTAATTTTGTGTTACAGTGTAAATGTCTGTGCACAGAGCAAATTACATTGATTAAGCTCTGTTTGATATCAGTACGAATTCATTTTAATTAGTCACTATGGTATAATTAAAACGGCAATGATATTTCAGACTCAGAGCAGTCCAGGATAGTAGGATTCATCGGAAGGGTTAAGATTAACAAGCTTGCCTTTTTCCAGTAAAGAGCCTTTTGCAAATTAAAGACTGACCTTTAGATCCACTCCCAAGTTATTCAATGATGCTAGGCGGAAGATTGACAAATATACTTATAGTTATATACATTTACAAGAAGATGTGTATGGTTGTTTGCTGACTAACCAGACATTTAAAGTATAGTCTTGCAAAATGTTATCATTAATTGATATACTATTAATGTATTCGATGAGATTAAACAAAATAATGAAGACAAAATGTGCACTCCTCAGATCTTACCGGTTAACACATTCTTGGCTTTGGGTGACAATGATAGCATTTCTCTTTTCCCGCTCTATGGCGTACTGCATTTTTACACTGAGCTGTCGGATTTACTTCCAATTAACGTATATCTGTTCCAGCCCAACAACTCGACACAAGCACCGCTGCTGTTCCCAGCTAACAACTTCTCAAACTCTCTGTAGTTGCTATGGTGTTGACCTTCATTCTCATGAGGGTCGGAACAGTATTTTCGTGAAATTTGACATGGTCAAAATTAAGAACGGTACAGACAAATGTGGCACACATGCAAACTTGTTTATTATTGTTGTGGTCAAATACAAAACATAAATTAAAGGGCATTAATAATTAAGACAACTGAATATAGAAAATCATCTTTCACTCAATTTCGGCGACCGTACACTTTGTTGCCTGAAGTAATCATGGCTTAACTTTAGCTTTGCACAATAACATCAACAAGGACAAAAATTAAAACATTAACATTATCCCAATGTCACAGGCAGCCGACGATTACGACCTTGGCTTGAAGATCACCTCTCCCAGCCTGAAGCTTGGCATGTCTCCTTAATAATACCTGGGGAAATAATTTCTCACGATCAAGTCAGTCATTGAGAGAATTAATATTAAATCTTTGGCCATGTATCTGATGCAAGCTGGAGGACTTGCTAACAACAATGACAATAAATTATGACAAGAAAATTACTTGAATATTTGAAAAGAACAATTTTAAACAGGCCTATTCACTCCGATAGTTGTAGTCGTCTGTGTTCTGTGATCAGTGAGACTCTGTTTGCCGAAAATATACTTTGGTGACATGACGTTTTTCATCCAAGGTTGTCAGTACTTGTTTTACTTTACGAGCGGCGCTTTTTTTATGTTGTTCATGCCGTGTTGTTAGTCATCCTTAGAGATCATGTATCATTGTGGTCTGACTGAAGAGTCATGTTGAAAAACACAACATGATTGGATTAAAAAAAAAAAAAAGGGTGTTCTCTGGTGATTTTGTGATGACAGTATGAAGGATTCGGGCATTCATGTAATTTGAAAAAGTAACAAGGTCATCTAAAATACTTTGTTTCCCCGCTGCTGCCTTGGAACAATTTTCTTTTGTCACCTTTATGCCGCATCATTCTTCCACATTCTTTTTCAGACGCTAGTGCATCTGAATGAGACCAACTTGGATTTTGTAAAGCATTGTGAGGCTGTGACTCGTGTTACCATGGTTTCAAGGCTCACTGCTTAGTGTTTGCAGTATGAGGCGGTGGATGTAAGTCTAGTCGGAGCTGCTTATTAAAGGAAGGACTTCAGTGAAGGGCAATATTGATTCATAACTTAGCTTGAACAAAACTGTCTTTATGTGTTCGCTTTAAATCATTGAATCCAATGCTACCTTTTGTTGTTATAGTATATTCCACACTATGCATCTGCAGAGTGACATTGAGTTGGCCCGCTACAGTAAAAGTAAATGACATACCTAGTGTCTGTCGTCTTTAAGTCATAAAGAGGAAGCTGATGTACGAAAACTTCATGGACCAAACAACTTAACAGTGGTTCCAAAATTCAGTCAGACACTTTGTTTTGGAGAATGTCGCAGCACAGAATTTGATCCCAAAACCCAAGTGTCCAAAGTCTGGGATGCGAGCCACTGAGTCACATAGACAGCTGGAGTTTCTTGTCACTCGGGCTTTCAAAGGAGCGTATAAGGTTATAAAAGCGATTCATCTCCAAGTGATCTCGATTTTTGACACATGTTCCAAAATTCTGTGAAACAATTAAGCTGTCAGAATGTGAGATCTCGGGTTTTATAGCAGTCGCGGATTCAAAGGAGGGTTTGACTTCTTGATTTTTAACAGTGGTTATAATATTGAGTAAAAATTTAAATGTAAGAATGTGTGACTATGAGTTTCAGAACAGTTAGGTTCAAAGTAGGGTTTAAAAAGCAAATTTGGATTCCAAGCAGTGCGTCTATTTTTATCAGTGTCTATAAAATTGTGTCAAAACGTCACTCCTATTCTAGATGCCTGAACAACTGTTCCCAAAGTCAAGTCCTGCTCAAAAACCGCCCTTTCTTTCACTTTGTGTGAGTTACAGCCAGAGGATACGAGTGGTAGTCCCATCGGCAGAATATAAATTTATTCAAGCATTTTACGTACAATAATGACACCGTTTCAACATGAGGAAAAATAATTAGACTCCTACGTTAATGAGAAAGAACTAAACCACCGAACTTTTATTAGCAAAACTGCTCATACCCATCAGGCATAAGTTGTTAGCAACGTTTTGTGGAATATGGGAGGAGTTCCAGGCGAAAATCAAAAGAACTTCAACAAAAACTTTAAAAACAAAGGTCAAAGCAGTAGAAATGAGTTATAAGCTGCCATCAAGCGAAGACACCGCAAACAGATAAATTATTTGTCAAATGTTGGCAAATCATGTTACTGTCTTTAAAACTTACTTTCCTCGTGATGGAAGAGAAAGCCATTGAGATTTCTAATAAGAAAAAAATCTGAAAACGACAAATAAATATGAGGCGCTTGCAACTGTGTGCATGCAGCTACAGCTCTCCATGAACTTGAATCCAACATTTGTCAAAAGTCCATCACATTGGGGGCTTTCAGCAGGAACTAATTCCGGAGCTTTCTTATGTACCCTGGTAGTTTGCGCAATCTCCTTTTTTCACACACAACACTGTTTGTTGCTCGGGTTGTCTTATTAGTAATTTTTCCTTTTTGTTACTGTCTCTTGCTGAGCAAGAGGGAAAGTGCAGTTTGCTTTTCTTTCTCCTTGATATAGTACGTCACCAGTCTAATTTGGATAAATTACCCTGAACTAAAGTCACTATGCGTGAACGCAAATCAGGTGGGCCACACACAATTTCTATAACCAGGAACTCCTGCTACAAGGAACTCCAAGTTCTTGGGATTTTTTAAATCTGAATTCCACGATTATAACTGCCAGTTTGGGGGCAAACTGTCATTGTGACCAGAGTGACTTCATCTAAATGAGAAAATGGTGAACACACAGAACATCAGTTGAACAGTGAACCACATTTGGTTCACATTTTTCCACATTTGTCTTCTTACACCCTAAAAATGATTTTTAACAGAGAATTTGATTTTAATGGAGAGCTACTTATTTGCATTCATGATACCACTCCTCATCAAAAATGCTGTTGAGAACTGATAAATTAGTACACAGTCCGCAGTTCATTTCACAGAATCACACCGTGAAAGGATTTATTTGGGCTTTTACATTTCGCCACCACACAAGTACATGAGAAGCTTTTAATCATTCGAGGCATTAAATTTTCAGGGAGCTTTCAAACATAGCTTACATTTTTGAAGACTAACAATTAATTAGCCGAGCTGATTCATGGCAGTAAAACTCATTTCCCCACATGGGAGAAAGGAAACATCCCTGTCATGCTTAATAGCAACCCACATTTTCCACTGTCTCATAATCCAATTGTCTAAGTAGCTGTTGAAGTTGGTTCACAAGGACTGGAACAATTATTGGAACATCTTGCACTACTGAAATTTACAACATAAAAACAAAAAATCTTCCAGACCTTCCAGTGTATGCATGTTTAATTCCGCAATTTCCGATTGCAGCTCATTTTTTACCTGTCAGAATAAGGGTTGCATAGAATTAAGGCGACATAATATTTCCTGAGAATGGCTAACTGACCGATATTTAGCATTTATTATTTAAAGGGTAATGTTCAATCAAATCAAATCTTAAAACCTTTTTTAAGTTCTGTTGACAACAGCACTCGTGGCCAAATGCATGCTCTTGAGCCAAACCAACTCCGGGGAAAATGTATTCATGTTCAAAATTATATTCAAAATGTTTTCCCCAAAACAGAACCATGAATGACATCTTCTGCATACTAATGAAAGTGGCTATAAAGGATCTTTTTTATGGGAGGGCTTTTGTAGACCCCAAAATAATTCCCAATCTATGAAAATATTAAACCTGGTTTTATTTTCTTACCTTTGGACTAAAAACAGAGTTGAATAAATTGTTGTACTTTATTTGCATATATTTAATGTTTATTCCATGAGGATGAGAGGCTCATCAGCATAATAAAATTGCTCTTGCGGGGAAGACACTCACACATCTGGTAACGATCACAGATGGTCTTGAACCAGTAATTCAGAATTATCTGAGTCTGATTGCCCTCCATTCCCCAAAGAGTGGGTTGGGATGCACTTGCGACACAAAAATATAAAAGGCAATCGTAAAAAAAAAACTGTAAAATTATAGAATGTAAAAAGCAATGATCAAAAAGTGAGGGAAAAAAACATCAATTCAAATGTCACTGTTCAGAATCAGAGTGCTCTTTATTGTCATAATACTCAGTGTGCAGCGATATATATATATATATATATTATTTTATTTTTTCCTGGCCTTATCATGACACCAGACTGCTGACTCTTCCGCTTATAGTGCTTACTCTATCGAATATCTCTTGTTGCAATTGTAATATCAGAAAAATACCCAATTGCCTTATGAATAAATAATCCGTCCCAAAGACACTGAATTTCATAGCCATGTATTAATTGAAGTCTTGCAAGAGTAATTCATACTCAATAGCAGTCAGACCTAAAAAAAAAAAAAAAAAAAAAGGTTCATCTTTTAAAGCAGGCTTTAACCAGAAAACGGAAACTGAATTGAATTGAATTGTTCAGCTCATTGTAATAATCCATTTCCATTTAGGTCATCCTGATAAAATTATTTTGTAAACCACATTTTGCCTTGAAAACAGCACATGCAGTATTTTTCGAACGTTGTTAAATACAACATTGATTTTCTTCCTGGCACTGAAACCATAAATTATGAAAATCTACTGATGTAAAAATATAACAGCTGAACAACACGGCCCTCCTGTCAACAAAACATCGTTCCCTCGACTGTGTTGCTCTGAGCGGCACCTCCGTACCAAGTGGTACAAATTATTAAAGGATCTAGAATAGTACGTTTAAATTGTAAACATGGGCATTAAAAAGCATGCACACTTTCTCCTCCTGAAACAAAGGACCACTGTCTTTGATGCTGCGCCATGAGTAGGTGAATGTTAAGTTAGTGTGAAGCGCTTCGACTGCATTATACAAGTGAAAGACTATTTACCATTACCAATTTGACAAAGGAGCAATAAGCAAGGCAACTGAGATAAATTGTGTGCAGACAGTGATCAAATACTCAGGCATGGATTGTGCTATGACTGAGAATGTGCTATTGATAAATGTTGCGCTCAGCCACAATGTATTGTGCTACCTACAAAAGCCGCCTGTGTCACTTTGTAAATGAAATAGATGGCCACACGCTCCATCATATTTTGTTCGCAGTGTTTGCATGGGCGGGGAATAAATTTCACAAATGTAGTCAATTTTCGCTTTAAATGGATGCACTACAACGGGCCACAGTCTGCACAGTGAGTCAACTCAACTTTATGCATAGAGCACTTTAAAAGAAAAAAAAACAACCACAGCTGTAACAAAGTGGTCTACATAAAACACAATGATAATAATGATGATGATAATAATAATAATAATAATAATAATCATAGTGCTGTCAACCGATTACATTTCTTAACTAACTGATCACAAGAAATCTGTAATTAATTGCGATTAAACGTATTTTTTTGACGACTATTTTTTGAGAGGCTTTTAACAGGTAATATAATGTAATTAATGCAAAATCACCAAATATGAAGTGTGTGATCCTTCAACGTGATCTAAACTGAGTCATCTTTCTAGGATTTTTTAGAAACAATTCTCAAAACTTATACTGTACATTTAGTTGCAAGCACCACACTCCAGCAGTGTTGGTTTGCAAGGCCCAGTGGTAACTTTAGCAAGGTATTTTGTTTTGAGATCATGTGCTAAAGATGTACAGCTAATATGAAATTTGGCTTTCCAAGTTATTCAAATTAATGTTTAAAAAAAATAAACATTAACATTTTTTTTTTTAATTATCTTAAGTTAACACTTTAATTTTGACAGCCCTAAATAATAATAATAATTGTGAAATCAAGAGAAATAAAGTTGACCAACTCGGTTGTGTCGGCCACATAAATTGGTCAAAACAAAAATGCATGCCTCTGAACTGTTTTAAAAAAAAATGCCGAAACAATTGTTTGGCCACATTAGTGTTTTCTGTATGGCCATTTGTTGCTGACGGACGCACACTTATAGCCAAGGGTTTTTGGGCTCTCATCAAGTAGAAAAATTTGATTTGAAGCACGACTGCAAAGCGGAGCTGCAGAGCTGGGCAGGAACGGGCCACAGGCGGAACGGGCCGACCCGGCCCGATCGGACGCCCATTTTTGGGGACGGGAATTTTTAAAAAGTGTTCGATTAACCAAGGCCGGAGATGTATTTTAGTCCGGCCCACGAATCGAACCCCGTGCATGTGGTGAATGAATTATTTCCCTCAATTCTGTAGTCTACAGTATCTATGCTGCTGAGGAGCAATAATAGCGCAGCTCCTCATGATCCGCAGCTCGAAAGAACTTTTCTGGACCAACAACACCACATCGTTGGCCAAGAAGGCTCAAAACATGCTTCTATGTTCTCTGCAAATTGAGGAAAGCTCAAGCACCACCCCGCAGCATGTGCACTTTCTAAAGGGCCTTATTGCGAATGCCGTCACTGGCTGCATCGCTGTGTGTGACCGAGGCTGCACTTCCTCCTGCTGAAAGCCTCCACAAGCCTCACAAATAGCTTCATACATTAGGCTGTCAGGATGCTGAACTCGGTCCACTACCTCCCACCTTCTGCCTCCTGCCCTCTTACTCGCATCCACTTGCGCTAGCTCTGCTGTTTTGCATATCCACATTGCATATCGTATGTCACACATCTGCTGCTGACTCTTTCTGCACTTTTGCACTTAAAGTAACCATCAGCACTACGTCATATCTGCTGCTGTTAGTCATTTGGGAACATTTACATTCTCTCTTGTCAAATATGTTCGCTTTTATATGCACCGTTTTTAACTTCTAACCCTGAATAAGCAATGACAGCGTTACATAGCAAAATGATGACCGCTTGGTATCTCAATCCTTTGAGTGTGTTTAGATTGTTATTTCCTTCTCTCTCTAGAAATAAATCCTTGTTACATTTTTCAATGGGAAGTTTATTCCTCACCTACACTTTTGCAGACATTTCTTTAAAAGTTCGTGATTGTTGCTCTACTTTCACGATTTTAATAGGTTGAGGTGGGTCTCACGTTCAAATACTGAATGAATATCTCTCTTTTCATTTGCATTGTTCTCGTTCATGTCATCATACCTCATTTTAAACAATTCAGGATACAACATGATTATTTATCATACATTTCATTTTGCAGATTCATTGTCATGCCAGTGATCCAAGTTCAAGACTTGCAGAATAGTTTTCGGCGCAAGAGTACAAATAATGAGGTCAGTCATCCTACATTGTGATTCTCAAGGGAAGGCGTAATGCCTAATTCAAAGTTTTTAAACTTTTGTTGGTGCCTTTTGGCGAGTGAGCAAAATATAGATAATAAATGATCCATAGTTTGTCGTAACAGGGAAAATGGTGGGTAATGCGCAGTTGAATGACACTCCAATCTTTGCTCAGGATGTGATGAACAAATGCAGGTTTATAATTCTGACCTAATTCATTCAATTCAGATGTTTCTGTGTTCTGGGTTGGTCTTGGAGGTTGCAGATGCGCATTCATCCATAATTTGCAGATATGTCACTTAATTTTAAACAAAAGTGTTACAACAATATATATGTCTTTGAAAAACCACAGTATTTAACATTAACGAGGTTTATTCATTTAATTTTTTTCAAGTTCGGCGGGCCGGATTAAAACGTTTAACGGGGTGAATGTGGCCCCCGGGCCGTAGTTTGCCCACCCCTGTTACAAGGGGTCTACCATCTTTATTCTAGGACCTCTAGTCCATATTTGGTACAGATGTTCCGGTACACAATTACTGCTACCTGGTGATGCCGCTCCATGTATGCCTTCACTGGTAAAAAGTAAAAGGATAAACACGTGAAGAATTCTCACTGAATTATTAAACATTCTTTTTGTTATTATATAACTATTTACATATTTTTATTAAACAGAAACGTATCTTTCATATTTCCATTTGTCAGTCGGTGAGACCGAATACATACAATATCTTCTAAGGTCAATAGTTCAATGTTTTTGCATTATAAAGCTATTAACAGGACCTTTTAATTATAATTGGTTAATTTCAACCCCCCCTCCCCCTCTTAAACACACACACCCACACACACACATCTTTCAGATCATCTCAATGCAGTGGTGCCTTCATATGCATAAAGAGCAACATTTGATCTTATATTAAACTTTATGACAGTTGGGCTGCCCTACTACGACTGTTTTCCCTCTGCCGTGAATTTGAGCTTAGTCCCTGCAGAGTTATTGGATAGGTGGCGCATATGAGACCTCTGGGGGGGATTTTTTATTTATTTTTTTATTAGAAGGTGGAGGCAAAGTAGTGGAAAGACAACAAGCCTGCAACGCCTCAAGAATGTCAGCAACCAGAGAGAGAGAAAAAAAAGGCCACATCCTCAAGCTATGTTTCTTCGCCTGTATGAATAATACATGCAGAATTCATAATGCATGATCAAAGTTATGAGAGATATCCCGCCTGTCAGTGTTGGTTACTTTTATTTTACTGACTGGTGAGGATTCAGCGAATTTATGCTTCATGTAATCTTAAATTGACTGACTCGAGTGTGCTAGTATGTTTGTGTATGGAGCTACTTCAGTGTCAATAAATGTTCATATAACTTGTTTTCACATGCATAGAAAATGCTATTCATTTATTTGTGTATTGTGACGCACCGGCAAATCTGTATATCAAGGTCCAAAATAATCCCAGATGCCACTGGTGCCGAAATGTTAACACATTTTCTCATGGGCTACTGATGAAAGCAGAATAGTCTTGCACAAGCCCCAACTTTTTTTAATTGGCCAAATAATCACAGCACTTGTGATGTTTTCAATGTGAAACAATGAATTCACCCAGAGAGGGAAGAATAAAATCCCAGCCTACTTATTACCTTATAACCCTATTTAATACAGACAAATTCAAACATAGCTGTGGTGCACTAGCTCAGTTTGAATTTTATTTTGGCTGGGGCTCGTTCTTGTTTCATGTTACTGGTTGCTTTTTCATTCCAGGCTGGGTGGCTTCTGCAGGCCACATTGTCACAGAGCTGCAGTTGATCTGTAATCAACTCATCAGTTTAAGGTCCTGCCTGATCTATGTGCAGGTACCACATAATCCAAGTGGTGACAACGCAATTTAGTGACACTGTTATGAGTTGTTTTCCTCGTTTTGATATTGTGTTTCTTCTCATCAGTGCTGCCTGATGGCTTTCATTTAAGGTCTTTGGCCAGCCTTGTTCCATGTTATCACCACAATCGCTCAGTTCCCCAACATAACTCCCTCGCCTTGCCATCAGCTTCACTGATTCAAACCCACACAAGTACAGCGAGGGCACACAAACTCCTGACAAAATGGTCGAAGCCAAAAATTGAACTTCAGTTTACTTCGTATCAGGCAGATGTGCTCACTCGTGTCGTCAAGACCACAAAATTTAGGACCAGAGAACGTCCACGATCGAAACCTTCAAAATGAGGTGTCAATACCAGTCTCCATTGTTACAACACTAATGCTAACAATTTATTGTTCCAGCTGCACATTCCAGGAAGGTGCACCTCACACTTGGAAAACCAGAGTGCTTTGCATGTGGGGCCTGAAAGTCTGCATCAAGACTAATATGTATATGTAAAATGTAATGACTGTCATGGAAAGCATTAGGAGTTTGACACAAATGCAAGAGTCAGAGACAAAAGTCTGTTTCAAAATATACAGTTCACTAAACGAGCTTGTTTTGCTACTTGGGTAAGCAGGCAGCAAAGGCAACAGTATCCAAAAACATGAGGTAAAAAGACAAAGTCAATTTTCAAACAAGGTCGACGCTTTCTATGCAACAGTGGCAAGAATAAGAACTGATGGACCGTAACATCTAAGTACAATGAACTGGCGACCAAACAGAAGGAGACATGAGGGTCAACGCATAAGGTAATCACTGATAATGAGGTGCAGGTGAGGAAGGTGCAATTAAAAGCAGGTGCCCACAACACAGGTAGGTGGTCAGCCCACACAGACATGACAGACTCATATCTATTTAATCAATGTTCTGAACATTGACGGTCAATAAGGCGACAAAAATAATGTAATTTACAAATAAACGCCTGGACTCACCCTCTAATCTCCCATGAACCGAGTTGAACCAGAAAATCATTAGAAGTTAATAGAAAATAATTTCCAGAAGAAAGAAATTATCATACTGCACATATGATAAATAAATTAACCACAAATAAATAAATCAGAAAATAGAGGATATAATCACATCAGTCGAAAATAATTTTTAACACCCACTTCCACCTCTCAAATCAAGTGTAATATTTGGTTTGGAATCATGGGCTCTTCTGTATTTCTAGCCTAATTTTGCAATTTTATTTTTCAACCACACATTTCTTCCTCACTTCATGTGCTTTTAAACCTGTTTGTGTCTATATTTTGTAAGAAAACCTAGCAGTGTGCCATCTTATTTTCCAGACTCAGTTGAATGTGTTGTAGGTGTTTTGTTATGTTGCAGACTTGCCATCACAATGTCGCCTTTCATGGGGGAAAAAAGAAACGTGGCCATAAACCAAGAAATGCCTTTACACAAGTATGTCTGAAAAATACAGAAAACACCCCACACTTTATAAAGCCCAACAGTGTCGATTGTGATTTATTTTTATTTGGTACATTGTGAGAAAGGGTGACTTACAAATTGTGACTAACACGGTAACCCAGCACCACCTGCATCAAATACCTTTCCAAAACATCTAGTGGGAATTTAATCTTGGAAAAATATCACTTTGGTTTTTCAGAGCTTCACTTACTAGACGGATCAGACATCAAACAGGTGTGAGTACACTAACATAAAAAAATGGATGAAGTATATTTAATAATTGCCCTGCAATGTGCTGCCAACCAGTCAGTCCACATTTTGCCCAAAGCCAGCTAGGGTAGGCTCCATCTCAATCGCGACCTTAATGAGGATAAATAAATATCCAATGGTTTGAATATTGAATAAAATGTTTGCTTGTTAGTGAATGAGAGGGAATTTCGAGATGATACATTTTGAAACAATTTAATTGATAACAATACTAATACTGATTATTTATTTTTGCCATTTTCTTTCAATCAAAATATTTCATTTACAGGGAAGTGATGTGACAAATACCATCATTATTTTATAATACAATGCATAATGAAACAAAAATAAAATTGGAATAAACCTGCCATGAAAATTGAATATCTCTAATGTTAACCTTTTAAATAATTTGTTAGCAGGGTATTTTCTACTTCATTTTGTGAAAATTTATTAAAATTAATAGGTTGCCAGGCGCCATCTGAACACAATTTGCCCTCAAACTGTGTCCCAAATCTAACAAAAAACATTTCACCAATACTTTGCAAATGCAAATGCCTGTTTCATGTCATCTTCACATTTTTTTTTAATAATAATAAATAATAATGCATTAGATAATAAACCCATGTTTAACAAAGTTTGAGAGCCTGAGAGAACAAAAAAAGTCTCCTGGGCCATTTTAAAAGAGTTCAAAGAGGGAATTAGAGACGCGGGGCGCTGTTCAGTTAAAGCTTGGTCTCCCAAGGTTTGGCGATTTGTTCGGGGCTGGTGGAGAAAGTTGGTACCACGAGACCAAAGGTGCCGAGAGGATGTATGCAGAGTGAGGAGATCTTTGAGGTAGATTGCGGCGTTGCCATGGATGCAGTGCAAATTTGAAGGGAATTCTGGAGGTTATGGGGAGCCAGCGGAGATTCTGAAGAATAGGGGGGGGATATGTTCGTGTTTGCATATATTCATACGAAATTGGTCAACACTGTTCTGGATGAATTGAAGTTTTTGGAGCCTTTTTGGGGTAACAACAATGACCAAACTTATCCAGTTATCAAGCCTGAAGGAAACAAAGGCATGGATGAGTTTCTCAGGATCAGCAAAAGACACAAAAGAGCAGTACTTGGAAATGCTCCTGAGATCAAATATTAATCTTTACGAAATAAGTTAAAATAAGTAACAGCCATGATAAAAATCAGTAAAAGAAATGCAAAACAGAATACAAACAGAAATTCAAACAATTTTGAGTCGATAATGCAAATAATGAAAAACAGTAAGGATTGAGTAAAAAGGGATTATAGGAAGGCTAAACAATAAAAGTGAGTTTTAAAAAAAGTGATTTAAAAGAAGCAATTGACTTCACCCCTCAGATCTCCTCTGGAAGGTGTTCCCAAAGCCGAGGGGCCCTAACAGCAAAGGCTTTATCGCCATTGTTATGCAGCCGAGTTTGGGGGATATTCAGGGCGGCATCTGAGGACCTCAGGGCTTGGGGCGGCATAAAGGGAGTTAAAAGATCAGAAATATAAATAGGGGTCAGATTGTTCTGAGCTTCAAAAGTAAGAAGAAGAATTTTATAATTGACTCTGAACCTGACGGGTTACCAATGCAAGCAAGATAAAATGGGGGTGATGTGCTCATATTTCCTAGAACCTGTTAAAATCCGAGCCGCCGCATTTTTAATTAGTTGAAGTGCAGATAGGGATTTTTTTTGGAGCATACAGAACAGAAAGAATTACAATAATCAAGACAGGATGAAATGGTGAATAATTGTTTCCAGATTTTTTTGGTTGGACAGAAGTGGTTTAAGTGATGGAAGAAACAGGCATTGTACAGATGTTCGAAGTAAATTCCAAAAGTCGGATGTGGGTCGAGCTTTACTCCAAAATTGGTTACAGTGTTAGGGAATGTCTTGAATGGAAAAAGAAATGGTTCTTATGTAGCATTACTGGACCTAATTGGGGGTGGGGGGGTTCGATTAAGATAGATTTAGTTCTAAAGCTGATCAGCAAGAGGAAATTCTGGCTCACTCACACCTTTATCTCCTCCAGGCAGTTGGAAAGATGGAAGTGGGGATGAAGGCGAAGATGAAAGGAAAGGGGTAGTGGTGGGTCTTGGGTCTATTCTTAAATAACGCTGAGTGTCATCAGCAAAGCAATGGAAGGAGATTCAATAACTGCTGATGACACGACCTAGAGACAGCAAGTATATGTTAAATAGTAGGGGTCATAGGAAAGAACCTTGAGGGACTCCACGGATGACACTGGCTTTTTTGGACTGGACAGATTCAAAGCTGACATTCTATGTTCTGTTAGTCTGATATGAGGAGAACCAGGTGGTTTAGGAGTATGTGATAGTCAACAGTGTCAAAAGCTGCAATAAGGTCGAGGAGGCTGAGCAATGAAGGGGAACCAGTGTTGGCGAACATGAGACGGTCGTTGATGAGCTTGACTGCACTCTGTCAAACAGTATAGAAGGCACTGAAAGAAGCAGGTTGAATGCCAGCAGATGGCAGGGATGGGGCAAGAGCATTGGAGAGCTTGGACCGGATTGACTTGATTTTATTTTTGAACGATCTGAGGAACCTGTCGCACTGATCTGCTGTGGGATTGATTGGGAGGGTTGTGGAGATGGTTTATTGTGGAGAAAAGCTCTTCAGAGTTGTTGATGATGCTAGAGTAGTAATTGGAATGTGCTTCTTTACGGGCAGCTGCATAGGCTTTCTGGTGATCTTTATAAGCCAATTCATAAACCAGGAGGCCGGTGGCTTTAATACGCCTCTCAATACCGTGGCCAGCAGCCTTTATGTTGTGCAGTTGAGTGGCAAACTACGGCTCAGCACGTGAAAAGGACACAGTTGTGGTTTTAAAGGGAGCCTTTAAAATCAGGAGGTGGCAGAGAGAGTCGTTGTAATAATCAACTGATTTGTGGTCTGTTGGGGGATGAACAGAAGAGAGGAAGTTGGAGGTCAGAGTGTAAAATAACAGGGTTGATGCTTTTTATATTGCGGAAGTGATCATAGAACATTGAGCGATGCCATAAATAAAACGGTGAGCTGAGTAATCACGTTTATTAGATGGATATTAATTTGCACACAAACTTATCCTCATGGTTCACAAGCTTCCTTCTGCTTTGAAGCGTTCCATTGATCAAGTTTAACAAAACGAGATAACTCAGATGTATGTCACCTAACTATTTTCTCTTGTTATCGTATATCGTCAATAAAAGTGACAAATATCTGAGGACAAACCAATACTATCTAATAGTGAATATATTTTAAGTTTTACAAAATTACTTTAGCAAACCAATGTGTGTTTTAAGTCCCATAAGTAGTATTCCACAGTTAGTGGTGTTCCCGCAGTGAACTTCCGTCATTTGTCAGCGGCAGACCTCAAATCCGTCGTTATTTTAGGCCAGCCCAGTCTGTTAGTCCGTCATTGTTATTTTTAAAGCGCTTGCTTCATCACTAAATTACATTTTGTCACCGATATTTTATGACAGCCAATAAAAAACTGTTTCGACGGGTCACGGCACTCTATTTTATTCATTTAGAAACAGTTTGGACAACTTTACACAAAAAATATATATACATTCTTATACAATTACTGCTCCTCCTTATGTCTCCAGTCTTTGCTTTTTGAGCAGTGTTGGGGACTGCCAAAAACTGCTCCCGACGATGTCTCAAAGTGATCGTCAGTCATCAGTCTGCCTGTGAAAACTAGAGTCCATCAGCAACGGACCCTTGGACTTTCTACAGGGACTGACGGACAGGTGACTACAAGTGTAAATGCTCACCTTTGACCACAGTATTGATGATACTTGTCCCTAGTTGGCATTGACATAAATCAACTGCCGTTGGATTGGAATTACTTTTAATTATTATTTTGTGTGCGAGTCTGTGGAGCACTGTTCTTGGTCTCGATATTTGTCAAATAAATTTCCCAGAAAAATGAGTCTTATACTACGGAATATAGTATCTTAATATCTTTTTTTTTTTTTTTTTTTACACGCATTTAGGTTTTTATGGGTACGACTTAAACTCCAAGACAACGTACAGTCCAAAAAAAATCCAGTAATTGTGCAGCCTTACGTGAGCCTGCTACTGTTTACAGATTCATGGCTGGAAGACGTTTGTGAGACACTGTGTGAAGCTCTCTTCCCTCTGCAATGTGTGCAGGTTCATGTTCGTTATGTTGACGTGCTAGTGCACATACAATGGGAAGCCTACATTTCAGTGTTCTCCATGCTTGCTATTTCTTTGTTCCATTTTGTTTTCATCAAGCACTATTGCTGATGAAACGATGCGAATTTCGCTATTGTGGGACCAATAAAGGTTATCTAATCTAATCTGTAGCCACCCTACCCACTTTTGGTTCTGGTATACACAGACAGGAGTAGAGAAAACAAGCCAAGCGAGGAAAAATAATGAGGCAGCTCCAGCAACTCACTCCACTATACTGCAGGGTTTGATTTAGATGACAAAGACATACAGCCCCGACAGGTAGAGCTAAAGGGCTACTCACGAGATTGTTTTGGTTCGCAGAAGCCACCAGTCACCACAGCTGAATTGAAAAGCACAACCGGTTCAAATATTCATTGACCTGAAAGCTTCTCATGGAGAGTGTCAAAAATATCAAGTGCGATGATTTGGTCAGAAGTCATTTCAAATGAAAGCTTTTGTCGTCTTTGTCGAGCATGAGGTTGCACGAACACATAAGGACAGAGTTGTTGCGTGGAAAATCTCCCAGGCAACGTGCATGAAGGGACAGACAACCTTTCACAGGTGATAGCATCTGAAAGATAGCAGGGAGTGTATGTCAGGTGAATTTTTAGTCATTTCACCTAAGCGGACTGTGACTCTCTTTTTGTGCCCATGATGAAAGTACCACACAAAGGGAATTTTCTTGCGCCTTTGGAGCTTTTGAATTCATTTTATTCTTTTCTCCTGATGGATACCTCCCCATCAAATGTGCAGAATATCTCGCCAACATCCCAGAATGAAACGCTTACCTGCTGTGCCCAGGAAGTATCAATGTGAATGAAATGACAAATTTCACATGGTGTGCCATCAAGACTGATGAGGCAGTGGATAAAAAGTCAAAGAAGTTCGCTGTTTGTGGACTGTTTGCAGGACTGTTTTCAAACCCTTGCAGAGATTCTCAGTATATTGCGAATGAGCAGCACAACATCCAAAAACACTGGTGTGGGAGAGCTTAAGTGTAGCACAAACACACAGTATGATGTTGCAACTGTCTTGAGTGGGCCAGCTGGAGGGGTACAAGCACATGTTAGAAAGCACCATCCCTAAGTTATCCATGTGAACTTGACCTGTGTTGTACTATACTTGCAGGGCCATCCCAGGGGCTGCGAAGCGTTTGCCGTGTGTGTGCGCCGTCTTTAGAACCTCCCTAGGGAATCATCCTAAATTCACGGAGGCTGAGTTTGCTCAGCTTTCAAACACTTGCTGTTGCGATCAATCAGTGCAATTCTTCTCACACCGTCTAAGTGCAAAGCGCTATAGGTTCTGTCTGTCTAGACCAGTGCTTCTCAATTATTTTCTGTTACGCCCCCCCGAGCAAGAAGAAAACAATTTGTGCCCCCACCCCACCACCCACACTCCACCACAACTACAAATAATAGCATTTTCGTTTGTAGAACAAACCGACGTCGTGGTTAATGCTTGCTGTGCACAATGGGCAACGAGAGCGCCGCTGCTAACTACTGGAGTGGATGTGCAATTACACTTTACTGTAGTACGACGGTCACATGTGCCCCCCTCAGCATCGCACCGCGCACCCTCAGGGGTGGCCGCCCCACTATTTGAGACGCACTGGTCCAGACCAATTTATTACCTTAAAAACAAACATCATTCCAACCACCAAGTGATCGGCGATTGCAGTTAGTTGATTTTGATTTATTCTCTTGAAAACGATGAACTACGCTTACTTTGTGATGACAAGTTGATGTTTTTTTCTATACTGTTTTGCATGCAATGACACTCTAACAAAGTGTTGATTTTTTTTTCTTGTTAATGCTGTAAACTTACTACCTGTAAATGTTCTGTGCTAAAAAAAAATACAACTCTAACAGTAGCCTAAAATGTTTATGCTGTATCTTTGTTAAATCTCACCAAAAATGTGGAAAAGCAATTTCTCAGTCTTTGTCAGTTGTTAGTGAATTCTTGTGCTTGCACACTTTGTCTGCTCATATCCTTCCCATCCCCTAGGCCTAGGGACTAAGCCTACTCTGTCCTTGCCCGTGCCAAGGATAACTGAAAGAAAGTGGGTACGGATTAGTTTGTCAAAGAAACCAAACTAGCCGGTGCACGCTCATGACCTCCATTGCTGCTCAGTCCTTATACTTGTCACATTACTGCAACCATGTATTTATATTTCATTATATTTTCCTCATGTTTAATCCATGCACATTGAGTCAAAAACAAAGCAAATTAGGTATACCTTGTGAATATTGTACTTTATTTGCTTTGAACTTGTGCATCAACTTCAAAGGGTAAACAGTGCACTGAAATTAGTTTTCACAACAAATGCATGTTTTCTTTAACACATTGTTTAAAAAACATTTACACACGTTTGCTCAACTCTGAATCCTAAGTATCATAAATTAGAATTGCAAAATGAGTAGGCATTATTTACGTTTTTCTTCTTTTGTGTAAATACATACTATGTATTTGTTTCCAACTATGTTCTCAATAATTATCTGTGGTCTGAGGTAAAAATATTTTTCTTTATACGTTGTTCCTTTATATGTTAAAAAATAGTTTTCTTCTCCAAAACGTCAATGGGTCACTCTGAGGGGAAACGGAGTGTATACCAATGTGAGGACACGCTTTCGGCAGAACTCTTCCTTATGCATGTCAGCTCCGTGATTAGGATAACCTTGTGAGTACCAGTCTGGACTTTAAATCTGCAGGGGCGTAGTTTTGGAGATGGGGATAAGAGGATTGGGGGGGTTTGCAGGCCTTGACATCAACACCCAACAACCCGTGAAATGCATTTGAATTTCAGCAGCAGCGGGCGACGCTGCCACTCCGAGTAGCCACTTTGGCCGGTTTGGAATTTGTATATACAGTCTAGTGGTGCAATGGATCATTTTTGATCCGTGATCCATATGAATTGCCCTCCATGGTTCGCCACGCTTGTGGTCGGCGGATTGGTTGGGGAAGTTAAAAAAAAAAAAAATGTGTGTGTTCACGTGAAGGCAACATGTTTAGTCCACACTCACTAGTCAAGCACAACGGTAGTCATGGTTCGGGTAGCAAAGGAGTAGAGGAACTTGAAAACCCTCCTGTGAAGTGTCAGCGTCCGAGCACTTCTGATGGGAAATCATTCGGTCAGTGCAGCACACGCACGCATACACAAACACTTTCATTAAGTCTTACAAAACAGATACGCCACGGTGCATTCAACATTAAGCTCTGAGGAATTAATGGGCAGTTATTGGGGGAATTAAATACTTTAGAAGAGTTGAGATGGCATTCGAGGCATTTTTCTGTACGTGACGCCGATGGTGGTGTCCATCCCCTCGCTTGGGTCATGCCAGCTGAACTAACTGGGCCTTTTATTTTATGACGCATTATGCATCTGTGGTCTAAAAACGCTTTTATTTCTCACAGTGGAAATGAACTCTCGTATATTTCTGTGGAGGTGCCAAATGCTGAGCCAACTTTGTATGTAGTCAGTTTACTGATGAACAGACGAGTCTTTCCCATTTTCATTTTGTTTTGGTTCTCTTTTCTCTTTATCTCCGTCCTGTTCTAAAATTGTGGCTAGTGAAAATGCAGAGTGGCTCGTAAATCTGCAGAAGCTTTAGCTACAGTGGCTGGTGAACAAATAAGTTAATGTTAAACCCTGCTTGAATGTATTATCAACACTCACTGCGCAGACGATTTACCACACGGACAGCAGAGGTGAGACAAATGTATGCTGTCGCTGTCGGTCACGGCAGGAAGCGAACAACAACAAAAAAAAAACTTGCTGCGCGTTTCATGTTGACATGGGCAGTACTTATCCTGCTTATGTTGGTTATGTCAGGTGATTGTGTTATGGGGCATTTGCCTCAGCGGTTTTACATATTTCAAATTGACAAAAAATTTTGCAGATGTTGATCAGTTTTCAGTGCTCAAAGCCATTTGGTCTGATTTTGTGGGGGACAAATGTCATCAGTATTAACATGAAAAAAAAAAGCCTCAAAACATTTTCATTCCCTTTATACTAAGAATGCAGTAAGCTTGCTGGAGAGATTTATATTTTACTAAATGTTCGTATTCAGTCTTGCCATCGGACCTTTGTGGCCATATTTTCACGTTTGAGTTAATTTTTTTTAATGGGTCTGACTTGCGCATTTTCAATGTAGGCCAATTCTCTTGTCCAGGCTTCTGACCCACCCACTATGCATAACCTGAAGATTTATGCGTAACCACCAAAGAAGCATGATTTGCTAAAGTCGAAAAGTCCAGATTGGACCTCATTTCGGGGATCATAATTTTCACAGAATGTGAATTCCATAGAGATCCATTTGGAAAATGTCACACTTAGAATGTGAAATTAACTTGCGTTGTGGATCTAAAAGTTATATTACTCGCCGGCGGTGATGTCTGCAGGGGCTCATCTAATAATAACAATAGCAATAATCATTCATCATTTTTTATATAGTGCTTTTCAGGACACTCACAGATGCTTCACAGTAGATACATCATTCATGCACTCACACAGTCACAATCTGGTGGTGATAAACTATGTCCCTTAATTATTAGTCTTTTCCGTCACTGTGTTTTATCTTAACCAGTTTGGTTATTTAGTTCTTTGACCACAACGAGGAGCAGTTGAACTCGAGAGGATTATCATATGCTCATAAAAGTTGTCTCAAGCGTTTACACAATGTTTCTGATGGTCACGTCAGTCCCATTTGCCCGAAATGTAGTGTGCTGTGGCATTTCAGCCTCTTTTGTCTCACGACCATCCCATTTTGTCCACGATGGCCTGAAGCTGTCGCGGCCACCAAGAACACAGCGTAAACATAGCTTGACTCCTCAGCAATTTGCCCACCACACTTTTGAAAGGATGGCTACGCCCCTGCCCAACGACCACGAATGTCACACTTGATGGTGAAGTTCATGTTGGTAAAAACCACTACAAAATGTTGGTTCTCTTTGTACAAAACAAATTTTCTTAGAAATTGTAAATGCACATAAATATTAGATTTGTTGAAAAGAAATGGAAAAAAAAAGCCACAAGAGAGACGTTACACAGAGCATATTGTAAGAAACTTCAGCATACTCAAACAGGCGTGAACTTGAGATTTACTGCCGCAGTGAAAATTCAGTCCGTATCAACAAAGTATTTTATAAATAAAACAATAAATACTTGAATAAATACAGTTTATTCGCATGTGATTGCTGTGAATTAATGGAGCTGTGCCGATCACTTCCTAAAATGTCTCTAAATTGAAAGTAATGATGTATGTACGTCCCTCATTTAATCCCTATTTGCGACTACAGGCTGATACAATACATGGAACTCAACAGCTTGCTATATCGGCCCTAAACCATGCATCCTTTGGTTATATTTCTGCATCCTTCCCATACACTACGTTTAAAGACTAAAAGTGTTAGTAATCCAAAACACAAAATAAATTCATCTCACTTATTGCCTGATGGATGACGTATCACTGGTTCTCAATCAATTATACAGCATGTGACAAAAAATTACAGTATTTCCCTATACAATTTGAAATCAGCTCCACTCAATGTAGTCTTTGAGGCTTGGCGTTGACTCGAGTTCAGAGCCTTTCTGTTTTTTCAAATCAATGTTTGAAAACAAACTAATCAATGTTAGTTTCCCGTTCCCCAGATGAAATTTAGCTGTGATCATAGCAAAGCAATTTTTGATTAAGATGCTCATGTTGCCGCTCCACTTTGTAGGCATCTTAAGAAACTTAAGATGATGATAATGATAAGGTCCATTCCACCATTATTAAAATTTTATAGTTACACCCTATGCCTTTTTCATCCCATTTTTTTTTTCAGGCTTGAAAATGCCACTGCCTGTACTTTGCTCCTTGTTATTGTGGTAAGAATAATGAGGTAACTTGCTGAAAATTCTCCTAGGTTCAAGTTATTTCCACAGGAAATATGATTGAATCCAAGTTAATCTTTAAGAAGAATGACTCTTTGTCAATGCACTCTCAAGCACCTCAGCTCAATGTAAAAAATAACCCAAAGTGGACTCTCCCCCTTTTACCAGTTTCCCCCACGGTTCTCCCAAGTGTCTCTACATGCCTCCTCATTGCGGAGGTGAGGGCGAGAAAGTGATTCCCATTTCATGCCATGGTCTCTTTCCCTGGCAGTCTGCGGTCGTTGAAGGTGTGCATGTTGATAACCTCCTCCGTTTTCGCCATGACGGGTGGCTGAGGCTTGTGTTTGAGCCTGCGCTGGCACTTCAATGACACCCTCAGTTCGTCCACCATGACACTGCAGAAGGACCTCTGAAGTCGAGAGTAGAGGGGGAGACAATGGGACAGAATTGATTTAAGGTGTTTTTGCTGTTCAAATGCTAGGATCAATTAAACAATACAGCATAATTCAATACTACCAGGGTTGAAAATTAGAATGTGCTGGGATGACTCAATGATGGTTACTCTGAGGTATTTGTGTGCGTTTTGATGTTTGGTAGTGAGGTTGGATGGATTTGATATGGATGGCAGAATGATGGTTGTTTTGAATTATGATTGATTATTCTTTTATCATTTCAGAACTGAAACATTTAATATTGTTAGTTATATGGGTGTCTTTATCCGATATTGACATCAGTTATCATATCACCTTATATCAGCCCCCCCCAAAAAAAAAAAACTACAGTATCGGATTATATCGGTCTAAATCCAAAATATCAGATTTTCGCACTTATATACAAGCAGTCCATTCCAGAATCCGCTTGTGCAGTTTTCAGGTCTGCCCCTCTGATTTGGAAAATACTGAGGTAAACTTGAATTTGAATTTTGCACTTCAGCAATTATTCAAGTTCAGTGAATTCTATTTTTTGAGATTTAATTTATGTCATCCAAATATTTGGAATAAATGGGTCATATTTTCTCATACCGACTGCTGCTGACTATTTTTTGTTTGAATATTTTTGCCTTAATCAAGACTCTTTTCATACTAAAAAAAAATAAATGTAGAAAGCATCACCTGCCGATACCATATCGGATCTATATCGGTATCGGACAGCATACGAGGCCGCAATATCTGTAGCGTATCAGAAGTGAAAATGTTGTTTGTAGACACTCCTAGTCAGTGACTATTGATGAAAAACTAGAGCATAACAGGGCTGTGTGCCGGGACAGAGAATTGGCAGCAACAGGAAGGCACTTCTAAGGAAAATGTGGGGAATTGTGGAATGCTGGGAATTGTCAACACTCGGTTATTTCATAGAATTTACTTTCTCCTGAAGAGGTTCAAAGTCGATTCATAGAGTGTGCAAGAAGCGAATAAGTGTGAACGTTCCAGATGCACCTTGCTATTTTACAGTCTCATCCCAAAATGGAATATTTTCACCCCCTACCCCCTCAAAATTCTACTCACAACACCCCATAAAAACAATGTGAATTTTTTGGGTCATTTATTAAGGTTTGATTGAAGTCCCCTTTTAGTTATTTTAGAAACCAACTTCAGCTCACTCTAAGCTCTGACCAGAGATGTTCGATTGGATTCAAGTTTGGGTCAGTCAAAAGAATTTCACAAAGTTGTCCTGAAGCCACTCCTTCACTTTCATGGCTGTGTGCTTTGGTCCTGAACCACTCTGGGCATAGCAGGTTTTCATCCAGGATTTCCCTTTACATAGCTGCAATCATCTTACCCTCAATCCTGACTATATATATAATTTTATTCCTTCCATTTTGGAGTGAGGCTGTAATATAACAAAATGTGGAAAAAATGAAGTGATTACTTTCTGGATGCACTGTACTTTATGAGTATAAATATTGATATCTCACATTTTCTCCAATATACTTTCAAATATTATATTGCTACACCAAAGGAAATGATCGCCCGCATACAAAAACACACATCCTAGGGGTAGTATCTCCACATGGGAAGATTCCTTGTGAGCAGAGTGTGTTCAACAAGCCCATGGAATTTTATGACATATTTATGAACATTGTTCCTCATCGGACTTCCCAGAATCCCATTTCACTCGTGTATTTTTTTTTCCGTTATTCTGGTTTAATATGAATACAAATGAATAGGAAGGACTCAGACTAAATCTGATTTAGCGTTTGGTCTCATATGGTGGACCTTAATAGCACTTAATGGGCGTTTATTAGCCCTTCTATGCGGTTGTTAACTCATTGGATATAAGGACGGCTACAAAGTATGTCTCCGTAGCATACAGTAAAATATTGGCAGCAAAGCTACAGTACAATGCAAATTGACCAATGCCTATGCTGCAGAGAAAACATGCCATGAAATTCTGTGCTACACCTTATATAAACAGCTTACTTTTAATTTACTTTTATTACTGTTTATAGTATTATATAGCAATTTGTTTTTTAATTTTATTATTTTTAATTTTCATTTTCATTTTTTTTAGAACGCAAGTAGGTGCAAGCACACAATCTGCAGACAATTGCGGCTGAAAGGAGCCCACCCACCAGGCAAGATCTACCCTCCTTGATGTCATTGTAGAGAATTGGCCTAGTAGTTTATGTGACAGGAGGGCTGGCTCACTGTTCAAGACTAATCAGGCCGTTATAAAATACAAAATTCAACTATATGAAAAATATGATGTATATGTACATGCTATGAAGACACCTAGGAACTCTTTCAAGTTCTAATAAAAATAAAGTCATAATATCTGTATTTTATGTAATCATTCTGTCATTAATGACAGAAATATTCAAACTAATCTGGTCCAGACTAAATTTTTTAAAATTCATCCAAAATGTGGTCAGCAATGAAGTACGCCGATTTGATGTACACGTTACAGACAATCAAAATTTGAAAAAGAAAAAAAAAGAATGAAAGAAAGAAAGACACGAATATTAGAAATCAAGAAACTTAGCATGGCCATAGTTCTTCCCCCTTAGTCAAGACCATAGAAATTGTTATCCCTCCCTGCATGTGCCAAAACGAATCACAGTGTGAAGGTTAAAGGTATTTTGGCACTCAATTATAAAAGTCAAACATCATGACTAATATCAATTAACCTAAATTTTCCAATACGTCAATGAGAATTTCCTTACTGAGAAAGGTTCTTAAGAAAAAAAATGTCATTACAACACTGTCTATACAGTATAATATTAATATATTTTAAATCCTACAACAGCAGCACAAAGGACTAGGAATGCAGGCTAGCAGTCAAGAGTATTCATGGCATCGACTCCGGCAACCATAATGAGGACGAGTCCTACAAGTACAAGAAAAGAATGGATGGATAAATCATACCAAAAAAGAATCAAATACGATTCAGACAAGAGAATTGCAAAACATAATTATTTCTCTCAATTATGAAATACTTGAAGGACTGCATTCTGAGCGATCTTCAAAGAATATACATTGGTCAAGGCCATATTCATCTTACAAAGGATGTAAGTGGGATTTGAGAACACATTTCTTTAGAATAATGGTTTGTGAATTAGGCCTTTTGTTTCGAATGGTGACACAAACATAAGGCAGGAACATGGCATGTTCAACGCAGGAACTCAAACCATGTTAACTTTCATAATAGGCCAAGAAAGTTTTCTTTGGGAAAAATATAAAATACTGACCAGTTTTTAAATAAAAAATATGAAAGTATCAAGCCTTCATTGTGAACTTTACAAAACTACAGAAGAACATCTGACTAGTGATGTTGATTTGAAAGGAGAACCCCATAAATTGAGATCCTGAAGTTGTCAATGTATCGAAACCTTGATTGTTCTGCATCAAATGTTTGCATTCATTGGAATATAGTTACTGGAAGAAACACACAGACAAAAAAAAATAACTGAATAGCAACCTGCATTCATTATCCTAAGTACACACAGATGATTCTGAATGAATTTAAATTTTGTACTTTTTTTTTTTTTCATTTTAGCAATTCAATTAAAAAAGTGACACTTAAATAGTATGCATCCGCTTTAGTTTTGAAGAATGTCCATATAAAATAATGAATTTGTCTCTTGACCCTACATAAAATGTTTCCCTTTACTAATTAAACTATGCAAATATTTTTTTCCACCGTATTTCAATTTATCGAGACGTATCTGTACATTCTTTACATCTACTGTATAACCGTACATACACAAATGCATCATGTGTATTAATAAACACTGCTGATAACCAGATCCACACTGCAGACTGGCGTTGGTAGTTATTCATTTACTCCCACCCCCACCATCAGTAAAATTAAATGGCACTGCAGTGGTTTAGCGGTAAAAGCTATGCAGGCTCCAGGCTTTGTAGTGCACCCGGCCCACTCTGCTCAGGCTCAGGGGACACATGCCATCAAATCTGCCTGCTGGTGGTATGTTGGATTGATAGCGGCATCTTAGGGTCATTGGATTACAGAGTTTTTATGATGCTTAACAATCAGCAGCTGTGCCACAGCTCTGAGGAAGGGCCTGTTTGCACTGTGGAGAATGGCAATGTTGTAATGTGATGCAGGAAGTAGGAATTGGCAGGCAAGAAGGTGCATGGAGTGCACACACATCACACAAATGGAAAAAAATTAATAAAGCACTATATTTAGAAATGTACTGCTTGGTTATGAGTCTTAGCTTCTCCTTATAGGAATTTAAGGTGCAGTAATATCATAAACCATCCATTCATCAATTCTCTTCCGCTTATCGGAGATCGTGTCGCAGGTGCAGCAGTTTAAGCAGCAAACCCCAGACTTCCCGCTCCCCAGCCTCATTGTCAAGCCACTCCTGAGCCCAAGCCAACTGGGAGACAGTCTCTCCCGCAACTCCTGGATAATCTTCGGGGCCTCGTCCCAGAGGCACATGCCCCAAAACACCTCACCAGGGAGGCGTGGCATGTGGACTCCTGACGAGATGCCCAAGCCACCGCATCTAGCTACTCTCAATGTGGAGGAGCAGTGGCTCGACTCTGATCCCAGATGACCGAGCTTCTCATCTTATTTCTAAGGGAGAGCCCAGACACCCTGCAGAGGAAACTTATTTATCCAGGATCTTATTCTTTCAGTCACGACGAACAGCTTGTAACTATAGGGGAGGGCAGGGTTGTAGATCGGCCAGTAAATTGAGAGATTCGACTTCCGGCTCAGCTCTCTCTTCGGACCGATACAGAGTCCACATAACTGCAGATACTGCACCGATCACCCGCTCCATCCTCGCCTCACTTATGAACAAGACCCTAAGATACTTGAACTCTTCCATTTGGCTCAGGGTCTGATTCCCAACCTGCAGAGGGCACCTCAACCGTTTCTGACTGAAAGCATGGAGTTTGACTTGACAAGTAGCTGCAAAACTGTCCGGAGGTTTTATTTCATGGCCTGGTCAACCGCCTCCCACACCAAGGCTGCATTCAGTTAGGCCAACCGGCACCCATCAGCTGCCTCTGGAGTCCCTCTGGCCAAATCCAATAAAACCACAAGTGTTACGTCTATGAAGCACAAATACATTTCTTACATCTACTTACATCTATGTGTTTGCCGCTTCTTCTCATTCGTTGTTATTTGTGCAGACATTGTATTTGTCGCCGAGGGGTGTGTGTAGAATCTAGGGAGGTTGGGGGTCTGACTTCGAGCTGAAGGGCCATACAACCCTTGTTTGTGACCCTACCCCTAAAGTTTACAAAGAATTGGGCCATCGTGTCGTGAATGTGCATTTCAAGTGGGAAGGGACAAGATGAGATGTAAGGGGTGGGATTGAAATTGGGCCATAGTTTTCCTATAGTTAAATAAACAACAACATTAGAGAGCTAGAGAGAGATAGATACCTCATGATCTGCAAGTATACTTTATTTATACTCCACAGTTTAAGTGACTCGAATCCATCCAGAAAATGTATGGATTGTTTAAGTGACTTTTTTTTAGAGTGTTCTATGTGAGTCCCTGCTGTGTGATGAAGCATATCATGATAATATAGATAATATCCTCTGATCCAAATCATCACCAAATCATTAACTGCAGAGGTTTGTCATGATTCATGCAGCTCCAACTGCTAATGCAGCTCCAGGTTATCTGGCATTTGTTAATATGCCAGGACTGGGAGCAGAAAATATCAAACGAATGCTGCAGATTTTAGAAATACACAAATTCAAGCAACTCATTAACAGCACTGAAATGCCAAATGTAGAAACATGTAACGTGAAAAGCAGCCTCTGGTAGAAACCAACAAATTGTCAGTCACATTCTTGCACTGCATCTACACATAAATGCCATCATATTCCATCTTTGTCAAATGGCTTTGCACATTCAAATGTGATGCTTAAGGGGGTTAAGCAGTAGAATGGTTCTGGATAAAATGCACCACTGGTCAGTGTTTAATGACACCAGCTCTCAATGGATCCAGATGTCTAGTTTCCACTCTGTAACTACCTCATCTAAACATAATGATTGTATTCAATGAAGAATGTGCTTTGAAAGGGTTCCAATATTTGACTGTAAAGAAAGAAATTATAATAATGTTGACTTTGAAAGGAGGTTTGCAGTACAATTGCAATAGAACTAGTAGTATTGGCAGTAGGAGGTAAAAATCACTACAACGGCAGAATTACAACAGGGAGCCTTGTATATGGCTGCCAGGATGGCCGAGTGGTCTAAGGCGCCGCGTTCAGGACCCAGTCTCCCCAGGAGGCCTGGGTTCGAATCTCGAATTTCCCCATTGTGGGACTAATAAAGGGCAAATTATTATTATTATTATTATTATTATTGTTACGAGATTGCTCGTCATGATGCGTCACGTGGGCGTTAACGTGTGTTACATGTCATCTCCAACTTTGTTAAGGGGATTCTACTTGTTCTTTCAACACACACCTTTACATGTGCATGTGCGCATCCATAAGCATGCAAATGTGCAGTTCTTAGAGTGTGTGCGTGTGTGCGTGTGTGTGTGTGTGCATGCATGTTGCGTGCATGTTAGGGGAGATAAGATGGGTTTCTCACACACAGCCGTCCGGTGGTCCTTACACCCCAAAAGCCAGGTTAGTCTGCAGCCGCCTCAGCAATAGGCAAGAAGATTGGGAAAAGCAGGAAGAGGGGGAGGAGGAGTAGCGGGAGTAGTAAGCATAGGAGGAGCTAAGGGAAGGAGACAATAGAGGGCAGGACAGGAGTAGAGCAGGAAGCGGATGAGGAGAGGGAGGAAGGGCATAATCATGGAAATCTGACAGATTAGCAAGGAGATGGCAATCCATTTAATGTCAATTATGTAAATTAGCGGATAATGAGTCCTACTACCATAGATTTAATAATAGGGGGTGGGGCCATATTTTATACATTTTTTGTATATTTTTCCTTAATTTATGTTACAGGATATGAGGATTTATTTTTTTAAATCGTGAACAAGCATAGCCTGGCATGCATGGAAAAGTACAGATGACAACTGAACTATCCATTTGTCAATATCAATTGTGTAGAATTCCTCCTATTTCCTGGAGCAATTGGACAGGATTTTCTTTTGACAATATAATGTGAGAAAAAGTAAAAACACATGATAATGAGAATTCACATGACGAATAACAGAAATCCTTTGAAAGTTATGACAAAAGTACAGACACAAAACATGCACGGACATTACTTTGCCTGGAGGTGGGGCTCGATGGTGAGCGTCTAGTGGACATGCACTCATAGAGTCCCGCTGGGCAGAGCCTGAAGAGGCAGTGCGGGTGCTTAGAGAACTGGGTGGGAGGCAAAGGCCAGGACCTTGTCGGTCCAATCCCCGGCTACAGAACCAGGCTCTAGGGTCTTGGAATGCCACCGCTCTGGCATGGAAGGTGCCCGAGCTGGTGAGCATGACCAAGAAATTCTGACTAGATATAGTCACGCAATTTGGGCTCTGCTACCAGTCCTCCTGAGGGGTTGGAATCGCTTCTACACTGAAGCTGCCCCCAGTTAGAGGTGCCGAGCTGCTGTCGGCATTCCTATTGTCCGACGCTTCCATGCCTGTACGTTGGGAGGAGGACTAGAAGGAGGTGCTGGAAAGTGCTCCTGCTGGGGAATCCCTCTTTCTGCTGGGGAACTTCAATGCGTACGTGAGGAATGACATTGTGACCTTAGACAACAACCATAAGGGTCTCCAAGCATTCATTTAGCACCAGGTGGTGTCCGTGTTTTCAGACTTGTGTTCTTGGACACTTGGGTAAAGATTGGGGAGGAGGTAGCAATGGGGTATACCTTACCGGACCCTTGATAGGAACTATTCGATCCTTCTTTGACTGTTGTCAGAGTTCCGTCTGTATTTCCGGGAGTAAGTCTGATTTGTTTCAAGTGAGGGTTGGGAAAGGCTGTCTTTTGTCATCAATTCTAGTCATAACCTTCATGCACAGAATTTCAAGGAACAGTTGAAGCATTTGGTTAGGCTTGGTGTCCTCCATATCATGTCTTTGCTTATAGCAGATGATATGGTTCTGTTGACTTCAGCAAGCCACAATCTCACTGGAGCGGAGCATGAAGTGGTAAATCAATGAGAGGTGAATCTTCACCATCAAATCTAAGACCATAGTATTCATAGGGAAAACAGTGGAGTGCTTTCACGAGGTCAGGGTTGCGATCCTTCCTGAAGTGGTGGAGTTCCAAGTATAATGAGGTCTTACTCATGAATGAGAGAAGAATGGAGATCAACAGGGGGATCGGGGCAGCGCCTGCACGGATGTGGATTCTGCAACGGTCGTGGTGAAGTAGGAGCTGATCCAATAGCCAAAGCTCTTGAATTACTGGTCTAGCTACATCACCACCACGATCACGCATACAAGCAGCCATAATATTTTATTTCCTCTGCATGACATGTCCCTTAGAGATAGAGTGAGAAGCTTGGTCATCCAGGGTAGTTTAGCGAGAGCCATTGTTCCTTTGCATTGAGAGGAGCCAGAATAGTTGTCCCATCTGAACGCCTTCTATGTGAAGTGTTACGTACATGTCCCACTGGTAGAAAACCCCTTGGACAACCTACTTAAAGCGAGAGATATGTTTCCTGGCAGGTCCAGGAACACCGTGGGATTCCCCCAGAAGAGCTAGACAAAGCAGCTGGCGAGAGAGGCAAGTCTGGGTTTCCCTGCTAAAGCTGATGCCCCTTGTTACCCGGCTCTGGCTAGACAGAAGACAGTGGATGGATGGATGCTATGACATTGACCAAATCAGAGAGAATGTTGACAAAGACCTTACAGCAGTGGTGTCCAAGTCCAGTCCTCAAGAGTTCCCATCCAGTGTGTTTTATATCTCTCCCTCCTCCAACAAACCTGATTCAAATGATCAGGATCGCCAGGCTTGCGACAAGCTGATCATTTGAATCAGGTATGTTGTAGGACAAGGATATATAAAACAGGCTGGATTAGGGGGTCTTGAGGACTGAACGTGGGCATCCACGCTTTACAGCAAGAAATCTGGTATTTACCCTTAGCTAGTTCAAAATTCTCAGTTAGAAAATCTAGAAATTGCGTTGCTTTGTTTGGTCTCTATATTGTGCGTAAAAAATAAATAAAAATGAATGCATTGTGTGGCACAATTTATTTCATTAATGAAGTTATAGGACATTATTAATCCTTGGCATATGTGTGTTTGTGGTACGAGTAGTTGAATATACATAATATATAACACATTTATGTTGCACTGTCTTTACTTTTCTTAAACAAATTTCGACTTTAAGTTGTGTGTAAAGTTGAAACACCCTGTTCAATTCTTTGTGCAACTTGCAATGCTCACCTAAGAATTAGTTGAAAACATTTTTTTTCAAAGTATTCTTTTTTTTGAATGACATGTCTATCAACAAATTTCATTATATATATTTAAGGACACGGTTATTTAGAGTTATGTGTAATACACAATGAGACCAGTGTTACTTGTGTACAACTGTTGTGAATGCTTAGAACTCATAAAGTTAAAAACAGTTGGTGGCTGATTATATTGGCCGTTGTTTGAAAGGGCCATAATCATCCGGCCGATTAATCGGTCTGGCCCTATTTATTTTATCTTATGTTGGTGTTCTATCTTTCACAATAAATGGGACTTACTGAGCTAACTTGGGCCTTGGGTATCGTATTTCGTGCCATATCATGTGAAAATGTATGTTGGTATAAGAAAAAAAAGCATTTAGATATTTGTATCATTGAATTTTGTGGAAAGAAAAATTCCTTGAAAACTTAATATACAACTCACATGTATAACTTGAAAAGACAACGAGAAAAATAAATTAAAGGGAAAGTAAAATAAAATTACCAAAAATAAAAAAATACCGGCATTTTGTGCTGTGCACGCGTTGGCCTCTCAAGGGCAGTGTGGTGCCGTGCATGTATGGAGTACACACTTACAATTATATAAGTGTTGTGAAAAAAAATTGTGATTGAACTCAACTAATATAAGAACAGTTTCATAGATTGGGAAGAATTTGTGCCTTTGAATAATGTTATCGTACCTGTATGTGTGTCTTTGTTCAGCATTTGTGTGTGAATACCCGTTATTTAAAGGGACATCACTCCCGACGTCGAAGCTAATTTAACGTTAGCATGTCAATGGGATTTTACATTGACTTTGCATTCGCGTTAGATTAGATGATTATGTATTAGATAATTATATTACTTGTGTGTTTAGTTTTACAGTAAACTCCAATTAAGGTGTCATTAAACATCTTAATGCATACTACAGGAAGACAGAATCACACGCTACACGCTTGCTTTGTAAGCAACATGGTGCATTCAGGTTATTTTTACAAAGTTAGGAACTAGCAAACGCACCACACTGTTGTGCACATTTATACGTTTTTCTTCGATTTTTCTCGTTTTAAAAATCAAGAGAAGTCAAAATCTAAATAACGACTCAAACTAATTGCCCAGCACTAATGTAAACAAAAAAATGAAACAGTTTATCAGTCATGGTACACACCATTGATGTATAGTTTTGTGTGTGAATAGATGAATGTGAAGCTTGTAAAGTTCTTTGGGCACACTATATAAATGTACTCCACTTAGCATTTACCATCAGTCTATATGAGCGTGCAAAGCTCATCCCCAGTACTGAAATGAGGAGATGCTATTTTTGCTTCTGTCTAATGTCACAGAACAGAAGTAATTATAAAATGCAAATTGCAGAGTGTGCAATCAAGCATGTGCAAAACAACAAAGAGATACTCAATGCTAAATTTTTCAAGTCGACACCCAGTTACGTGGTTAAAAAAAACAACAACGTAACAACACATTGAAAAAATAGAAACAAATCTATACGTTTCTGTTTTCTTTCGTGAAGCACAAAATGATTTTTATTTTTTCAATTTTTTTGTGGTTTATTAAGATAAGCTTCACGTTGATTAGCACATATGGATCACTTGCTTGACTTCTGTGCAGGCAGCACGTGTTCAATTCTCACTTTGAGGGTACTAATTCAAAGTCTGTCTGACTGTCTGCTGTAATTTTCTATGCCGGTGGAAAATACACCGAAAAGAATAAAAAGGCGCGACTCACCACATTATACTGGGGGCATTTTCCAATGTTTTCCCCGAGTTTCAAAATGTTGATCTTGTGCACGTGAAAAAAATAATTGCTGCCACCTGATGAAATCATGAATTTAACTTATTAACCACACACTCTTTGGAAAGCTGAATGAAATTATACTGGCCATGTCAAAAACAAACAAAAAAATGAAATTCAAGAACAAATGTGAACAAGGCTACAAAGTCGTTTCCAAGGCACACCGTTTGGTCCAACATAAATATTCAGTAGCATTTGCTTACATTGCTCAGTCTATGGCTGTTTTTACAAACCCAGTAATTTGCAACTATCCAAAGCAGATGATGAAACAGTAGTTAAACTCATTACAATCTTCTTCTAAAATGTTTTTCTTCTTCTTCATCTTCTTCATTGAGATGTATGAAAATGTGTTCGTGTTTGTGACTTGTTTTGATGGTTTTTAGAAAGAACATATTTCTATCTGGTTTCACTGGCGATGAGTTGGCGATGTTTTGATAAGAGACCAAAAAGGTGTCAACGCATTAATACAAATAATAATAAAATAATAAAACGTTTTCTGTTGTGTCCTCAACTTAAATGGGGAAAGAATGACGGCATCTGTTTTCTTCCAAAATCAAACCTTCTGTAGCTAAGGGAAGGCTTTGAATAACTTGGTACGTTTCAAGGTGAAGAGAACTTTGTGTAAGCATAAAACCTCAAAAAAAAAAAAAAAAAGGATGGCAAAATAAATTGGAAATGGCTGTACTCTCAAATGTCATATAGAGACACAGTTTTAATTTTTTTGTTAATATGAGCTGTCAATATATATTCTTTTACTAATTTTGGTTTGCTGCTTTGTTTCTGAATGTCATTTGCTGTTGTTTGTATATGCTTTTAGTTGCTGTGTCGTTGCATTGAGCGAAGCGCATTGAGTCGCCTGGTGTATGAAATGTGCTATATAAACATGGGGGCCTATAAGTGGTGCGAGAGAGCACTGCAAATTGAATAATGCACTCTTGTTCAAATCTGTCACCGTGCTTGTGTGCACTAGAATAATGGATCAGACTATGCCGCCTCAATTCAAAGCTGCCAAAACGATTGCTTCTGAGGACCAATATTGAAAAATAAAAAAAAGCGAAGCAAGGCGTTGATATACATGCACAGTCCTACTTGTTGTGGCGCGTTGTGTATGAAAAACCGTTGTTATGGCGTTATTTGGCATTAGATGGGGGTCAAACGGGTTGTAGGAGAGGCACTGGCAAAACGATAACGTGTCGGCACGTGTCGCTGTGCTGTGGCTTCAACAGTCTGTGAAAATAGGGGACACTGCAAGTAAGAACTAGCCGATTACAAATAAAAATATTAATTTAATGTATTATTGTAAAACAGTTAATTGTTTTTGTTTTAATAAGCTGCCTGGTATGTTGCTATAAATAAGAAATAAAAAGTGAAAACTGAAAAAAAAAAGTACATTCAGTTATAACAAAATGACTAAGCTTGTACAGATGTGCGACAAGACTTCCATGAGGCCGGTTGGTGGAGGAAAAAAAGAAAAAAGAACACCAAATAATATGCTCCGGTACTCACTTGAGGAGAACACCAAAATATTTATGTGCACCCCTGAATAGAAATAAAGCTACCTTGCCTTGCCTTAAATAACCTTGCATCGACTTGTCAGTTTGGACAAACATTCAGGACATTTAGCACATATGCAGCATTTTTTTTTCTTGGAATGATTTGTATTTGGTACGACAGTTGTTCTTGTTCTTACCAAGAGATGATGGGGCTCTCACTCAAGTATTAATTGTCCACCTGATCAACTGAACAGGTACTTTTAGGGTGCTGTGCAGATCAAAAGCTATCCGGTTAAGCAAACTTGTGGATGTTTCTACCTGAAGCCTGATTTCAAAGTTTTTGGTTTTAAATGTGTTGTTCTTGCTACCTTTAACAAGTGTCAATTCTGTGTTTTACATGAAAATGTGTTAAATGTTATTGGCAAGTGTAGAAGACTGAGATGTCTTGACCTTTGTTATCTTGTCCTGTGTTATTTGAGGGGCCAACTATAAGAAGGAAGAATAATTTAGGTGTCAACTTGTATTTATTTTTTTGGGCTATTTATTATCATTTTTAGAGACAATTCACACTGGCCCTAAAATGAACAGTGTGACCTTGTGGAAGTGTAATGTGAGGATGAGAAGATGCCACTGCAGTTTAGGGGGGTTATGAAGAGATGTTATACACTGTGTCCACCCCCCCCCCCCCCCCCCCCAAAAATAATGCCCGAAGTTTAATGCTAATCTTGGCAGAGTTTGGTTGTCTTGGTAATTCTGTAGCGATGTCTTTTTATGAATTAAACTTATATTATTCATTATCTAAATTGATATTTTCCTCAAAATAAAATCTAATTAAATTATTAACTAAATGAATGTTTTCATTTTAAATAAATAAAATAACATTCACAAAATTATTAGTGTTTTAAAAAAAATGAATAAATAAATCTGAACTCTGCGACCCTGAAGAGGATGGATTCTAAATACCACCCATTTTCTATACCAATTATCCTGTTGAGGATCGCAGTGAACGGGAATGCATCCCTGCTAATTTTTGGAGTGGTCATCCGTCAATTACGGGGCTCATATACAGAAACTTCAAATTCACATTCATGCAGTTACTACGTAGGAAATGAACCTACAATGTCTGCATGAAAGCCATGTAAGTGTACCACTAAACAATCACTCATTATCATTCCATCCACACAATATTTTCCTCCGTGCTTGTTGGTATGATTCTTATTATAAATATGAATATTAATGATATCAAAATATGACAAGAAATTCAGCATTTATTTTCTAGTATTTACAAGCGTACTAACTGTTCAACTTTAGAGCCCCGCCTCCAGGCAACAAGCCTCGGGGCAAGGATGAGTTGAATGTGCCTTCACTCTATTTTTGTAGCCCTGGGAGATGCAAAATTCTCGTGAGACTGCTGTGCTTCAGGTTCGACTTGCCTATTTGGCAATATAGACGAAAGCTAAGGAAGCCGTCGCTTTAGTGCGCACCACAAAATTGGCAAAAAAACCCAAACTTTTAGTACACTGTAATTACAAAAAAAACAATTATTACGACTAATGCCTAAAATTTAAACGTTAACATAGATTCATAAGAATGTAAATGCTCAATTATCATTGTGATGAATGACAATAGATGAAGCAATTTATAATAGTATAGTACACGTCATAAACCTGACAACACCCCCCGCCCCTATGCTATTACACGGAGCGCAGAGAGCGCCACCCAATGAACCACTTAAAATGGTAAGGAGAGCTTAAAATGATTTGATTTTCATTCAGTGATGATGTTTTTGATCAAATCAGGTGAAAGAGAATGGCAACATACAACGAACATCTTTGCCACCTTTTGCAACCTATAACGAGCCCTGATGAAAAAACATTTGCTAACACTCACACGCTTTCGCCACTTGGTGAGATGCCGCCTTAAATATGACTTTCCATCACTTACCATGACTTGAAGTCTCACATTCACTGACCTCAGAAATGTTTAGCTGTTAGTGTTATGACAAAAAAAGTATTTGTTGTGGATACAGTTTCCCCATTTTTTTTAGTCCTTTTTTAAATTACATTGTAGGATGGATCAAATATGGCGCCGGCTGCCCAGCCATGAACTACTTTTTCTACTTTTCATCCAACATCAAACTACATTTTCTTGAGAACAAACTGTCTAAAAATGTTTTATTAATTAAGGAGCAGGTGCAGGGTGAGTGGATAGAAGAAGGGGTGGAATAGGATCTTTGTGACTTTTGACATGGATCATGCAACATGAAAAGCATTGTGCTAGTGTCTGGTTTTAGCCTGTTGAATGTGTGTACTGCCAGCACTTTGACTCTAATATATTTTATTATATATTTGGGGTGTTTCTACAAACCTGCATTCCAATGAAGTTGCGACATTATGCGAAATGCGAATTAAAACAGAATACGTTGAATGGAAATCCTCTTCAACCTATCTATGATGGAATACACAACAAAGACAATTCATTGAATATTCAAACAAATGTTTTTTTTTATTCCAAAATCTGTATTCTCTTTTTCTTGTTTGTTTTTTTTTGTCTGTTGTTTTTTTTTTTTTTTTTAGTTTGATGCCTGCAAAGAGTTCCCCCCCAAAAAAACTGGGACAGCGGGAACAAAGACTGAAAGCCAATATAAAAAAAAAAAACTTTTTGGAACAATGTCTTAATAGGTTAATTGGAAACAGGTGAGTGTCATGATTCGGTATAGGGCTCAGTTATTTACAAGCAAGGATGGGGTGGGGTTCACCACTATGGGAACAACTGCATAGTTAAAAAGTGCATCAGTTTAAGACTCTTTTGCAAAGTACATTTGCAAGGAATTTCATCATCTAATGCCCATAATATCAGTAAAAGATTCATAAAATCTGAAGAAATCTCTGCACGTAAGGGGCACTACATTCAAACTCAACTCAACCATGCAAAGCAAAAAAGCAGCATATCCGCAACCCCCAGAAATGCCACCGGCAATCCAGGCTCAAGCTCATCTGAGATGGACTGAAGCGAAGTGGAAAAGTGTGCTGGGCTCAGTTGAGTCTACATTTCAAATTGATTTGGGGAATCGTGGATGTTATGTCCCATGGATCAATAACAAAAAGAAAAAGACAGATTTTTTTCAGCGCCAAGTGCAAAAACCAGCATCTGTGATAGTGTGTGGTTGTGTTGGAGCCTCCTGCTTATTTCAACAAGAGATTGCCATTCTGCACATGTCAACAAGCATGGCTTCGTAGTAAAAGAGCGCAAGTACTCGACTGGCCTGCCAGCAGTCCAGACCTTTATCCCATTGAAAATGTGATGCATATTATGAAGTGAAAAGTGCGCGCAGCTCAAGTTATGCATGCTTGCAACAATGGGAAATATTTCCAGCTACAATTCTTCAACAATTGCTGTCCTCACTTTGCAAAAGCTTATTGAGTTCCTTTTAACAACAGAACAGATGATGTAACCCAGTGGTAAACATGCCTCAGTCCCTGCTGCAGGCATCAAATTCAAAATAAGTATTGGCGGAAAATGTTTGAAGATTAAACATCATGTCTTTGTTGTGTATTCAACTGAATATAGAAGTGTTGCAAATCATTGTGTTTTGTTTTTATTTACTATTTACAAAATGTCGCAACTCCACTGAAATTGGGACTTGCATATGTGTACTATGTTATCGAACTTGTGACAATCAATTTGCGGCAGTTTTAGATTTTGTCAGTTTCTTGAGTGTATCTTGAGGTCATTTGTGATGGTGGTTAAAGTCTAGCTTGGATCCATGGTGACAGCAGAATTCCTCACGTTTCTTATCTCGTTGTCGCCATTGGGCCTAAGTGAATAAATGCAAAGAAACCAACCCTTATCTTCCTGCATATTATAGAGCACTGCTATGAAAATGTGAAAAACAACAGATGGTCATGTGCAATGAATTTTGCAAATTAGTGTCATTAGCATTACCATATTTTTTCATTTCATTTCGTTTACATCTATAGATAGTTCTGCCATGAAACTCATTCAAGGCACACTTGGTGAGAAATGTTGCGCATATTGTTTTGAAACAACAAATGTTCCTACCTTTTCGAGTTCAGCGCTTTGTTTGGACTTGTAAAGAAACTCTCCTACAGCCACGAACACGGAGAGGACAAGTCCAGCAGCTAAAACGATGAAGATTCCGCCAATGTTCTGCACCCCGAGGGCACTGGCCTCCTTACTTTCCTCTTCCGGGCAGCCGTTTCCTCGCCACCACTTCTCCTTCATCATGTGCAGCTTGCCTTCCTCCTGAAGCTGCAGGATGGCAATCGTGATCTTGTCTCTGTATGGCGAGCCTGAAGAACCAGAAGATGAGCTCAGACTGTGAACACACATTGACCGAATCGCAGCATATCAATCATAGCTCCTTCTCAAACCTGAGTGCGGGAGGCAGATGCAAACTTGCAAGACAAATTGACTCGCATATACAGGTGTGCAATCTCTTCAATCCTTCTTTCCAAGCTGCGCATTTCCAAAAATGATAAGAACTTATTATCATTAGAGAAAATAAGGACAGCTGCTATGACAGCAAGATTGAAAACAGAAGTAAAATATCTTTGGTATAGATGACTGTGGATGCTATCTCTGCGATGAATACTTCTATATATAAATTTCACCATAGAGTCTAAAATTATTTCCCTCACCTAGCCACAAATCGTCTACTTCACTTTTTGAATCAGATCTTACAGCCACACAAAAACACTGATATACAAGACCCACCAAAAAATTGCTGTGATTAAACAGGAAGGCAAAACGGTCAACTCTGACTATCTTCTCGAGTTGAGATATCTTTTAGGTCGCATACAAGAACAATGGGGCCATTTTGTTTCGACAATAAAATCTATGCAACTTTTTATATGACTGGCAAAGTGTTGGTGCGTGAGAAGTAATAGTTTTTCTTGTCGAAATGTATATCTAAGATTGTATACATGCATTTTCTGTTACTGCTTTGTTTGCTTCTTGGGAGAAAATATTTGTATTCCGTTGAGGGTACCAGTTATGCAAGAGCCAGCTCCCAACTTTGAAACAAATAAATAATAATTAAGTTGACTGTCCAATAGAAAATGCCTCCTATTTGTGATTCTTTTAACGTGCACTTTGTTGCATCGATAGTTTGACGTGGTGCATTGTGGTTTTGCTTTAGTGAACCTCTACATTACCTCTCCAAAAGTAAGTAAAACAATACAACTGAGGTAATGTGCTCAGTGCACACCTGTCACCATTAATCCCAAATACATTTCACATCTTCTAGGCGTTTCCTGCCATGTTTCTTTCTTCCTCTCAGAATCCTATGCAACGCAATACAAATATTTACTGCAACTTCGAATTGTTCAAAATTCCATCCCCATGATGTTGCTGCCACGACCACGCCTCACTGCAAATATGATTTCCTTTTTTTGATGACTAGTGTTCGACTTGCGCCAACCTTGTGTTCATCGGACCATAAGGAAATCTCCCAAACCACATTTAGGAAAATGTCATGGTCTGAGCAAACCAATGGTGACCTTTTTTAACCCACTTTTTAGTCTTTCTACATAGATTAGATTTAATCCATCTGTCCGTCCATCTTCACAAAAATAGAGCTAGACAAATCAACCACAACAACTGACTATGAATTCCCCTGTCTTGCAAGACTCATAAAATCCTTCATCAATAATAATTCCTGCGCCACCAGAACACTTTCTAACCCAAAGAGCAACATGACTGCAACAGGGGTAATGCGCAATCAATTTCTAAATTCGGCAAAACAATTTACTTTTGGTGCTGGCCACTGGCTGAGCTGGGAAAAAGCATGTTTTTTTCCCCCCGTCATCTACTCATAACTACTCACAGATTATTATCAAAATATTTTTTAACCCTTAAACAAACCAATTATAGAATATCACAATATGTCATAGCTGTTGTATCAAAATGATTTCAATTTCAACTCCTTGTTAATGAGGGAAACCGCACCTTGAAATGTTTTCTTCTCTCTGTGTGCACTTTCTGAGAGTAGATCAATCCCCCTGCTCTGCTTTTTCTTCTTTGGTTGTGTCCTGCAAGTCTTGGCCCTTCTATATCTAAACATACAGCAGCAATAGAAATAAAGATCTCTTTCTCAGTCTGATGATCAAAACCAAATGCCCGTTGGAATGCCCAATTAAATAATGCTGGACAAGACTTGTGGTAAAAAAAAAGAAAAATCCCACCAGACACTTTCTTGTCATGGAGTGCAGTGTACACTGTATATAAGGTGTGCCAGAAAGGTTCCAGGACTGGTGTTACAAGATGTATTTCAAACCCGTTCAATTTAATTGCCCTGGAGCATATGCAGTAGGTGTGACCTCAGCTCTCTGTAGCCATTGAACTGTGTTCTGCATGCTTTTAAATAAAAATCCTCTATTTTCGGTCATCAAGCGGAGAGCAGACGATGAGATTAATGAGACTGGACTTGCTAGGGAGAGTTGTCACTGGTGGATCTACGAGTATATCACCTGCAGACCAAATACGACGGACTTCATAGAAGGAGTCTGACATTGCAAAGGCAGAAGAAAGCCAATCAGTCAAAGTCCTATTCCAAAATCATGTTGACTCCGTCTTTGTTGTGAGGTGCATCATCCACTGAGTTCTTGCCACAGGGCCAACCAATCCACCAGCAACTCAGCCAACCTGGCAGCATGTCATTTTTTTCTCGTGAACAACAAGGCTTCTATTATTTATATAAATATATATATATATATATATATATATATATATATATATAGAGGGAGAGAGAGAGAGAGAGTGTTGAGGTGGTGACATTACAGGCATGGACCACCTGATGGGCCAGTTCTGGCCTTATGTTTGACACCTCCGGTTTAAAGTAAGCTCCCCCTGGAGATCAGGGAACAAAACCTGATTCGCTTGAACAACAATTATGAAGTGTGTATCGAAATTGTATGGACTACAATTGCTTTGTAGCAGCACTCAAGAACTGTAATTATAGTCAGCTTAGTGACATTAGGTTGCATTTATTCATCTATTCTTCATAGAGTTTCATCTGTGATTCATCTCTCCCGATGGGTCTCGGCTTTCTGGCTCTTATTTTAACATGAACAGAGTGATGGCAAATATGAATTGCAATCATGGCCTTTTTATTCAATGCCGTCTTCCTTAAGTCAGCTCAGGTAAAATGAATGTACTTTTTGAAGCGAATGAGATAATGTCCTTTAAGGAGTGCAGTTGGGCAATGTTTGAGAGAAAAAAACACTGGCATTGCCAAATAACAGCCAGCCATGACACCGTGCCAGGTCTGTCAAATGCAAACAAATGGAAAAACCTCAGCTGCAATATCATGGATATGATAAACATGCATAATGTGTCAAACAGTCACAATCTTTGATGCACAGTACTAGACTTCTTATTGACTGAGATGCAACCCACATTTGCATAGCTGACTTTAAGGCACAATCTAATTACGATACTCCTGAAAATCCAAATACCATAGTTCATCATTCACTTCATGAATTGCTTTTGCAGTATTATTGACAGATCCTCAAAAGAAAAAAAACAGAGAAGGAAACAATTTGCATGAGTTCAGTTCACTCCAGCAGGGTACAAAATTACAATTTAGATTGTCAAAGCAAGTGTGAAATAAATACGCTGCACACCAGAACATAGTTTCAGCTGTGGAAATAATATCATTAAAAAACACATGCAATAAATAATCCTGCTACTCCTGGTTGCAACAACCACACATATCGCTGAACAAAGTTCGAAGACATTTCTCCACAAAAAGCCATCATTCATCTTTCTTATCTCTCTTCTCACTATACTTGCTCACAAGATTGCCAACTTCTGCTGCAGAGCAATATTAAATGTGATCAGCAGGTTTTCAGTAAAAAAAACCTGTTGCCTTGTGTGGGGGTGTGTGTGTGTGTGCCATCTCAAAAGCAGGCCAAGTTTCTTAGAAGACCAAAATGGCCTTAAAGCCACTTCCCAGCAGCCACTCTTTCCCCAGTTCACTTTTGGCTGAGGACACAACAAAAACACTGTCCAATTAGTTTTCGGATAGACATCTTTCTCCAATCAAACGTAATAATCAGTGTAATGAGCTAAAACAACTTTATTTGTAAAACCTGGTAATATGAGCCACGTGCATAACTCTGGATATTCTGAAGCCAATCTTCCAAAGGAGATTTCATATAGCAGGTATGGGCAACAGGCAGTCTGCGAGCCCCATGTAAGCCTGGCCTCTCGATTCAAAGTGAAAATTATACAAATGTGAAATTTCAGAGTAGAATCAATGCTCTGTGCTCTTTTGGTATTTTCTCTTGAGGCGGGCAACCTCTTCCCGTCTCTATAAGAAAATGTTACACTTTTAATATTGAGCCAGGGGCAAGGCATTTGAGTCCAGAGAGCAGCTCAGGCTGATGGACAAACTGAAGAAGTTCCTTTGAGGGGATCAATAGGAGGTGTACGTAGACAAGAACCATTCTCTTCTGGCACAAATCGACAAACAACCATTCACAATCACACCTACGGACAAATTATAGTCATCAATGAACCATGTCTATTGTTTATGTTTTTTAGTCTGTGTTCTAATTCCAGCTAATTCGCATTACACTATATGGAAAGTGTGGGAGAAAACTGGAGCATCATGTGGTATACTCTGTCATGTGTCATCTTTAACACCGTTTATCCTGTAGAGGGAGACTATTCCAGACGTCACTGAGCGGGAACTGAAGTCAGGCGAGTCAACCACTACACCATCAGCAACTACGATGCGGTATTGTACATCATCAATTACATCCTGTTGAGTGTTTTATTTTACTTTTCTGGCCATGAATTATGAAACAATGGAGATATCATTTCATGATGAGGAAAATTGAAATATTAAAACAAAACATACAATGCCTTCAAAGCATTGCAAAATGCCTTATTTCGTATGTAAAAAGATTTTTTTTTGTCCGATAGAAATTGTGAAGAGCATCCAAAATGAATTTTCTTGTATGCAAGAGCCTGAAAACAGTGATAGTGTTCATGCGGATAAATTAAAAGATGTTAGCGTTGCTTTCCACTCTGGATGGGAAAAGTTGAATGATAGCTACGATTCTGAGATAGTGAAGGATGTATCGATTTCATGGTATCGATGCTCGTGAATACCCTGATTAGTCCAGGTCATTTCATTTTCAGCGCACTGAATGGATCGCAACTGGGCTGTTCTGGTTGTCTTAGAAGAATAGAACTGCCCCAGGTTGGTAAATGCCTTATCGGAAACTTCTTAACAGTTGCAAACGTGGCATTGATGTATCGATACACTCACAAGTATCAAATTGGTATGGACTGTACTCATCAAGTTTCTGTACTATGAGTGCGTTCAGAAATACACTGTTGGCCGGTTGGAACGCTCACATTTTCACAGCAGAGTTAGGGCATCAGGTAGAATTTTCAAATGCATGTTAATTAATTTATGAAAAAAAGTGCATTTGTTATGTCTATGATTGCTAGCATAACTTACTATTTGCAGGCTGTGTGACAACTATGTATAAATCAATCTTAATTTGTAAATTTAAAATTTGAAATCTTTGCTAAATATTATTCTTTTTAATAGTTAAATGATCATTTAGTGCCATGTGCTTATTTGGGGTGAAAAAAAAAATCACACAAAGTGATGAAAAATTGTCAAAAAAGTAATTGGCGTAGAATCGAAATTGTCTGATATTGTCTACTCTGAGAAGCTACATATGCAATTAATATGGTAAATGTCTGTATAGTGCTTTTCTATCCAAGGTACTCAAAGCGTGTCACACTATTACCTCATCTCCCTACTGATGACATACCACCGGCAGGAACTGGGGGTTCATATTTTGCTCAAGGATACTTCGACACGATGGCCGGGTATCATTAAAAATGATACTCCCATTCACCTTAAAAAAATGCTTCAATTATGTTGTAGCAAATATCTAATCATGCATTTGTCATTGTATGCATTAACAAACACATTAGGTGGTTAAAAATGCAGGAAGTACACATCAGGAAGGTAAAAGTGTACCCATTATACAACTGAGCAAGTTGTCATGGGGATTGGCAGCTGTGACTCGAGCAAGGCCCAGGTTCTAATGCAGTTTGACACCAACGCTGTTCAAGTCAATGAGATACATGCTAAATGGCCAGACTATATGGGAACACAGTCTACAGATGGTAAATGCAACTAAAAGGGTAGGATTAGCAATTTAAATACCTTGTTCTTTCTGCATGTGAACGAGCCACCAGGGAGTATTAATGCTTGCACCTTTCCTTTCCACATCCCACACGCTGGCCCACATAGAAACTGTTTGCAAGCCTTCATTCACTTTGCTCACCTTTCCACTCACTCGCATCAGTTCTCTTTTGCAGTAATATTAATAGGCTAAAAAAAAACTGCAACTTAATTTTATATTGTGTTATTTCCAACTGACTTATTTTTTCTATATATAAACACAGGCAGTGTTGGGCGGGCTATTTGGAAAATGTGGGCGAGCTTTCAACTTATTCAGCATTAAATGCATCTTTACACTGAAGCAAACCACCAGAGAGGTATAGCCACAATAAAATGATAAAAGTGACTAAATTACTTCAAAGTGTTGTCCTTTGGGCATAGTTTCAAAAGAAAAACAATATTTTCAAGTTGTGTAATCGTGCTATAACTGGAGAAATGGACATTTTCATTTGTTAATCTCCGGATAATCATGTTTACCATATGCTGCAATTCATGTGATGGACTAATACTACATACTAAACAAATATTGTATCACAGTTGTCATAATATAGATGTCTAAATTATGAATCGAATAGATCACAACGGTTTGTTTTTGTACAGAAAATAACCTGAAAATAACATTTCTGAGTAACGATTCTTGGCAATCCATAGCTCCAGTGAATTAGCTTACTTTTACACAGAAAAATGAAAAAAATATTGGGTTAATCTCAAGAGGAGGCGGGACATGTCTGATTTTGGTTGGATAGAAATTTAAATGTATTTTACCAAGTGACGACTCAACTATGTGTCACTTTATTTTTGAATTCTTGGCAAGGCAGGCAAGCTTGAAGCGATTTGATTTGAGGTTTAAAAGGGACTTTGGACAATGAGCCATCCCCTTATCCCGGTGGATGGTTTGATCCTAGGAGCTATGTATTTCTGTGGCTGTATGCCCCAGGCAGGGTCACCCTGGTCAAAAAGGTCCTAGATGAGGGACCAGACAAAGCACAGCTCAAAAACCTCCTATGAAGAATACTACCTTTGAAAAAAAGTATATATCAAGCCAGAATAGGAAAGCATTTCACCTATCAAGCTTCACCAGTTGGTGTCCTGAGTTCCCAAAAAGGTTGAGTGGTGTTTAAAGAAAAGGTAAACACGTCCCAGTCCATTTTGTGGGGAATTTGTTGCTGGTTGTTGTGTTTTTTTTTATAAATGTATTTAAGTTTTATTAGTCTGCAGAGCATGTTTGTTAGCTTTTATTAGTTTTATTTCTTTTCTTTTCCAAAAGTGCTTTGTTCTCCTTTAATTTTTATTTATTTCAGTATTAGTTTGAATTTTTTGGGATGTATTTCTGCACAAGATTTAAAAAAAAGTATTGTGTCATAAAAATTCAACAAAATCGTCCAGTTATTTAACTATATTTCTCCAATTGGTTTGGCTCATTTATTGAAGCAGAAATGACATTCTCAACGTGGACAAATCCCCAAACCACATTGCAGTTTTTCACAACAGAATGTGATTTCTCAGTGATTTCATCAAATTACAAATGGCTTAGAAAATGTCTCAAGTGCCTCAGTGCATCGTGATGTGTTTTTATATACCCTATTCAGTATTATTTTCCATTGCACTCTCTTATTTATCTAATTTATATATTTGTCTGTATTATTGTTGCATTGCACTGGAGAGGGGAGCTCTCTAATCTCGTTGCACTCTTGAGTACAATGACATTAAAGGGATTTCTAATTCTAATTCTAATTCTAATCTTTGCAAATTATGTACAAGTAGCCTACTTTTAGCACAACCAGACCACATTTAGCATTTTCCAAATAAATAGATCTTGCTGATCTAAGCTTTTAGTTGATTACCAGTCGAACAATTGTTCGCTCCAAAACACGTCAACTCTCCAAATTAGTCAAGAACGTAATACCATAAAGACCATATATAGATTCTTCAGGACATTTGATAAATTCATGAGAATAATTGAGAGGTGATATTAGAACTTGACGAATGAAGGAGGAGTTTCCCCACATCTCAGATGAGGAATCCATTTATTTATGGTTAGTTGACAAGTGCTGTCTATGATCGTGAATGCTGCCAAAAATATATACACAGTATAGAGGTTGGCCAGGGCAGTTACTATTTGTTGTATGAACTATATGGTACCTCACCAAGTAAATGAACAAGGATGATTTCCAGCCGGTGCAAGTGGAAGAGAAGGAGGGGGAAGAAGGAGAAGAGGAGAAGTGAGGACATGTGGTGATGGAATAAGGGGAAGAGGCCGAGGAGCACAAAGACACCATGCTGTTCCGGATGAAATTCGGGCCCCAATTATAGACCATGTGGGCAAATATCGCCTAACAATGACAGAGGCAGGTCGCGGAGTCCAGCCTAATGTGCTTCGCTCTACAATCTCCTCCATCATCCAAACCTTTCGCAGGAAAAACTAAAAGGTATGTAGTCAATGGTTTACTCAAATCACTTGCAGAATTGTGTTTAATTGTGTTTAGAGGAGTATTCCTGTCACCGTGCAGTGATGCATTACAATTGTAAGTAAAACTATTTACACTTATATTGGTAACTCATTCTGTAACAAATACATATGGCATACATTCCAAATTGCCATACAGTGTTGCCCTTTGACTTCTTTGTCAAAGATTGGACAACACTCACGCATGGATGGCAGAGGAAACCTTCTCAATGAAGGACAAGAACAAAAGATTTCTAACACGGTGGTTGCAAGTAATGCTATCACGTTGAGGTAGATCCGTGATGCAATCCTTCAAGACAAAGCCATATTCCAAAATGTCAAGTCCATCAGCATGTCTACAACAGGCCGGGTATTAAAGAAGCATCATCTGACCATGAAGCAGATTTACAGGGTAACATTTGAGAGGAACACTGAAACACGGTAAAAGAGCTGCGATACAATTACACTCTAAACCCGAATTAGACGAGTTTACCAGAAATTCACGTGGAAACCGATTGCCTATAACATGTTGGCTTGGCCCTCGGCTCTTTGCAAAATGAATTGCCTTTCAAGAAATGTTGCCTGCCACCAGCATTGCTGAGCTGGACTGCAACTGCGTGTCACACAACAGCAGTTGAGAGGTTTGTGCTTTTGTTGCAAACTAAAAGCTTGCCGATCATTGACAGTGGCAAGCCTTGGTCAAAGAATGTTCAACTTTGCAACAGGATCTGAAGAAATCCGAGAAGAGCAGGCCGACATAGGAGTAATTTTTTTCCCGGTTAGTGTGGGCTGTGTGGCATAGTGATGAGATGGCATCATTAGAAGAGCGGTTCTTCCTGTAGGCATTCTGCTCAGGCTCCACGGTGACATCCATGGAGTTTTAGATCTGTGCCATCATCAGCTTCTCAAAGCAGTTCATGACTATCCGAGTGAGAGCCACTCGTCAATAGTCATTCAGACCTGAAACCGTGGAGGTCTTGGGATAGGGATAGTGGAGGCCATACTGTGACACTCTTGACAGTGGGGTTGGACTGTTTCTCATAGATTGGTAGGCTGGGTCCAGTAGTACAGAGATATGCAGGTGAACCACCTGCATCGTTGTAAATGCCTCCAGGCGCTTGGATTGTAGGGAGTAACTGCTGTCGTGGAGCTCCCATTGTGTTTTGCTAATATTAGCATTAGCCCCGAAGAGAATGTAAACAACAACAACAAACACTGCCGCAAACCTGGGAGGCAAATAATGTTGGCGGCATCTAACAGTCAAATGTTTTATCTCCTCCCTTTATTTCTGCACCAACTTTTATTGGTTTAAATAAAGCGTCCACGGCTCGAAACAGATGTAGTACCTCATTCTCGGAGGCTGATTGTGGCATGTCATCTTTTCCTCATATTTCCATTAGACAAAAGATGGAACAGTCTCGCTGCCTGGTTGCCTCGCTCTTATTTACACAAGCAGTACTTCCTTTTGCTGGCATCTCTTCGTGTTGCATATCACAGTTTGGCTATAAGGAGCTACAGTCTGAGAAGTGTACGTTTCATTATAGATTAGGTTGTTCTTATTGAATTCTCTTTAAATTGATGTAGTTTATCCGAACGACACTTTACACCCGTGACTGCTATTGAGATGGCACTAAAATCGGTTTCTAAGTCATTGAGCTTGAGAAACCGCTTCACCGCTGGGTGCCAGCGTCTTTCTTTATTTTATATGGCACCAAATTTTCATTTTTGACAGCCATAGAGAAGGAATGGAATTCACCAACATGTGATTGCACACTGTGTACACAATTGTAAATCATTCAAATTATAAGTCAGTACCATTTTTCTTGTATTCAACAATACACTGTATTCAGTGCAAAACAGAAAACTACAGCTAATATGCATAAAATACAATAACTTTAAATATAGTTTAACGTTTTTAGTCAGCAATGCAACATACATACCCATTGGAGTCCCAACTCCATAGGCTTGTGAGTCAATTAGGCCTCCAATCTGCGTGAGGTTGCAGTTGCGTTGTGTGGCAAAGTCGATGCTCGTCGACTCCATGAGGAAAGCGTAATCCGAGGTGAGTACTCTGTGAATGCCCTCTTCAACATTCTTCACCATCACAGAATGCCGCCGACTGCTCATGAATTCCCACATTTTATCATAAGTGGAGATCTTGGTTTTCTGTGAGGAGACACAATTACGTTGTGAAAATGAATTGCCCAAAACATTTCATTGTCGTTTTTATAGGGCAGTGTACCATATTTGGTAACTTTTGTGGCAATAAACACCATTTGTCTCTCCACATACAGCAGGAGAACCACATCATTTCTTTTTGTCGTATTTCGCATTAATACCTTAATGGTCATGAAAACAGTCTGTACATACAATATGTTATAATGCACGTCAGTCTTGTGTGGCGCAGGCTCTTAACAGCAAGCAGCCCAACTAGACTTCAGCAAGATATTGATACTAATTACTTCTGATGCTGGGTCATTATCGGTGGTTGGTGAATGAGGTGACAGGATAAAAGCGCTTTGAGTACCTTGAAGGCAGAAAAGCGATATAAGTCAGCCCACATACCATAGAATATGTAGATCACTCATACTGTATTTCAAGTATTTTGCTCTGCACCTGTCATTTGCAGTTAGGAGCAGCACCATCACGGGCATAAGCAGTGTGCTTCAAATTGCATACCAGCTATCCCACAGAATGAATACAAGGGAATGTTACTTTCTTGAGAAGCAGAATTGAAGGCAGTTTTGAAGCCATTTGAAACCCAATTAAGTCACATCTTCAAGGTCCCGCCCGCCATTATTGTGTGTAATGACTTTTTGTGGCTGGTCGATATTTTAGATCAACTGGGTGATTTGTGGAGTGCCTATCAGAATCTTTTGGAGTCACCCTTGACAAATCACGCGATTGAGCATGCAAGCTTCTGACTGCTGATAAGAAGAAAGCAGTGGCGATGAATACATGGACAGATAGATAACTCCAGGCAGACAGCAGAGGTGCATCTTCACGTATGTATACCCAAACACCGCAACTGATTTGCAATGTTGGAAAAGGACAGATAAAGATAACAACAACGCTCCAAAAATACATTTTTATTCTACATAATAAAAGTGATTCCGAGTTCAGACAAATTTAATTGAAATACTCTTACTCTTTCTGTGTGACCATTTCAATGCATAATTGCTCAAATATTCCTGATGAAATAAAGAATCCTGTCACTAATCAATACATATATTAAGTGAAAGTGAAATGTGCCTTAAATGCTATATATATATATATGCCACAAAAAGTGACTTATTTAATGCACACATTTACGAGCATTGCATTGAAAAAGATCCACTAGAAACTGGACGGGAAAAAATGTGCCGTTTTCATATCACCCGATTAACGCATTTTTATTATTATTATTAGACATGTCACAGTATTCATTATATTGCAGTATTAAAAGTGTCTCGATACAGTCGACTTGTATCAGTCTAAAATAATGAACTGCTGCACTAAAAATTTAGTTTGCCCGCTAAGCCATGTGATCACATTATTGATGATTGGATATCCGGCCCACATGACCTAAATGCTGCATTTGATTGTGGAAGTAATGTAGATAAAATGGCGTTTGCCACGGTTGGAACTGCTTACATAAGGGGTGTACAGTAATTGCCCAATTAAAAAAGAAAAAAAATACGGCAAATTAATGTTTGCACAAGCCTCCCCCCGAAGTGCAGACCCCCGTGACCCATACGCGCCCCCCGTCATGCTGAGAACGGCTGCCAGTGGACATACGCTTATTGAATTTTTAACTGTATTGCTTGTGGCGCTGACATACACAGCGTGGCATTGTATACTTTATTTCATTTTCTGTATTCATGAGAATCTGCAAAAAGGACGGAATTCAACAGTAGCATGCACTTGTGAGTGTATGTGTAAAATTGCTTCTTTCAGAAAATTGATCTGTATACAGTAAAAGCAGCAGTTTTTTTATTATAAGCACATTTCCTTGGGAAGTCAATGAGAGTCATAATGTAGTTTAGGGCATTCAGCATATGAGTTTATGTAGCCTTGATGTGAGAGCAACAGCACATGCTGGTCCTTGTCGTCAAGATTTTGTTAGCTGCTTGTCAAAGTGTTTTGCATATTTTTCAAAGGCCCTTCATCAAAAGAATCCAGAGAGTGGAGGGAGATCGTGCATGTTTTTTGTCTACACAAACAACAGTGTTTACTTTTATGCAGCCTTCTCTCATGGCGCCGTTGTACAGACGCTGGTTAGGAAACAGAGTAGACACTAAACAAAATGGCTATAATCGGAAAAGCATTCCTGCCCGGGAAGTGCAGTATACAGTTAAATTTGCGCTTCAAATACTCAACCAGCAAAGGAGTTGATTATAATAGATCCAGATCAAATCTGAAAATGGTGCTGATAAACAATTTTTAAATGTACCTATTTTTTATACCCAATGAGGTGGTTATTTTAAATGAAGTGAAAAAAAAACTTAAACGATATAAACTTGGGAAATGAATAGAAAGACAATTACAGTTCTCCATTAATTGCTTTGAGCACACACTCTCAAATTTACATTTTAATTCAATGATTTTTTTATTTTAATTTGGAGACTGAATATACCTGGGACTTCAAAATTCTCTCCACAATGGCAACATTGCATGTTTTTTCCTATTGTTATTTTATATAGGCCATACGATCATTTATGTTTCTGAGACCATAATACCCAATGTGTAGAAACTCATTAGCCAGTACTGTCTTTAATGCTAAACTATTCTAATTATTCTTATTTTTCTTCTCATCTTATTTCTTTTAGAAAAAAAATCCAAGCGCTTTATAGTTATTTACTTGAATTTCTGGGCTATTTTTTTTTTTACTTCTATTTTTGATCACCTTGGTTAATCTCTAACCTCTCAAAGAAGCTCAGAGAGCTTCATAAAATTGGGATTTAAAAAGAGCAACTCAGTTTGAAATTCCTCAATTTGGAAGTCCAGCCTAAGACAGGTGAACTGTAATATTTTTTTTTAGGTTTTTGGCAATTATACGTGTCGTGATCTGTATAGGTTGGTTTTGATTTGGGCTTTTTTTTTCATGTTTTTTTTTTTTTTTTTTGCTTGTGTTCTTGTGTCCATGTCTATCTTGTTTGGTCATTGGGTCCACCTGCGCTTGTCATCTCGCTCCCTTGTGTTAGCCAATAAGCTCCCTCTAACCCTTTGAGTCTTGTCCAGGTGTTCCTCATTGTCTTGTCAACTTGTCTGTATTTAGTTCCTTGCTTTTGTTCAGTCCTCCTCCGTTCATTGTCGTAGTCTGTGCCACAGTTTTGTTGCTTTATATTTGTTTTGATACTTGATTTTCTGTAGCTAGTGTTGTGGCCCATGAACCCATGAATTGATTGTGACTCCTATACAAAATTTTATACATTATGTATATATGTATGTATGTGTGTGCATCCATGTGTACTGGGCACCTCTTTGTTGCTATTGTCATATTTATTCTATAATGTTGTATACAAAATAACTTAATGACTTAAATCAACAAATAAAATGTGTTTTAATTACTATTGCTGCAAGTATTATTCTGAAGACTGCCAACATAATATTTAAAAGATCATGATCTTGAAGTAACACAAGTAACACGAAGCTATACACCTGACAGATCCTGTTAACTATGAGTTCACAAGTCATCAGTGGATAGGATCATTATGAAAGGCGTTTAATATGTAAGTAATACAATTAATTATGTAACAAAGCAGGCCTCAAGCTTTGCAGCTCTGTTTGATTAAACATTTAAAAAAAATTAATTCATGCGCATTAATTAGTATATTCCCTACTGTGTGCGTGCATGCATGTGTGCGTGTGTATATATATATATATATATATATATAGTAAATAAATATATATATATATATATATATATATATACATATATATATATATATATATATATATATTCCAAAATAACAGCCCATCAATGAATTTCTTTTTTTGACTCATTCGCTTTTCTGGTTACTCTTCTCCCTCTAGTATCAAGATCACCATCTCCATGAGTTTTTCCTTATTGAATAACCATCGCTCCATTTATTTTGAGGCTCACGCTAAACTATCTGCATTCGTAAAGACCGGCAATTTGGACACATAGCCCGGTGAAGGGATTCTGTTTTACACATTAACCGGCATCTCCCAATTATACTCACAAGATGAAAAAAAAATCCAGCACAACCTTTAACAAGATGTGATTTTATTAGCTAACAAGCAAGTCTCTTCAGCAGTGGGTGTTTGCTATTAAATTATTCAGTGTTTTTGTAGCGGAAGTCCACAGGGAGTTCTACTCGAGAGACAAGTGAAACGCTTCTATGCTTCAGAGACTATCCCAGGCAGACATTTACATAATTAGCCACCATTATACTATTTTCCAGCACGAGTCAGTAATTACCAAAACAGTAAGTATTTTGTAAATGTTTTTCCTGGGTGTGAATCGTGATGTCTGTGCATATAATTTGTGTGTATTGCCACCACACTAACCATCATTATAACTGAGTGCGAGTAACACCTTGATAAATGCATTACGGGAAGTTGCCCTCTGCATTTGGCTGACTTCATTAAGTCTCAACTGAGAAAAATAAATTCAATGTTTGATTTAAATCCTTGTATCTGTTATTATTGATTTATTCTGTTCAGTTTTCATATTTATCTTTATCCGTTTTAAGATTAATTGAGTTTGCTTATTATAACCATAAACTTAATCAGGTAGAATGTACAGTACACACGGCAAGTGTTGGTCTCCAATCCCATTTTCTACCACGGAATCAGTTATAGGTTGTAGGAGTGCAAAATATACTTTAAAACGTGGATAACGAAAGAACTACACGTTTACAACTGACAAATGCTCTGTAAATACGCTTCCCTGTAAAAGTATTCACAGTGAGCTCAAGAACATGACATGATTTCCCTGAAAAATCTGAATGAAGTGGTTGGGGCAAGGGAGGTCTGGGATTCCTTGCTAAGGTTATTGCTCCTGCAAACCAACACCTGGTCAGCAGAAGGTGGATAAATGGGTGAACATTTACTACTTGTTTGTATACAAATGGCTAGTTTTGTCGAGTCCCAACCAGTCAGTGGGAAATTACCTAAAATGAATATTAATGATATTGATATGATATTAAAAAATGTGTCTCTAATGGCTGTGAATATTTATTTTTGGCAATGAGTCCTAATGCGTTACATGCATGGATCCTCACACTACTTTGATGATCAAGTGTGGCCTTCATGGATGAAAATAAAATACATGTTTTTACTGTTTGGGTGCTCCATGGATTCACACTTGAATTCACACAGCTCCTCCAAAATAGGCTGATTTTAACAGGGTTGAAAAAAGAGGGTGATAAGTACGTGATAATTGTTGTTCATCTGGGTATTTATTTATTTTCACCAGATCACTGTCAGATACTCGTAATTAATGTAATTAATATGTTAATTAAACAGGCTGCGTACAATTCATTTAATTTATCATATTTAAGTTAATTCACTGCCTGTCGTTATTTATTTTTTAAAGCTGAATCAGTATTGGCACATTTGTCAGACAAAATTGCTCCCCCAGATAAGAACTGGTTTCAAAAGAGCTGTAAAGAAAAAAAAGAGGGTGGGAAGTATGCTGTAATTCTTGATTGTAATGATTGATTTGGTATGTTCAGCCAAAGAAAAATAATTTTCGCAGACAGTTTATTACACTATCTGGGAACAGTTTTTATTTGTGGAGAAACTACCTATGTTCTACCTTTACCAACTTTAAACACACACATTTCGTTTTGATCTTGCATAGCACTATTGGAAGATCCATCAAATGTCTAATCTGCTTCTGCTTGCTTGCAAAAGCATGCCTGCTGTCCCCCTGCCAACCGTTGATTGTTCAGTTATTAAAGGGGCACAATTTTAATCAGTTGTTGAATGAATCATTCTGAATGTGGCAAATTGAAAGGCATACTGTATTAACCACAGTGTTGTGTGTGAAGAGCACCTGTGGACATATTTTAACGCACACTTGGATGGAAGCAAATGTGTTATAACAGCTGTTAACGCGCCAAATGCACAAATGATTGGTTTTAATTAACTAACACTGCTCTGAAAACACCTATGAGAAAAGCGACTGTATGTAGGATAAATGGAGGACTGGATGACTGGAGGTTTTGCGCTGGCGCCAAGTCAACACTTGAATAAATTTTGAAATTTGGCTTCTGGTCTATAAATCAATGAATGATTCGGTCCTTGAACATAGTAAATGCTGATAGAATATAAACCCATTTGGGCTCTGAAATGTGCTACCTTGGGTCAATTAGTGGTGCATAGAGTTTAATACATTTTCCGGACTATATGACACACCTGCATGTAAGTCGCAGGAACACTTTTTGGGGGAAATAAAATAAAATAATAATAAATTTAAAAAAACGGATATACAAGCCGCACCAGGCCATAAGCCGCAGTTTTCTATGTTGAAAACAACACATACCTGACAGAGCGACCCAATAGACTCTGATTTATGCATGTCATGTCATTATCCAGACCGCTTATCCTGAACAGGGTCGTGGAAGGGTGCTGGAGCCTACCCCAGCTGACTACGGGCGAAAGGCGGACTACACCCTGAACTGGTCGCCAGCTAGTCACAAGGCAGACATAGACACCGTCACCGAGTGGGAACTGAACCCACGCTGCCCGCACACAAGTCAAGCGGATGTACCACTACACCATCGGCAACCTCTGATTTATGTATTTATTTAATTTTTCTCATTATTTAGAAGATTACGGCTCCAATTTATAGAATCTCCATTCTGATTCAGATTCTGACTCTTACTCAGATTTAGATTTCTCCGGTTTTGTCCCTCATTGCTTTTCTAGTCACAATCAGTTTCCCTTTCACTAATCTGTGTCCATACCCAAGTCTTTTCCTTCGGACTTTTACTTGGGCACCATTTGGCCGTTTATCTGGAACCTCCACATGGTTGGCCAACATAGGCACACACCAGCTAATGGCTCAGTTGGACAGCCAGTCCAACTGAGCGGCGAGGACCACCGCACCAGTCATCTCTTGCTCCAGCTACGCTCGCCGCCATCGGATCCTGTCCATATCATGACTGGGCGGCCCGCGCTTCACACCAGTAATCAATCTTGCTCCGGCGGTGCACCTACTGTGACCACTATACAAACTTCAAGTCACCCCGTGCGTATCGTTCCAGGCATCACGGTCATCCACCTGAATGGCTCAGTGGAGCCTTGTGCGTCGAGTCGAGTACTTCGCATCTCTTATCCCAGATGCCTACCAGACTGGCCATATACCTGGCTCCCATCTGTTCTGTTTTAGACAGTTTTCTTATTCTTTTAGGGATGGAGTGAGTGAGCATCAGTGATTCTCTTCATTTTTCTCGAGCAATTACTGACAAAATCGTCCAAACCAGAATATCGATAATTTTGCAGGGTGTTGTCAGAATAACATTATATTATTTCTTTTTTTTGGTCTTGTAACTCTGCACACCCTGTTAAAGTACTTCCAAGTATCTACTCAATCTGTATGCACTGCATGTTGCCTACTCAATGAGCAATTACATCACCCATAACCTGCAGTGCTCAAACAAGCTAAATGGTATCAAACGATATTGCCTGTGCACTGACTTCCATCTTAAAATCTGTTAATCACACCCAAATAAAATTATTAATCACTGTTATCAAAAGAATTTCAGGCACATGTCGAGTACTCAATCAAGAGACAGTCGTTAGCAAATTAAATCATGTGATAACAAAAACACAAAACCATATTGAAGGAGAGTGTTTTGTTGGGGAGATTACACAGCCTTCTTTTGTGGAACCTTGACAAAATGTGTAAGCACTTTATATCATCAAATGTGAATAAGGGATGTAAAACAGTTTGACTCAAGTGGAAAAAAGTTTTGTCCCTGGAGGATGTAACTAAATATATAATATGGATATAACTGACCTTGAAGAAAGTCATAGTAGCACCATCCTCTACCACTCCGTACTCTATCTTGGTTTGCTTGGCCAGGTCATCAGCAGAGTCAATAGGCGACTCCATCCTCTCCACAGTGAGGAAGGCTGCAAGGTTTGCCGTGTAGGAGGAAATGATGATGAGAGTAAAAAACCACCAGATTCCTCCTACAATTCTGGTGGAGAGGGCTTTCGGCATGAGTTCAGATCCTAAGTGAAAGGAGCAGAGGGAGGCATGAGAGCAAGTTGTGCAGTAGATGAGAGAGGGGCAGCATCCTGGACAGCAGAGGCCAGGCTGGGCCTCTGCACCTGCTCCCAGGCTCAAACTCCAACCAAAATAAACTCAAACACATTTTTTATTGCAGCAGGTTAAGTCATATCAAAATATATTTCTTTTTTGTTGAGGTTTCTCAATGTTACACATTGTTCCATATTACTTGGGAGCAGTAAACCAAGTGCGGAACTAGATTAGGACTTCATAAAATTTGTATGTGGCTGCGTCACAGTTTGCTATTTGAATTAATTGGCCAATAGTAACATTTACACTCCCTGCTCGACAGAATAGAATATATGTAGTTTGTAGTTACACATACACATGAATCTTGGGAGAGAAATTGCTCAATTGAAAGGAGAAGAGCCTGCGTTCCATGTAATCTGTTTTACCCAGGCAGATTAAGCTATTGAAAAATGGGATTTCAGACAGTCATTCACAGCTGATAAAGAGCCATAAAGATAGGGGGTTCAGAACTGCATGCTCCACTCCCTCTGTGAGAAACCTGATCTGCATTCGGGGGGGGGGGGGGGGGGATACAGTGCAAACCCACTGCGATGGATACAGCAGTGGCAAGGGATCCTTTTATTCGGTTTGACTTAGATGGGAAGTTTAATGAACTAGATCCACTTTTTACTCAGTCAGACTATAATGTTATTGAATTAATGAGAGCTGTATATATATATATATATATATATATATATACACACACACACACCGTATTTTCCGGACTATAAGCCGCTACCTTTTTTCCTAGATTTTGAACCATGCAGCTCTATAGATCAGAAAATATGCCAAATAAATATATATATATATATATATATATATCAACATGAACAGGTTGTTGTGTATTGCAGGATGAGCCAGTGACATGCAAAGAGTAGAGCCGACAGGGTAGGAGCTCAGATTATCCACCTGCGTGAGGGGTGCATCTAGAGAACCCCCCTGTGCGTAATCATTGATAAAGGGGAATCTGTCTGATTTATATGTGATTAAATGTTAAAAACTTTGATGAGCACCCTGCAATGCTGGTGAAAATCTTTTTCAGGGGGCATAAAAATCAGGTTCATCTCGGGTCTCCACAGTGCTTTGCACGCCACTGGGGTGACCTGAAATGATTGCAACCCAAATAAGTGGCTTCCATTTCTACAACTGGTTATTTATTTGCTTTATTTGTTACACAAATTAATTTGATTTCCTAACAATGCAGTTTTGAAAATTGGTGCTCTTTAGTGCATCTGGTCTCAATTTTATCGCCTTTACAAAATTTTCTCCAATTGTCCATCTCGGTGCATGAGACACTCGAAGTTGCTTTTTTTGTGCTTATCCCCCTGGGTGAGCTTCTGTCTGTATTTTGGAAAGGTACAACTTTAGTTCCAAGATCATAATCTGCTTTACGGATTCCTGCGGGATGCCTCAGAATCGTATTCTTAGGGCTGTGAGCGACAGAGACCCTGATAGCATCACTTTTCCTCGCCACCCTAACACTCAAACATAGTCCAGTTTGGACCCTTTCCGCGTTCGAGCTCGGGTTCTTGAAGAGTTTCTTTGGGGTGTGAACTCATTAAGCCTTCTAGACATCAGAGTTTTGCCCAGGTAACAATTTAGCCTACACAGATTTAAATGACCTGGTCTGAAAATAGCTTTGTTATCCAGAGCATTTCCAGAACAACATAATGCTTCCTTTTGTTATTCCATCCTTTTGAATAATTCGCAAATTAGATAAATAGGGTTATTAATATCAATTTTCTCTGCCATAAGATGGGTTGCAGTCATTTTGGGTCACCCTTCATTTGTAATAATCGTAACAATCTCGTCAATGGACTGATTGCTGTGGGAACTATTTAAACTAATGTATTCGGGAACAGCAGCACACTAAAAGAACACGGAAGGACAAAAAGAGTAAACAATACTAGGAGGTACGCATGAAGGTCCATCATGCATTTGCAAAGGATGCATGGAGTTGGGATGGGATGGCAAATACACACTTTTGGCCTGATTCATTAAAGCTTTGCAGCCAGGATTCTGTCTGCCAAACACGCTGCGCAGTTCATTTTGCATGAGGAAATCCACCAGAGAGCAAACCCCTCTTTTATATACTACAGGCTCCGCCACTTTTACACCTGTTACTTAAAGCGTATGCAGTCTGTTATTGTGTGTGAACCTGCAATTTAGCACCTGCTATTTGGGATCTTGGAAAAAACTTTACAATCTTAGTAAGTCATGTGCATAACCGCCAACTGTACATGCAATCTGTTGAGTCACAACCAATTTTGTGCCCGCTATTTGGGATTTTAATAAATCAGGCCCTTTGTGTATTCTTAAACAATGTCAACACAGGGGAAAAACACCAAAGGATTGAATACAGTTGTGATGTCCAGCTATAGGATGTTGGTTTCTTTAAACAGCAATTTTATTATTCAGTGTAGAATCTTACCCTCCTGCAGTAACTGGCACCAAAAAAAAGGCTGATCCATCGAACTTGGTTGGGGCTGACTGTCATGTACCCAAGGTAACGTCATGACCGAACAGCACTTCCCACAATTTTCTGGGGGCGGGGCAAGCCACCGGGCACGGGAGCCTCTCTACATTGTGATCCACCACGGTGCTACGTAGGCATAGTCTGCTCCGCGAATTCTAATCGGGCACCCTTTGAGCCAGATGCCACATCTTCTCAACTAGGTGAATCATATCGGCTACACACACACACACACAGTATATAGTGGATATAAAAAGTTGACAAACCCCTGTGTATATATCTATAGACGTGATGACTCTACGCAACCTGCCTGACCAATTTTCTTCTCATTTTACCAGATGTTGGTAATATTAATGTTGTGACGTATTTTCTCCCCCTGATAATGATTGTTTCCACTGTCGTCCATGGGATATTGAATGCAATGCCTTGGAAATTATATTGTACCCTTTTCCTGAATGGTATCGTTATACTATAGGATCACTTTTTTATTTTCCATTGAGCTCTATAGGTTTAAGGTCACATTAAAGATGTAAGCATCTTTGAAAAGATTTACCTCGGTTGTTTTAATAATAATAATAATTTGAACAAGGGGTTATATACTTTTTATACCCACAGTATGCAATGCATCTAATCATTAATTTGACATGGTGACATGCTAAATGCCTCTGTCATAAACGACACTTTTGGATCCGTTTTATTAATACATTTTTTTGGAGAGCTCAGATCATTGCTGCAATGTTATAAAGGTGTCACCAGAAGCGACAGGATTTTTTATTTTTTCAAAGTTATAACAGTTACAATGAACCAACCATGAAAAAACATCTCATCCTTGTCAATTTGTGTGATAACTCCAAAAGACAAATTTTTAAGGAAATTAGATCATTTTAAACGATTCAAAACACTCACACTTAAACTAACATTGGCTATTTTTATGAAGGTAGTTGCCTCAAATAATCACATTATTCCCTGTTTTGAACAATCCACATCTGATCACTTTGGTTCCAGTTCAATATATGAATCATTCACTGTACCTCACCATTTGACACAATATATTGTTTCTACAAATACTGTAAATACAGATTAAAAAAAAATCATGAATTTTCCTTGTTGCCTGACCCATAAAAAAATCTTAAACTCAACTTCATTCAAGAGAAAAGAAATGATGAAGCAATTTCACTTGAAATAGAAAATATTTAGCAATTTGATTAAACCACCATCTGTGAGCAGCTCGTCTATGCGTCATTTCTATGACCAAATGCAAGCTGGGATAGAGACCATGCTTTGCACCCCCAAAGTCTCTGCTTATATCTGTTTCAAACATATTGAAGTGTCTCTGGTTTAGAAATAATTCCTCATTTAAAAATTCATCCGTCATAAGTGGTAGAGAAAATGCTGCCACTTATCCTCACATGGGTCGCGCCTGATTTCGAGCAAGAGTGGGGTCCACCCCTGTGCTTGTTGCCAGTAAATCACAGGATGCATATAGAAAAAAAAAACTATTGGCAAATGAGTCTTTACCTAACTACAGTGGAAATTCAAATTAGCATCTCGTGTCTGTGAGCCAAACATCCTAAAAACTATTTTACCATGCTGCCTCAATAACATGTGATTTAGTTACATGCATCGTCAGTGTTTTACGGTGATATCATTCAATATTTAAATTTTAACACAGCGCCCTCCACATTTTAAAAATGTCAACTAGTTGAGAAGATATGGTACAAAAAGTCGGTTATCTAACAGGCAGGGTGTGTAATCTCATTGGATGTTACTCATTATGGCTGTACTTACCTGTTCAAATTATTTTAATTAAATGAGTACAGGAAGACACAGAACATGCAGGATAATCATTTGCATAAAAGGAAAAAATGTCTTTACTGTAAGCCCAAAGCACGGTCTGACCTATCAGACGCTATCAGTGAACCATGTGACTACATGCACAGAGGCCCCCATGCATGGTCACGGGCCTGGGACAAGTGCAAGATTGACCCCCAGCAAAAAGTGGGACTTGTGCTAGGAAAACGGGGCAGGCAGAGGCGTCTACCTTGCTGCATGAGAGCTCCAACTCCGAACCAGAAACTATTTAGCAGGGTGAAATTGTTTTCCACTACATCCGAGTCAGGGTTGCAAGGGTGAGGGTTATACCACTCGTAGGGACTAAACCTGTGACAATTGACAAAGAACACACACAGGTTTAATGTAGTTGCATGAAGACAACTTTGAAAATGGGCAGATACTTTTTAAGGTCATCATACCTATGGAAGACGAGAGACAAAAAAAAAAACAATTAGTCACTTTCAGTGATTATTCCCTGCGTAGTTTGATCTGATCATTTGACTTGGATTAGGGATTTCTCTGATTGCAAGGCTAAAACTGTGAAATGTTTTCTTCAAATCATTTTATACAATTTTCTGTGAGATTTGGAGTATGACTGCGTGAGTGAATAACTGAAATTAGTAACATAGCTTGCATACAAACCTCCTTGTCAAAATAAGGAGTCAGCAACTCTGGTCCTCGAGGGCCAATATCCTGCATTTTTAAATATTCCCCCTCCCACTTGATCCAAACGATCGGCTCATATGTGAGCTCTGCAGAAGATTGGTAATGGTCCTGACCATTTCAATCAGGTGTGTTGGAGGAGGGAAACATCTAAAGCATGCAGGATAGTGGCCCTCCAGGACCGGAGTTGCCCGCACCAGGTCTAAATCCTAATACAATGCAATATGGGTTGGGGGGGTTCAAATGATACTCCTCATATGGACAAATTCATATCAAAGCCAATTCCTTGAACTAATTTAATCAATGGGTTCATTGTCATAATGGTGGAATATTCATATTCAGCAGATCAGAACTGCCAACCATGGCCTTTGCGATTTTACCACTTGACACGGTCCAAGAGCAGATAAAATTCTCATTTATCCAAGTTGAATAAAAGTGACACTACATTAGTAAAGGTTGATTGGTCTACAATTAAATCTACTAGCCAGGTTTGATTTGTTCTGGGGTGCAAAAGTCAAAGCTTTACTCGAACATTTTAACACACAAATGGATTGGAGTGGAGGTCAATGTTCTCAAAATGTCCTGATGAGCCCTTCTTTTTCTTAGTTTTTGGTAAATCTGCTCAGTCAATTAGCCCAAGATTTGCTTCCTTGTCAATTTGCAGTGTCAAACTAGCATGAACTGAACTGCGCCCACATGTCGTTATGTGACCCAGTTCCTCACGCAAATGTCAGCATGTTTTCTTCTCATCAGGTGAACAGACAATTAGCACTTGCCAAGACAAAGGGTGAGCAACGTTGTCATCTGCAACATGCATTGTGGGTACTCTGATGGAACTACTTTGTAGTCGCGATTGTCCGCTTTGTCCCCCCCCCTAAATATTTTAAAGCGAGTGCCATTTATGGAGTCAACAGAGCTACAGACTTCTTTCATTGTGGCACTTCTTATCTACTGTGCTGTCATTTCAATTAAAGTGTCCTTGCCTTATCTTAGGTTATCTGTTGTGCAGTGAGCGATATTTAGTGCAAGGTCAGATAAGCATGGCTGGAAAGAAATCAGATGCAATATGTGAGCAATGTCCATCTTTTATCCTTTCACGGGGGCAGGGTCATCCCTCTCAGAAATGTCAAGGTAGATGAATCGTCATAGTTAAACTACTTCTATTGCTTTGTCACAAGATACTTTTTATATATATGTATGTATTTGTAAAGTTATTCTTTTTATCTGATATGTGTTCAGTATTACATACATAAAACGAGGCACTGTTGATAAAAGATTAATATTGCGACATATTTTAAAAGCGCATCAGTGGTGGAGGGGAAATTTTGTTTGACATTCCTCTCAACGTTTTGGCACGTTAACGTTGATAATGAAGAAAGAAACATTTCCCACAATAAGATGTTGTGTTAAAATGTGTCACAGTTTAAGGGAGGGTAAGATGAGGAATTTATGATTTTCATCTTATCTTACAATGTCAAGTATTAGTTCTGTTGTTGAGGGGAAATTTGTATTTAAATGTTTAACTGGGGAATGCGATGAGTTGGAAAAAAAAAATCTCATTATTCTTACTTTGTCTCATTCATAAAATCAGTCACACATTACAGCACAGACAAAAGCAAGTGCAATGCAGGTTTTGTGACGTGAACAGAATTTCAGAATGGTCTTTAGCCACCAGAAAAAAAAAAAGCTCACATTTCCCCTTGAGAAAATAAAGTAGCTCATGCCTGATGAGCAGGTTCTGTTATTAATAAAGTCGTGTTTTTATTTATCCAATTTTGTATTTATTTTCTATTTAATTATTTAATCTTTAATTAATCTAATTTATATATTCAATTAAAATATTGTTGTGTTTAACCGTAGAGGGTAGCTCTCTAATCTCGTTGCACACCGAGTACAATGACAATAAAGGGCTTTCTGATTCTGATTACTATTTTTTTTTAAACCTTAGTTGCTCTGTTTCTTGGATTAATTTGTCTAGTTTCAAGGCTGGGTGTTGTCAGGTGTGCTCGACTCCTCACGCAGCTGTCTCCTATCACTCATCACTCCTCTGAATTTAAGCAGCCCGGTAAATTAACTTCCGTGCTGGACGTCTTTTTACATTCATGGTATTAGTTATGACATCCGCCTTGTTCCGAGTAGTTTCATGATGTCTCGCTCCTAATTTAGATTGTGATTTTTCATTCATTACTTTGTTGTCTTTTGAAAGTTTTTTCCAGGAAGATTCCCTCCCTTCATTTGTTACTTTTCAGTCCGTGACCACTTCTGGGTCCAACTTCGGCCTCTCATGCCACAGCTTCTCTAGTATTCCTCGTATAAATGAGCAGTTTTATTGTTTTTAGAAACTTTTTGTAAGTTTTGTGAAATTGGGCCATCACAATATTCGCAATATCGCTTTACAATCTCTCACAAAAGCATAATCATAGTTTTATTTACTAAGCAAACAATCAGTCATGTCTTGCACATGAAAATAAATACATGGGGGGGCTTTCCAATCAAATATATTTTTATGGTATTATGAGTTAAACAATATATAGTTTATGTATGCTAAATGTGCAAGAATACTTCTCAATTGCTTTTATTTTTTTCCAGTTACAGGGATATATATATCTATTGTATATTTTGTCTAGTTAAAAACACTACCAACAGAAAGTTGATCTCGTTTGAAATGTAAATCTGTTTTCATAACAAAATATATATGCATGGTGCTCTGCAGTTTTATTTTCAAAACGTACTGGACTGAACTTGAACACGTTTCTTTCATCATGGGGAAATGATCGTTTTTCATCCATGACTTGGTCGTTTATTCTTCTGTTTCAGACTTATCATGTCCTAAAATATTATGAGACTGTCATCTACAGCTCAATAACAAAAACGTGCAACTACCCATCATGCGTTTGTGCATAGGAGAAGAAAAATTATGGAGAGGGGAGTGTGTGCACTTACCAAAACGCATATTGTGGTAAAAATTCAGTAGGTGCATATTCTGAGCCAACTTAGATGACAGTTGCTGCCTTTTATTTTGTGTGTAATCATAATGCCAGTAACACCAGAAAAACATACATGTGTTAACAGTAAAACTGCAGAGTCACAGCTGGAAGCGAGCCAATGGCTGCTGAAAGTTTTAGAGTTAACAGGGACTTTTCTAACTATAGCCTCACAGCCAACGGCACCCCCCCCCACCTCCCACAATTGTGTGTTAATGTCTCTGCTAATCCATGAAGTAGAAAGCCTCCCCATTCTCCAAAGTAAAACACTGTTTAAAAGGGTTAAAAAGAAACATTTGCAATAGCAGAATTGTGTCGATTTCTCTCTGTGTCACGACGCTCACACCGATATCCGATATGAGAGAGAATTTCCACCCATGAGATTCACTTTAAACAATACACTGCTTGATTCAAAATGTTCTGCTTTATCTACTTTACTTGATTGACATTTTGGCCGGTGGGGTAAATCATTGTGGGACGTTTGCGTAATTAAATGTCCAATGGCATATCCCGGATGAGATAACCTTGGCCCTCATCAATAAAGAGTGAATGTAAATAGACAAAGCTAAATTGAATGGAAAGCCACCTTTAACTACATTGTCGTTACGCTCCTTGTTACAGTCATACTCACTTATTGATGGCTTTCCATTGTCAAATTCAGGTGCTACGAGTTACTACAAGACTAATGTCCTGATCTGTAACTGTTTCCACAGTCATTGCTCGCTTGCTTGCCATTATTTTTGGGCTCACAAAGCACGTTTTCTGGGTCCACTTTCTACATGTTTGAGGCATGGTGAAAGAGAGAGAGAAGACAGTAAATATTTGTGAGAGACTGGGAAAAGTGAGGGAAAGGTTGGGACAAGTGCAGCATTACACACACATTCATATGAGTGCACATCTTTCCTGTCACTCTCTCAGACGCATACACACAATCCTAAAATATATCTACCACCTTTTGTAAGGTTTGTGTTTCTATTTGTCAGGGTCTATGCTTTTTTTTTTGTTTTTGAATAGAAATGGGCTAGGGGTAACCTTGCAGCCTCGCCATTGCCAGTATTAAATAAAAAAAAAATCTTGAAACACAAGTTATTTTCCAAGCAAAGCAGATTCCGATTTGATGGTTAAACACATTAAATGACGCGACAATGATGTAGCATCTGAGACTGTATCCATGACCATGCGTTTGTGTCAATTCATGGATGCTTCACCAATTCGGCATGCTCAGGATACTGCTTCTGTAATTACTGAGAGTAGCCTGTTGTTAGTCGTAAAGGCAATGTCGAGTGGAAGCATTGAAGCAAGATACTGACTTGTGTGATCACTGATAGTGACATGTTACCTGGCTATGACAAACAGCACACAACTGACACCCAAGTAAGCCAGCAGAATATACATCCAGATATCGGGCGAGAGGGGGTTGAGGAAGGAGAAGACCCCTGGGTTGGTCCCATTTGCCTTGCGGTAGAGTATACTTATACCCAATGTCATGAAGGGCTTGGAGAAGTCAATAACCTTCTCACGCACGTATGTGATGGCGAGCGGCGCCACTGCCAGATCAGCTCTCTGTCAATAAACATAAAAAGGAAGAAGGATAGGCCATAAGTTAAGGGCACGGGAAATGTTTAGAGGCAATCAAATTAAGAAAACACAATTTTTACGTTGTCCATGTTGTTTTTCAAAGCACTCTGCTCGACATTTAAAGCTCCCCTTTCTCCACCCATTACACGATACTAAAGCTGGAGAATATATTTTCATTTCAGCTCTATTCACTCCATCAATTTGTTTTTAAGCAATATAGGAAGGTGAGGGTTGTTTGCAAAAAGGAATTGAGAGATTAGCATTAGCGTAAAAGACCCATTTACCAGTATACTACAGGGAGTACTCGACAGTCGAATATATTCACTCAAGACTACAAAAGCAATTTTCAGGTATTCAAGCATCATTGTGAAGGGAACTTTATGTGCTGTAGTAATTTCACCAAAAAAAATCACACTTTTTGACAGTGCAATCTTATAATATGTAGAATAGTATGATGTAACTTGATTTATGAATTTCTCAATCATCTCAGACACATTTTCTGTTAAGTATTTGTCAAGAAAATTCATGTTAACACTGTAAAACCAAATAAACAAAAAGGTGCAGCATTTTTTTTTCACTTCTCAGAAGCAGAAATTTTTAGGATTGTTGTAATATTGCAATGTTGCTGAAAGCAGACATTCTGTGTTAATACTCACACTATTTGAACTAATTGATCCAAACAACTTTTTTTTTTAAATTTAATTTATTTATTTATTTTAACGACAAATTTGTGAAATGACCACAAAATTATTTGACAAATAGCCCCTGTTCTGCCTCGCTGGCATCTCACTGACGTGGCTAGAATCCCACCCTAGCACAGGATGCACAGGGACCGGAGCAGGGTTCGTGCGGCTCCGTCGCCCAGCGGTGACAGGAACAGGTAAGTAGAAATTTGAGCTACTGCGGAAATGTAACAGGGGCCTTCAGTTGCCGTCATTGCTACCATCCCAAAAGAACCCAGAGAGGCTGAGGGTAGTTCACATATTTGTCATAATATTTGTCAACTGGCTCTTAGGCGACACGGCAGGAGTCATGACTAGCAGAGGACATGCACAGGGTTCCATTTAAGCCTGATTGTTACATTGTTTGTTTTGACCATTTACAGTTGTCTGTTGCTATTCTTTGTTTAGTGTTGACATTCATTTTGCTTCTGTCTCTCCTTTTTCTCTGCTCCTTGCGATGTCAGGCAATCAGCACCTTCTAGTGCCCGTCATTTAGTTCGTTTGTTTCCACTTTTTTTCAGTTCATTGCAGTTTGTGTCTTGTCCTAGTGTTACCCCAAAGGGAGTGTAATAGCATTTTTTTTTTGTTTTCCTTCTGGTACAAGCCAGTGTTTTTTCTTTTCCCTTGAGTTCATGCTGCCTCTATGCTACAGGTACTGTGACGCACATAATTCGTACAGTGTATTGATCTAGGGCAAGTCCGAGTTAAGAAGTAGTTGACACCTATTGGGTGTTACTTCTAATGGGTCAGATATTGACTGAGCAGTGGCTGCTATTTTTCTATCTATTCAGTTTATCCTAACTGGGATGTTTTTGGGAGCAATTACTGGTAACTGCGAGCAGTTTGTGTACATGTTTTAATAGGGTCTGCAGGGGAAACAACTCACGACAGGATCTATGAGCTCCTTGCAGCTGTTTACACTCTACTTCAAAAAGTAGCCACCAGTTACCTTTAATTTCCTTTTCTCCGTCTCCATGCATCTCAGAATGCTTTTGCGGATTCTCAGAGCAGATCAATTCAAATCTGACTTCTTTGGACCTGTTTTGCCAATATCGGCATTCTCAATGAATGAATAAGTAAAGAAGTATCTTTACTATCTTTACAACAATTATGTTAATGTACTTTGTAGGCGAGTAGAGTAGTGCACATCAGCGACTGAGCACATGGGACTGTCACTGCTCGGCCTGACTTAACCATGAACACTTTTATGACATATTTTTGTTAGAGATTGTCCAACTTTGAATCATTCTGAAAATTCCTCTGCTAAACTTCTCATGGAGATTCTCCACTTTGCAACACTGCATTCAAAACAATTTTTTCAATTTGGTTTTTCAATAACATTGTATTACTAACAACTTAACAGGTTGCTGGCACTTGAAAAATGCATAAGACGTACATGGTCCATTAATTCCTTAACCATGCCATTCCACTGGCCTGTGTTTTCTTCCTGGGAACCATATTTCCCATCTTCTACTAAGCGGATTTCATAAGTAAAGCCCAAGATGTTGGCGAGCTCTCTCAGCAGGTCGATGCAGTAGCCCTCAAAGCGGTCATTCCCATACAGAGGCTTGTCAGACTTCTTGAACATCACATATGGCTCCTCCTGTGAAATATGGGAGAAGGGACAAGTTTGTATATTGCTTGGCATCTTACACCAAATTGCAGCAATTGGAGGGTGTGTATTGTGTGATGTTTAAAAGAACACAAAGCTGATTCATTGTGTAATGATTGTGTAAGCCTACTTTATTGTGTGTGGTTGAAAAGTTTTTCCACGTCATATCAGATTTTCCCTTATGAATAGTCTTTATTTTATCTGTAGCAAGATGGGTTTTTTTTGTTTTTTTAAATTTTATTTTATTTTATTAGATCCATCAGAAGTCACCTATAAGTTTGCAATATATGATAAGACCGCAAACTTCAATTACTACTACTACGACTACTACTACTGACAAAAACAACATTTAATAATGATATGAAGGGACCCAGTGATGCGAATAATTAAGTAAAACATATAGGCTATAAAACAGTGCGCATGCGTTTGAGTCTGTGTGACTTTATCCATGTTTCTAAATTATACTTCGGTGAACAATGATGCTTGAGGATTTTTTGAAAAGGCCCAAGTGAACAGCATCACTGACTTCTATAGAGAGAGTTCCAAAAGTTGGGGATGCAGCATTAGAGTTTGGTATTTAGGATGCAGAGCAGTCAAGCGTCAGATGAGTAATGCGTCCGGGCAGGAGTATACGTTTGAAGAAGGTCAGAGATTTGTAAGTCAGTGGTCCATATGATAAGTGATTAGGCCATTGATGAGGGCGTTGGGAACAGACTCAGTGAGTGATAGGTGGAGTCTGAATTTTAGGGTGGAACAAAGCTGACTTGATAATGAAATCAATGTGGGGTTGGAATAACATTTCAAAGGCCAGCATAATCACAAGGTTGCACACCTCAGGACAAGTGAGGATGGAGTAGTCGTTGATGTTAATGGATAGTTCTCAGACCTTCCTGAGTGGCGCTTCTAGGGCCACAACTTGGAGCTCCATCTTGTCTGAGTTAATTTTCAACAAGTTCAATGTCATCAAGGTTGTACTGATGGAGAGCTGGGTTTAAAAAAATAAAAGAGTGGAAGAGAGAATAATCTGACAAAGGAAAACCATGTACTGCACCTAGTGGAAAGAAAGGTCCAAGTCCAGAGCCTTGTGGTATGTCTTGACTGACTGGAATAGGAGTTGAAGTGGAACGATGCATTGGGACAAACTGTTTGTTGGATATCCATGCTGTGGTGGGGTCAAATACCAGATAAAAGGGTTGGGAGAGATCTTTGGTGGCCAAGTTGTTCGGGCAACTGCTCTTTCCAGGATCTTGATGAGGAAAGTAAAGTTGGAAATTGGATACTTGGGTTTACACCAAGCTTTTGAGCATAGATTTGAGTGGGCGTTTTAAAATTTGAAGGTAAAAATGCCAGATTCTAGGGAGTAGTTGATGATAAAGACAATAGTTTTGCAGAAGACAGTTTCAATTTGTATGATTTAACCAAGGCAATAGATAGGAGTCCAGAGATTGGGTGATGGTCTTGGCCCTAAGTGATGAACTTGGTGCATCTACCAGGATGAAGGAAGACAGCTCTGAGGTCAATGGGCGAGACAGACTATGACCAGATTTTATGGGTTGGGAGGTGGGGCTTTCAGAAACTTTTAGTGGGAGGAGCTTACTTTGATTTGGAAGGAGACCAGGAATGTGGTGCAGAAGTCAGGGTCTGTTGAAGAGTGACCAAGGTCAATTGGGCAAAGTAAGAGGTTGATGTTTAGAAGAGGGCCCTTGGACTGCATTGCTGGTCACTTAAAGAAGAGGGAGTAATGTATTTTGTGGTTGTAAATGGCATCATTGTTGGCCTGCATGTGAGGAGTAAAGGGAGATCTTCTAATTCTAGTTTCCATCAAGAGGTCTTCATGAATCATAACTTTGAGGTCAACAAGAAGAAAGACGTTCAAAAGGCAAGGGAGTTAGGACAAAGGCATATGTCGCGTTGTGCACTCCAGTCCGTCACAACTGATCTTGGAGCTGCAGTGTCTTAAAGTTTAAATGATATGCGACTTGCTAGAACGGTGCTTAGGGCTGTATTAATTGTTAGGGCGTGTCCTGAAGGTCATTGGGCATTTAATACACAGTCAGGGATGGGCAAGGTGAATAGTGAAAAGAGTTATAGTTTATAGTTATAGTTTGATGATTAAAGATAACGAGGTTGGGCTACTCTAGAGGCAAGGGAGTAATGCTGGTCGGGGAGAGGTGAGCCAATGTGTCATTAAGGCCATTTACATATTGTATTGTGTTGAAATTACCCAGTGGTGACAGACATTCAGTGACTGATGCGGTCTTGTTAGACTTAAGAAAATGAAGTGAAGAAGAAGGAGGTCAACAGCTCACGTGGAAGTTGGAAGAAGATTTCAAAGTCAGTACAGTGTATGTGTATGGAAGATTCCAGTAGAGTTGATTAAAGAAGAGTAGAATAGAAAGTAGAGGTCTGACAAGCAGGTAAGCCTTCTTGTGGATTTGACGCCGGAGAAAGCAGGGTCGTAAACTTGGCAAGATGATGCAGAGAAAGTTCCCAATTAATATTGTTGAGGTGAGAGTTAACTGCTAATGGTGACAACTCACTACTAGATGTAAGGCAGGAAGTATCCATAGATCACTGAGTCAAAAAAAATGGGATAAACGACGAACTGCAAATTAGTAATTGCTATTTTTAAGAGATTAGGAAGCAGTGACATGCATGACAGAAATCTACCACTTTCATTGACCATTGCATTTACATGCACTAATTCGAGATGCTAAAGTTCCCCTTTAGTTTTGATCAAATCATATGACACAAAATAATCAGTTTTGACAAAGCTCTGTGCAAAAACTACAAAACAAGGTTGAGAAATGACATATATTGAAACCAGTCAACGATTTACTGCGGTTGTGAGAAATCGAGGTTCTGTAGTCCACAAGCCTAATGCTTATTCTCCAAGTCTGTAGGGACAGTGGCGTCGTCTGGGCTTGCTTCAGTTGGTCATTTGGTCAGTTATCGACCAGAAAAATCGTTGAACTCCAAGGGTACATGTACGAAAACTCATTTTTTAGTGTATTTACTGAATAACATAACTCTATCTAGGTACACAAGGTGATGGGAAGATGTAATGGCAAAGCTTTAAAGTTTCTGTCACAAAAGGTGGCTGCAGTAAGGCAGTGAATAATTCCGCATTCATATCAAACTATCACAATTTAATTACAAAGCTTTTCTTAAAACTTTGTGTAAAAGCAATGCACATACTTGACAGTTGGTGGCATTACAGTGAGTAAATATTTGCAGATGTTTGACTTCTAATTCCTTGAATTGTTTTTGATCAGTAATTACTCTTAATATAATAAAGTTGCCTATTTCATTGATTTCATGACATGAACATTGTTTTTTTTATATTTGCTTTTGGTTTTATACAAAACTACGCTATTTTTCTATATTAAAAACACATGCCCACAATTATGGTGTTTTGTTTTTTTATTTGATTTTGGCCCGAACAGAGTAAAGATATTTTAACCCATTTAAATTGGGAAAATGAATTTGATGTACAATTACATTGAGTTACAACAAACCCGTAGTTTAAGGTGGCACTATACCGTGTGTAATGAAGTGGCTGACAACAGTATTGACGACACCGCGTTTGTTTTTGTGTAAATGGAAGCTGCATGTTGTTGTTTCTTGATTACATAAGGTTTCACCACACTACAGTAGTGATTTCTAAAGTACATAAAATGTTGCTGGGCCAAGATCTTAACAGTAATTACATCATGTTTTATAGTACATAATCCCCGTGAACATGAGGAGAAGCTGCATGAAAGTATGCATCAATCAAACGTAACAAACCCAATTATTGTCAGCCCTCCCTGCTTTCCTCGGTGTTCACAACCCATCAAACACCTCCCCATGACTTGATCCTGATATGGCAATTACTTCCACAAAGTTGTTAATAATGGCAATCCAATCACTTCACAGCATGCCAGAGAGGAAAGAAGGCCCATTATAGTGACAACCCTCAACTGACTTGATGTTGCGATTTTTACACTTGCCTCACAAATAACAAAAAGCTACAAATGGCTTTGATAAAAACACAATTTAAACACTGGATTCCCAATCCATGTCATCTGTAGTTTATATACAGGAACAACGTTAAATAGCCATGCAAACTCCGGCGCGCAGGATCGAACCCTGTACCTCTGAACTATGAGGCAGACGTGCTAATCAGTCGTGCCGCCCAACGTTTCTTCCTAAAAAGGATGATTGAATGTTTCGAGCCATAAACAAGCCATAGCCATTAACTATGCATTCAATTCCCACTGTCTGAATTTGAGACTTAACTACCAATTAATCTGAATTTTTATTGTACTGAGGCAGTCAACTGGCAATTTGGGAGTGCTGTGCATCATCTCTCTGAAATTGGACAGCCGCATCCCCAAAAACTGCTCTCCAAGTAAAAGGCAGCTTAAATAAAGCAGTGGGAGATTTTTCATGTGGAAAAAAACATAAAACAATGACATCTTTGGATGAAGTTTGCCATGGCTGAAGGTCTTTATGTTTTGATTTGCCAATAATTACACGCTACATTCTGCTAGATTTCATTCGCACATTATGCACATTGTCAGACTCGAATGACTCCAGCGTATCATACTTCTTGTTTTTATGACCAGATTACTCCGCTGAGAGACTTTTAATATATATATATCTTGGTTAAACAGTGGGCTTTCTTTGAATAGGGATATGCTTCCTTGTTGAAAAAAAAATACTTTGCAATTGACCAAAATCATAATGACAGCAAGCAAATACAAACTAAGTACCATAAATTAACAGGAAAAAACGTGCATACAGTACATATATCTATCTGGACTGTGAACATTGTGTTGCAATATCAATGTTTTTTGGTACTGTTATAGCTAGATGTTTTTAATTCTACTGTTTTGACACAGACTGCCACCTTAGACACCAATCAGTGCCCTAGCACAAGCCAGTACGAGGAGCACCAAAAATTTTGAGAGTGACAGATGAATTTTGAAGGTTATTTTGTCCATGTTTTCAAAATTGATATATGACATGATATTACATTAATAGAGTCCCAATTGTGTTTAAGTAAGAACATTCAGTTGGCTAATTGTTTTTTTCTTTTCCAAAATCCTGCTCTGTCCCCAGTGTCAGACGATATGGATGAGGAGGAAAGCCGAATGGGTAAATGATTGATGATGATTAATGAATAAACGGAAAGGAAACGACTAAGGTTTGGTCCAAGTGGTTGACGCATCGATTTCACCACTGCACAAAAATGATTTTAGCTTCAAGTTGATGAATTGCTGATCACGTTTCATTATCAACCACAATGAACCTCACTGAAATTAGCAGGTGGTTGGTCGGCGCAGCATTTCCTCAAGCTTCTGGATGTATTTTACACAAAACAAAAATAGACCACTCGCACCATCACTTGCAAAATGTACAAGTCTATACTCAAATATATTTAAAAAAGTGCTTTGAGCGCCCATCTGAAAGGCATCCGCTATTGCGCGCTGACAAACAGCCTAAATCCTTTTGTTAGCCATGAGTGAAGTCCCCAAATGCTCTCTCAGACTGCAGCGTCTGCTAAGATGACAAAATGAAGACAAATGGTCGTTCATCAATATTCTCTTCATAAAAATGAAAAGTTATTGTCACCGAAAACCAATGCTTTGTCCAAGTCTTCTTCTCACAATACTACACCAAGCTCTTCTTCCTCCTTCTCATCACCCACTCAACTCTCCAAACTAATCACAAATTATCACCGTCCCACTGACCTGGCCAAACCTTTACATTCCTTTTTGGGAATTATTTTACAAGCTTTAACTCTTTTCAGTGTGTGTTTTTTCTAAGGCAGTTATAGAAATAAAAAAAAAAAAGTATTTTATGCTTCTGTTACAATTTACAATCATTTGTAAGAACATCCTCTTGTGATATTTTTGTAGATTGTTCTCAGAATACAAAATATAATTCATATGCAAATGCATTCAATGTACCTCATTGCTATAATGTAAGAAAAGCAACTTCTTGATAAATGGTCAAACTACTGAATCCTAAGCTAAAAAGTGGCAAAAGGAAACGGTTGCTTCATCATTGAGTAAAATCCTGATAAAGTCTTCTGTGGATGAACGAATAATGTTCAAGAGAGCCAGCTGTACAAATTTAAAATAACTTGACGATTAGTGGTGAACATGGAACAGCAAATATTGATAAAAATTTAAAGCAATGCCCACTTAATATTATTACAAATAAAAATACCAAATAGTTCAGCTGATTGGAAAACTGCTTGCTCTCTGTGGGTGGTCTTTTATAAATCGTTGATGGAGGGGCCAGCACATTGGCTAACTGAGAAAAAGCACAAGATTAAATACCAGTATAGTTGAGATGACGAGGGATCGGTTGGATAAGGAATCTGATACGTTAGTTGTCTTCCCTCTCTGGTTGTCCGTCATGTTAAGGCCACTTGGAGGGTCCCATGTGCCAATCTAAACATGAAGAAAATTCATTCATTCATTAATTACTTCTGAGTTTGGTCGTGTGAAATCTTCGACCAAAAAAAACCCCTCCAAACACACAAAAACAATGGTAATCCAAATAATTTAGCATTTGTGTGTTCAGTAAAAAAAAAAATACATCGTACTTGTAACATTAGTATGAGCAGTTAGACAACAAACAATTAATATCTTGACATAAAATACATATTTTGGATATGTCAATGTACACTGACTACTCACAACATTGCTAGTGTGCATTAAAAAAAATAAAACAACATAAAACATTTTTTATTTATCACGGGACATATTCCTCTTCACAACTGTAGGGGGCGACGAAGAGCACACAAATAAGTAATCCGCTTGCCTTTCGTGTTGCTCTCATTACACAGATAGGTATAATGCAGAATTCTGAAATTCAAGTACATAAGTTAGTGTTTTTAAGTGTTAAATAAATACATTTTAAATAGATAAATATTTTTTTTCTCACTTCAATGACATTTAAGGTGCCATCACACTGCACTGACTTTGCGCTGCCCATGAGTCTATCCGATCCTAATGCCAAGGTAAAATCTCTGGGAGTTGAGGCTCGCCCGTGAACTATAGCTCCATTAAAATCTCTTTGAGGTGTACTTAGGGCTGAACAGGGAGTAGTTTGACAGCCAGTTTGATATGCCATATTTGATTTTAATGTAATTTCCTTCCCTTTCTTTCTTGGATACATGAAGTGAATTAGAAAATGTGTTGAAGCCTGAGGAGGCAGTTGACAGTCTGTCACACCGTCTTATGGTGTCTCGCAGGAAGCAACATTAAGAATTATATTGGCCTCATGGTCTTTTGGGCGGTTGTTCAAGGAAAACTGTGAGGATGATTTAGATAAAAAGATAAAAAAAAGAATGGTGTAGCTCGTAACCATATCTTAAGGCCTCTTATATCCTTTCTAAAAAATGGAAAATCCTCCCATCACTAACCCTTTGTCCAGTCCAACCAACCTGCCCATCGTATCATGACGAAGGAGCACAAACACTCCAACCCATATCCGTCAAAGTCCCCTCAGGGTTCTTCTTATTTGACTGACTCGAGATAGGCTCTGTAATTGCAAATCAACTCTTTAATTCAGGCTTCATGAGGCTGGAGGGCTTCTGAAGGGGTTTTTATTAATGGACTAAATTATTCATAGAGGCGCATGCACACGCAGACCAGAGGTCGAGCACTGCTGCAGTGTGGATGCTGAAGTGTTTTTTTAATTTCATTTGAGTATATTATTATTGTCATCAAAACAGCCCAATATATATATATATATATATATATATATATATATATATACAATTAAAGAATACATAATCTTCACATTTATGTAGAAAGTTATTGATTCTTGTATATTTGAATTTTCTTAAAAATATTCCCAAAATGAATGAGACTTAACTTTAGACTTGCCAATGTATTGTTTGTGTTTGTGTTGTTAATGTTAATTCCTGGATAGCTGCACCTATTTTGATTTACAGGTGATTTTGACCTGAAGTCTTGTGCATTAACACAAAGCTCTGCTTACTGATTATTTACCCATCTAATTTCTGAATGTGCACACAAACTAGAAGGTCATAACCTTCTCTAGCCCCTCCTCCTTCAGACTGATCACATCAAGGTCGAAGTCTGTCCTCAAGCCATTGGTCCGGTTGAAAGTTATTCTCCCAGTCAGGCCATCCCAGTGAGCCTAAAGATAAAAAAAAAATGTAACAAAGAAAGACAGTACATATGATATGACATCAAGCTTTTGTGTGTTGGTGAAATATTCTGTGTGTCAGTGGCAAAACAGAGACAGTCTCTGACAGATGGATGCCCATTATGTCATTCTTACCAAGGGTGGGGTAGGAGCTTGACATTTGCAGAGGAGGAAAGTACATATCTTTAGACACAACAAACAAGGAAGTTGGAGACTACGGCCAAAAGACGCGCCGTATCAAAGGGCACAGTACCAGTTGAGGGTGCTATTTCTGTATTTGACACATAGATAGAACGCACCGTATCATTGGGCGCAAACAAAACCGAGCAACCGAGCAGTCGCGCTGGCTGCTCAGTCGCGCCAGCGTGTTTTTAAAATGGCAGCGGGAGTTCGGTGGTACTTTATTTTAGCTTTTAACAACGTGCTGAAGTTGTCCTCATCCAAAAATGCACCAAGTCCTTGTCTTCTGTATCCAAGATAAACAGCTGGACACGTTCTCCATATTGATGACATATTGATGATCTTATTCCTTTAATTTATTTTTTTATATTTTGGTACATATGTATCTTCAATAAAATCAACCAATGAAAAATACCAGCCGCTCCACCTGGAGACGCATTCCCTCAGTACGCCAGCCAGCCCAGATGGAAACATGTCAAGTTCGAGCTGCTGATTGCTTTAGAACATAGGCTGCGTTTGGAAGGTAGGCAGGTTTAACTTAAATATTGTGCTGGCCACCTTTATAATGTCTTAAATTGGCTTGAAGATAGCGGTGACTATACGTTATAAATGTAGACAATGTGAAAGTCTGTGACAAACTGTAAACTGTCAAATATTTATGATTAAAAATGAAATTGTTAAATTGTTATTGCTGAGCCTACAAGTTGGTGCTGAACATTAAGGCACAGTATGTTATTCATGTGACATGCATAACACTTGCCAGGGATTGCAGAAAATCAAACCCGAATTTGATGTGTGTGCGTGTGTTTGTGTTTGCGCATAGAGTGAATGTTGTTTTATCTTCAGGGTTTATTTAAGGCTGCAAACTGTGGCAAAGATGTTCACCAACAGTTTTAATGGTCACAAACAGTTGTTCTTGAACTTGTTCTAAATGTCACGGCAACACGAAAAATGTCTGGCGAACGTCTTTACAACATTGAACGAACCCTGACAAACAACATCCACTACATGCGCACACCTTTGACACTCAGTGAGAAACTGGCTTTACCTGGGTGAATAAAGGTTAAAAAAAGTGTTCAAGGCTGGATGGAATTCGAGTCACTTTTAAGTGCTTGTCTGTTAAGCAGAACACATGTTCACATCTGGCAACAGGTATGTGTGTGTATGTGTGTGAGATGAACATAATTGCAACATTTTAACAGAATTGCACCCACTACTCACTCTTCCTGTCATATTGCTTTCGCCTCGCCAGCCTTCTGTTCATTGACAAGATGAGAGCGTCAAAATGCTCCCTATCTAAATAAATGGGCCTGATGCACATTGTGATCTACAGCATTCGTGCATAAAACTGGGCAATTGTTTTTGATTGGCGGGCCACAATGGGTTCTAAAATGTGACAGAAGGGCTGGACCAGGAGTAGATGGATGGAGTGTTTTGGTAAACTCACCTCATCGGAGAGAAAAAAATAATTTAATTTTAAATGAAAATGAACAAAAGCATTACAGCAAAATAGCTGTCTTTGACACGCCACAAAATTTAGAAAATAAAATATTAACAAGGTTTATTCATTTGATTTTTTTTTTTTTTTAAGTTCGGCGGTCCAGATTAAAACATTTAACGGGCCGCATGTGGCCCTGGGCCGTAGTTTGCCCACGCCTGCTCTAAAATAACAGAATCCATAACTATAAAGCTGAAGAAAAAGTGAAGGCATTTAAAAGGAGGGAAAAAAACATGTTGGTGTTCTCAAATAGTGTGTTCAAAACTTTATATTTTAATTGAAGGAAAAAAGAACGGCTAACAGCTGGCAAATTGCATAATTATAGCCTTCCACAGAAAATTAAAGGCTTATCATTGTGCAACTAACGCTGGTCAGTTACGACCATTTTCATTATTTTGTTTTGGTTTTCTGATTTCTACTCGCGAGAACAAGCTCAAAATAATTTTCTCATTCCGTGCAGATGGGATACACTGACTGAAAATGCCATTCATTCATTGTTTTCTTAGATTACATTATGCCTAAACCTCATTTAAATTCAGTCTCCACCTGCTTTCCTAAAAGCATGTACGGGAGAACAGGAAGCAGATAAAGAAACATCTACCTCTTTGATGAGAGCCATGAAGCGGTTCCCAAAGCGCCAAGGCTTATGTCGGTTACACTGTAATGAGCTGACAGTGATCTGCTGAGACTGCTGCACAGCCACGGCCACCACGTGCACAGCATCGTACATTAGAGCAGCATCCGTCTGCAAGAGGAGAGAGGGGAGGGAAAACACTATCATTAGCATGAAATACACACAACCTGGCAGCTAAAACCAGTCGAAAAATTGAGATAATGAATAATCTCTATTGGATAAATGGTTTTGAAATCTGGAAAAAAAATCCATAAATAGCCCAATGTCACTTAAGAATTGTTTTACCTTTGAGGTTACACAGACAGATGTGTATATATATATTTTTGCCTTTTCTATAATTGATCAGAATATAAGTTGATGATGATGATGTTGTTGTAGTAACAATGAGAAACATCTATTGGTTTATAAGCAGACCAGCATTCCAAGAAAGATAAGCAAGCGGACACATTGATCCAGCTGCCTTTGGACCAGCTCTTAATTTGTGGCAGCCATTGATTTCAATATATTTGTACAGGAGTTCATACAGCAAAGTCCACAATAACATGGATAAGAACTTTGGCATGGATAAGCTTGACTGGGTTGCACAGTCTTGACCTCAACACAAGAGAGGAAGTAGAGCGGAAACTGACACGCCAGACCTCCTCGACGAACATCAGCGTGTGACCCCACAAATGTGTTTCATGGTGAAAAATTCTGATTAACCGCACTCCTAACCCAAAAGATCAGGGCAGCAAAAGGGAGGACCAGCGATATGTTAAAAAAAAGTACTTGTTCATATTTTGGGCAACCATGAACTGAATGTAGTCAATTTTTGCTTCTTTGAATTTTTCTGCGAACAAGCTCATTCAGTGGCCTGAACGGTTTTTGAAAAGAGAAAATCAGGCTAAACACACTGTAAATTAACCTTAATTAAGCGGACAAAACAAAATAAAAAAGTGCAATGACGCACAACGCCATGGCCCGCCCCACTCCTCCTTCTCTGCAAATGATAAGTTATCCTCCTATAATGATAATCAAGATTTTTATGAAGAGGTCCCCATTCAGGAGGAAACAAATTGGACATTGTGTAAGCTTTGCCCGCTTGGTGTTAAGGCCTCTACACACCAATCGGACGTCGGCCATCGTGGCCAACTGTCGCGTCGGCCTAAAAGTCGACACGTCAGACCGGAAAATGTCAGAACACACTGCAAAAGCCGACGGAGACGCCAACTACTCCGGACCTTCTGCGCATGCGTGAGAAATGGTCAGTGCGTAGCCTTTGACGGTGATGTCCAATAACGACGGTCTTTCGTGAATGAGAGTGAGTACTTCGTCTTTGCGCTCTTCTGTCCATAGAGTTGATGTGAAAATGGCCAACCCAATTATACATGTTCAATCGTCCGATACCCCCCCCCCCAAACGCCGCAACAATTGCTCAAGACTTTACGACTTTGCAGGCTACACCAAACAGACGCCATGTACCAACTTTCCGCCGGCCATTTTATTGGTGTGTTGAGGCCTCAAAAAGCAAATACGGACTTCAATTACAAGAGCGAACCTGAAACAACAAAGTTGCTTTAAAGCATGGCAATGCAGCGACAGCTGGAAGGAACACAGATAACATGGATAAAAGACAGACGGACTCCTACCTCAACTTGGTTCCTATAACAGATTATGTCTGTTTGAACATTCAGAAACAGTCCTGTTTATTTATTTTTTCTTATATTGTAGGGTGATAGCTGTGCCTTGCCAGATTATAAAAATACATTGGGGGAGAAAAAAAAGAAAGATGAAATAGTTTATTTAGGAACGATACATTTAGTTTAAAAAAAAATCAACCATAAACTATGAACTGAATATGTTAATTTTAAGATTTGTGACTTGAACTTTGAACTTGTGGTTTACATAGAACGCTTTTGTCAATATAGCGTTCGGTACATCATCATATCACACAGCACTAATTTCATGAATTGAATATGCTCTTTATTATAGCAGTCGTCCAAATGTATTCAGCAGTGTCAAAAATGGTGTGAAAGTGAAATTGAGTCCTGCTGGAGGAGTTCTGGCAGTAAGACAGCACGCCTCACTGCTTGTCCCCAGTGCGAGCATCACAGGAACCCGTCAGGCAGTCTCGGTAATGATTTAGCAACACCGACACTTCACTCTATAAACATCTCATTAAAACCAATTATGTCACTCCTGAATTAAATTAAAACTAAATGCTTTTAAAGCTGCTTTTCCCTTATGTCAACTGATAAAAACATTGCTATCCCTTTTTGTCGACTACATGTATGACTTATATAATTCAAGTAAATAAAAGCAATCCAGAAGCTTGATGTTTTTTACTGCAGTGCATTCAGATGGATCAAACGGTTCATGACTCTCGCTGGAATTATGCAAATTACAGTCTCACATTAAAATTTAGGGACCGAAAAAAGGATATTGTCTATTGTCTTCTGGCGCTTGGCTGAAAAGCATTAATTCTGCTGTCATTGGAAGAGCTTTTGCCTGACACAATATTAGTAAATTGCTTTGTTCCAGTGAGTTAAAAGAAATTTCTCGTGCCACATTTTTATTCTGATTTATACCCAAATGTAATGGATGGCACTCAGCACAACAATCAATTCATTGTTCAAAACAATCTGGTTGACCTTTGAATTTGGTGGAGATCAAAACATAAAAATATATTATGATTATGGTGAAAGCAGTTCAGTGCGCCTCCCATTAAAATTCACAGTCGTTTATCCAATTCAAATGCGTCTAAAAGTAATTTTGTAAAAAAATGTAAATCTCTTGTGATCATAGAATCTAAGATCTATCATATAAACTACTTAGACTTATATCACCTTGCCAAGGACAAGCAGGACAATGATCACAATACAAGAAATAAAAAAGAAAACAGCAGTAGATAGAATTATTATGACTTTTTATTTTTACCTAAAATTCAACATATGTACCCAAGTCAAGTGTGTTAAGATGGAGGCATAGTGTTATAATGGCATTTCATGGCTGATTTTTAAGTAGGTGAAAGGTGGAAGCAAGCTCTGCTGGTCCTGCAGAAAGCTCTTGTCACGCAGCTCTGCCTCTTTTGATCGGAACATAAACACCTTCCGAGATGAGACTGCACTTGGAAAAAAAAGCTAAAGTGAGTATCGGAGGACCGTGTATGTGAAAGTCTACATTAGGAAAGAAATTTAGCACTAGAGCCACTCCACAAAGCAGCCCAGTGACTTCCCTCCCTCACTGCCTGCTGCTGGGAGAGATTAAAAGCTGAGCCTGTTTGATAGTCTTTTGGGATCTGACTGAGGTCTTACTCATGACTAGGTCAGTCACTGCCATCAGCTATTCTTGCTATTCTCAGCAGTGCACTGTGCACACAAGTTACAGAACAGATATGTTTATGAATTATGTGTCGAGCGCATTCTCTGATGTCAGGAAAGACGACGAAAGAACAGACTAAAAAGTAGTGTAAAGACTAGAGATGAAGAAGCGTTTTGAGAGAGAGAGAGGTATCCTGATTTTCACGCTAACGCCAGCCTCTACACGGGTCCGCACACAGACGCATACATTCCGGTTGGGAGGCGCTCTCCTCAGTCAGCTCCCTGGCCAACTTTCTATCATCTGCCCGTGGTTGTCTGCTTGCAGTTCCTTATAAATGCATTTGGTGCGCCTCGACATGAGCAAATCTGTGATCATTTCCCTCTTGCAGGATAACCTTTTGTCCTTCACATAGAGTTGATGACGTTGTTGAATGTTGCCTGTTTTAATGTTGGTCAGTTCCTCTTCAATGGCAGTGTGACGATGCTGGATATTGGCAGGAATTAAAACATTCTATTGTTCTGTGAATGCCGAAGAGGAAGATTGCCCCAAAAGTGCCCTCTTTCTGGCTTTCTGTCCCTCAACCAAGCTTGGTGTGTCTCAAGACGTGACAATAATTATCCAAGAGATCCACAGGATGTCATTTCTCTTTCCAGCAAATTAAACATCATAAATCTGTGACTTTGTTCTATTCCTCACTCAGTCTAACAAAGAAGAGCTTTATTTGCAAACCGGCCCTCGTGAGGCGTGAAGGGAGGTGCAAGGAGTGACAATTAGCACTCCCCACTCTTGTCATCTTTTCTGCAAATTCCTGAGAATAAATATCGTGTCAACATAAGCAGGGGTGCAAATAACAATTTTGCTCTGGTTCACAAAGCTTTTCAGTCGTAAAGCGACTGTCATGATCAAATAATGCGCTAGTGTCCACAGAAATTTCCCCAGGCACTTCTAACCTCAAATCTCTTAGGTTTGACATTACTTCATGTAAATCCTGCCTAGCCTATCTTAGTGCCATATGCAAACCACACACAAATTCATATATTTGCACCTTTTTTAAAATATTTTTATAAAAGTTCCATCCAAAAGAAACTTGCATAATTATAGCGTTTCAAAGAATTTGATTTGTCTTAATATTGTTGACTTTTTTATGTTTTGTACCAAAATAAAAAAAAATAGTTTGAATAATCATGATTTCAATTATTACTAAATCGGGGTTAATATTTTTTTCATGATCGAACAGCCATATATTCAACAACTATTATAAGGTACAACTGAGTACGTCCCAACGTTAATGCGTCAGGCATCCAGGTGTCGGAAAACGTAAACGCTGCCATAAAACCAGCAAAAGTAGAATAAATAGGCATGGTTGTGTCAGGGAGGATAACACAAACCTTGTGCTGACAGTACAATGCAAGCAGCTTGTACCCAAAAGGAAATTAATCTCCGCTGTTTGGGCACATTTTGGATAGAAGAAGGATGACATCAACCAAAAAGTAGTAGTAACACGATGCAAGTGCTGCCAAAAGCAGATGTTCTTATTGGACACATTTAGAAATGCCACACAATATGAAAAGTAAAAAATGAGTAGTAAAAGTGGAACTGCTAATGTGGAGTAAACATTTTTGACAGCCAATTATGTTTCAACGTATCTGCAACATTGTTCGAACGTATTTAAAAGTGTATTTGAACTAAAATGTTTAATTCACAGACATGTATAATGGTGAATGGTGATGTGAGAGTCAAAATTGAGACTATAGTTGGCTGCTGATTGTTCAGGTTAGCCAGTCTGTGCATTGAGCAGAAGTGTATGAATATGCAAATGTCTTGATTTTGTTTGTTCAGTAGAGCGATTGAAAATAAACCGTCGGCTGTGTCGATTCTTGACCTTTTGTGGGTATATTTGAATAAATTCTAACGAACGGTGGTAAGCTAAATTAATTTAGATAGCATTGTTTATGTCAGTGTTTTGGCTTGGAGATGTTCTGTAGACAGTTTGGCTTTGCACTAGACACATTACACCAGGCGTGGGCAAGCTACGGCCCGGGGGTCACATGCGGCCCGTTAAATGTTTTATTCGGGCCCGCCAAACTTGAAAAAAATTAAATGAATTAAACGGGTTCATGTTTTTTTTTCTAAATACTGTGGTTTTTCAAAGACATGTATATTGTTGTCATTCTTTTGTTCACTTTCATTTAAAATTAAATGTATTTATTTTCTTCAATGAGGCGAGGTTACCAAAACACTCCCTTCATCTGCTCCTGGTCCGGCCCCTCTGTGAAAGAACCCATTGTGGCCCGCCAATCAAAAAGTGCATTACACTATATCTTCTTTTTTTTAAGTGGGAGATGATCCCAAACCATTATTATTATGTGTCACACCCAACCCCTCGTTAGCATTTTCCTTTAATCTAATGTGAAACGGGCTTGCTGGCCTTTTTCATTAAAAATGCTTGGATCATATCTTAATATATTGTTATTTGAATGATTTGGAAAAATAGTAAATTCTGAATTATAAAAAACACATTTAATATTCTGCCTATTACATGATCAGCATTATTGTTCAGAAATCTGTGCAGTTTAATAACACCACAAAAAATTAATATTAAAATCCATAAAGGAGCATGTCTTTAAGGATCATTTTTCTTGCACTCACTAACTTTGCCAGCACCAAATAAAATGAGCAGGAGTATTACCTAAATAGCTGCTAGCAATAATTCCATATATCTATTTATATTGTCGTGTAACGTTCCCCATCTTAAAATAACATGCAAGGTAAAAAGCCAGCAACACTGCCATGAAAGTGACAAGAGTGACAGCGAGAGAGTGAAGAAAGAGCATGTCACTTATTCCCTCCATTAGCTTCATCAGAGCGGGAGGATGAGGCAGATTAAGACCGCAGCGGGTTGGATGATAATGTGATTTGGCAGGGTTATCTGTTATTTCAGGCCCAACCATTTTGGCGCCTCTATTTGGGCTTGGTTATAATGTGATGTGATGCCCGCAGCCCTCAGGGGCCACACTGCTGTTGCGACCAGCCTCTCTGATTAAAATTTGCTTTCACCAGCCAGCCTCAGTGTGGATACCCTCCCACTCCCATCTCATTATCATCCACCAAAGTGCAGTTTTCACTTCTCATCCCACATGATATTTCAGCGTCAGTGTTCTACAGTTTAAGGCCAGACACTTCACCCTCACACTTCACGATAAAAATGGGGGGAAATTATGATGCTTGCCTTTTAACGCGTTTGCTTAAAAATATGACTGAGTGAATAGTTTCCTTCGGATAATGTATTAGTTGCACTCACTGTGGTTTTTTAAATGTGCATGTTTTTGCGTGTGTGGGTGTGTGTTGTGTGAGGTCAAGCCATTCCTGTGGCTTCATGTTAACTTAAAATTTTTAAAAAAAAAAATCTGGATGAAGTTCACAAGTTCACATAGCTTTCAGTTCAAGACCGGCATGAGCAAAAGAATGGTTAATGGTCAACAGCAACATTTAATCAGGGATGACTTTACATGTCCCTCAATGTTTTTTGGACGCAGATTTCTAAAATGACTTACATTAAGTTTGACCCAAAAAAGATTGTGCAATATGTATTTTAATACACTTAATTTGTAGCTATGACAGTTCAGAAAAAATCCACCTCATGTTGATACTAGCCCTGAATTAATATTACTTGCTATATAATACCTTATATTATTGTTGTCATTTGATGTGCTTTAGAAAAAATGAAAAAAAAAAACAAAAGTCTACGTTCATCCCTGATAAAAAAAAAAAAGCTGACCATTATTGTTGATGCTTGGTGGTTGTAATGACACAATACGTCCAAAACAACAAATTAGCAGAAAAGACAAAAGACAGTAAAAATACATACAATATGATAAGGCGGAGGACCACTCTACCATAAACATTATTGCACAATGTGAACTACCAGAGATCAGTTATAAAGTGCCAATAATCAAGCCTGTTTTTAATCCAAATAATTTTCCCTTATCTTAATACAGCATAATTGTTTCAAAACTACCCTTAAATGCCGTAACTGCTTTGACAATTATGACAATTGAATCTAAAAGGAAATACAAACTGCACATTTGCACAACAGCATTCGCGAAGCGGTTGGGAACCTGTAGATTTTACTAATGATGTGAGCATGTTGTATTCACGGTGATGGACTTTAAATAAACCAAGAAAATCATGTTTGCGGTATGCACATACATGTAATTAAAAAGGGTCTTTGTCTGTGCTACAGAAGCTGTCCTCTATTAAAATATGAAAACATCTATTCAAGTCCTCATTGACCAATGTCCTACCGATACCAAACATCTCACCAAAAGAGTTGAAATTTGAAATTATTTGTTCAGAGGCAAAGACAACAAGTCGGTCGTCTTTTTGGCAGTGATAACAAACGAACAGACTGTCAGATTGAAGCACAGACGACCGCCTTTAGGCTTTTATTTGTGTTGCTCTCTGCTACAGAGACTGCAGCTGGGTTTATGGTATTTCTATCAAAGAAACCAACTGTTGTTCCCTAGCAACCACTTTTCTCATTTAGCTCCAGACTAAACTTCATAGACGCACAAACAAAATTTCAAATCAACATAGGTTTACTTATTCATATATAAGGTGAAGTCAAAAATAAGGCCCATGAACTTGACAAGACCTTTCACCATCTATGCTGCAACCATGTGTGACAGTAATGTGCCTCAAAAGGCGAGGAAACTGACTGTGTAAAATGGAATCATTACGATGGCCGGGTTTTCCTTTGTAATGACGATATGTCTCTTTCCACATCCCATCAGCGTATATGTCCCTGAAATGACGGCGGGAAATGAGACCTGAAGATGACTGCTGGTTGCCAAAGAGAGTAACACAGATGACAGCTTGAGGATAGCGACAAGCCATTAACAACATGCTTGAGATGAGCATTGTATTGAGATGTTTTACAGAAATCGGGACGCAAAAGACAAGAGCTGATGGGATTCAAGATGAGCTATACAAAAGAGGAAACAACCAGATGTTATCAGTCTGTCCTCACAATGGGCATTATTTGTGAATATGTTTGAACGAAAGTGAAGTCAGATTATTGTTATATTCTTTGACAGTTCATGTGGGAAAGTACATCTAACCGTTGTGTTCTTGTCAGATTTCCATTTCTGCATGAGTGTGTAATTGTGTTTTACTGTGATATTCAAAATTAATGACATAGTGTAAATTCTACAAAAATTGTATCTAGCAGTGTATATATTCTCCTCGGGGAACATTGAATGCATCTTGATATTTATTTTTTTTTTTTTCAGAATACAAAATGGCACATCCAAAGTTCAATGAAAGCTATATACCTAGCAGTAAATTCAGAAAGAGAAAAATAACGGCACACTGTTTCACTCTTGAAACAGAAAAAAAATCAGATTCACGGTACAACCTTCACTGCCAAGCGTTTAACAGGGGCATCTTTTGGCTGGGGCCCAAAAAAGTGTTCTCACACTCGGAAATATAAAACACAGCTTTTTGGCTTCAGCAGAAATACAATACACAGACTTTGGGCAATAAGAATGGGATCCCTAGACAAATGAAAGGATTAAACTTGTGTGACGCAACACTTGAATGCTAGCAAGAGGAAACAGAGAAATCTACAGAGACAGGCCTTCTTGAATGCCTCACTGTGCCTGCAACAAAATGAAAATACATCAAGAAAGCCAAGGACATTCATGCTACCAACCGCTCATCCCAGCATTAAGCTAAATAATGCCGTCATTGAAAATGTATTGGCTGGGTTCTTTCTCTTACTGTGTATAAAGAAATAAACATTTGAAAAGGTCACTTTGTATTTTGTCGTGAAAGTGGCTCTCACTTGAATCTTACTCTTCCAATATATATATATATATATATATATATATATGTGTGTGTGTGTGTGTGTGTGCGTATGGGTGTGTGTGTGTGTCTCCCAACGCAGAGGTCATGAATTTGATCCCCATGACCATGTCAAAGTGTCCTTGAACAAGATACTGAACTCCCCCAGCTGCTCTTGATGCTGTGAAGTGAAGTGAGTGTGAGAAACGTCTTAATAGCCTTAATAGGTGGAAAAGTGCTCTCCAAGTGAAAGACCAAAAACTATATGCATATGTATACATGCATGCTCAGTAGTAAATAAAGTTGCCTTCAAAATTTACCAAGTAGTATTGAAGATTCATTTTGTGTTTTCTACAACTGTGTTTCTCTCAGCTACACGGAAATGTGACTTCAACTCATTTCAAGTCATTTGTTTTTTTTCTTTTGTTGTAATTAGTCTCTTTCGAGAGGACTCACCTCTTCTCTTTTTCTGACAGATTATTCCAACTGGTGATATGCTACTCTTATTTTAAATGACATGACATGATGGGGTCTGGTAACATGACTCGCCCGTCCCACACAATGCAGGTTTTTTTGTTGTCATTTTAAGAAGGGCCGGGGATATGGGGAGACAATAATGTAGGGTTCAGTTCACAAATTGGAAAGGCTAATCCTCTTGAACAAATTTCCTTAGGGTAGGCGGATTGAAGATTGGAGAGGGAGAAACTTTGCATGAATATTCTGAACAAATATTTCTGTTAATGAACTGATCTTAGTGATTCGGTACCGTCAAAAGAACTGCCGTTCTCATCATTCGCCTGATTACGGTCTCCGGGTATCCAATTTCATCTAGATTAATTTTCATATTTTCAGCCACAAGAAATTGTCTTAAATAACATAAATAGTGACATAGCTGTTGTTTACGCTCTTGTTTCTGTCATGCTTCACGTAAATGACTTTAAAAAGTTCTGTGTGGGGCAGTGGAGATGAAAACAAAAACAGAAAGAGGATGTGAAGAAAGCATGGAAAAGTATCATGAAAGAAGAATGCATATTTGGTGACGTTAGTAGGTGAGAGGCTTGATGCCGTTCATGCAGGCGAAGGATTGCAGCTATAAACAATCAATACGTTTGCTCACTTAAAAATGTGGTATTTCGTGATGCTAGCTTCTCAAGCATCAAATACCTAATAATAAAAGATCAAATATTGATTATCTTGTCTCATATTCCTCTTCTGAAGACAGATCCAAACATGTTCAGTCGACAGCAAAAGTACAATAATTGGCATCACCGTTTCAATACGTTTAGGAGAGTGTACGTATCGTGATGACTTAATCATATGCATTTGAATGACTTGTCATGCTGCGATACTGATGAGGCCGTTTGAATGACAGGTTCGAAAGCAGAAGGAGCTAATAGAGCTGCTTATTCCTGCCACCATCAGTTAGGCAGAATACAGGCAGAGCTAGACAGAAAAACAATTAGCCTTGAGGTCCCTGTGATAATAAGTAATCATTTGAGATAAATGAAATTGTAGCTTTACAAGCAGGTAGGATATGACTTTCACCTTCTCTGCGGAGGAAATCAGACCTTTAATTGACTTCCAACTTGTGTTTGTCAAACATTCAGAAAGCATGCCAAAGCTGTACCTCATGCAAAATTAGTGTCAGTGCACAATAGGGCCGCTCTGCTCCTGCCTTCGTATTCCTTTGTTGAACAGCTGCTATTATTGCGAAGAACCTATTTACTAAGTTCATACAATATTTTGCTATTTTTTTGTTGTCTATCTTAAAAAAAATTCAGTTTATTGACCCTCCTGTTGAGTTCATTGGGGCGATTTACAGAGATTGTTACATATTAGACACCCACCAGACTTCCTCCCAGTTATCTGGCTGCATGATATTGCTCGCTGTTTGTTTGGATATGAAGCTGAACTATGAACAATGTGGAATATGTGTATATATAAAGGCTGGGAAAGAGCATTGAGGCGTGGTTATTATGAAACAAAAGGAAAGTAGCAATATTTTCAGTGCCAGGATGAACCCAGCAAACCAGACGAATCACAAGATTGTGTTCAATGGTTGTTTCCGAGTTTCAGTCATGTATTTAATGTCATTTCTGCTCTTACTCTGCCGTAGTCCCATTACATTTGTAGTTGACCTTCTCCCGTCCTTTTGTTCTGTTTATCTAACCTCGACTGTACCCCGACCGCACCTAGCCAGCTTTTATAGAGTTTGTGTTTTCTCAGCAGCCACGTTCGCCGTTCACGTAAGGCTCAATTGACTTTGCAATGTCAATCGGGTAGTTCGTCACATTGTCTCCTGCAGCAAAATACTGATGGTGTCTCTCGCCAGGATGTCTCTCTATTACTTACGATTGGCCAAAGAGACCCATCATCTCGGTCTGTGCTGCAGCCGTAGACCCACTCAGGGATGAACTCATTAATTTACAGGCTTCTTTAATGTTTCAACTGATGAGGAAAGTCATCAAGCCGTATAGCTTTTAAAGTGACTGAGCCGATTGATAAATGATCACTGAAAGTGACTGGAGCTCTTGTTTGTCCCTCACTGTGTTGAATTAAACTGACAACCAGTGAAAAATACATGATACAAAGTGAATGCTGTATAAAACAGAGGCAGCCAAATTAATGCGTAAAACACAATTTGCATACATATTTTAAAAATAAATGTATCCACATGATTAATGCAAGTTACCTTTGGTCTCTACAACGGCGCTCAAAATAGTGGCCATGAGCTTCCAGACATTTATGTGTATGGCAAACGACTGCTTGGGTAGCATTGGCCAAAAGTGATGAATTGAATTGGTGGACATGAATTTTCATGTGTTCAACTCCCCAATAGGTACGCTAAAGGATGTTGTGTATTCCAAGAAACTGACTACATTGGTGGCCCTTAGACAAGAAATTGACTTGAGTCAAAAATTGGCAACACTGAAGACAAGTCACTGCTCTCGTTTGCTTGCACTGCTGGCACGTGCGCACATCAAAATAAAAGGCGCTCATGCTCTATGTTATATTTTGACTTGATAAAGGCTGCAGAGACGGCGCACGAGCCGGATGTGGCCAGAGGGCCGTATCTTTTCCCAAGTGTGCTGTTAGTCTTTCAGTTCATCCATGAGGTCGATCCGAGGGGAGAGGGGGGATGAGCATTAAACAACAACCTCTGGTGCTCCTGGTGGAATCGAAGCTATTCCGTATACGGCGCAGGAAGATGGCAAAAGTGTGGGAGCATTTGCCGTTTAATTGTTGTAACACGGACTTTGCACTCTGCCGAAGATGCTCAGTGTGAAGCTGCATCAGACCCAATACAAGGTAAAATTAACATTCCACAAATCGGTGAGTGAGATTCATGTTAATGTAATGCACTAACATAACATGAACACTGTGGAGGGCATGGTCGCTGCTAATTAGGACTACTGGCAAATGTGTGCCTTGTTTACTACCAAGGTGACGAGTATAGTATATGCACGTGACCACAATTACATCATACATGGGCTGCCAGGATGGCCGAGTGGTCTAAGGCGCCGCGTTCAGGACCCAGTCTCCCCAGGAGGCCTGGGTTCGAATCTCGAATTTTGGCTGCCAGGATGGCCGAGTGGTCTAAGGCGCCGCGTTCCGGACCCAGTCTCCCCAGGAGGCCTGGGTTCGAATCTCGAATTTCCCCATTGTGGGACTAATAAAGGGAATATTATTATTATTTTTAGTCTTGCTCGTAGGCACGGCTAGTGGAGTAATCCAAGCAGCAATATTTTGAGGAACTATATTTTTTCCTCTCAAGGTCATTTTTATTTGAATACTTCCTCAATAATGTCACATGCTAAAATCAAGTGAAGTTGCATAAAGGCTGTTCATGTTTTATGTTTGCTGCAATAAATGCCATGACGACTGGTTAGCAAGTCACAGCGCAGAGGTCGTGGGTTCGATTCCGGCTCCGGCATTCCTGTGTGGAGTTTGCGTGTTCTCAACGTGCCTGCGTGGGTTTTCTCTGGGTACTTCGGTTTCCTCCCACATTTCAGAGACAGGGAGTAGGTTTGAGTGGACACTCTAAATTGGACCTAGTGTGATTGGAAGCGCGGATGGTTGTTTGTCTTAGTGTGCCTTGCGATTGGCTGGCAACCAGACCAGGGTGTACAATGCCTACTGCCTGAAGAGAGCTGGAATATGCTCCAGCACACCCGCATTCTTCGTGAAGAGGGAAGGTTTATTGCGTCTTTTGGGCAGTGAGTGATATGCCCGTTGCATGCCTGTCATCGCGCATGTGTGTTTCAATTTTGTTCTTTTTTTTTTTTTTTTTTTTTTTGTGTTGAGATCTGTCCCGGAGCAGATTGGAGTGGCCATCCACCAGAAAACCAATGCGAGGCCAGGGGCCCACCGATGACATGTCGTGGCTGCCAGTGGGTGTGGCAGTGGTGGCGACTGGGACACCCTGCTGACCAGTTCCCAGTCACGCAAGTTGGTCCGCCCCGGGCACTTTAAAGTTACTCATTCACATTCAATTTTTTGACAGTGACAGACCAGCGCACCATGGCACAACCCACACAAGAATAAAAGAACATCCACAGAGAAAGGCAAAAGCCACAATTTGAACCCAGGGCCTAACCAACAGGTTCTGTGTCGCAGCTCTGATCACCATTTCACTATGCTGCAGAAATCTTAAATAATAATGTAAAATGGAGTATATTAATGATCTATATTAGCAACAGATGTGTTCATCTGATAACTGTTGTAGTTCATTTGTACTTTCAAGTATATGAGCCCTAAAGGAGGCACCCCCCACCTAATAAAAAGAACAAGTGACACGCAGAGCATTATCATTGTATCTAATCTCAAAGCAACATCAACTAGTTAATTCTCTAAGCGTAGTTTTGCTAATTAAAAAGACTGCTGGTCTGTCAAGCACAGTAATGGCCAGCCTTGAATGGACTGCAAACATGACTGCAAACAGAGCTTTGCTGTATTGCTTTAGTAACAGAATCCACTGTCCCGTGAATTAGACACACTGTCAGTAGAACTAATAGTCTTAACACTTAAGTGAATCTGATGAGTTTTTCCCAGCAAGCACTTAATGAGCAAAGGACAATAATCCCCTATAAAACCTTCATAGCTTCCTTCGTACAACTACAAATATGAGCATTGCAGAATAAACCAAAACAAATTGTGTGTGTGTGTGTGTGTGTGTGTACATATATAGACAAATAAATAAATATATAAATAAAGAGAGAGAGAGAGAGAGAGAGGGAATTTAGAGTAAGAAGAGATAATAATAAACATACTTCCACTTACAATAGAGGTTTGAAGAATTTAAATAAGGTTTTCACAAATCATCATGCATTGACTGTATTTAACATTAGTAATAGTAAAGAAGAAATGAGAGCTTGGACTCGCACCCAAAATCCCCGTTCCTAAATCGTGCTGACAGCAAACGTCTACTTATAACTACGGAAACGTTTTTCTTATTTGTTGAAAATTACCTTCACTACAGTCCAGCGTCGCATTGTGGCCAAAGGTAGACTCCTGGTTGGTTATTGCACTTTTGGGTGCTATAAATAGTAAATCTTTGTTGTGCTGCCACATGCTAGACTAGCGCGCTAACTGGGGTGACGGTCCCTTCAATTTTCAAACTACATACTCAAATTCTTACTTTTCTTTTTCATCTTCCATTCTTTTTCTACTTTGTTTTAGTGGTTGGAAAATGAGCGCCACCTTCTGAAATGGATTACGTGCAACAACATCTATTGATTTATTACGATAAGGGGTCCTCAATCCTGCTCCTCGCTCGCCAGTGACCTGCCAGTTGTCCATCTCTCCCAGCAGCAACACACCTGATTCAAATGATCAGCATTATTATGCAGCTTCAGCAGACTTAGCTGATTATCTGATCGTTTGAATCAGGTGTGTTGCAGCTGGGAGACATATGGGAAACTGTCAGGACACTGACCCTCGAGGAAAAGAATTGAGGGAGCATGGATTTTTGGTGCGGGTTCAAGCTCTAATTTGAATATATACGAGTCACACCTGAGTATAAGTCACAGGACCAGCCAAACTATGAAAAAAGTTGATGCAACTTTTAGTCGGAAAAATACGGTATCTATCTTTGGTGGAGCAAAATTGACAATGCGGCCGCACTAATGGGTTTGTGTTTGAGGTAAGAAACATTAAAGGCCTGTTTCAAAATAGCACATAATGATAATATATCATTGCAACGTAGGTATAAAGTGCACAGTCGTGCAAGAAGTAGCAGGAAGGGTGCAATCAACCCATAATTATATCCTGGTGAGTGCCAAAGAGAGTTAATGTAATATATACTCGCAGGTACAGATCAGTGGCAAGTTTGAGTCAATCCCAGGTAAATGAACCAGAGCCTAGACTCAACCAGATCAACTAGTTGATCTCGGGGAAATTGGCAACCGGTCACAATAATGCTGTTGTGAAGCCCAAAAAAAAAATTATTTTTTTTTCTTTATTATTATGATTCTTCCATCATCATCAATGATCAATATTAAATGTGATGTGTGAGCAGCTGCTTTTATCTGCTTAAATTATTATTACTGAATAAAGATTTTTTTTTTTAATTTTGCAAAATTCAAGGAAAGATCATTCCATTTTACCAAGCAATGGCATGCCAATTACACAATGACATGACCAAGAAGCAGATACTAAAGCATCCACTTCCAATCTAATGGCTTCTTTCACTACACAAAACAAAATGTTTTGGTTCATATTTGCATTGTGTGGGTGAAGTTGTCTTACAATTGTGTTACTTCAAAGTGTCAGTTATTCCAATGATTTGATTTCTTTATTTGTAGACGAGGCAAGATATTCAAAACACATCTCAATTTTCCAATTGCAGCAATAAAGACCGAAATTATGAGATCAACCAAAATTTCAAGTGGCTTGCTCAAGAGATTACTAGTCACTGTTGGATGTCATTTCTAGCTTCTGCACATGTAGTGCCAGCTGCCCACCAACATGTCACAGCCAAGTTGCCATTCCAAATTCTCTAGCATGTGGACAATTGCAGAAGCCGATCCAACTCTATGAGACACAACTTGACGCACACAGAGAAACAGATGGAATAAAGCTAGCTGAGAAAAGACGTCTCTGGGAGACAACAAAGGACATTATTAAACAGCATTCTTTTCATTTGCACCATAAGTAGAGTTTAGAACCGCTATGCATAAACAGGCTTTGATGTGTATACTTTGACAGCTTTGCTTTGTTGCCTCACACCTGAACAATGCCACGGGTCAGCGCCAAACAACACTTCCATCGCTAATCAACGTGAAGCCTGCTGACTTATTCACCCTCTTAAACCAGTGCAAAACATGTTTCCTAGTCGGTTCTGCCATTCATGATGGTCTCCAGAGGAATGGAATGACTGACAGTTTGAAAGAGGAACAGGCAGGATAGAGAAGAAAATCAATCCATCAGACGACAGCCCTATGGTATTGCTGCAAGCTGCTTAATAACCCCACTTCGCTCAAACACAAATTATCTGTCCAGTAACCTTTTCTTTATAGTAAAATGTAAAAATGTGGAATGAATGCATCTCAATGACAAATGTTCAGCACAATTAGAAAATGTCACACGAGTGAGCAAACACGTTTGTCAAATTCAAACGATTTTGTAATACATATTCAAATGAAAAATGCAATTTTGCAGTGATAATTATCTGTAGTGAAAATGATATTATAATATACCTTAACTAAAAAATAGACAAGAATAATGTTCATCTGTTTGTTGCATGAGCATCAAGAATGCGCATCAATCACATACAGTATTTAAGGGAATACAAGCAGAGTTATTGGCCGACATACAAGAACTGCAACGTGAACACATATTTTGGCTGCAAGCCTTCAGCAGGGGTTTTTGCTGTTGGAAAACACATTTTCTAATATGATTCATTTCATCCTTTCCTGGCACTATGTCGGTTCTGAGTGATTCTGTGAAAATATGAATCCTGGAAAATGTCTGAATTTTCTCATAACTCTGTTTGGATCAGACTTTAAATGATATCTGTCAAAAAGGAAATAGCTTTCCTTCTGTGTCCCATTTAACTGTACCCACAGGTATAGCATTTTTATGGTAATGTGTGCATAGAAAGGACAGAAGAGCTGTTGCTCTGAATACAAAGTGTGTTGTCAAGCGGCAAAAAAAGAACAAGATGACCTTGATGTCTAAAAGGTCAGTCCAAAAGCTTGGACATGGGAAGAAGTTGATATTATGTTCCATCCAAAATATGAGCATGCAAGAGAGGGCCACATGACAGAAGGAATGATGAATGAACATGAATGATGCCAACATATTTCTTTGAACTTCTGTCAAAAACTATTTTTCACTGCAAATAAATCCCCAAAACGTGTGTGTCCTGAGGAACATGCTTGTGAACCAACATTGCCATGCAGAGGTGTCCAGATTTGCTGTGAAGGTACAATAGATGGAGGACCCACATTTATAGTGTCACATATTAAATTGACTTCTATGGACACACATATACGTTTTAAATATTTAAAAACAATAGCATCTCACATTGTGCGTACATTGTGAGTTTCATTTTCTACCTTTTTAACTATTTATTACAAGTCAGTGATACCAAGGGGAGTCCAATGAACTGAAGTGCTGTTCACTGTTATGTTACATTAACAGCTCGCTACTTAAGCACCAAAAAAACGTAAATGCAGCAGACAAATGCAGCCGTTAATCAGACCTGTACACAACCTTGCAAACTGTCAAGAAGCATTAGTTTCTGACTGATTGCCATTTGTTTAATGAATCAATCCCCACTTCCTAACCCCGACGCCACTAATTCACTGATGGGCAGGGTCACAACACAGTCGCTCGACACATTAATCTCCTGTCAATGATAAGTGAAATAAATAAATAGCCCTTCATTCGATGTTCTCGTTAACTAACATAATTGAAAAGATCTCCACATTACAGGGGTGTTTATGGATTTTTCAAATAAGCAAGAGTTTGTGGAAAAATGTTTTTGTTAAAATACAGTTAGAACACAGAGAGCAGTTTAGGTCTCGAGTGACAAACATTATTGATTGAGCCACGAATGCAACAAAAGGAATTTAAATTGAGTAATCAATCTCAGAAGATGACTCTAAAAAAAACATGCTTTTTTTAAAAAAAAAACAAAAATAAAAACAACAGTTTCACAACTGGAATATGACCAAGCTCCCACTACATCAAGTCAAGTCTATGAGAGTCCATCTGGGAATGAAAAGGAAAAAAAAAAGACCTTTTAACTTCCATCTCTCCTTTATCCACCCAGAGTCATTCTTAATGTTATCTATTCAGTTACTAACATTTCTTGTTCTATTCCATTCGCTGTCTATCGAAAATTGATGTTTTTTGGCTGTGTTCCCGGGTAAGAGTGTGGTATGAAAAAAGCACGAGGCACAGTTTAGTTGATTACAAGCTGCATGCTCTGATCGGACATGTTTCACATCACAGTAACAACATGTTTCTCTTTTCACATCTGGCACTCGCAAGATGAACGCCGGCGTTCATCCAAAGTCCCTGGATGTATGGAAAGATGACGTTTGATGGGGGAGGTGATAAACTAGATGTCACCTTCGCAGTTATATTTTCAAAGAGCGATACTTATTTTGAAATGGTCATCCCAGGTGCAGCCATAGTCTTACTTCAATAATTTGGTCAGAGAAGCACGCACATGGATTAGTAGTTCATGTTTGCGTTTGAAATTCGGAACTGGTCTCCAGCCAATCACAGCATTTCAGTTCAGCGTCACGTGCAATTCCAACAGAAAAAGCATTGTCTCGTTAAGAAATAATATTAATAAAGCTTACTGTCATGAAGCCATCCAGTAGACCAGAGTCAGGTTTTGGGGGCGCCTGCAGCCGTTCCATGGACCACTTCTCTATGATGGAAGCCACCTGGCTGTTCTCAGTGTTGAGAATCCGAAAGCCAGTCATGTTTACGCCACTGTACCGGTATGGCTCAAGATCAAGGGCAAATAGATCCTGAGAGGACAAAGTCATTAGATACCATTTAGAACATACTAAATTATTCATAAAAAAAAAATAGTGATTTAGTTATTGATGAAGTGGATAAAAAGTTAGTGTACTTATTGCTTCTCACTTGATTATATTCAGGCTTGTTGTACTTGCAATTATGACATTTTGAAGACTGACACACAATGAACCTTTATGCACAGCGGCTATAAAGCATTGCGAGCGTCTTCTCAAATACCTCTGGATGCATTCTAGAGAAATTTGCTAAACTTTATGATCGCAATCTTGAAATCTATGAACAAGATTGAAACATGACACTTTATTGTCAGGTGTGGGGCACTTTCTCCATAGTCTGGCCTTTCTTCTTAAACGTTTCATTTCTTTGTATTCGCCAATGACGGAGAAATATACTCAGCGGTCCATGTTTACCCTGACAACCATGCAGTTTGTGGTTTAATTCCAAAATATATCGACGGTGCTTCGGTTATTATTTATTTCCCAATAACATCGCCAGAGGACAATTACGTGGTTTCAGCGAGTTTGGCATAGTCGGTCATTGATGGATGATGGATCCATAAAGTTATTTTATTTAATGGGGCTGGATTATTTACCCCCAGGACCTACACCTACCATGAACAGTGAGTATTACTGAAAGTGTGAGTCAACATCAGCGTAAATCAAATCATTATATACAGCATGTAAATCGCTATCCACATAGACTACTGTAATGAGGTATAGTTAAGTCATAAACAAATGGCGTTGATAAAACACCCATCTTATTCATCAATGACAATGACAAAGATGAACTTTGAATGAAATAAATGATCGCAGTCAGCTATGTGGAACAGCCAAAGAAAAAGGACCAGGATGAGGACCGCTATTAGGCTTTAGTATGAGTTGGATAATGAGGAAGGAGACATCTAACATCTATTTTCACTGATTAAGATCACAGTGGATAATGGGATGGAAGAAATTTGAATTACATCAAATAATTATAGATGCATAGATCAAGGGAGAATCATGGCATAATGTTCAGTTTTTTGGTATATATATCATGTCTCCGTGTACTGTAGTTATAAAATGTTTTACTTACCAGTGTGGTAAATATATAGTGATAGTATTCTGTCATCATTCCCATAGCAAGGGCCTAAGAAATAGAAAGAAGGATGGAGTGACATTTTTAAAAGGTATGATATTTAAGATCAAAATGTCACACATATAAGCATTTCTTTGAAGATTTTATGGACGTGCTGTCTGTCATTTATCATGGCAAAGCAGATATTCGGTCGGCTTCACTGCTGGAAGCCCGAGCAAAGATAGAAATGTACAAGAGTATACATTACATACTGTGGACAGCCCCAAAAAAAAAAAGATCAATTCATTCAGTAGCCAAATAGGTTGAGTGGAGAGTGAGCTAAATTTGTTGGGCCTAAAGGTGGCCAGTCTGGTCTCTTGTGTAGTGGAGGGTTTGAAATCCAAATTTCTCATCAAGAATTCACATATGTAGTACTTTAACTGATAAAGTGGTGGTTTGTTGCATTGCCAGATGATTCAGAAATGTGTTGAATTGGGAGGCACAGGTATTGGATTTGTATCACAGCCATTAGCATGAAGCTGTTATCTCCCTGTATCATCAGGGCATAAATAGATGCAGGAAAAAAAGCAAACATAACACAGTGAGTATTTTTTTTATTTTTTTTTATAACAACACATTTTATTGTGGAAAATACTTTGCATTATTAAGCATAGATTTACTTTTTTTTAACATGTTATCCACAAAAGCAATTTCTTGCCTCAGAAGCTTCACACGTGGATAATAATAATAATAATAATAATAATAATAGTACAAAAGACGAACAATGCTTTGCAGTTGGCCGGCTAAATGATGATTTCTTGTAAATATTGATCCATCCATTGTCCAAGCCGATTATCATCATATGTAGTTCTTGTGAATTATTAAATGCTTGGCCAGCGAAAAACAAAAACAACTTATGTCTTGGTCTTTCTTCCTGAAGAAGTAAATAGAAAATGTTTCTCTGTTCTTGCGGAGCAGGTATATGTCTTGAGTGTCAGTTCTTCCTGAGACGGAGTTTTTCCTAGCCTAGTCTTCAAATTGCTCGAGGTGTCTGGATCTGAGAGTAAACTCTCAATCTATCACCTTGTCAGTTGAACTCGTGATCGAAACAATGAGACTATCGAAGAAGAGGACCAATCACTTTCTGTCTTCGCATCCTCAGCCTTGTAAATGTACAAAGACAATCTATCATTAAAAGCACCTTACAGATGAGATTTCAAAGTAGAATCACTGGTTCTTTATAATTGTATTACCATTCAGGGTATCAAAGTGTGTGTGTGAGTGTGTGAGAGAGAGTGAGTATGCTGGCTTAATGCCAATCCATTCCAACAGTGTGGCGCTAAGATGCTAAGACTCAAAAAATCAATAGGTATCAAAGATTAGTATTGTATGGAGCATGATTAAACAGTGAGAAAGGGCTAATGGATACTCGTATCTGGTGTGAAACCTTGAGGGAACTTCCAGCATTGAGAATCAATTATTTCTGTTGTCACCCATTTGCTGTCAACATATTTTCAACAAGAAACCTGATTTCAAACACGAGTAGAAAGCACAATAACTGCAATGTCCCCTGCAGTCGATGGCATTAAGGCATTAATCCTGAACCTAACTCAATCAAAGGTCCATCTACATCTATTTTCATAACACTTTTCAAAAACAAGTTTAGAAGTGTTGTAAAATGTGCAACATAATACGCCGCAAGATGTCTTTGCAGATGCGAGTTGATCGCCAGGCCCACATTGATAGGCTAAACTTGTAGTTTATAGTTAGGGTTTTAAAAATATCTTTTGTGACACCATTCGGAGCCACGTTTAATTATACCAGGTGTGTACTGACTCCCGTTTAACAGGAACTCGATGTGATTGGTTAATACTGAGCACAGTCACTGAGAGGGTGTGCAACTAAATGTGTTTAATTTTGCTCCTCCATTCAAAAATATTTCTTATTTTTTAATTAATTTGTACAGTTGATGGTCATATTGATGGTGGGGAAAAGTGTTGAAATTATTATTTTTTAATTAAAATGTGACATTCGAACAAGGGTAGTGTCACTGATGGTGTAGTGGTACACTCGCCCGAGTTGTGTGCGGGCAGCGTGGGTTCAGTTCCCACTCAGTGATGGTGTCTATGTCTGCCCTGTGACTGGCTGGCGACCAGTTCAGGTTGTAGTGCGCCTTTCGCCCAGAGTCAGCTGGGATAGGCTCCAGCACCCTCCCATGACCCTGTACAGGATAAGCGGTGTGGGTAATGACACACATTCGAACAAGGGTGTGTAGACTTTTTTATATCCCCTCTAATGAAGGTTAGCGATTATATCACAAGTGTGTGTGGGGGCGGGTAAGAGGCCACGCCGTACCATAAAGGAAGTGAAATGTTTTTTGAACATCTAACCCTCACCACACCTCAACTAAGCTCCTGTCCACCGTATACTATTTTCTCCCGATGTGCTTTCAACTCTAGTTCAGCCCCTCCCTCTCGAGGCATTGTTAATGGAAAGAATCCTTGACCTTCTCCAGCAATGGAACACTTTGGCACTGATTAAAACCTCTAAGAGAGGGACGGACAGTGTGATGGGAGTGAATTATTTGTCAGTCCTTCTTAATATTTCATCAGTCCAGTAAGCAGGAAAAACATGAACGCTTTTAAACGAGAACCTCATCACAATGCATTTCTTGCTATAAAGTGATGAAGTTTAGAGGTGACGCAATCGATAAACCCGCACTGAATCTACTGCATTAAGACATAAACGGCATCATACAATAAACTTGATCAGCTAGATCAAATGCCAACCGCATGATAGCGGTGGCGCTGCAGCATGATTTCTCTCTATCTCACTCATCTCTTTTGACCTTTTGAAGGTGACCTTGTGAGTCCTAAAAGGTGCGTTGGAAGAAATGCATCATTAATGACTAGAATTAATAAATAATGCATGTTAAATTAAGTGAAATTGAATAATATGCTGCACCCCTGATGATCGCTCATGGCACACGTAGGGTGCCACATCAGCCTGCGTGGGAATAATTGCTTTAGGGTACTAAAAGTTCAGTGTCACCTGGAATGCAAAAATAGAAATGTGTGATTAAATGTGGTAATTAATATAAGTCCCAACTCTCGAACAAAATAAGACTCCTATTAAGAGTCAGCCCTTTTGGGTAATTTGTGTCCCGCCACCGGAAAGATGACAGAGGTCTTGATTTTTTAGTTGAGGCTTGGCATTTCCCAGTTTGGGAGACTTTTCTCCTCCCAAATATTTGCAAGTTTTAATTATATACAATGTATAGGCAATTATTATGTCTCGCTTGGGACAGCAGCTGCAAAGACTGATTGGAATTGTTGATCGAGTGACTAAATGAAGCGATAGGAACCGCGTAATTTGGATGATTTTGAATTGCGTCAAAGTTAGACTCAAACAAAAAAATGCACACTTGTTGAAACTTGCAACTAAGACAATTTGTTTTTCTAGCTTCTTTGTTTGCTGAGCAGGAGATTGCTTTTGCTGACCCGCCACTGGAATCACAATTCTGTATGTCGCTGTAAGGGGATCTGGAAGGACAACTGCATTACTCTTCTTTATTGCTGACTGGTTATTTGCCTCAAATGAAGGTTATCTTCCAAATAAATGTTTATGCCTGTTATCGGACCCAAAACCTTTCTTAGCCACACTTGAGTTGTTCTGTTTGTGTCGTGCCTTTAAGTCCAGAAACAAGTGACTTCATGAAATATCTGAATTTCGTAGACAATAACCACTGTACATCCTGTTCAATGTTCTAAATTTGTTTTCCAGTTTGATCAAAACACACACACACACACACGCACACACAGATGCACACCTGCTTTAGGATCCCAGCAGCCATTTCATGTCCACAGTCAAAGATGATGTGAAACTCCTTCCCTCTCTTCATCTCCTTTAACAGCGGTTTGGCATCTTTGGTCTCTGCAGGAAGCTGCCGGATCTTTAATCGAATGTTGTACCGCGATGGGGCCTTTATAAGTTCTTGCAATCGAATTAGACCTTGCAAAACAGCAGAAAAAAATATCATTTTAAGTAGTCTCATGGCAAACAATGTACGCGGTAAATGGCTTGTAATAAAGTAAGGTGGTAAAAAAATTATTTGGGTTTACAAAAGAAGAGTCTGTGTTGACGAGTAGTGACAGTGTCTAAAACACATACCTTAATTTAAGGTCTGTATTTCACCCAGCATGAATATTTCATACCTAAGTGCATATTATAGGGTCGCCAGAGATTCTCCTCAGCAAAAAGCAGATATGATAAATATTCTTGTGGAGGAATTGTCCTACAAGCCTTGATGTACAAAAACACTGCTTCTTTTTACCGTATCAACAGCCACAAAAATGTTACACTGGCTATGAAAGCTGGCGCATGATGTTAAAAAAAAAAAAGAATGAGTCACAGTCCTAAAGGTTTCCAGGGTCAATGTTGAAAGTGGGGAGAAGTTAAAACCAACTGCTGCCCTCCGGATTTCAGATTCTTCCAGTTTGTTGTGTAGGATTTGTTGGTTAATTGTATTGAAGGCTTTTTTAAGATCAACAAAATTACCAGCAGGGTATGTTTTATTGTTGTCAACGTGGTCATATTCGCCAGTTTTGTGATTCAGTTTTGTCTCAGATAGTTACTGAGTGCAAGGCAATGAGACGATGAGGCGCAGCAGGATGGTCATTATAGGCTGTTTTTGTGCACGACAACAGAATAACCTGGTCATAATTAACTATTAATAATTATTAATGAAATTTTCAGTTGAATGCTCTCCAATCAAGGAGAATCAGTTAACGATATCACTCTTGTGTCAGTGTCTTGGGACCCGTTTTGAGCCTGGGTGTACCCAACCTGCCATGCTACCTCCATCCGCTACTTGCAATCAAGCTCATCTGTGAAAGAGGCCAAAGCGAACACAGAAAAGCATCACAAAGATACAAAAGTTTGGTAAGGTCAGTGGATCACAGTCTTTATGGAGTTCTGAGGTCAAGCAAAGGGTTTGCGACTTACAAGTACAAAGTCTTAAGTCTGATTCAAAGATGGGTATTCCGTCCCAGACGGTGGACAGAGGACGAGAATTTTTTTTAAAAAGGACGGACTAATTAAGGACGCAAGTCGGTTTTTGTCCGTCCCTGTAATCGGGTCAAGTATTGTAGGGATGGAATTAAAATATTTGCACTTGAAGTAGAATGAAATCTTGCAATGCAATTGCATTAAGTCGGCCTTTAACTGAGAGTTCAACTGAGAGAGCGCGACCGACCGAACGAGCAAGAGACAGAGCCAGACTTGAAGACAGCAAGCGAGAGAAGAAGACTGTGTGAAGAAGCAATTTCAAGCAAAAATAAGCATTTTAAGTTGAGCAAATTGATGAAGTCTAATAAAAATAACCATCTCTACAGTGCTACCTCAGAGTCCAAGCACATCTGTGAATTTGCCTCACTTGAAAACAAGTGTCTGAGAAAGGTTGGAGTATACTGTGTAACCTTAGCTGCGTTTGGCATTGTGTGGGGAAAGAAAGCATCTATCGGCGATTATAATATGGATAATACCCCATTTTCCAAAGTGACTAATGAATGCACAAATCACTTTCTAAGCCGAAATTTAGCTATTTTGGCTTTTATTCAGGTGTGTTTTGTGGTTCGGAAATTATAGTAAATGGATGTGATAAGGAAATTATCCAGCAAATGACCTTCAGTTATGCCCTTTAATCTGTTTCAAGTTTAAATTTTGCTTGCCCAAAAGCATTGGGTTTTGTCAGAAATAATGCAATCTATCTAGTTAGATACCGTATGATGTGCATCCGATACCGATGCACATTTGGGTAAATACAAGCTGACTTTTCTTGTCTGTTCTTTGTTTCTTGTCCCTTTTGATGCGAATTTCTGCCATGTGCCATCTGACCTTGCTTCAGCAGCTCGCTTTTTGCGTTAGAGTAAAAAAAAAAAAAAAAGCTAGAATTCTGTACATAACAAAATAAATAGCTTTAATAGTGTGAGGTGGCTTGATTGCAATTGATCAAATTCACCTCTTGCAGAAACCTAACTTTCACCAACATACACAAAAAGTATTTTTATAATGTTGAATCGGTTATTTTCACAAAATAATAACATCCAAGAATGGTTTATACAACTACATAAAATTGTACTGAAAGTTAACCTATGTCCACTTCTATGAATGAGGTAGCAATAAATATCACAGTGAGCCCTAGTTTCTCACCGTCGTTAAACCTGTGAGCAAATTCAAGATCAAGCACCAGCAGCAAGTCACACAGTGCGACACGGAAACAAACATTAAAAGAAGTTGCAATTTAACAGGGTTAGTGTTATTGACAAAGGTGCGATATAAATCCATGCAATAAAACAAGAGCAGATTGTAGAGCGCAGACCTCTGCCAAGTCCAAGTACTAACGGTAGATCACAGAAAATATTTCGACCACAAAACGTGTACAGTTTTATGGAAAATGATTGTAATATTTTGGTGGTATTTAATATGTGTATTATTATTATTATTATTATTTGTTTTTTTCCAAATGGATGATGTGCAGTTATTCAATGTATCCCAACTTGATAGAAGTTAAGCGGCAAATAGAGTTGACTCACACTCAAATGTAAGACCTAATGCACGTTACGTAATAGGTTGGGACCTACATGGGCCATGTTTTACGAAGTTACATACAATAAATGCAGCTAAAAACAACTTCTGTCTTTGCACTTGACGAAGGTATTATTAAAGTTCATCCAAAGAACACATCACAGTTGAAGTCGGGTTGATATTGTGGGTTGTCAGTGAGGCTTTTACCAAACAGACTGTTTAGTGGTAATGAAACATAAAATTGAACTAGGAATGCTGTTGTGGACAAACTTCAAATGGTTCTCTAACTTTTGTCAAATTCTCTATTCAGTATATTTGCAATTATCTCTGCTTGTTTGAAATCTGTATCAAGGGGTCATAAGCACTGATTGTATCCACCAATCCGGACGTCAGGGCCTGACCACGTAATCAGCTACACGATTAAATCAACCAATTTTATGCATTATATATATTTTTTATTAATTGGCCGATTAATCAGTAATGCGTATATTATTCTTCCAAAAATCAACTTCCCCCAAAAAATCTGTCAGTTGTGCCCTACCAGAAACATTTTTAATAGGCCCAAATACACTACAGTGAATTGCAAAAGTATTAATATCAGTCAAAGTTTAATTAAAGGCATAAGGCATAATTATAGGCACACTGTCGTTCTTGAAACAAACCTCCCTGAGGATCACTGAATCAACTTAAAATTGACATGAGCATCAATAAAAAAAAATTATAGAAATCAAGCATTGCTTCAATTTTGTGGTAGAACATCATTTTTTCAAAAAGCAAAAAATTCTGCATTCACTGCAATTGAACTACTTCTGTATCCCTCACTTTAGTCGTGTGCACCTTCTGACAGGTATTTTGGACATACACTGCATGTCTAAGGTCCTTAAAAAGTTGTTTAAAAATAAATCAAACCGCTTCAGAATAGTCTGATGGTTTGCATTAAGCCATTCCTATGTATGGTTAGCAGTGTTTAACAATTTTGTGCTCTATTTGGTTGCTTTGGGTTTAGTATTTAGTTTCAGGTTTTCCTTGAGTTTCTATGTCTGTCTCAGTGAGAAAATTGTGTCCACTTGTGCTTGCCGTCCCACTCCCTAGAATCAACCAATCAGCTCCCTCCAAGCCTTTGTGTCTTGTCCAGGTGTTCCTCATTGTCTCCTCAATTTGTTTGGATTCAGTTCCCTGTCGCCATTGTCACTGCCTGTTGTCGGTTTCTCAGCATGTTTCAGTCTCTGTCATCGTCATTGTAGTAGTTAGGTTTAAGTTATTTTGCCAGCGTTTGTTTTGTTACTTTATCCATGCTGTTTTGTACTTTGGTACTTTAGTTTATCCCTGTGCCTTGTTTGCCATTTTTAATTAAAATTAAATACCCATTTAAGTTACTTCATTCTCATCTCCCTGCTTCCCTGCATTTGAGTCCTCATCCGCCACAATTTGACACACAAAGTGACACTGTTCTTTGAGCAAATGAGACAAAACCAGAGCTTTTTGGACAGTCATGTTTACAGACACAAAAATGGAGCAAACGCGTATATGCTGTGAGGGGGAAGCTCATTTATATTCTGGGACTGCTTGACTGCAACCAGCACAAGGTGTCTTGAATTTGTGCTGGGTACTAAAAAAAAGAAAACTCAAGAATGTCAAGCTATTCTGCAGTACAATTTGCTTTCCAGTATCAGCAAGCTTTGTCTTTTCGTGGGTACTCAAACTCTATCGCAGAACCACTCACAAGAGGTTGCTAAACTAAAAGTACAAACACTGCTTTGTACTGACTTTGTAGTTGTGTAACGCACAACTCACTCACAGCTTTACACTGACTTGCCTTTTCTTAAACCCCTAAATTTAAACCAACAGTACAAGTAGAGAAGTTAAAAAAAAAACATCATTTGATTAATGATTAAAAACTTACCCCTGCCTCGCTTCTCTGCATTTTTCCTTCCTCAACCTCCTAGACAACCTGACACCAATCACCCATCTTCTGTTTGATTTCAGGCTAGCCTCACATTATGGTGTATTTCTACTTATCTTGGTTGCTATGCCCATTTGTAGAAATTATCTTTGAAGTGACGTTAGACGTTAGGACCTGTTGGTTATTTTCAGGCAGCTGGTTACCGAGACGCGTTAGCATACTGTTTGCTTTGTTATGATGCACTTTGCCTACTAATCACTTATTTTCATAAATTCCGACTAGAATTTTAACCGTTGGGTTGCAGGAAATTACGATAAAGACCTTAAGAATGTTATTTTAGGAAAAAAAATGTACAAAATTGACAATATCTACTTTATTCGAGATCTCTAAACAAATCTCGCGACAAACGCCTGATTTTGTGAAAGCACATTTTATATAAATATATATATATGTATATATATATATATATATATATATATATATATATATATATATATGTATATTTGTTGTTTTTTTTTCCTATTTTGGTGGAAAGTGGCATAAATCACGTAGAAGCTGGCAACGTTATGTGTCAATATCTGTTTCCTTTGAAAATAAAACAAGGAATCAACACGGTGTCCGTGTTATGGAGATAGTATATGCTTGCAACAAATCCTATTTCTTAGCCAGAGTTGTGGTATCATAGTCTCTTCTCCCATATGGCCTCTTCAAAAATCTCTTGTCACAGCTGCAATAGCAGCAGTTTTCTCGGAAGTTGTAAGCATGTCATGCCTGGATAGGAGCGCTATAACACATGCTGCTGCCATCTCCGTTTTGCCATTACAACGTTGAACTATTAGACAAGTCCCATTGTGGGTATTGATTTGCTTGTTTGCTCCCTGCTCGGTGGAAAAACTGCTCATACAGAGATGGTTCTACTACTTTTTAATTCCATTTCTGAAAAGATGGTCGTGTTCCGAACAGCCCGGGGTGTGGTTATAGAGTGTGACTGCTGCACTGAATTTGCCCATTAAGCATTACATTATTGAATCTATATCTGACAGGATACAATACGTTATTTGTATTTTACAGAGAAGAAATAAAATATTTTATTTGTAATGATTTTTTTTTTTAAATGGTTCCAATGGGACACATTGTAGTGGAATACAGGAGTGACCACGTCTAATATATAATATCTTGATTGAGTTTAGCATGTTTAATTAAGTAATGTTTAAGAATTTCAACTTGACTCTTGCATCCTTAAATTATTCTGTATGCAGCCCTCACAGAGTAAATGTTTGGACACCTCTGAGCTAAAAGTTTCAATTGAATGCTCCATTGTTTTCACTTCCCTGGACTCGTGAGATCCACGCTCGCAACAAAAGGGAAAAATGGGCTGACCCACGGCATCTTGGAACAAAAAAAAGTGAATGTATCACTGTATATCACTTATCAAATTAATTAAGACTCTCTAATCTCCAATATATATTCAGTTCTTTCCAAAAATGTTGAGAAAAAAAAAATCATCATTTCATTAAATGTTATGTACAACAATTATAGCATTAATTCTCAGACAATGGAAATTGTTTGCCCAGTTCTGCGCAAATGTACAACAAACCTCATGTATGACTAAACAGAACAGAATTATTTGCTGTTTATGTGCAGGATGGCATTGCCTTAAGACATAAATAAAAACAGCAACAACCTAATTTTCAGCCAACTCGAACTTGTTCTTTTAATCAGAACAAGTCCGCATTAAAAAGCATTTTAAGACTCTGAGCCAAGAAATACTCAGTGTGTTGGATCGGGTTCAAGGAAATCTGGCAGCTTGTATCTCAGGCTGGCATCCAACTCTGACCCAGACATATGTTACTGTATGTAGCCTTATTGGCTTACTTCTGACCCTGCCCCGCCGGTTTTGCATATTGCGATCATTGATGATTCATTCAAATCATATCTAAAAAGCACAATGACACAAAATTCTCTGAATTCTTTACAGTTTTCAATGCTGTGTTTTCCTGTTTGCTGGTTCTCTTATGATTATGTTGAGCTAGTTTCTGGATGTGTAAATCTTATTTCATGAGACCATGAATGCGACTGTGCTGAATTGTGACCACCTTTGGCTTCCAAGTAGCTCTAAGGCCAATTTTGATTGATAGCTTGCTGTTTATTTTGTAAATGTATTAATGGACTTTGCCATCTAAATAGTTGGCAGGTTTCTTGAGGTAAAACAGTGGAAAATAATCATTAAATAGCATCATATCGGCCACAATAGACGTCAGCCCACTGAGCAGCTGCCTTGTAAGACAGATGACCAGTCCAGCCTGCGTTTTGTAGAAAAGTGGGTCGCCAGTTGGCGGGAATAGGAAAATGCGGGGGCCAGGGTGACAACGTCACAACCACTGCTTTAGACCATACGGTCCTCCTGCTGTACAGCGTACAGGCGTGGTACTGATATTTTACAACAAAAACGCAATCAAGCAGTTAAAACATAATCAGAGATTCTTCAAAAATATGTAAGCTGCATCGCAATTGATTAAGACTGAAGATGAATATCTGATGAGGCCAAATTTGTGGTATTAAGAAAGGATAACTCACCAGTGCTGTCATCATAAACAACTGTGACTGTCTTCCACTTGAAGAAGTGGACCAAGTCCAGGATTGCTCTGCTCAACGATGAGAAGTCTGGATATAGGCTGACATAGAAGATGTCTTTGTTGTCTGAAACTTGGTGCTTCCACTTGGTCTGGATGTGCGGCACCCCCAGTGCATTACAGATAGACTGGACAGCATTGGCCGAGGAACTGTGAGAAGGACCAAATATAGCTGCCACTCCGAGGGAAAGCTGGTCACAGGCTGGAGCAAAGGGAGAAATGCAATAGTAAGAATACTGACGTACTCAAAATGAGGATGCACATTGTAATAGTACAGTGCATAAAGACAAACAGCAGACTGTATTATGAGATTATTTCCTTTGAGTAAGATCTACGGCAATCTGATTGAATCAATTGAAATTGGTTGATATTTTGCGGAGAATGTCGGATAAAATAATCATTGTGGTCTGTGGACGACACAGTCATCTTCCAATTCAAGGAAAAAAGGAGCGGACGTAGGCTACTTGGCTGAGCTGTTAAGTAAGTGTATGGACTTGTTAACAGCTGTAGAACCAAGATAGTAGTTTTAGAATGCCGATGTTCATAGATTTTTTTTTCCATTAATATTAGCGAAGGAGATGTTGGAGGGCTTAAATTATTATTAATTTTATTATTGTTATTTTCCAGTGTATTTTCACTAGAGCAGGGGTTGATTGTACTGTAGAGTAAACATGCAAGGTGTTTGAATAGATGTATTGTCCCATCTTCTGCTCAAATCAGTGGTTGTGTATCTCTTTTTTTCTTTTTCAAACCTTTTGATCTCTGATCGACCCCAAAAAACCCTGATCATTTAAAGCCCACTTTTAAGGTACCTGTAGAACTCGGTGTTGACTCAACTGAGCTGCTCGACCATTTCCAGTCACACTTGATTGGTCATGCTTGGTCTGGCGAAAACAAACCCGAATGGGATTGCTCTGCTAGTGTGGTTCATTTGTTTGAACGCCATTATCAAATCCTCAGTGTGCTCCAAATAAGCAGACCAAGACCACTTGGAGAGGTGGTCTCCGTTCACATGCAAGCAAACTCAAACTTGATCTGTAGTGGATGACTTCTGGAAAACTGTGTCATTGAGGTCCTTTGTACCTGCGATTAACTGAGGAGAACTCAAGCAAAATGTTTCCCCCTAAACCTCGCCATCTGATAATAACAGTATTTTATATGACGAAGTCAACTCAGTCACTCAGACAAAATATAATGACCTGTAATTGCTAAGAGACTTAAATTGCCCACTTGGCGCACATGCAAAACTGATTTTATTGGGCAGCGCTGTGGGACAAACACGTTTTTGAATTACTACCGCCGAGTCATTACCTGGAAACAATCAATTATACCTGTTTATATTTGAAGCACTTAGCCATGTTCTCCTGGTGCATTTTAAATTCAAAAGACAAGACATAAGACTTTGACTAGACATATGAAATCGTCATCAGCACACTTATATACATGCATAGCCGCACACACACATACTTTGTACATCCATATGTACAGGCTCGATAATAAAAATCATACAATACCTTTCCTGGAGGCCTCAAAGCTGTCATAGATGTTTATCCTTTGGATGTCATAGGTAAGAGTGGTGTTTGGCAGTAGAGTTCGGTTTCTGTTGATTGTGTTTAAAGCAAATTTGAAGGCGAGTTCTTCAGCACCTGATGGGCCGCTTTCAACGGACTCAAAAATCCCTCCTGTCAAAGACATGACATTTTTTTTTCATCAGACAACATTGACAGCATGGAGCCTTCAGGTGGTATGGAGTGATTGGAGAGTGACACAAAGGTTACATAATGTTGGCAACTTGAAAATGTTACTGATTAAGTGGAACAACTGTTCTATAATATAGTAACGTATGTTTCAGACTATAAAGCGGGGCTTAAAATCCTCTCGGAAGTGGAATGATGTTTGACGCATTTGCTGTACTGGTTTGTTGCCCTTAATGTATGGTAATGCATTTTATAACCCAGTTTTGGCTATGAATGAATATTTTCCAAAATAGACCTACCAAGAATATGGTAACAGTAACAACAATGACATAATACAAAAACACTTTCAAAATCATTTTGCTGGTACATGTGATTGTGAAAAAGACAGATATTAATGTGGATTATACTTAATGCATCAAAGCAAAATATGGACTAAATAACATTTATGTGAAGCTACAATCAAAGTGGTCATAACTATTTATAGATAAATCTTTAGTTTATATTCTCTAAGACTGTAACCGTAATAATGATATGAAAATAACCAGTCTAACCCAATGGTATCAAACATATGGCCGGCAGGCCAAATCCTGCCCGAAAGCAGGTGTAATTGCCCTGTAAAACATTTGTTAACGTATAAAAATAAGACCGGCCCGAATGAATAAACAATCGACCCAAATTTGCCAAATGGCCGTAGTGAGAAAGTAATAAAAAAGACTGAACCTACTTTACTGCTCTTTTACCAAATGATTTGAATTGTGTGGTAAATTTCAGAGTAATCAACGCGTAAATCTTATATTTAAGATGCTTAACTTGATATTTACAGACAATGCTCAGTTGAGCAATGCTAATTGTATAAGAAATTGGCCTAGATGTCACTAGTTAACATACAGGCTTATTTAAATGTGTTGCACCACACAATGCATTCTGAGAACCATGGATGTGAAAATTAGGTAGGCATGACATCACTGGGCCTACAGCAACATTAAATCTCATACGGGCAAAGTGTTGCCGCCTTCCATGTTTGTGAAAATCACTAAAACGTCAAAAACAAGTTATTTCAATGCATATGCATTGCCTTTGATGGCTGGGCACCAACGTCTGTGAGGTGGGCTGCTACTTATGCCAGTTAAAGCGCTCTTCAATTTTTAACAAGGTAATTGTTTGTTGATTGCTGAAGTCACAGAAAGTTGGTAACTGCACTAGCGTTCACATTAGCATTGAGTTTCCTCGTAAATGCCATTGATCGCTGCAAAGATATTCACAATGGGTGAGGATCGCAATCTGGGCCTGCACTGGTCTAACCTGTAATATAATCAATGGACAGTAGTTCACATAGAATCAACATCAACACCACCACCACCTTCATACTTCATATTGAAATAAGAAGATGCCACATTTCAAACCTTGCAAATCTTTTATTCTAATTGACTTATTCCGCTGTCATAATGATGCTCATTTACATTTCAAATGCGTGTCTAACTGTACAGCAACACTACAAATAACACCCTCCTTCTCCTGAGTTGGGTCATGGGGCAGCTGCCCAAGGAGCCTAGACTTCCATGTTTTCAACCACTTCATTCAACTCTTCCAGGTGGTTACCGAAACTCTAGCCAGTCAACCAGAACTCACAATGGAGATGCTTGGGTGGATAAGAGTGTAGTCATGTGTGTGAGGGTGGAGAATCCGGGACTGTGTATATCACCGCACTTCTTTGTGGGGAGTCAGTGTTGAGGTTGAAGGGTGGGCCCCTATTTTGACGGTTTTTTATTTATTTATTTATTTTTTAATTTGTGGGCATTTGTTGAGAACAGCCCAATATGCCTGTATAATGTTTGAGTAGTCTTTATCTAGCACAGTTTATAGGGTATTGAAATCTGGGGGAAAACCCTTTTAAATCCACATGATTGAAATCCCCTGCTACTATGTGTACTGACTCTGGATATTGATTGAGTTGGGTGCTAATGGCATTGTATTATGTAGAAGGCTTAAGGGCAAGTTGCCTGTAGCGATTAACAGATTGTGTGTTCTTTTGACAACAGGTGAACTGGTGGAGACCGCTGCTTAGGTTTTGCACTTCAGTGTTGATTTTCACCATCAAACATGTGGTAAACAGTAAAACGCCAAATGACGTTTGAAGCGATGTAACTGGAAATGTTAGTGGAAGAAAACCAAACATTTGAACGATGCAGAAAAGCCAGCAAATGCAGGCATACTGTGGTTGATTTAACTCGGCTTGAGTGCCCATCTTGCATAACAACGTATTTAACTAATTATTTAAACTACCACCCTAAAAACTAGAGAGGCAATTTTTTTGGTCCTAGTCCAGTCAAAGAGGATCTCAAATCAATCCCATGCCAGGCATGAGACAGAAGGCCTTGATTTAGATCTGTCAACAGCAAGTCCAGCAACAAAAGCCAAACAAAACAGCGAAGATTCGAATAGCCGAACCTTCAGTCACTTCAGTCAGATTCTCAACACATGTGCCATGAAACGGTGTGCCATGAGAGCTCACCCGATGTGCCGCGAAAAATTAACCAATGTCAAGTATTTTTATAAAAAATGTCTTATTTTCTAATATTTTTGTTAATTTATGTATGCCAACCATGTATGTGTTCTTCCACTAATTGACAGCAGGTACATAATCAACCTATAAATGCACTTTTTGTTTGCTAAATGATGTGCAATGATTTTTTTCTCAGGTGTGAAATGTGTCTTTGTTCTATAAAGGTTGAGAAACACTGCCTTAGAGAACTGCGCTAAATCAACAGGCAGTCTCACACAGTCTCATATTACAAGTCAGACGTGGGCAATTAATTTTCTCGAAGCTGCCATGTGAAAAAAAATGAAACGGTTTGAGGGCCACACTAACATGCTGACTCAATTGCATTAAATATGAATTTAAAGACTTTTTCTCTTTTATACAACAGTAAATTGTATTGCCACGATTGTAAAATGATCAGCTCATCCGCAAGCTCTGCAGGAGGGAGATTGAATCATTTGAATCATGTATGTTACAGCAGGGAGATATGGAAAACATGCAGGAAAGTGGCCCCCGAGGATCCGAGTTTGAGACAACTGGTCTAACCAGACATCCGAGCGACCTCATCTGGCACCTCAAAAAACGGAGGAGCACCGGCTCTACACTGAGCCCCTCACAGATAACTGTGCTTCTCACCCTAAGGAGAGCAAAGCAAACTCATTTTACTCAGTCATCTTGTTCTTTCAGTAACAATCCACTGTTCATGACAATCGATTAATTAAAAATGAATTACTTGGAAAATAATAATTTCATTCAACCCGCAAAAGACCAAAATTAATAAATAGTAAATACTATACTATGTATGGAGGTAAGATGTATGGCATTATTATACAATGTAACAAATACTAGATGGAGGCGGACCTACTAAATTATTTAATTAGTACTTATTATGGATGATAAAACCTACCAGAGCAATTTATTAATTACATGGGATTATCAAGAGATTCATAATGGAGCACTTGAGTTCACTGTAAAAAGTGTTAATTATTCTCTACTACACTTGGTTTCCGCTGGAAAATGATACTATGCATAACTGTGCATCTTCATTTAGCCATGCTATTATAATCCATAATTCTAGAGTAGGGGTGGGCAGACTTTTTGATTGGCGGGCCACAATGGGTTCTAAAATTTGACAGAGGGGCCGGACCAGGAGCAGATGGATGGAATGTTTTGGTAACCTCACCACATCGGAGACAATAAATACATTTAATTTTAAATGAAAGTGAACCAAAGCATTACAACAATATATATGTCTTTGAAAAACCACAATATTTAAAAAATAAAACATTAACAAGGTTTATTCATTAAATTATTTTCAAGTTCGGCAGGCCGGATTAAAACGCTTAACAAGGCCGCATGTGGCCCCGGCGCCTTAGTTTGCCCACGCCTGTTCTAGAGAATGCTTGAATTTAAAAGTTTACTGCATTTATCCAAAACAGGATAAGCATCTTGAAGTCATTTTATAATTACGTGAATGAAAACAAACAGGCATACATTGATTCAATCACACACTTGGAGAACATGGGCATGCTGCATGTGAAAGCCTGAAACTGTGCCAGAGATGCAAAACGGCTTGTTTTTGAAACAACAATGCCGTTGTTGTTGTTGCATGGTGCCTTACAAAAAATAGTCTCTATTCATCTTCTGTTCAATAAAGCCTGGTCCCAAAACTACATATTCCACACGGAGATAGTTAAAATGCATAAGTGTATTCCAGTGACATTCACTGTAGTTTTACACAGTCAATAGAAAACTGAAAAATAATGGCTTCAGTATAAGGCACACGGAATGGAAAAGTGTGTTTAACACATGGACCCCCACAGCTACAGCCCTCCAGTGACTACTCCTGGCAGCCAGCAAATGAATTGACAAAGATAAGGCCTGAGGAGTTGGGGGGGCGGTGGTGTGCTTGGGTTTTTAGATCAATGTACTCTGACTGACCTGTGATTCAATCAATGGAGACCATAGGGAGCTGTAGAGAGCATCAGTGAGGGATTGAAGTGTTTTGTTTGGGTTAACCCTTGGCCTGCACCCGCTGACTTGATCTCAGTCAACAGGAGCTCAGGCGTTTTTTCCCCCTCCAACAACAAACATTGAACCTCGACTGCAGGACCATCCTCTAGAATTGATATCATCCAATCTGTCCTGTGGCGCAATCCCCTTGAGCACGAATGTCTACATTGTCTCATTGGGATGATTTCAACTGTTGACTTCCTCTTGCTCCCAAGGTTTGCGCCACGCAGCTGAAAGCCAGCATTTAAATAAAGATACCACTGACGAGTTACACTGTACCTTGATTTTAATTTGTATTCATCTCATGGGGGGTTCTATTTTGCATATCATAATGAGCCTGGAGGAATGAATAAATATCAGCTAAAGTGCTTGCACTGCAATGGGAAAGATGTGCCGTAGAATTCCCTTGGTCTCACTTGAGAACCATTGTTTGCCCACAGAGCATCTCTTCACCTCATCAAAAGAAGCTGTCCACCGCGGTGAGATTCGGTGGTGATGGTCTACAGATTTATCGCAGTTGTTTTCCTGATTTAAAACGTACCCAAAGAAACATTACATTTGTAATGTTTTGCCATCATTGACCTCGAATGGCACTCACTAAGCTTAACATCCCAGTTCTGTTTTAAAAAATTTATTGTGAGACACGTTTTTGACAGCGCTATCGATTTTGACACAAAAGACAAAGGTTTTCTCAGAAAATGAGTCTTTGATTTAGCAGAGCTCAGGAGAGAGAAAACTAAAGACAAGCGCCACTTATGTGTCTCCAGAAACAAACAGTAAATATTCTCTTTTATGATGACATTTTTCAGTTACAGCAATTGTACCACACAAGTCCCATTCATATAACTTAGCTTGACTTTGCAAACTAAAGCCTATTTACTAGTTATGAATAATTAGCCAAACAGTTAAAAGAAAAATCTGGATCAACTGTAGGATTTCTTGACTATATGGGTAATGAGTCAATCATTTCTTTACTGAACAATAATGGGTGGTGGCCAGTAAGCTTCAAACCAATGAGCCCAGCAGATGATCTTATATTATTATTATCCACGTTGTTCAATATACAGAATGTAGAATATCTACTTCCTCCCTGTATTTCTGCCTATTACTCTGTTTCAGACAATCTTATTTTTCTCACCTGGTGAGCTCTACGGCGCCACCAACTATGGAAAAAAGTCAAGTGGGTTTAAATTGACCATCCCTGGCAAACCTCAGACACTCAGATAAGATGTATTACATTCATGGTTGTTGTAATCCGTTACATATTTCAATGTAGATTTTTGTGAATGTAGATAGCTTATGTGGACTAGTAGTCAACAGTAGTAGTTAATAGATAATTGGGATTTTATTGAAGCGCCCTGGAAGCGCTATCTAGCTTACTTATTCATTTGGCTGTACTAAACCAGATTTTGAATACAATACATTGTGACGTCTTTCAAGTTTCACGTGAGCCATTATGACAGAGAACTCATGTTTATTTGCAATAAAGCACACACTTTATGGACGTTGTGACATGCTGAGACTATGAAAACTCTCACTCTCTTTCTCTCTGCCACTCATTGCAACACTTGTGATCAGTGGTGCATTGATGAACTCGTAAATTCAACTACTCTAAGTAACATGACGCGTTTGTCACAACCTCTCCGTTCCATGGTAACACTTAACAATAAAGAGCCATAATTCATACCATTCATTACGATATGCAATACAATATAGTACTTCTGTATTTATATAGCGCTTTTACAACAGCTGCAGCTGTAACATAACACTTTAGAGAACATATAAAAGCATAAACAATAATAAAGATCAGATAACACAAAAACATAAAACATTGTCAAAATACTGCATTTTTTGTTCTAACCGTGAATGTTATTTTTTTTCTTTGTCTCAGGGTGCATACCACATTGTGATTTTGTTGATCAATTTGACCGACTATCCCAGCTATCTTTGGGCAGTAGGTGGGGGACACCCTGAACTGATTGCCAGCCAATTGCAGGGCACACAGAGACGAACAGCCATCCGCTCTCACAATCACACCTAGGGGCAATTTAGAGTGTTCAAACGGCCTGCCGTGCATGTTTTTGGAATGTGGGCGGAAAGCGGAGTACCCGGAGGAAACCCACGCAAGCACGGGGAGAACATGCAAACTCCACACAGGATGGCCGGAGCCGGGATCGAACCCACGCCCGATGCAGTCTCTCACTGTGAGGGCATCGTGCTAACCTGTCGTCCACCGTGCCGCTCTTGAAGAATCTAAATTGCCGGTAAATTGGAATGCAAGTATAAAACCTTGTTTGTCTGAGTGCTGTGATTGGACAGCGTGTACCCCGACTCTCTCTTAAAGTCACCCGCGATATAGAAAAGTGATCCATGGATGAATTTATCATTCTTTATTATAAGCTACTTTCAATCCGCATATAAACCATGCTTCCATGTTGTTTTCAATCTCCCTCACCTATCAAAAATATCAAATCACAATGAAAACAAATCAAAACATTAATTTCCACTACAGAACTTGCTTAAAACGTAAAGATCATGTTATCTATGATTAAGTGAAATAATTATATTGTTTGTTATTCATCACAGGTGGCATATAATCATATTCAGACAAATATTTTTGCAAATTTCCATTCACAAAAACTCAGAAGAGTTGACTTCATATTTGCACTGCTTTAGCGCGTTTTCATTGTTGATTGACGTTTTTTTTTGTTTCTTTTTTTTTTTCAGCCAGCTACAGCATGATCAGATGTAGAGAGTAGTATTTTGTTTCTCTTTAAATACGTTGAAATCTTGCACAAGGCGTAATTGTTTGGAAGCGCAATGGCATTATTTTTTAATGGTCTGTTTGTGCAGAACAGTTTGTACCTTTTCATGCAAGATCAACAGCAGAAGGCTGTATACTTCGGGGAGCTGTATGTAGCAGTTGATGGAGATTTAGAGGGAAAAGACTGAAGACGCTTCTACAAAGTGAGCCACTTGAGAATTGCAGCTCGGCTGTTGTATTTATTCATCTGTTTTTTATACTCCATTTTCGCTCTCTATTCATTCATTTCTGCTTCTATTTCATCTGACATACTATGAGTACAGATTATGGCTGCAAATATAAGTAGGTAATGAGTAATTTCCTTTTATTTCCAATAATGGAGAATCTTGGGAGCAAATCCACTCAGCACATTCCATAAATGTCAGTGCTTCTCAGCTTTGTGACAGAGGCATAAAATGTCGCCCTCTTTCCCCAGTCAGCGCCTCTGAACTACTCACATCTGGAAATGTCAATGGACATTGCACAGCGGGAGGGAACACATTCTTGGGTGGCAGAAAGCAAACTCACACTTGCTGTACAGATCTATAATGGCCTAGTCAGAGATGGAAATATCCACAAAAAACGTGTGAACCAAGATTGAAGTAATGTAAAGAGTTTGTCAACCGATTAGACCATGTTGAAGACTTTTTTTTGTGTTGTTAGAGAATTAATTACAGTTAAGGTTTACGGTCAGACCATGATGAACGTGGAGGAATATAGATTTGTATCTAATGACTTTCAAATGATATGAGCATTGAGGAGATAATGGTAAAAGTGTTTGCAAATAAAAAAAATCTTAATTTTTATTATATTTTATTTTTGTTATAGTTGATCGAAAGGCAGTTAGATTGTGTGCGTCAACAGTACACGGGAGGAAATGAAAGCACAAATGCCAAGATAAAATTCAGAGACATGAAATAGTTTAGATTTCTTTTCTTTACACTGGTTCTGCTTGGAATTTATTCTATCAAAGGTTTTTTTTTTTTTTTTTGGTGGTCCGCTGCGTCTGGTCTCCTGTGCTTAATACTTAATGATACTCATATAGGTTGTGTGTCTACAACTGTGGTGAATTGGAGTTGTGTTATTTGTGCCGTGCTTCCCATCTTTTCTCTAGCTGGCCATCTTTCTTCACATTTCTGTTGACAAAAAAGCCTTTTTGACCCTGTATTGACTGTCGAAGTCTCATTGAGAAAACTGTTGTCCGTCTCATGAAGACCCTCTTTCAAACACTTCTGTGATCCCACTGTTTGATTCGAGGAACACTTACTGTCTGATCTGCGTTTGTGAAGGTGATGAAGGGAAATTTTATCATTTGGAGTATTCGATGATGCCGTTCGACCTGACTGATGCCCCTGTTGCTTCGAAGCTCTCGTAAATGTTATATTTAGGGATGTATTGAACGATTTTTCTTGCTTATTTAGTTGACTGCAATCTTTTCCCAGACAAGTTAGCTGCATAGTCAGCTTGTACGGCTTGTTATTCAAAATTGTCTTTAATTAACGGTTAACTAACTGTCTTCTATCGTAGAGGGTTAAGTAATTTTAGCAATTGTTTAAAATAAAAGAAAGAAGCAGGAGGAAAAGATGAAAGTAGTCACATTCCTGGGTGGAGTAAATGCAAGTGGTCAACATGGAGTGTTTAACTCATTCACTGCCAATGACGGCTATAGACGTCAAAAATCATTTTTTTTACTTGACTGGGAGTGAATGAGTTAATCATGTTATAAACATAAGTTTATATTTACCATCACTTTGTCCGGTGAATGTGTTGTAGTGTACATAATTGTCTTCTTCACAGTCAAAAGATTTTTGGTTCTTTTCTCATGTTGGGCTACTCTTTGTAGCACAGGCACACGCTTGAGGGACTTTTCTGTGGGTACTACCGTTTCCACTCACATTCCAGAAACATGTATGCTAGGTAAATTGGAAACTGAACTACCGATTGGTGTGAATGTGAGTGAGAATGGTTGTTTGTCTCTCCATGCTAATCTGAAATGTGCCCCACCTTCTCACAGCTAGATGGATGTAGATTTATATAACACCACGGCTAAAGGGAGCAAAACGAAGCCTTTTTTTATGTCAAGTATTTATTACCATGGAGGCTTTAATCTGAGTATCTTGTGTTTCCAACTGTGTGTTTCTGCAGCCTGCCAATTCTTGTACTGTACAAAATTTGAAAATGACTGCCTTCCCACTGAGAGTCAGGTGTTAAGACGGCATTACCGAGCATTACGCCTTGCAATAGCTCAAGTTATTGTTGTTAAATCTCTGGATGCAGGTGTGAGGCTTGAGTCACTTATTGAGGGTAATTTCCCTTCAGTCTACGGGAAAATACACTTTGCAAGTATTATCATTTGCTAAAGCGTAACATGCTCACATCTTAATCAACGCACACAATGTTTACGCCTTTTCTTCTTTTAAAATCAGCTTTGCTTTGGAACGAAGTAGAGGCTTATTGATTTTCCGTTCTGAGGCAAGTGTGTGATAATATCTTAAGTAATGGTTGAAAATTAGGAAAATGAAGGGTCGGGCAAATTCCTTCAAAGGTGATATTCCTTCGCTGCTGCAACATGACCTCGCTGATGTGACATAATCACGGTCCATTTAAAGGATCAGCCATGCTACTGATAAGATTAATAGTTAATTGGTTTATGAAATGAGAAAAGAGGAGCAAATGATCACCCTTTTACACAAACACAACTTTCTTTCCCCATCCATTATTCAGTTTAATTAAGTTTTATTGTTCCTGATGGCTATGAAGCAGAGCCGTCGATAAAGTCTCACAGCGGTAATGGGATCAATAGTGGATCTTTACTACTCTGAATAAAGGGTTTGTAGGTCACAGGAGTCTTAGACTTTACAAGCCCTTATTTCTATCCTGCTATCCTCAAGCCAGTTTTCAGCGTAAATGCTCACCACTGTAATGTGATACAGATTTGCCCAACTGATTCGGAATGTCTATAAATTCATCCATTCGTAGAGTTCGCCACAAGCTATACGGTAATCCTGTGCATGTAAGCCGCAGGAAGGAGAGCAATATGGGAGCTGAAAGAAAATTATATTTTGCATTAGTGTTCGCATATTTATTACCCAGGCCTCGATTCAATGACCCGTAGACAACATATTTGATACATTTACATTTTTCTCTTTTCAGCGGCCTCATTTACCGCTCTCAAGGTCATCCAGCAAGTACATTCATGGAGAGTGCATGAATAAAAGCAGGAAAGACATTCTGGTATACACAGGAATACTTGAATTTTGACATTTTACTTGCTTTCATAAGTCTCTTCATGGACGTGTGTGGGCAATATTTGTTTATTTTTTTCCAAAGGTTTCAACTACAAATCATACATTTAGAAAGTCTGGTATCAATAACACTCGTTCATCCATAATAAAATGCATTTCATTTTCAAACTTTTAACAATCAACAAATGAAATTGATCCCACAAAATGATCCCATGTTGGCTGCACAGCAATCAGTAATGTGAACCATTGCTATACCAATGGCCCAGATATATAAAATCAAATAATTCTACCCACTAGAGAAGCATTTTCTTCCATTCATACCTATCTTAATGTGTTATAACTTGGAATCACAGGAAAATTAAACTCATACACCGATGTATCCTTTTTGTTGTGTACCACACATATAACCCGATCACACAAATGCAGATTTTCCACGATTGAGGTACTCTAAGAGTGCAACACTTGATCTGCAGGGACGAAGCCTTTCTCGAGGGTACCCCCAAAAAATGTTTAATCGGTGTCCTCCGACTCCATAGGCCAAGTCTTGACATAACGAGCTACTGCCGCCCCATTACCTGTTAACATCACCAGACTGAATCACGGGGCAAAAGACAGGTCTCCCTTCGACTACTTTAAGGCATCTGTCATGACAAGCACATCCCAACTTCTCCTGGATGAATAAGTAGTCACTTCCAGTCACCAAAAATATGTTTCCACATTGCCACCCACATCTCAACGCTTTCCTCCATTCCCAACAATCGACACTCCCCTGCTGTCACCATCCATCTTTCATCCTGAATACGGCACTGCAAAACCGAGCGAAAAGGGAAGCATTCAGGGGATGTTATGTGACTCTGCGTGTGTGTCAAAGTAAGAGTAAAATTGTAAGAGGGAAGCGCCCAAGGCACAAATGTTGAGATAATGGTTTCATTTGGAGAGATTGTGATGAGGCACTTGAAGGGGGGGGGGGGGGGAATCACCATTCATGGGCCAATGAGTTACCGCTCTCTTTTCATCTGTCTGCTACGAGATCATGTTGTCCTTAAAGCCATGAGAACATTGGACACTTTGCCTTTAACAAACCCTGACAATCAGAGTTTCAGGGAAAGAGAAGGCATCACACACTTCATGCCTGCAGGCTCCTTTCCAACATAAGACACTCTCGCAGATGCACAGTCAGGCGCACAGTTTATGCACCCAAAAGACAATTCTGTGATTTTAATCAGCATTCAAAGGTTAGCGTTTGAAGTTAAGGCAAAGCATTGGTTCTGTTGAAACAGTGAGAAATGTGCAGCAACAGACAGTTTATAAATATTCATCAAAGCTTTCAAAAGTGGGTAATCGCTTTTGCTTTATGCATAATGTAGCTTATTTGTTTTAAACATCACCATGCATTTGGTGCAAATGATTTCCCATTTGAAGGAAACTCGATTCGTGACTGAGTCAGTCAACACACACGTAAGCTGTCCCGTGAATAGAAAATCTTGGAGTGAGTGTTTGTGAAAGAGAGTCGGTCCGTTTTTCTTTGAAGTCACTTTTTATGGGAGTTGTTTTTGATCATTTGATGATATTAGTGCACGTATGCCAGAGCGTTATGAATTTCAAGAAGCGGATGAATTATTTAATTGTTTATATGCAATGTTTTTACCAGTTTGCCAGCGCTCAGGAGACAAAGATTCGTTCCACACTTAAATATTGAACCTTTTTTACTCTTTGCGGTCAATACACTTCAAACGTATGTCCTGCAATCTGAATTTAGATGAAAAATAACAGCAATTAGAAAAAAAAATAAAACAAGAATACTACAAATGTGCAGAAGAAATATATGGAGAACCCCATACACCATAATGAAAGAAGTAACTACATTAAATGAGACATGAATAATTTAATTACAGTGGAAGCCTGCTATATGTGGATATACAGACTTGACTGTCCCAAGAATAGCAAAAATCTGTGTCGAACTGATGTTAATTTAAAATGCGTTCAGAAAAAAATTATATTTCATGGGTAACAGCAGTGACTAAATGAAGAAATTGTGACACAATTAAAAACTGGTATAATTCAATACATATTGAAATAAGTAAACACATACTAAAATAAATTAAATATTTAATGAAATACTGAGATACTTGAATAATTCATGACACATGTACCGATCATCATTTATTGTTTTTTATGTATTTCATTTAGGCACGTATGGCCCTCCAAAGAATTCTGAGACGTTCTACAGTTGAAGCCTCTCTCGGGGCTACACGATCTTCCCACTGTCTATTCGTAAATCTCAGACATTTTAAATGGTGGGCTACATGGAGGTGCATTCTGTCAATAATACTTAAATATTATAACCATGATGAGGGATTTGTTTTCAATCAAAGTCATAAAGAGGGTTTCTTGTCTCAAATGCTATTTATGGTGTGTTATAAAAAGTTCAATCGAACTCATGGCACAAAGGTGGAAAAGCAACTTTATAAAAGCAGTTTGTGGAACGTGTCCCACTAAGACTTTTGTTCAAAATGACTAACCTCACGTTATTCATGGCTGCAATTCTGCTTTATAAAAAAACAAATAGTCTTCAGTGTTGTTACACGGGTGAATTCTTGACTAATTAAAACGTGTCTGACACTTGTAAAAGCTGCATTTATGGTGAATCAAGCCTCCAAAACAATACATATTGCATTAATCAAGCCTCACACCACACAGTATTCTTTACACGGATCATCACGAACTTTAAATAGATTAAATTCATGTTATATTCCATCATTCCTTAGCTTTATTGTCATGCCGCCAATGCAGAAGCAATCACAATGACTGATGTGTATTTGTTTCATTTTTCTCAATCAAATCACGCATGATAGCAATGTAAACACGACTTAGATCAACTTTATTTATTCTTTTTTTTATGTGCACAGATAATTGACCAAATGAATCAAAAATATTAATAAAAACTCTGGCTATACACTATTTCTGTTTTGTTGGGGTTGCAATGATAGACACACATGAATGAGGTCTTTCCAAGCCAAAAGTAAATGCTAATTGTGTCACAGTCACAATCTGAGCCTCCTATCGGCACGTTTTCATTTAATATTATAGAATAATACGTGATTATGTAAATTCAGTTAAATCGTTTTCACCCCCCCCCCCCGATTGGTATTCATTCATAGCGCGGGTTACCTGCACAAGGATAAGAAGCCCATCTGGCTGATAATAAATGCCAAATGATATTCAATTCCCTTGTTGATCAGCCTTGTAGACACAAAATGCACTTCCGCAGCAAGACTAAATGTGGCCCAGACCCAGGTCCACCACATCCGCCCACATGAGCGACCAACAACTACACCTGCTAAGGTCCAAAACAATCCCACACACACTCCACACAATCAGCAACACTGCTTTCCATTACTCCTCCGCAGACCCACCACTCTCCAGCCGCCTCCGCTTGCATTCACACACTTGTCTACACGCAACACTGTGTGCGCAGACACACGTTTCCCCTCCGAGGCAAATTAATACTTGTGCACATACTCTTCCCAAAAAGAGTATGTGCAATACGGAATACGGCATAAACACATTGTTAGCATTGCAATGATGGAAGTGGAACTATGCAAGGGATAATTCTCACTTTCGCAGTGAGACGTCTATGTTTCAAATGCCCGAGTGTGAAGAGAATGCGGTGAGAGTATCCACAGGTGCCAGTGAAGCCGAAAAGACACAATGCAGGAGCTCCCGGGAGTAGCAGGTACATGCAAGGGAGATTACTGTGAGAGTGGGAAGCGGTTCAACAACGAAGGGGAACACAGGGATAGGGCCACTGGCTGAATAGGGAGTGAACACAAAGAAAGCGCCACAAGACAGCAAGTAATCTTCCACCATCATCCACTGGCTGTGACACTGCTTTCAACAATACGCTGGCCTATAATCCCTCGCCTTAAGAAACACCCATTAGAAAACAATGCGATGCAGAAATTGAGAGAGGGGGTCACAAATGAGTCCTTGACACTTTACGAAGAGGCAGCGTTTACTGGTGAAGGCCTTTCTGTCCATCACACAACATCCAGGTAAACAATAGTGCTGAAATGAAGGCTTTCGCTATTCTTTGCATGAACTAATATTCACTTTCAATGTGCCATTGGCCTTTTAGTTCTGGAGCTAGCTTGAAAAGTCTCAATTATGCTGAGACCTTGATACAATATATTTTTTTTCTTAGAAATGTTGAAATTAATACATTCACAGGAATTTAAATAAATAGACAATTTACAAAACAGCCCACATTGTGTGAATGATAAATACATGTTTGTGCTAACTGTGAAAGAGACACAATCTACTAGCTAGAATGTTACTATAGCAAGCGATAACAAATGTTTAATTTCTATTTTATTCCATACATTTCATTTTAGCTAATTAATAGTCACGAGGAAAAAAGACACAAAAAACTTAAAGGTCATGGAAATGTGTTCAGTTTGACTAATTTTATTACATGCCGACCTTGATGTTTAAAAAGTATTGTTATCAATATTGATATTGATTTGATAATGAATCAATACCAAAGCTTGTATAAGTGTGCAACTCTACTAACTAACAGCAGATGAATAAATCAATCTGCGTGCCACTTGGTGACAATATTCCAGTCGGCTTAATGCGTGAAATTTATACTGATAGATTTGTGAATTTGGTCGTAAACTCAAACTCAACTCAATCTGACGACTCAAGAACAGCCTCGGCCACCTCCATCTCATTTCCTGCCTCAGGCTCTCAAGCTGTAAATAACAAGCGATGCACTGGTTGGGTGTCATTTTATAATCGTAAAAAGTCATGACATGATCAGTTTTCAGGTCATCTCTTTAGTTGAGTATATACCAGCGCTCAATTGAGGAGCTCCCATCTCATATTTCTGCTAACCCAACTATTTCTGGTTGCCATTATCTATTGAGTATTGTTGTATTTTTTTTTTTTTTTTTTGTGAGTCAACGCTACGTTCCCAAAGAAAATGAAAATATTTAAGTTTCTGCGAACAAAAGGCACTACTGCTGAGCTTTACTGTGTCCCTTGTGTCAGGCTTGTTCTCACTATTAGAGGGCTCTTGGTATTTTTACATTCCCCATCGAAGAGATTTAACATCAATGGGTAATTGCCACTTGCAAGGCCAACACATCGAGCAGGCATTTAAAAGGAGGCCATACACAAGCTAGCCTTAGACTTAGTGATTGCACACTCGCTCATCTAATCGCAAATGTAACAGCAGCCATGTTAGCGTTGTTATTGACAGTCATCGGGGGTGGATAGATAAGAGAGGCGGCCTTGCCAGTGGCAAAAGACCGGTCAGCGTGTCAATGCTTTCCCCCCTCTGCCCTCCTTCTACTATCTCTCCCTTCATTTTTTTCCGTGGCACCGGCAGCATCACACTAGAGAATTAGGCGCTTCAAAGCGGCCACGCCAGCGGCAAAATCCCGGTCAGCCCACTGGCTCTCGACGCTTTTTTGTCTTCCTCCTACTTCTCTCTCTCCCTAGTTTTTCTCTGTGCTGTTGGCAGAATCACAGCCGAGAATGAAGCGCTTCAAAGGGGCTTCAAACAAAAAGTGTTTGTTTCAGCCAGAAGTAGGTGCAGCATGCAAAAATGAGCAAGGTAACTTTGAAACACTGACGGAATAAGCACCAACAGAAACGATCTTTGGCTTTCACAAACCCGAAAAGCAAAGGCCAGGTGAGAAGCAGGAGGAGGCGCAGTAATATCTCCATCCATCCATTATCTAAGCGGCTTATCCTCATGGGGGTCGCAGGGGTGCTGGAGCTTATCCCAGCTATCTTCTGGCAGTAGGCAAGGTACACCCTGGACTGGTTGCCAGCAAATCGCAGGGTACACAAAAACCAACAACCAAGAATTTCACCGAGGGGCAATCCAGCGTGTCCAATCAACCAACCATGCATGTTTTTGGAATGTGGGAGAAATCCGGCATACTCTGAGAAAACACGCCCAGGCACGGGGAGAACAAGCCAACTCCACGCAGGCAGACCGAAGCCTGGAATCGAATTGGGCACCTCTGTACTGTGAGGAATACGGAATTCTGTATGAATAATCAACAGCAGGACTCCAGTCGACTTGTGAGGTCCAGTCGAGGATGTCCAACACCTTCTGGGTTTAAGCCTACAACCTCTTCATCCAATATGGACCAGATAGCTAAGTACTCTTAAGACAAATGTCAGATTTGGGTTGATCATGAAGCTGTTAAAGATTCATCTGGCAAAGCAAAACCATACTAATGCCAAAGGTTATTCAACATTAAACGGGTGTCAAAGATGAGACCATAAATGCTCACTATTGTAAGGAGTGAAAAAAAAAATCAACCCTTTTATGCCTGTGTCATGCTGAAAACGGAAATTGGCCGATCAATATGAACACACATTACCAATGAGGGCCCGTACATCCTGAAATATCATATGCAGATGGAGTGAAAAAAAAAATCTTAATTTTGACCATGTGTGATTTCTTGGTTTGATTTGAAATATTGGAATGGTATTGTTATTCCAAGACCCATTTGTGCTGTGCTTTCTGACCTCGTCAAACGCTGCAGACAGAAACAGAGCGAGATACCGAATCTTTTTGTCATTGACAAAGACCTCCCAGAGGAGCAGTTTAAGACATATGTAGGACAGAGGAAAGATTATAAATAGAGCAGTTAAAAATATTCTGCAAAAGAGTTTATGACACAACTCAGACAAGAATGCTTGTCTTCTTACTGTTTAACAGTCCCTTCACTTGCTAGAGTGCTTTTGCTTTGTGACAGAAAAAAGACAAGCAGCATGTGGTGGAAATGAGAAAGAAGATGGTTTAATGTAATGTCTTGAGTAATTCAACTTCACAACAGAGCTTTATGTCACAGAGCAGAGTCTACGTTTTACTATAGTCACGGCAAAATTATAAAATGTGACTAAAGTAAATTAGATGTTCAGTGTTATTGTTTTTTACAATTGCTTTTTTTATGGCATTTTAAAATACAAAGACAAAGTAGTTGAGGATTTACATGCTTACATTTCTTAATCAAGCATTATATTAAACGGGTGCATAATTAAATATTATGAACTAAATTCAAATGCATTTTACATAAACAGGGCTCCAGACTATGGTGACAAAAAAATAATCAATTACTATTCTTGATGTATATATATATATATATATATATATTATTTATCTTTTTTTTTTCACTGACAAATTTCTGCTCCACTCTTGAGCTCAGTGTGAATATTACTTGCTAAGTCGACTTACAGTGTGCCCCTAAATGCTCTCCTAAAATTTCAGGTTAGTGGCCTCTGCGCCGAATAATAAGTTAATCTGGAGACATGCATAACATTTAATAATTTCAGAGAATTCAAAATTTACGAGAAGAGAACTGAGCCTGATAACCAAACGTCTCATGATATCGTGGAGAGCCCAGACAGTCAGACCGGTGCGGAGGAAATACATTTTGGCCGGTTGTTCTTTCCATCATGACCCACAGCTGACGTTAAGTGAGAGTAGGAACGTAGATGAACTGGTAAATCTCCTTTTACACCATGACGAACAATGGAGTCTACATCAGTGCAGTCGCTGCATCGATCTGCCTTTCGATCTCCTGCTCCATCCTTCCTTCACTCGGGAAGAAGACCCCAAGATACTCGAACTCCTCCAATTGGAGAAGGATCTCATCCCTGACCTGGAGAGGGGACTATACATTTTTTTCAAATGAGCTCCATGGTCTCAGATGTGGCAGTGCTGATTTTCATCCCAATCGTTTCACACCAAGATCCCATTCACGCCCTACCAGGTCTCATTGTTATTGCCCATGTGAGCATTTACGTATTCCAGCAGGAACGCACTCCTCCAAAAAATCTAAATTGGGTGTTAACAAGCAACTGTAAGAACCTGTACATCCACTTGATTGCGAAGAGAGGGTACCCTCTCGTCCATCGGGGTGAACCCCAATGTATCGCCACCAAGTCGAGGACCAATAAGTATACCCATACCTGCTCGGATTCTCTCTCCATGGGCAGTTATTAACCTTCATTTGTTGTTCATACAATCTAAGCATACCGGACTTCTACTCTCTTGGAGTGCATGCGTTACAGTTGACCAACCGTCTTTGGACTCCTTGATTTTAGTTGCCTCGTTATGTCATTGGACTTTTTTTACCTGCATGTGGTTGAGAGGGTTTGAGCTAGCAAGTTCTTTACTTCAACATCACATATCTATCTGATTGTGTTAGTATGCACAATATAAACGTGTGCCCGCATACGTAAACTTGATTGGTGGTTTACCACGTCTTCTTCTGCAGAGTTCTGTGCTCCAGTCACTTATGTGCTTATAACTGGGGCTCAAATCTATCGTTATACTATATCCATTACCTTCAGCAAGCAGAATGCCGGAGTCGGGTTTTCTTATTGATTTTTTTTTTCCATGGATGTAGAGTACAATTCCTATTGATATTGATCACGAGTCTATTGAGATATATATGGATATTGAATTATTGCCCAGCCCTCGTATTTTATGTAATATCATACAGTTGTTAACTTCTCTGTACTGTTACTTAAAATACAGATTTTCCAGTCAAATGTTTCTTCATAATACCGCTAATAATTTGTTCGGCTTATTGGTACCTTTGATGGCACTCAATGACATTCCGCAAACATATTAAAAGAAAACAAGCAGTACAATAACAATGAAAAGCACAACATCAATTAAAAATAGCAACCTGATATATGTAACGAATTTAGTAGACAAATGGTTGCATTTAGTAGATAAATGGTTGAGGTTTGAGTGACCAGGGAGTCCAAAATAGGCGTGTTATGAGTCGTGTGGTATGGATATGAAGAGGGTTAATGACGCTGTATTACGGAGGGCAGGTGGTAATGAGTTCCCAAGACACCAGCTGAAGGCTCGGACCCCCCCCCCCCATGGTGGACAGGATGTGGTAAGGAAGAGATCTAGAGAAAGAGATGCTATGGCAGTATGAGGGAGGTCAGCAAGATATGGCAGCAGGAAATAATGCAAAAAAAAAAATAGCGTATTTTGTGGCTTATATCGTTAGGTCAAACAGATCTCGAAGAACAGCGATCTTGTTCCCTAGCTGCTGAACACGAGCGAGACACAGTTGCGTCTCATTACGGTGTTGAACTTTAACATGAGTGTTTTTTTTCCCATCATCAGTTAAAATATGGCTTCCCTAATTCATGGCATTATTAAGACAATAGCTCCTATGGGCCAGTCGCCAGTCAACCATAACTCTGTCTTTTAATTAGAAGCTGATTAATACAGCCAATGAGGTCTACTATATGTCCACATTTGTTAGCACAATTTCTCTTCAGTCTACGTCAAGGTACAACAACCTTTTGAGAGAGAGATTGGTGGTGGCGGTATTATGAAATGCTAAAACCCTCAGCACAGGTAGTTAGACATTAAAACATTTGACTGAATTGCAACTAACTATTGAGGTTCATGCATGGGAATATCATTTTAAGTCTGTCTTAAATCCAGCATGATTTCTGGGATGCCATTTACTTTCCCAGAAAAATATGGGAATTTGTCTGTTAGTCACACAAATACATCGTTTTTCACCGTATTTTTGGTGTACATGCTCAATTTGCACATTTTTAAATTTTTTTTTATAGCATCACTATATTCCAATTTAAGAGCACACACATTCCAGACAATCAGGTCTGTGCCCACTTGTTTCCTAAATCTGGTGAGTTGAAAGTGATGCTTACTCAAATTTGGTCTACATCACCTCCTGTGGGACACTTGGTATAGATGAGTCATGGCCTGGCAAGATTGACAATGTACATACAAATGAGCAAAATGTAGATTTGTCATTTCATTACTGGAATGATTGTTCCCTGCCAGTTATTAAAGATAAAAGCCATCTTGCATAATATGAATAAACATTACTTCTAGAAATGCACAAGGTCACCCACTGGCGCATATACGACTCGACTAAACTACTAAATACTTGGTCGTACATGGATGCATGCACATCTGTAATAGAATTCTAATTATAAAAGCACTGCTCCAAACTCCATAACTGCTGTCTTGCACAATAGAAATAAACAGGACTAGGACATAAGTTGAAGTAAAAAAAAAAAAGGCTGCAATGTACGTCATGATTATTGTGATTGCACATCTGGCTTGTTATTTATTATAACAGCCACTTTACACAAAGGAAATCAACAAAATGCAGAGTTGTTAAACAAAGTGGCTGAAGGCCAAATGTTTAAAGGGCTGTCAGAGTGCAGCAAAGCGGAGGATAGGAAACGAAAAAAAATCATCTCAACCACAGTTCTGATGTCATGTAACATATGTAATGTCTGTGTTGATTAGGAGTAGGCCTGCACGATATGCGGTTTGAACATTGCGATTGCAATGTGCGCATGCACAATAGTCACATCGTAGGACGTGCAATGTTTCTTTTTTTTTTTTTAGAACACGGAAACTTTTGGTTTGTTTCATAAAAGCAGCACGCTACACTATGCTCTAAATTGTTGAGACTACACAGACCATCTTGCTCACGCCCCCCGCTAATTAAAATCACAATGACAGTTTTTTCCAATATCGTGCAGCCCTAATTAGGAGTGAAAATTGACTCCCGGATTGACCTATTCAGATTGCATTATGGATACTGCTTACCAATTCCTTCACAATTCTCTTATCAATTTTCATTGGGTGATGGAATCAAGTCATACAAATGAAATATGATAATGAAATCATGATTTTACTGTCAAGTGCAGTGGTTACAGTGAGCTTTAACTTTGTGTATATGACCAAACGATCATGTCAGTTTGTTACACAACATGTCAAACTCAAGGTCCATTCGGCTCCTGCCACATGAGCTGTTGAGACAGTTCTACACAGCAGCACAGCAGTCTTCGAATCAATCCTGTATTCCTCCTTCACAGTTTAGTTCCGTGCCGCCACAAAAAAGGACAAGATCCGATTGCAACGGACAGTTAGGGCTGCGGAAAAAATCATTGGAACCCTCCTACCCACTCTTGAGGACTTGCACAGTTCAAGAACCAAGACAAGAGCACAGAAAATTCTCCTGGACCACCCACAACCTGGTCACCACCTCTTCCAGCTCCACCCCTCAGGTAGGCGCAATCGAACCATGCACACCAAAACCAAAAGACATTCAAACAGCTTCTTCCCTCTAGCCAATAACTCCCAAAACAGTTGATTAAAATATAATCTATAGTGGCACTATGCAAATGTTTGGCAACTTTGCACCCCCGCCCCCGTGGGGCATTATCATTATTATTACTGCACAAATCATTGTACCCTCAACCGTGTACATACTTGAACAGCTGTTGTTGATCAATATTCTCCAGCACTGACACTTCAAAGCACTCAAGGACTGGCTGCATAATTGCACACAAAAAGTTGCATTACTGCAACTGTACACTTAATAAATGGTGCAACGATTATCTGCAACGATTATCTGCAAAACCGTCGTAGTACTCTAAGTACTGCACCACTGACCACTTTATCTCTGCTCTTATGACTGTCCATATTGTTGCGCAACTGTCATTGGGGTGGTATTATTGCACAAAGGACATTGCGGAAAGATTTTCTATACTTATATGTCATGTCTTGGTTTATCATAATTGCCTGTTACTGTAATACTAGTGTTGCTCACACTGCTGGAGACACATTCCTTCTGTGTTTTGCATACTTGGCCAAGAAACAGTTTATGGTGTTGTTGTGGATGTTAATTAAACATTAGATTACACTAGGGAAACTAAAAAATTATATATATATATATATATATATATATATATATATATATATATATATTGCGTTAGATTTTTATGATGAGACTAAAATTGCAATGCTGATTCCAAAATCGCAGTCAGTTTTTTTTTTTTTCCAGCACGTCGAGTTTATTCTCCACAGTATACAAAATAAACTAAATTCCACTGATTAGTTGTAGTATGACTGACAGCTTGTTAGGATTGGACTCAGCTACAGCTACGTGGCAACTTTTTTCAGTCACAATTGGGAGTGCAGTGAGAGGTGTGTGCAGCTCCCAATAAATCAGAAGGCTAATGTAAAAGAAATTAAGAGAATTAGTGCTGTCTTTTGTCTTAACAATGTAACCAATGCCATACCATTGTAAGTTCTATGCTGTTTGTTTTATGTATTTTGGGGTGTTTTATTTCCATACAAATAAATTCATTTAATAATCTTTTCCGAAAACGGGGATTATATAGCTCAAAAGGTTGACGTGAAAGAAAAACAGTTTTGGGTTCCGCCCCTTGGAATTACTTCAAAAAAAAGCTGTCAGACCTAACTCAACAAAAATGTGTTCCCTATGTTATTTAGTAAACATGACGAATATTATCACAGAAGAATTTTTTACAATTTCTGAAGAGGATTAGAACTGTCACGCCAGTATCATCCACACAGAAGTTACAGTTCTGAGTCATCCCCTTGAGTCGAAATGCAAATTGTTTTATTCCACTCCTAAGACATCAAGAAACCTGCCATCTTTACTATTCCACCTGTGCGTACGACTCCCTATCCAAGGTTGGAAGTTATACCGCAGGTTAATATTTTAACACATTAATGCATACTAACAATGCTAAAGCCATTGATTTATGCACAGTATTATGTATTCCCCTTCCATACAAATAAGTCTCACTTTTGAACAGGAGTTTTTGGGCATATTTTTTACCAAAATTTTGGCCATACTCTCACTACTTCAATATCTTATTGTCACTGGTTCCCTTGGCCAGTTTAATGGTAAATGTTGATAATAATTGACTGAGTGGCCATTGTGTAATGAAGTATGCATAATGAAGAGTTCATACATTTCTAGCATTTTGATTTTATAACTGACCCGCTTGGAGAAAGCATAACTTAGACATGAACTGTGAAGAAAAGAAAGCTGCCACCATCAGTGTTGGAGTGTGTGGTTTTAAATCGTTGAAGTCACATGATGTGTCTTTTTTCAGTGGGGCCACCACCACATCTCTCAAAATAAGCAGCCAGGCATAGACAGGATTCTCCAGAAAGTCTGCCAGAATAAATGAGGGGAAATTCAACATGTGCTTAATCAATACACCTGCTATAAAGATAGTGTTTATTGTGTGGGTTTGTGTTGAAAGGCAGGCCAATAGAGCATGGCTTTATTTACACTTTGTGCTCTTTTCTTATCTCGACAGCAAGTTTAATTAGACACTCATATACTCCCGGGTCAAATAAGACAACTATTTGTGGTCCTTACTGTCCCCAAAAATATTTTCACATTCTTTCATCTGACAAAGCTGCTTTACTCCTCAACAGGTTGGATGCCCCATTCATATATAAACAGACGCCGAGGCTTAGAAGAATCATCTTCTTCTTTCTGTTGTTATTATTAACTGCCTGTGGTGTTCAATACAATGCAGGCAATTTTGAGGAAAATGTTTATTACATTTTCAATAAGAAATGCTTATCTCCAAGTTAAACAATTCCATTCTTCTCATGGTGTGTGCAATTTTGCAAAAGCAATGAATACATTTTCAGTGAGCAGCTTGAGAAGCAAACCTAGTTTCAGTTTTTTGGTGTATTACCATGCAAGAAGAAAATGGAAATCAATTTCAGAGGATCAGTGTTGCGCAGCTTTAAGCTCTTTCAGTCCTTCCAAGGGCAACATGAGTAGAAAATGACTCACCACCCCCCCCAAAAAAAAGGTTATCCACTTTATCTTTCACTCTACAAAACATGTAAATATAATAACATGGCTTAATGTATAAATAGTGAAAACCTTCCTGACACTTCAGAACTTTGGCAAATTGCCACATAATTTAGTACTGTTATATCTGAATATATCATCCTTATAATGAACAGTACTGTTTTTTAAAACATTTTTATCGCTCAATTTCTCCTTTTGAGCCCAAAAAATTAATTATTTGCCAGTACAATGGATCCTTGTTCATTAAATTAATTTCATCCGAGACTCCATTCGCGAACTGAGAGATTCAAGTATTGAAGCAATGTTCCCCATTGAAATGAATGGAAACAGAATGAATTTGTTCCCGGCCCAAAATGAAGTTTACTTTCTTTTTATCAGTCTGTCATGATCTGTGTTTCGATGTCGCTATTATTTTTTGTTTTGTTTCATGTTATGTCTTCTTTTCTTGTGATTTGTGTTCGGCTTGCTGTTTTGATGAGAGAAGCCAACTGTCTAAACGCTTTTAAACAAATTCTGGATATATAACCTATTCAATCATAGGCACACCCCACTGACTGCAGGCCAGGGTCAACCGCCACTGTCTTCTGAGGTAAGAAAAAAAAAGAACAAGGGAACCAAAGTTGAGAAATAAATAGGTCTGCCACTGTTTGTTAAAGAGGCACTTTTAACTCTCAAGAGCACACAGCTCTGTGGTGTTTTCCGGCATCATCCTTATTACTGGGGTGAAAAAAGTTAGCAGGTAACAGATGGTTGCCTGATCGCAGCTCTCAGATGATTCTTCATTACCAATGAACATGCATACGGTGATATCCTGCAGCAAGTACTATGCTAATAAGACTTCCTGCTGAATCCAATGCCTCCGGCTCGGACATATGGAAACACAGACCCCTCTCATCATTATGCTTTGTGCCGAGAATGAGACAAAAGATGAAATGGTCTTCCATTTCATAACTCACTCATTATTTTCACATACCCACTAATCCTGACTAGAATTACGTCTTAATTTTGCTGTTTTCTGTGTTTGAAACAGATTTTACAGACAACCATCATGATAACATCTTGAAAAATGTTTAAGTTGTATGTCTGCATTTATCAACAAGAAGAATTAAACAATTCATTCATAAAAGAATCCACAGCCTTTGTCACTATGTTCAAAATTGAGATTTGGTCTCTCCTGTCATCCATAATCCTCCTTGAGATAATTCTTCAGCTTCATTGTTTATTGGGCGCACACTTTGGGCGCACACTTGAGAATGGAAGCTGCCACATTTGATGTCGCATGTCAGAGCGCAAAATAAGCATGAAGTCAAAGGAATTTTCGATACCCCTCAGAGACAGGATTGTCTCGAGGCACGGATCTGGGAAGAATTCAGAACCATCAACAAACCTCTGAGCACAAGCTGCTCATCTACACTGAGAAATCAATGGAAAGGGTCTTAGTCATTGAGGCCACCAAGAAAGTCACAAAGTCAGAGCTCCAGTGTTCCTCTGTGGATAGAGAAGAACCTTCCGGATGAGGACAGCCATTTCTGCAGCATCCATCAATCCGGCCTGAATAGTAGAATGGAAGACAGAGAGCCGCTCCTTACTTAAATGCAAAGGCCAGCCTGTCTGAAGTTTTCCCAAAGGGACCTGAAGGACTCAAAATACTCTGGTACAATTTAGCATCCTATTTCTTTTTCCAATTTTAAATTGTTAAAAAAAAAACTGTAAATGATTACCCTCTCTGTCAGCTTTGCTTCTTTTCTCACCCTTGATCTTGATCTTTTCCTTCTCAGTATCTAGCCTCTTTCGCTCTGTCTGGATTAGACACACCATTTTTTTTTTTGAGAAAGCCGTTATCTCCCTATTCCCACAGCAGTTAAAAGGCAAAGGAGGAGATGACAAAATGGTACCACCCACCCCCACTTGTACACCCACTCCTCTCTTCCTTTTTCTACTGTAAGTGTGCAGACATTATCTCAGTAAGAAGCCTTCAAGTCAAGCGCTATTTTTTGCACTGGAGTTCTTAAGGTTTCCTGGCATCTATTATGAAGCAAGAAGGAAAGGGCTTGGCAATAATTAGACAGAAGGAGGAAAGGCATTTTAACTGAACATGTAATGGTTATTATAGAAGAGGTGAGTGACAGAGAGATTATAGAGAGAATACACTGGCAAAGAGATGGCAGCTGCTTCGGCCCTGTGAGGATAAATCCTCCACGGTCTCAAAATAACACCATTAGCAAGAGGGAAACTTGGAACCCATCACTGAATTTGCCTGCGTTCATTCTCAAGATAAGAGTCAAATATGAAATGAAGACATTTTCTCAGGGACAATTGAGCAGATTCTAAATATGACCCTTTCATTATCTCTTGAACCATCAACATCAGGTGTAACTTACACTACCTCTTGAATTTAGCTCACAACCGGAAATATTTCTGTATTGACTTTTAAAATTCTTTTGGGTATCCAAAGATCAAATCTTCTGGAGTGTAAACCCATTTTATTTGTTTCTACCATCAAAATATACGCTCAACAATGGAAGGTTGCATGTACTTATCTATATTTGATGATTAGTACAATAATGATGAAAAGATAAAGCATTACTGTCACTGATTATTTCTAACCAATTTCTACAAGTAAAACCGTTTATCATTGGCTATTACACTCTATGACACAGAATTCCATGGAAGTAAATTTTAAAAATTATTAAGAAGAGAATACTACATTTGTAAGTTGTTTATAACTTCATCCATGTCAAATTCACATCAAGTATTTTGTTAATAGTTTTCTAACATTTGCTAACACACAAACTGCTCTAGTCTAAACATGGCATTTTGCTTAATGTTGCATGTGTGGAGTATGAGTCAAGCAGTAAAATCCACCCGTTTTTAGCCGTCTCAGGAGGCGGCCATTTGGTCACTTCTCTCAACTGAAAATTACATCAAAGTTGCTCACGGTTCCGGTAAGGACCAAGCACGACACACCTGAGCCATGATTGGTCGTTTGCTAAACCATGAGCAACTGTGAAGTCATATTCAGTAAACAGCGAGTGGCAAAATGGGCCTCAATAATAATGGGCGGCCATTGTGATGGACAAAAACGTGTGATTTTGCTGCCTAACTCATACTCCACAAATAGAATATTATTCAGAATGACATGTTTCAAATTGTGGGCCTACATAGAACATGTTTTTGTCAATAAAATTGTCGCGTTGGCTTCACTTCACTTCGTCACTAACCAACGTTTTTAGGCTCCTTTCTTCAAGTGTCATTTGGCTCCAGACAAGCTACAGCGGATATTGCTGGCTTTATATAGACAATGAAAGATTTAAGCCACTCATAATCTTTGCAGAAGTCAAAGGCAAGCCTCTAGCCAAAAGACCTGACATGAATACCAAAGATGTTTACCATTCACGAGGTAAATGAAAGTGTGGAACACACAAAATATGAGATTAAATTGTGCTGTTCTTTGCACTTCAGTTTATTTGTCAATCTGCACTCGTTAAAGTGGATATAATACACATGAAGTACACTTTTAAAGAGTTTTGGTGCACAGTTATTTGCATGTGTGCAAAATACACAACACTGGGTGAGCACTTCTGTCTCAGGGATGCACCAACTCATGCTCAGATTGCCCCACAAATCCATCATTCACCTGCATTAAATTTCTTAGTTTGTCAAAGCCAGACACAAGCATCATGAGTAATGGCCTCAAAGGCATTGAACGACAATAACCAAATGATGCTGGAAATACAGGATTCTGTTTGAAGCATTTTCAGCAAAGGAAGCCTGTCATGGTGAACAGTAAATCTCCGAAATTAGCACCCTTTTTGCAGTTCAAAATAATTCTTAGTGAACCGATCGCTCATGGCTTCATTTCACATTCAAATATATCAGAAAAGTCACTCACTCTTAAGTATCTGAATTAAGTATCTGATGGGATATATATTATTGAGAAAAACAACAGCCACTGTCACCAGGTGCACCTGCCTAATTTGTAGTGTAATAAACTGTCTAACCTGAGGATTTTATCTTAAATCTGAGGTTGTGAAATTAATTGAAATAGACAGCAATTCCTGAAAAATATGCCTCCATGATCAGACAAAGGTGTGTTCAAGTTTCATAGTTGACGTCTGGGCGGAGAGCCATCAGTTATAAACAAAAATGTTGTATTTCAATCAATACGTATCTATACATAAAATAAGACCACGGCTACATTAGCAATTAAGCAGGCGCTCTCAGACCGGAACACATAAACAGTAGATATCATCCATGATGAAGCGGTTCTATGTCAAACGTATATAACATGTTTATAATCTCCTCAATAATATTACTATTATTAATAGTAATATTTTGCACCACAGAGTACTGGGTTTCGAGCTCTACACAATAATAGGTCTCAAAATTATATATTTGAATTAATTTAGCTTTGCTCAGGGACAATGATTTTATCGACATATAATCTGACATTTATGTACAAAGCACATGTACATTAGTAGAAAACGGAAAAAAAATAGGGTGTAAAAAAAATGCATTTCCATATAAACAATTAGACAAATATAAAATTATACTTGACGGCAAGTAGTTTTTAAAAACTCGAAAAACTGCCCCCCGGACAAAACCTCTTCAGTGTCCTTGCTTTCTGTCATGTTCGTAATTGTCACTGTACATTGTGAAGAAAATTGCAAATCAAATCGCAATCGCAAGATCTGTCAGAAAAATCGCAATACATTTTTTCTCAAAATCGTTCAGCCCTGAAACACACACACAGCTGTATGCAATGGGAAATGTTGATCCTGAAAGAATGAAGCCATATTGTTTCCAGCCAATACGATAAAATAAGTCTATCAAGTGAACTTCCAGTTTTGATGCAGCGACAGCCCATATATGGTCTTTTGGTGGCTCAAAATTCTCTTTGGAGGAGGAATACAGCAGACAGCACCATTTTTGCCATATCGTTCGCTCACTACACACACATGGACAATGCTGTAATTAATATGTCCTCCTACCTTGCTTACAACATGAGAGTGCTGCTTTAGTCCGGAGTCTCAAAGGCTTAATTTACGAGCGACTGCTTGCATTATGGACGTAACACTATGGACATAACGGCAACAATGCAGCCGCCGGGAATGACAGAAGGGTTGTGACAAAGCAGATCCTCCTTCGGGCACTCAATTCCCACTTCTTGCTCGTTAAAAATACTCAGCATGGCGTTTGTTCTTAATGTTACCTGCATGGCATGTCTCCTCCCCAAATATAAATCACTCGTCTCGGTTCATTTCACATAAGCACATGCCTGTTCTTATGTGCACGCGGGAGGCCTATCCAAAAACATGCATCAGTAGACGTTTAGTAGAAATCGAGGAATAAAATGTAGTTTTTAACTTCTTTTTATGAATGTCAAAACCAAAGTTAAAAACTGCCTCTCACCCACCCCACTCTGCTGTCAGTTTTGCTTTGTATTATATCACTCATGAGCAGACAGGAGTGCTCCAGGAGATCCTATGTGTCCACCGCCATCAGACATAACAATAAAAGTGAGCACCACAACAAATCACCGGTCGCCCCTCACCACCAACTTCAATCAAACAACACCTGTCATGCAAAGACTCAGTATTTCTCTTACAGTGCTACCAAACACTTTCGCCATCTCACTTTTGTACTTACAAAACTTGCCTCACTCACAAAAACAATAAATAAAGTAGCATTGTATTGTATTGTAATAAACTTCATAAACAATGTTATGTAAGATTTCGCAGTGCACTTTGATGAATAATTATCTGATGTCATGGAAGACCACTTTTTTAAGTGAGTGAAAATATTGGAACAGGAGCTTCTAATATTTTCACTCCTGCCCTCTGGAGGTTGTTGCTGATGACGCTTGCAGTTGTTTTTGGGTGTTTCAGATTTACAGATCTCACATTAACTGCTGCGGAGTCCCTTGGGCTACCCGTTCGATGGCTATTATTGTACACCTGTGGTTTCCTTCTACAAGGTACTTGTGGCCATTCCAAATGCTTGTAATAGCTACGGCCAATGTTTTTGCAATGGCTGATCGATTTTCCATCTCTCTCACTGCCTCACAATTGCTTGTTTGTTTACCCTTAGACTGTTAATTTTGCTTGCACCCCAAACTAGTATAAATGTAGTCAAAAGCCAAGTTTGAAATGGTTTCGACATTCAGTGTTATTTATTGTAACATGACATACTATGGAACGTAACTTCTTCCACCAAGAATTGGTTTTGATTCCCACCCCTATCAACACCGCTGACATTTCTGAATTGAAATGAGAAAGGTATTATATTAATATTAAAGCCAAGGTGCTAACTGACCGGATGACCGTTATCATTAAAACACCAATTGTGTGTGGGTGTGCGTGTGTGATCTCTTGTCTCTTATTCATATTTTCATGCCAGACTCAAATGTTATTAGTAAAAAGCAGAATTCCAGCAAACAGCCTCATTGTTCCCATACTTTTGAGCAGAGTAGGTTTTTGATTTTCAGGGTTTTGAGATGGACAATAACCTTGACTACGACTATCATTGACCCACCCCTGCACTGAGCATCCACTTCAGAAACAGATCACTCGTAAATAGCACTACAAAGGAGCGTTTACTTGAAGATTTTTGTTATGTTTCATAAATTCAACATTGACATAGAGCAAAAATCTAATCCATACTATTTGCTACTATGATTGAATGATCGTTACTTATACTGTCATTATTAATAAACCCTTTATGACCATTTTTGTTGTAAATATTTAAAATGAAAGAAAAAGAAAATCAAGACAAATGTGTGTCAAGCTTCGTTTTACTGAATAACATTCTATTACTGTCCAAAGATTACTTTGTCAAGCTAATCAACATTTAACTACAGTAACAATATTTTCCTCGTTGTGGCTGCTGCTGTCGACATATTCACTACTACTCTTCCTAACTGAGCTGAACCTCCCCAGGTTATTAGCCAAATGACATAATATAACATAACACGTTTATCCGTGCATTAAGTGAGCCGCTTCTCCTCTTTGGGCAGAAGGCGGTCTACACCCTCGACTGGTTGGCAGCCAATCGCAGACAATATGTACATTCATAGATTCCGTACGATCATTATACCGTATGATATATTATATTATACACTGACTCCTTGTTTGTTCCTTTTCCCCTCCTGTTCACTGCCTCCCGATGTCTTCTAATCCTGCCAAACTGGCTGAAAGAGAATTGTGCCTGTCGATGATATGTGTACAAGGTTGTAATCAAGTTGGACTCGAGCCTGCTCCACATGGAAGGCCCAATAAAACACAAAAGAGCCAAGAGCCAAGCCATCAGCTTGATTCTTTTATATACAAAATATATTTTGCTTTCCTTTTGGACCAAATGCAGCCTTTGTACTCAGGATACTGACAGGCCGCATGTGTATTTCACTTTTCCTCTACCCATTTTTTTTTTTTGTCTGTTTGTCTTGAGATATTTGTCAGTACCTATCACCTGGCTCTCTGATCACAATGTCACATTTTTGTCCCAATAGGCTACTGCGCGCACACATTAATCCCACCTGCTGTTTGGTAGGTATTTCATTTTGCAGTACGGCATATGGCTGTCTCACACTCTTCAATACAGTGTAAGACACCTGCCAGCACTCGGGTTTCCTAGTAGGCCCTCTATCAATTCTTACCCAAGAATGAGAGCCCAATGAACACTCAACAGTGTCTTAAAGGCGCTGTGAGACTGCAGCCATAGCAACCTGAGTCACATGTAAAAGTAGCGATTGCCCTTAACCTTTTCTCAACATGATGTAGTGACTCACAGTGGATGGCAAAAGGAGCTGACGAAAAAGGGACGAAATTGTACTGGCTAACTTTGAATTAATCATTCACAGCGGAATTGCAGGTCACGTCCCTAATTAATTATGCTCCCATGTGTTATGACCTGTGCCGAACTACACTGTCTGATTTATTGGACGACATAGATAAGAGGGCAGAGATTTACAGGGTCAAATCAAGTAAATTTTATTTATGTAGTGCCAATTTACAAAAAAAACATTGGGCTTCATTTGCATGCGCAAGTCTAGCGTAGTGAGCTGTCTAAATCGGGTCGGAGGGGGGTTAGAGAGAGCTCAGAATCGGATTGCCTTTACTCCAATCAAATTCACTAAAATCACAAAAACATAGACATGCTGTATTTTGACCTCCTCAAACATTCTTCATCATTTCCTTTATTTATATTAATAAAGGAATGTATTGCCTCATAATTGTTCGTTACATTTGACCAAATAAGGTCAGAAAACAGCATATCTTCACGCAGTCAGCGCAAATCACTTCGTGAAGTTATTTCAAATAACTCAATTCATGTAATAATACATAAAAATGCATGAATATATGTGTATAATCTTACAAATTGTGTTTATATCTGTGTTTACTTCGCTATTGTCGAGTAACATCAGATTGAAGCCAGGGGCTTTTTTGTCGGACTTTGTAACTTGGACCGCCGAGGTCAAAGAGGCGTTTCCACTGCGCTTTTCCCCATAACTTATTTTCTGTATTTTCTACTTTTTTTGGTCTTTTTTTTTTTGTTTATTTTTTTTTATACTTGATACTGAATTTTTAATTGTTGGTTGATGAATTGATTTACATGTGTCAGTGTTCCTATTTAACCTTTTTTTTTTTCTTTTTAGATTACTCCTGCTCCCCAGTCTTGCCTCACTCAATGCACTTGAGTCCACCTTTTTCACTCCAACATTTTGCCCTCAGACTGTGACCGAAAGAACACTAACAAAATATGGAATGCATTCAAAGACTTACCAGCTATGTGTGGAAATGTATTTGTACAGACCAAAGCATACGATGCAGTCTTGGGAAAAAAAAAAAAACAATAATTAGACTGCCACTTTCAATCCATGTCCAGCTTTTTCAATTAGGGTAATTGTAACCCTCACAGGGAAATGACCCATTTACCTGTTTAATTAGATCTTTTCCATTTATTTTTAAGTCCAACAGCCGTCAACGACTTAAATCATTGAATACATGGCTAACTGTAACAAATCTTGTACTGTGTTTTATAATTTTGACAAATAGTGCAATAGTAGCTGTACTCTGATGAAAAAAGGAAAGACGCTTTCTTGAAAGAAAAAGCCTTTTATTTCATATTGTGTCAAATCTTTCATTATTACAATTACTCACTCTGTTGTACAGCCTATGCTTGACAAAAGGTAGAGTACAATGATACAAGCAACCATTGACACTGACATGTACACTCAGTGAACAACGACACCAACAGTAACTAACAAATAAATAAATAAATAAATAAATGGATAAAAATGGGTAATAGGTCAGCCTCAGTATTGCAGTATAGTTTGTCTCAATAATGATGCTGTTTGACTTTTTTCAATTGAGCCAATACTTTGTTTCAGGTTCAGGTTGACACATTAGATCAGTTTCATGCTGTTGCTAAGCAAACGCTTTGTTAAGAAAAGATATTAAACCACAACCACAGTAGTGGACAAACCTTCGCCTCCATTAAGAAAAATCGAAGGAGGCAAAGCACAGTTATATTTTTCAACTTTCATTTCTAAAACACGAGAAAACAAATTCAAAAAGTTCTGTATTGTTTTGATACACATCTATTTTGAAAAACGTCAACTTTTGTTTAATAATTAAAAATTTTTAAATTTCAGGCCCAGTTTTCTACAAGAAAAGATCTGCCCCTGCAGTAAGCAGCGGCTGAATACCAAAATTATACTGAAGTTTTTGGGGGGTTTTTTCGGGAATTTTCCTATCAGATAGACTTGAAATTATATACTTAGAGAAAAACCAAATGACATTATTGAAGATTCATTAATTTTATAATATTCTGGTTCATGACGTGCATGGAAACAAAGCTGAGCAAAAGCCGCTAGTCTGTTTTTCAGTCAGTTGCATGAAAATGATGAACTTCAACATGATCCGCATGTGAACGGCGACATAATGTGTTCTTATTTATCCAATTTCGGATTTATTTTGTATTTAATTCTTTAATTTTAAACAATCTAATTTATAAAATGAATTAAATTATTGTTGCATTGCTCACAAATATCATTGTACACTGAGTACAAAGACAATAAAGGGCTTTCGGATTCGGATTCTGAACCATGACACTAGGACCTATGATATAAGACAAAGTACACATAGCATCTTTAGTGTCCCAACAGGCGAGTTAGTGATTGGTAGTGTTGTGCCGTGCGCTTGTTTTGTGTTTGACATCCTATTTCAAACTACAAGTATGATGTCTCTCTTCTTACGACCATTTACAGTCATGTTTTATTCAGCGAAAGCATCCTTTATTTATTTGCTCCCTCCACGCTAACGTGTCTTCATATTTTTTTCGGCAAATGTTCCCCAACTGACCTGCATGCCATCTTCTTTCACTGTCTCTAACACATGCTAGATTGCACACACTTTCTTTTTCTTGCTCTCCCTGCTCACCATTTTTCCTCTTCTTTCACTGGTTTGCTGTCGAAAAGCAATGAGACCTGACTGAGATGTCCTGGGAAATCAAAACGACTCCCCTTGCTGTACCAATTTCACCCTGCATGAAAACACACCAGCAAACACACACATTGCAAAAAGCCTACCAGCAGCAGGAGTTGCAGTTCACTGCTGGGTTGTTTGAGACGTCCAGATTTCCCCTCTGAATTACAACGGGTAGATTGAGGAACAAACATCAGAAAAGTCACACACACAAAGTTCCCCAGAATGAAGACAACAGAAAGAAAGAGCACACGCACAAACATGCCTCTCGAGTCGCAAACTAAAAAAGATCACCCACAGCCAGAAGTCCTGTTGCTTATGAGGCCATAGCGACTTCAAGATGCGCTTCTTTTGTCTCCGGCGATCAGTGTGCTCCTGCGTGACAGCAATTCTAAATGAGGCACCAAAATTTAATCCGAGCGGATAAAAATAATAATGACACAATTTTATTTTTTTTTTTTAGACAATCATGTTTTGCTCTATATTTGTGTTCTTAGTGACTCACACATGCGCCTCACAAATCTCAGGCAGGAGTTGCACGTGTGAACTATGGAAGTGTTATAATGAACCACTCCCCCTCTTCCTCAGCAGTCCTCCATTCGATCACGCTGTAGGTCACCGAAATGCTACAGGTGAGATTTAACCAAATTTTTCTTGTCCATGTATGATGACCTGCAGTGTGATCAAAGCGAAGACAGATGAGGTGAAGGTAAGGGGCAACAGATCACCTGCACATGAATGATAAATAAAGCACATCCACAAATGACATCTTGTATATTGCAGGAGCAAATCAAAAGTCGCATGCATGTGTTTTAACTTAGTTGTGTTCCGCGATGTTTATTTACTCAGTTGAATTTGTGTTTTCAGTCCAAATGACAGGTAGTAGCAACTGTATTGAACTTAATGACTAAAATACAGCTTCATTTTCATTTGTTTTAATGAAATAATTACAACTATGAACTTAAAAAAACATTACTGGATATCTGCTTTGTTTTGGAAGCAAATGATCCAAGTTGTAACTCCAACCCACTATTCGTTTACCCGCATAATGCATTTGTTGCTCCAGTCTGTTTCCACCTCATTTCTTCTACAGCATACCCAACCCATACTCATGGAAGTCACAGTCAGTCTATAATTAACTACTAAAACACCCATGTGGAAACTACAAATGACAAAACAATATTGTCTGTTCAAGTCGAGTCTGAAAAAAATATTTTCATTATTATTGTTATTAGTAGTAGTATTTTCTTCTTTTGATATTAAATTACAAATGTGTTCCTTATCCCTATATTCTAATGTCTTTCTCTGCAAATCAGATGACATCCCAGTCATTGACTGCCTTGTTCAAATCAGAGGCACGGATGAACATTCAGCGAGACAAAAACACAAACACTGTTAAGATGCAGCAGAAGGCACTGACAATATACTGTGGATGACACTTCAGTCTAAATACAAGATTATGAAAGAACCGTCCTGGCATTATTGACATTTAATCTCTGCCCCTGGGAGAAGGAAGCCATCATCTTCCATCCATAAACCAATCTTAATGGCCTGAAATTTTAATATGACATTTCTAAGAATTGGATTTACGGCATGCAAAGGAAGATTCTTCTGACTGAGCACGGCGGTGTTGGTATTTTTCTCTGTGGCAAAGCATTTTGCCATTGATTTCTTCTTGAGGATTATTATTCTTTCTTCTGTGATATGGCTGAGAGGAAACCTTCCCCTCAGCAAGATCGTTTGGATTCATAACCCCTACCAAATGAGTTATTGACGTGGCGAGGCTTCACTGCCATTTTCAATCAGAAGCTTATACTCACAATACAGCTCTGGTGTTTGAACACATCTCTCTGACAGTGGAAACATGTCCAGAGCTATCCGAAAAAGGGAGGGTTGATCACCATTTTTGTGTCCGTGAGCGTGTGTGCGTGGGGGTGTGTGCGTGTGTGTGTATGTGTAAGGTTTACATCTTCAAACATTATGTTATATGCCCATTCCAATACTTTTGCTCACTTAAAGTGGGTGGCTTCATACAAAAGGTATCATGTCCTGAGTTGTTCAACACATTTATAAGTTGATACAATCAATTAAAAAATAAATAAATGAAAAATAATCCTGAAGTTTTGTCTCATATTCATCTTTCATTCTGAACCACAAATGTCTTCAGTAAACTACAAAAACAAAAGAATACACCTTGTTATTCCAATTGTAGATTGTAGATCCTCACATGACACCCTTTATGCTTCGCCATAATGACCATTTTACAGAGTCAGACTGAGAGTTAGGCGTCCATTTTCGAACCCAGTCTTGTCTGTTCTCTAACTGCATATAGGCGGGTTGGATCGAGCGTTGGTATTTTCACAAATGCGTGCTAGCCAGCCAAGCATGGCGCTTTGAAAAAAGGGTGGTTTGCATTGTTGTGGGCGTGAACGAAGCCGACTTGATTTTCGCCAATTGAAACAGCTCCTCTGATTCCCTTTAAATGTGGTGCGCTAGAGGCGCGCTTAATGTATTTGACTTAGTTGAAGAAGAAACAAATCGTTTTTTGCAAATCTGCTTAAGTCTGGTGGGTCGTTGAAGTGCACTAAGTACATGTACATTTTATAAGGAACTGCATGGTAACCTCAAGGGCCATGGGCTAAAGTTGGCCAGGAGATTGCAGATCTACATTGTGAAGTCGGCACTTGGAGACCATTTTCCACACTTATCGCTAGTTTTTGCATGTGACAAAGACCCCATCCCTCATAGTTGTGCACTGGGATGACGCCTCCTCGCTTTACACATTTCACACTCACCTAGGTGGAAGAAAAATGCATTTGCACCAACCATGTATACTTTAGACATGCTCTAAACAGCTTAGTTACTTTACATGGTGTTTTTGTTAATAACATTACCTCAAATGACTACGATCAATCTTTTGATTTGAGAATTGATTTTCGATCATAAGGTTCTGGTATCTGAGGTATCAATGTTTCAGTATTGATCTGTGAATCACTGACAAGGATATGTTTCAGGAGGGCAGAGAACAGTCTGTTATGAAGATTTGGTTCATATTACTGTCACACTGATCCAGGTATCACACACCTTTGTCCTTTCTTTGTTCAGGTTACAACTACACCAGAATAGTAGTGTCACCTCAACCTCTAATACATACAGCAGGGAGAGCTCAAGTCACACATGCTGAATTTAGAATTACCAACAGAAGGAAGACACTTTGTGAGATGAGGGAGGATTCAAAACAGAAGGTTTGAATATTAATTTTGAGCTTGAGAGGACTTTGGCACTTTTCTCTATGCTGGTAGAAGAAAATCCATCTATGAGAAAAAAAAATAAATACACACTCTGCAACTGTGACTGCCAGTTCTGATAATTGTTGTTGTAACCAAATAATATATGGACATCAGTGCCTAGGTAGTTTTTTTTTTTTTTTTTTTGGGCCTCATACCACTTAGCGGCGCGTTACCGAAATGCATAGTCGAAGTAATCGTCTTTACGTCTGGCTTGCCTGACCCAAGATGATTTACTCAATGAGTCACTGTCAATTGTGCATAAATCTCCAGAGAAAGCTTTATACAGTTTTCCAAAATAATATAAGTTAATGTTTGCCAACACACACTACTACAATGTGTTCTAAACATTCTAAAGAAAAATTATCAGGACAATGTGATTGAAACAGAAGAACTATCGGATCCTTACTTTTATAGTATATGTGAGGCAGCCTAGCAATGCCGACTCTCAATCGTATAGAAGATAAGAACTGCACTTGACTTCTGTTTAAGTAAGAGCAGCTTCTGCCCTTGCTTGGAAATCACCATAAAAGTCAAGAACAAATGAAAGAGAAGTGCTACCATAGAATGTGTGTTTTGCTACCAAGGGTGTAAGTATAGAGCCACTGATGCATCAGACATTGGGGTAACCAACCCTCCATGAAGAACAGTGAGTTTTATCATTGATCCTTGAAACCAATCTTCACAAAACTCTTGAATTACAAACCCGAGGGGAGTGTTTGCCCGAATAATTTGAAATGACCGGTGTAGTGCGAGCAGCAGACACCCACGAAGAATAGTGGAACCTCGATTTAACGGACATGGAAACAACAGAAACATACAGAAAATAGTGTCAGGTCCACTAAAAACGCTCCTAGTTGTCAAATTAGCACCAGAATTACCCGCTGTTGTGTACTAGCGCCATGGCGAAATGAACGGACGCAGGCTGGTTCATGGATTTCCGGGTTGTGGTTATTGCCTATGTGGCGTCCATGTTGAATGAGTCAAGATTGCCATCCTAGGCAAGCAATGGAAAACATGGACAATGGGCATTATCTTATCATTAGAAGGATGTCACATCTACCTATTCATATCTATGGCTATTGTTTAATGAAGCGTGCTCTCATCATGTAGCGTGCACTCCTTGACTTACAAGTTTAAGATAAGATAAGATAAGATGTCCTTTATTAGTCCCACAATGGGGAAATTTGAGTTTACTTTATTCTGTGACCAAACTCTTTACTGAACACCCCTGTCTCTAAAATAATTATCCCCATTGGATGAATAAAATGAATCTGTCCCAGTCTCAAAATGTGCTCCCACAGGTGAACTTGGCCATCAGGTAGCAGGATAATAAAGATGCCGAGAAGGCTTACACAACTGACTCAGTAAGCTGCAGCAATATTAGTCATTTTTCAAAGAAATCTGCCTGTGAGTTTTGTTATATTATCTGTCTACATGTGTTGCAACACTGTGTGTGTTCAAATGTTAATTGCAGAATATGTCAATGGCGGCAACACTGGGAACATGTGGAATCGGTTAAACAAACTCACCATGTCCTAAAGACAGCAGCACGATATCTGACCCATCAGGCGATACCTCTCCAGATCCTTTCAACCAGTTATTTACTAAATTTTACCAGCATAACAGTGGAACTCGAACCTATATCACCCTTCCAGAGCGACACCATCCAGCTTCAGTGACTCAGGTGTGCACCACATTGTGCAGTGTCAATGCTGGGAAAGCAGCGGGTCTGGACAGGGTGACAGGAAGAGTACCAAAGGCACGGGCAGACCGGCAAGCAGAGGTTTTCAGCGCCATCTTTAACCTCTCATCAATGCAATATGCAGTTCCCACTTGCCTTAAAGGGGCAGTCAAGCCTAAAAATTTCTGAACAAGAATATGTTCTATGCAGTCCCACTAGTCGAAACACAGCATTCTGATTAATAGTGCATTTGTGGAATATGAGTTAGGCAGTAAAATGCACCCGTTTTTACACCAATCAGGGGGTGTCGATTTTGTCACTTTCCTCAACTGAAAATTACGTCACAGTTGCTCATGGCTCTACTAAAGACCAATAATGATGGCGCAGCTTCAGAAAACAGGCGAGCGGCGAATGGTCGTTACCTGAGCCCTGAGCAACTGCAATATCATTTTCAGTCAACAGAAAGTGACAAAATGGTTGTCCCCACAGTTGGTTATTAATCAGAATGTCATGTTTAGACTCGTGAAGGCACATTGCACATATTATTGCAAAGAATCTTTTGGGGTGGACTTCCCCTTTAAATTGACCACCATTGTCCTAGTAGCTAAGAAGAACACAGTGAGCTGCATAGACAATTATCACCCAGTGTACCCCACAAACTGTGCACCTAGATACTGGACTTCCTCAGACCCCTGAATGTCAGGATGATAAACAACACTCTTTCAGTCTCATCTTGAACATGGGATCAGCAATGTGTCCTCAATCCTTTCACCTACTCCCTCTTTACACATGAGCGCTCTCCCATTCACCCCATCAAGAACATTGTCAAATTTGCTGATGACACCACCCTTGTAGGACTGATCAGGGACAATGACGAATCAGCCTTCAGGGAGGAGGTCTGGCATCCCAGGTAATGGTGTGAAATCAAATAGCAGTACCTGAATACAGCCAATATGAAGGAGATCACTGACTTCAGGAAACCCAAGAGCACTGAGCACACCGCTAACTATAATGATGGAGAGATGTGACTTTAGGCTTTTCCCTGTCAGTGTTCACCACAGTTTGCCATTAGCAATATATGTTTGTTACAGTTATTATACTCCTGATGCAACACAACTACCTTGGATGGTAAAATTCATCCCAGATGAGTCTGCGTTGTTTAGTAGACTACAAACTAATTGTCAGTGGTTCAAAAAAAAAAATTGTCATCGCTGAGGTTGAAAGTTTCATGGTTGATAGTGCCTCTAAACCAGTGCATCTGAAATAATGGGGCGGGCCCCCCTGGAGAGCACGGTGCGATGCTGAGGTGGGGGCATGTGACCCTGGGTAACATGCTTTTTTCCGCTGTACTACAATAAAGTGTAATTGTACATCCACTCCAGTAGTTGGCAGTGGCGTTCTCATAGCCCATTGTGCGCGGCGAGTATTAACACAGTGTAGGTTTGTTTTGCAACAAAAATGCTTTTATTTATAGTAGCGGCGGAGAGTGGGTGGTTTCTTCTTACTGGAGGGGCATAACAGAAAATGATTGAGAATGACTGCTCTCAGCAAACTAGGCAGCTTGATTTAGGATTAAACGGGCTATATCTTGCTATTCGAAGCTTTCCACAGTAAACTATGGCATATATGTGATTCTATATTACCTTTGGGTCACTAAAGCCTCTCAACATATGGCTGCAGCACCCCTTTCATGTTGTCCTAAAGCTGTTTGTCGTGTGCACCACTCAAGAAGCAGTAATGAACAATTATCAGCACTAGGCAGGCAAGTACAGCTTTTCCATTAGTCCCAAATAGCGCCACACCACTCCGCCTGGCCTGGCACCACACTGCACTGCCTCTGTTGCTTTTACAAAAGGCGCGCGGCAGGAAAGAAGAAGAAGCGTGCCTGATGATGACCCTCGCCGCGTTTTAGGTTCTGCCGCAACATTTCACATGACAAGTCTCGGTCACTAAAATATGAATTGCCTTTGCATGATGTGGCCATGTCGTAAAGTACAGCCCATTAAATGCACAGAATGAGAAGCTTCCATATGCGGACAAAAACTATTTCAGGGTTTAAACCAGCCACATTGCAGCCGCCTGTCGTCAAAACAAAAATAAGCTGAATACAGTCAAGATGTTTTATGATTTATTCCAACATTGAATCGGAGAAACCATATTTACAATTTCACATGTACCATGGATGAAGTAGTGTGGCATTGATTTCCCATGCAAAGGTCAATGCAATTCATTCATTCATTTAAAATGAGAGCGCAGTGGCTCACATTCACTCTGCAGCATTCAAAGCCATTCGGCAGCTGCCCAAAGCCACCATCCTCGACTCACAACCTCAGGACGTGGAAGTGGTGATGCTCCACTCTGGCAGTGTGTGTAAGGAGCCGCTTCTACCCAAGACCTTGGCAGTACCATTGAGGTTTTCAAAATTAATGAATGTGAGAGTTGTTTTGATTTCCATTAGTTTGTTAGTTAATTATTACATTAGTATTTGTTGTTGATTATGCTGAACTTTAGTTTCAAATTGGTGATAAATATAAGGTGGTGTTTCTGTTGAAAATTGTTTTGTTGTTTTCTCGTCTTCAACAAGTAGTTTGCAATTCCCTTACCCCTCACAAAAAAATAAAACCAAAATAAAAAGTGCAGGAAATTTATTTTGGCTTTGAAGATGTTTCCTATTTTTAACGTGTCTATGAAAAGCAGCATCAACAAATGATATGAAGTCAAATGGAATTCAATTTTCATGCGTCTAAATGAAATGACTACATAACCTTTGCTTTAAATAAATGTCCTAATGCTGCTTAGAAGGAACAATGCAAATCGAGCAAACAAATAGCCAGAAAAATCAGACAAGCATGAGGATTTTAATTCTGCCTACTCCATCATATGTACGCTGAAAGGAGTAGCAGATTCTGGCCTGGTGCTGTAGTCGTTTGAATGCAACTGGGGATTTGCAAGATTAACATCAGAGACAATAACTCCCTTGCGAACATGATAGCTCAGAGCTGCTGCTGCTAGGGAGGATTGTCCTCTCCAAAATGCATCACGATAACCATCTTTGTGCTTATGAGAAAATATGCAACATACAAGCTTGACACCATATTTTTGTCAAAATGAATATAACTTCATTGACTAGGGTGTCTTTATAGGGTGTATTTGTATTTACGGGAAATTATTTCTCGACGAAGCTCAATTTTACAAAGTATCTAGTTAGCGTAAAATTGTAAAAATTGAAGAAATTAAAATTAACCTATAATTTTTATTTTTTTTATTTTTTTTTTTCACTGATTTGCAGGTGGCGGCACGGTGGCCCGGCAAGTTACCATGATGGCCTCCCAGTTCAGAGGTTGTGGGTTCGATTCCAGTTCCAGCCTTCCCGTGTGGAGTTTGCACCTTCTCCCCGTGCCTGCGTGGGTTTCCTCCGGGTACTCCGGTTTCCTCCCACATTCCAAAAACATGCATAGCAGGTTGATTGACACTCTAAATTATCCCTAGATATGAGTGTGAGCGCGGATGGTTGTTCGTTTATGTGTGCCCAACGATTAGCTGGCAACCAGTTCAGAGTGTACCCTGCCTACTGCCTGGAGATACCTGGGATAGGCACCAGCACCCCCCGTGAATCTTGTGAGAACGAGTGGTACAGATAATGGATGGATGGATTAACTGTGTTATTAATTAGTTTTATGAAAGGTTGTAGAAACATATAAGATGATGGTGTAACAAGCTGTTTTGCATTTTATTGTTGACTGTTGCTGTTTAGACGTTCTAATAAGCAAGTCAAGCTCAGTACTAAGATGTACGAGTTTGTAAACGCACCACTTGTTCGCGAAGTGACATAACAACAACAATAGTCTCCATCGACTAAAACTGCACATTTGAGACAGCCTGGTTTGTTAAAAGGTGATCAGTAAGAACAGCAACTGTGTCAGCATCAAAGTGAGCAGAGTCCATCTATTATCCAAACTACTTATCAATTATATCTAATAAACTGCCTTTCAAAATGAATCCAAGAGCTAACTCCGGCACTGCAAGCTGTTACCGCAGTCACCACTAAATGCTGGCAACAGGCGCACTAGATTACTGTATTAGCAGAACTGAGTCGTTTTTTTTAGCACCCTTAAACTGCAATTGAACAATATTTCATTTTAAAGTCGCAAGCAAGTAGCAACAGTGAAGTCAGGTATTAAGCCACAGCTAACTTCATAATAAAATTGTAACTAACCAATGATGTCCATGTATTACTTGGTTGGGTCAGGTTTATTTTGAAGTTGGTCTTCTTACTGGATTGGCAGCGTGATGCATAGTATGAACTATTATTGCGGCAGTGCCTAGGTGCTGTGTAGGCACTGATAAACGTCTAAACCAGGGGTGGGCAAACTTTTTGATTGGCGGGCCACAATGGGTTCTAAAATTTGCCAAGTCCAGAAGGATTTGAGCGACTGAGTCTTATATTCTCTTGCACAGTTTATGTACAATAATGTGCATATGTAAAGATATTGACCTAATCATTCTGAGGTCTAAAACGACCAACAGATTAACTCTCCCATCGGACAATGAAGTGTATTCATATTGTGTCTTTGTTTTGTCCTTCCATCCAGACTAAAAATTGCATTTCACATTTCATCTGTTACTTCAGAAGAGACTATGATGTGCGGCAGCTTCAGCTGACTGGAAATGCCACTCTTCAACACACACCCACAGGGGAAACAGTCTCTGCTGGCTCAGTCCAAAATACCATTCAAAATCAACAACCGCACACACATCAGTGTGTGCGCTGAAAGCTGCATTCTCACATCTCGTTTCCATTCATCCCCAGACAGAAAAGCTTGTTTTCAACCACGGATAACCACTGGGCTTGTTGGCACCTGTTTGTAAGAATGATCACACATTCATGTTTTATTCGATTTTTGGGGGGAATCTGGTGACTGTTAAATGTGGAAATGTCCTTTTTCTCTCAACACAAGTAGGTGTAGCTTACAGGATATATGAATGTTCCAATGCAAAAAGAATTGAGAGGTTTGGCACCAACAGTGTTATTCTGATCCTAATTCTTTTACCCTTATGTTTTCATCTGGGGCCTTCACCCAAATCCAACCAGGGGTGTCAACATGAAATGTGTGTCCAGGTCACAACCACAGGTGGGGGGTGAGCAAGACTTTCCAAGACTCAAAATAAGCAGTTTTGCTTTGCAGTTTGTGAGCCAAAAGCTACATTTTGCAATTTGGAATATCAAAATTGAGAATCAACCACCAATGTGCAAGCAGTCCGAAGTCGACGCAAGCTCTGTTCTGCTTACACTGCACCATCTAGCTGGCAACGAATAATTGCTGGCTACCGTTGTGGCTAAAAACGTTGCAGAACCGCTGCTGATTGAATAATTATGGCCTCCATGATGGCGAATAAGGTAACATTTTGTATTAATAACTAATAAAACCCTTGTTTCAGGTCTCTGCAAAAAGTTGCTCCTCAAATAAAATAATTAGCAAAACTGCCCCTCAATGAAAAAAAGTTACTTTGAAACTTGATTTTAGCTGACCAAGAAAATGATTAGTTCTTTGGCTGCTGTGAAGTGGTGCGGTTAAATTTAAGAGATTGATCATTTACTCAAAAATGTTTGTTCACTTGTTTGTTTGCTCCCCCACCACACAAACACTCACGCACGCACACACACACACACACACAAAAAGGATAACTAACTAGGAACCATAGAGAGAAAATTATATTGCTGAAACAAGACAGACATAATAAGCTCTTTGTTGTATTCGGAGACTGGCTGTTTTTTTTTACCACTGGCAAAGTGGCATATAATTCACTCGACAACAGACCAAAAGGGGAAATAGGGACACATGATCTCGTGGCACTCTGTATTCCATACAATATCGCTGAAAGGACAACAATTTGTGCAGCATTTTGTTTTGGCTCTGATCAGAAGGTCAACAGTGAGGACTCTGACAAATGCACTCAAAGATGGTTCTGGGGCAAAAAGACTGATTTAAAAAGGCAGCGAATGAAAATAGCCTTTTCTTCCTTTCTGCTCATCCCGCCCCACCTTTTGCATCAGTATCTGACATGTGGGCAGTCAACTACTTTAGGAATCAGGTTGAATAAAGAAGACTTCATGTTATTTATCAATCCCTTCTCAGATCTCTGTCTGTATTGGAGTGGAAAACATACTGCATTTCACTGTCCAAGATTGTGACCGCTTTCATCCTCAGCGGCTTTTCACAGACAACCCAATTAAAGAGGAAAGCCATAGCTGAAGTATTCAGTGACCTTAAAGTCCTAGTTTAAGGACAGCATGACTGGCAGATGTTTTCATCAATGCACCTTAAATAAATAACATAAAAAAAAAAATATATATATATATATATATATATATATATATAAAGATAGATATAGGTATAGATATAGATATATATTATTATTTTATTATTTTATTTTTATTTTTTTTTATAATTTATTTGGAACACCATTAACTCATTGACTCGCTGATTCAATGGCATATAACAAATTTGAGTCTTAGTAGAGAAGAATCACAAGTGAAGAAACAGTCTTTTATTCACAGAACAAAATTAAGGCAGGGCGATAGTGGGCTGTTGAGCATCTGGATGATGATGTCAACTATAATTGTAATGCTTAACAGATGGGCCTCTCAGAGACAATAGTGACAGCAGGCTGGAACAATCAGCTCATCCACACCATTAGACGATGACCTTCATACCAGTGGCGATAGAGCAGCAGGACCATCCATTAAAAGTGAAATTGGATTTCATTGACAAGTCTACTACCCTAGTAAATCCATCTAAGTGGAGTCATGAAAATAAAGTTTGGTATATTTTGTCTGATTACATTTTTTTTGTTTGTTTGTTTTTTTACTGTATGCCCTGTAAACAAGCGAGAACACTACTGTGCTTGGTTGGAATCTAATATTTTGACAATATAAATACAGCAATCGTGCACAGAGTGGTATGTTGCTTTCCGATCATTCACAACGATACCATAACTACCACGCAATACCAATAGACGATTAGAATTTCTGCTGCATTTAATCGTAGTTTATTGTATATTTGTTAGGATTTACAGCTGACGTTTGTTGTAGCTAAGAAACGTTTCAGGTGGTCAGAGACAGCACCACTGCCGTCTTTTTAAAATGGAACTGAGAGAAAATAACATTTGCTACTGACAAGCTCAAAGATGTGAGGCCTTATTCTGCATGACAGCCGCATGTGCGCTCAGTGTAAAAACTGTCTGATCTTTATTTTTGTGCCAAGGTAAGTCTACTTTGCTGTGTTTTGGAATTTGGCAGACTATGTTGTGCCTTGTTGAGTGTTCCTGTGCACCGAGGATGTTTTTCATTAAATACCCGACACACCTGACAATTTGATGACAGAATGTAGATTACAATTTAAAGAACAGCAAAAAGCATGTCTAAGTTGTGGCGCAGGTGGTCAATTGCAATTTTGGTGGATTTGACCCAGGTGCACACAGACAAATACTGAGCTGCGCATACGTGTGTTGTTGGATGTCATCGTATTTCATTCATGAATATGACAACAGAATTGAACCAGGCTGTTGTCATTGCCATTCCTTCTGAATCATTGTAGAAATAAATTCATCAAAATTAATTATCAGGATCATCTTACACACAGACACACAATCTTGAAGTTCCTTTCAAATGCACATAGCACGCGGCAATCTCCTGAATGTATGTGCCATGTTGACTGTGTGGCTCTCTCTGCGCTGAATTAAAAGGGAATGAGGGCACCTGCTTTCACTGAATGGGAAACAAGTCGACTGTGTTCCCTCCGAAGGCGTAACATGGCACAAACGCTCCCTTCTACCTGCACCCGTCTGCCAAAATACCAAAAGAAAGAAAACTTCCCTCATGCACATCTTGCTCTAGACTTTCACTGGGCACGAAAACACCGGCAATGATGTCCAAAGACATTTCAACTCCTATTAGGACACAGAGAGAGGGAATTTTATGTATTAGTATTAAAATATTCACAAATGTTAATTTATCTTAATGTATTTTATATGTTAGCCATTGCATTTGATGGTCCATTATTTTCTGCATTTTTAGTACTTACGAGGTTTACTTCAGAAAAAATAACATACTTTTTGGAGGGGTGCTGCTGTATAAAAAATATTTGTCAAACTCTAGAAATTAATAGAATTACAATATGCTTGTTTTATTCATTTTAATCGATTCCTGTTTTGCTATGGCTCTCCAATTAAACAGCCGTTATCAGATTCAGTGATGATACTTCGCTTTTATAAATGTGGGAATGAAGTTGCGATTAATTAGAAGGAACAGTGAATTTTATCTCACCTGTCCAGGACCTCAGCACCCCTCGGCCTCTGACCCTAGAAACGCCCTTGCCCCAATCTTTAAATTAATCCAATGAGGTTGGTGGGCCAAGGGAGGAAAAATGAGCATTAAGCAGCAACCTCTGGTGCTCCTATGAGAACCACACCAAAAATTGCTATGTGCACCCCTGATTATATCAATGTGTTTAAAGCGTTTTAAAAGCAGAGTGATCCATCCTATTTGTAGTAATTTTTCTTTCATTCATCAATTTTCTATATCAATAATCCTCATCAGGGTCATGGGTGAGCAGAACCCGCTGGGTAAACTGGTCACCCGTCGACTCTACACCACACTACTCTCCTCAGGTTCACACTGCAAGGCAGACTTCAACCCACCCACAGGCAGAAATTGCAAACTTCACACAAAAAGGCCAGAGCCCAGATTCTAACCCACAATCTCAGAACTGTGAGATGTATGTGCAAAGCATTTGTGACTGGATATGAAATATAATTTCCATAAGTAAATCATTATGTATCAGTTGTCTGATTATCAGTTGTCGTAAACAATTCAGCATGTTATATATATATATATATATATATACAGTGACCAGCCATAACATTTTACCACTAACGGAATATGATGATGTTTGAAGCGTTGTTTCAAAGACACTGCCTTAACAATAGTAATGATGGATTTTTTTTTTTAAATGACGCAGTTATAGAGCTATTCATTTAGCATCAAATCTAATATTATTGCTGGAATTTGCATTGCATTGAGTTTTGTCATTATGTGTTAAATAAGAGTAGAAAATATTGTGAATGCATTTTCATTTTATATGCATGCAAATGTCACAAAAACTATTTTTGAGTTTTGCACAGTAGGTGTCTGATAAAGCAAAATCTCAGCTAGAGTTTTCTATTTTCTGACAATTCATTTATCCATTGCTTATATTCTCCCAGTTCCTGATTAATTCAAAGCAACAGAAACTGACATTCTAATTATGGACAAAATGAGTTTACTGCCGGGATTATCGCATTAACAGCTTTCTTCTCAAGGTCCCTTCTCAAAGAGACGCTTTTTCAGTCAAGATTTGAAAGGAAGAACGTCAGAGAAACACTCAGCAGCAGGCTTTCAACTCAACTGGATAGTCCCGCTGTAAAGAAGCTTTGTCAAGCACAAGAAAATGTCATTACACGTCAGATGGACTTGATGATGTCATAAGGGATGTGATATGACCACCACGCATAAACCCTTTGAGAAGGAGGTGTAAATCTAAGAAATGTTGCAATAACCAAAACATCAATATCGCAATCCATTCGTAACTGAAGCCTTAAAAAGCACAAACAGATCTGTCAACTGCTAAGTGGTAGCTGGTCATAGATAAAGACATATTGGAATAATGCTAAAATATTATTTATTGGGGTCTCTGTCAGTCATCATCAATAACCCCCCCCCCCGTGGTGCCCTTTAAGGTAACCCAGGCCCTGGCCTGTTGGCAGTTGCTTGAAGCATTTTCAGAACAACAAAAAATGGCATTACAGCCTTTAAAAGTGTAAATGACAGTGGAACAGCCCCCACAGTACATCACCCGAATTCCCCAACCCCCACCAAACAACATCTTTCCACATGTACACGGCCAAAAATGAACTTCTCCACATGGTGTAACATTTCAATGGCTGACAAAACAATAGACAAGTACACAATTCAGTCAAAATTGGCAATTTATATCTCAACAAATTACAGTATGTCATTAAAATAAGGTAGAGATATGACTTGAAACCCAATCCCTAAAAAGGCACACACACTTAGATGGAGGTATGGATTTTATCTCTCCTAAAATGTAATGATGGGTGTAAGCTTCTAAATAGCAACAGGTTACAGACTTCCCCGCCTTGCTGTACAGTTTACATGGACGTTAAGTGTACTCCATTTACTCATACCCATGTAGCATTAATAAATATTAGTGTAATTAGAATATAATTTGATATCTGAATCCCAAGAGACGTACAGGATTTTTTAAAATGTTACTTTGTCTGCATCTAACTTTTACAGCCTTATATCATATTTATATATTTATTATATCCACAAACATGACTAGATCGATCTTTTTTATTTTTTAATCCGACTGAGGCAATAAAAAAAGCCTCTTGTCAACATTGTGTGGCGTAACTTCTACTATTTCTCACATGTGAAGGAAAGTAACTCTTGTACAGTATGTGGAAAGGTGCTCACATCACCATGGGGATGGAAGACGATGTTACAAAACAGCAGTCAAACTTTTCAGGTAATATGAGAATAAATATGAAACATCTCACCGAATCTCAAGACATGTGGCATCCCGTGAGAATATCCCACACATTGTAATAGCAGCAGTAGAAGCCTGCACCTCGACACCAACTGGGAGATAATCTTCATGTTGCTTGTGCGCTGCACAGTATTGTTATTCCCTGAATCGGTATATTTCCCGGATGTATGTTTTTCTCTTTCACTCCAGTAGTTTGGGCGACTGCTTCCTTACATCCATAAGGCAAAAAGAAAAAAAACTGCGTGTCCGGCTCACTGCACCAAGAAGAAAATATAATAGTCCTTGGTTTCGGAAGGAAATGATGGAGATGATGATGATGGGGGAGATGGTGAGAGACCTGAAGGCGCATCCATGTTAGGCAGGGCGCAGTTTGAAGAAATCCATCTGGGAAGAGACAAGGGCAGCTTTAGGAGGAGAGGGGAGACTTGGCGCGAGTCAAGCGGCGGTGTGAGCTGTCGCTGCACTGCCGCACAGCATTTGAAGTGGAGCCAGCAAATAGTGGCACAACGCATGTGAAGAAAGAAAAGCAGCAAAAGCTCTTGTATGTTTTCCGCCTGCCGCTGACCACTCTACACATTCTCAGCCGCATTCTGATAACCTCCATTTGTTTTCTCTCAAATTGTTCGCATGGTTCGCCGAGTCGCCGCTCCAGTCAATGAATTAGACAAGATTGCTATTTGATTGGAGTCGCTCAAGCTTTACGCTGGAAACCAAACCGGTCAGCGGTCGGATTGATGAACAGCGCGCATGATTTCCAGACGGCACTTTTATGTTTGCTGTTTTTTATTTTTTATACGACGAATCCCTCGTATAATTCGAGGTTTTTTTCAGCTAAATTAAATACTGTTCAAGAGACAAATCTACTAAAACCGTCATATAAGTAGTAATGCATAAATAAGTTCAAACAAAAAGTTCAGAAAAATGTAAGAGGCAAACGCTGACCTTAAAACTTGATTTTAAACTACGACACAGTCATGCCGTCGCTGAATTGACTATTTTGGGAAGTTGGTAACTTATCAGGACCACGGAAGCCTCGTCGGCTCATATTTCTTTACGTAGCCTACAGGTTTGTGCTTTTGCTGTCAGCGTATTGGCATAACCGAGGTTTATATTTGAAATACATTTATGTGATGCCTATATATTAATGAGAATAGTATAAATAATAAGGAACTCAATATAAATTCATAACAATTCATGCAAGGTATGCAGATCCTGTAATTACTTTTTTTTAAATAACGGGGTAGTAGTTATTTACAATTATGAAGTTAATCACGTCAAACAAGATGGAGCATACTGTATTTCACTAGAAAGGTCAATTACACAGCTGAGAGTGTGTCTATGGAGGTTTTAAGATCTCGAGAAGCCCAGGTGTGATTGAAGTGTATTTAATGCTCTTCAGTTATTGGAGTAAAATTCAGGACTCGTTCAATCTGTATCTACGGATCAATCATTTATAAGGCAGACCTACAGGAAGCATGTATACCTTCACATTGTCTTTCTATACTCATCCTTTAAAGAAGGACGAACAGCAAAAAGTGTGCAAGTAGAGGTCAGCCAAATACAATGTAGGTAATAATCTTTCAAGGTTTTTTTTTTTAACTTCAATATTTTGCGTTCTGTGAGTGTGACGAATACACTAAAATCTTTGCGAGATTCTGACCCGTCTGAAATGATTTCAGAACGCTCCTATACTTCCAATTCATGTCTCAAAAAATGTAAGCATGTTCCTGAAAAGGTGTGGCGCCAGAGATAAAGAAACGACGTGCCTAAATATTGTACAATATGATGTGAAGTTGGCAGTATTTGACTTACCTTGAACAGGGAGTTGCGTGGAAGAGAGTCACCGGAACAACAGAGCACAAAGAAGTTGCTTTGTTTCTCGACAGGAGAGCAGAGCGGTTTCAGCACCAGTCGCCTCCGGAAAGTAGCGCTCGACCCGGCCGTGGGGAAGGCACGCCCCCTGTCGGACACTGGGATTTACTGCTTAATACACACCAGTTCACTGGAGCGCTGCACAGTGCAACTCCGGCGGGCACGACTGATTGTCAGGTCCTTTAAGCAATATTATAATATGGCTTGATCTGCAGTGTGTTTCGACGATGACAACTCTTGAGGGAATTGCTGTCACACAGAAACGTGGCTCATCAGCAGCACATAACGTTTTAGGTCCTTTTGTGTTTCCATGAAGATGAAAATAAATGCTGACTTTCACCGTGGTTTGTGTCAAATATTAGATGAATGATAGTTCGAAAGAATTCAACTCCCAGAGCCATTAACCGCAAATCTATTTATTATTATTATTATTAATATTATTATTATTATTATTATTATTATTATTATTATTATTATTGTTATTATTATTATTATTATTATTATTATTATTATTAGCAAAGCCAGTAATAGCCCAAGTTGATATAAAGGTAAAATAACGGTCACATGACTGGAATTGCAAATAGCCTTTTGTATTTTTTACACTATAATACACTCTTCTTCATATTGTAATTTCAATTATCCACCCATCCATCCACTATCTGTTCAGCTTCTCCTCACAATTATCAATTAATATTTATCAAAATGAAAGCGATATTTTGGGAAAACAAATTGCATGCTACAGACAGCAAGAATCTAGAAGCAAAAAAATGTTAGCAAGGACCTGCATGCTCCCTTAATATTGGGGTTAGATGGCCTGTGTGTGAATGTTAATATTTCTAATGGCACATCCTCAGCATATGAATTTGACATACAGGAATGCTACACAAAATATGTCATCTAGAGATCTCAATTTTAAATAGTGCCCAAAATTAGATAATTACCAGCTACTGGAGTGAAATGGTGGTTTGGGGCACTGCGTGAAAAAAAAAATACAAATCAGTTTGGGCAACACCACTTCAAATGCAAATCAAAAATATTATTATCAGGGTCCCTGTCAGCCAGTGCGCATGTAGAATCATCATCGTTTTTATCCCTCCTACAACACTGTTGGGGATTAGTTTTGTTTATTTAGATTATTTGGTATGGACAGGTGTTACAAACCGTAACCCAGAAAGATAATATGCTCTGAATTGGGTTTAATACAAGATAAAGTTAATTTGTACAAATGTTTCAATTTAAAACTACATTTGTCTTCCAAAACAAGTTCTTTTAATTTGGGATATTTTGTTTTATTGTTTAGTTTTTATCAAATAGGATTTTAAGATCATAGAAAATACCTGTATTAATATTGCATTATTTGGTCTCAAACTTATTTTAAACTTGAGAAAATAACCCTCTCCAAAAATAACAAAAATCATTGAATTTCTTTTATTACCGTGTTTAACAGAAAGTTGGAACAGAAAGTGTCACTCGTGCACTCTTTCCATTACTGGCTCAGGTGCAACCACAACTTTCAATCCTGTTTTTAGTTTTTAACAGTGCCTACCTTGATTATCCTCCCTGGGGTACAAAAAAAGTAATAAATATCAAGACTGCGTCCATGACCAAGTGAGATTGTCGCGCTTCAGTTAAAGTGGTGTCTATATCTGTTTGCATGACTGCTATAATTCACACATGCTGCCCTTGCTGTGTTCCAAAGCTGGGTTTCATTTCATCACACAGTGGAATCGCTGAATTGGAAATGTGGTTTTCAAATTAAAATGATGACAATGGACGCCATACCAAAGCATGTATCAAAAGAATTAAAAGTTATAGTCAGTTGAGAAAAGTGTTCATCACTGACTGTAGGAGGTTTGATCTAGAGTTTCCCTTATTCTTGGCTTCACTACTGTCAGGCCTGTCGGTTGTTTATCTTCAGTCCTCCAAGTCATGGTAATCCGTAAAAGTTAAATTGAGGCACCTTGAGCATTCTTTGTGGTTGAGATGACCTTTATTGGACATTTAATCCAAAAGGCTTCTTAAATTCTAAATCTTAAGTGCGGAATTCCCCTTTGTATCTTGTGGGTGTGGTCATATAAGGGATGCTGTTGTTAAATGATCATTTTGCGTTGAACTGACGTTCACCTGCCAGTTCAAACCGTTTGTTGGTTCCCACGTTGTTCTTCTTGCTGAGTCTCAAGTCTGGAAGAGGCTGTTGTCTTATGTTATGCCATTAGTTTTTGATGGATTTGTTTGTTTTCTCCACTACACTCCTCACTACTCTGCTGTGCATAAACAACATTGCTGAATTTGCCTCAAGGGATTTTGTCCTTGGGGCAAATCAGCTATTGTCTCAGGGTGTTGCAGGGTTTAGTCTGTATGTCTCTGAAAAAGCAGCCAAGTAAAGGCCCTTTGTTCATTGACCTTCACCGCTCAACATGAGGACTTGAGTTTTAGCATATTCAGCCAATCAATGGAGAGAATTAAAAAAAGGGACAACAAAGTAAGACCATCAGACGGCAATAACAACATCAAGCTATACAATTTGAAGGTGAAGGAGAGCAACCCTACAGTGATGAAGGCCTGATCTAAAGGCACATTCTGGAGCTGAAATGAAAGGGAGCTTTGATTGCCCCCCAGTCTCTCTGATACCCTCCTGTGAGCTGCATGAAAAGTTGAATTGTGAGCTCGACAAATAAATAGTCAATGACATCTCTGTAATCCAACAAGTTCTGCTATCCTGGCCATTGGCAATTACAGCCACTGAAACACACGCTCACAATATAGGTAAATCCATACAGGTGGTGTCTTAATACAATGCTTGCTTGTGTGTGTGTGTTTTAATATACATGTTTTAATACGTACATTGCACTATATAACACTACAATAATGTATTACAATAATGTATCTGTCGCACCTAATTTTGGGACACCTGACATCAATTTTAATGTAATGGCGATCAGAAGCACGGTATACAAGTGGTTTGCAAGTCTGACGTTCTACACTTCAAGGATTCAAATCACAGCTCTGCCATTCCTGCGTGGAGTTTGTAATTGTGAATTATTGATTGTCTTTATGTGGCCGGCAACCGTCTGGCAAACAGTACAGGATTGTATTCACTGCAAACAAATGAGGCTAAGAGCTAGATAAAAAAATTAATTAATAAAAAAAAAATAAATGACGATGATGATGATGATAATGATGGTGACATTGGCAACAGTAAGAGCCAAGTACTACTCAATTTTCAATCATTTAACACGGCAGCAAAACCTAAAAGAAATTGGCACATATATTTTTAATAATGATAATCAACATACACTGTTTGCATACAAGAGAGCGCAAAATATAGCAAATCTGTCATTTGGATTTTGTGGGTTTTCTTCAGGCAGGTCCCTCCCACAGCACAAAAACATCAATGGGTCACCAACCTTCTGATACAGAGACCTTATAATTGGCTATACTGATCAATGTGACAGACCACACATCTGAAATAACATATTTGTTCAAATTACCTTGAATTATATGCTATTAACAATTAGTAATTATGTTTAACTCTGTGAAGACATTGATCATCAACAATGATAGAACATGATGAATATCAATATCTAAGACTTCATCTCTAAATCACTACAAGTATTTACACTTTCAAATGATCACCTTTACAACAGCGTTCAGACTTGCTAGGAAATTAAAATTATACTATTTTTGGAACAGGTAGTCTTCAGAGGTTACCGCATACCCGCAAGCACCATATTAGTGACTGGTGATTTTAGTGTGTGTTTGTGTGTGTGCCTGAGCGCAGGCGTAGCCTCTAGGTCATTGAACAATCATAGAATAAAGAAAGCAAGAAATCAATATAATCCATTTGGGATTTAAAACTAGCAGTCTTTTTCTCTTCTTCTTTGAGGAATGTGGCTTCTGACAACCCGCTCCCCTCGCCCTCAAGCTCGGCATTGCTGTAATAGGAGGATGAGGGAAAATCACAGACGGTAAGTTGCAGCAACACATTTAAACATTGACATGTCCTTAGGTGAGCAGAATGTCATGTGTCATGTAACTGTATGCCGATCCGCCTTTACCTAGTCATAACCCCCGAGGTTAACCATCAAATATAGGCCGCCTTCCCTAACCCGAACCAAGATAATATCTCTACATTGACAAATACATCAGCATTGCATAATTATGCATTTCATACATTTTAAAAAATAGAATAGCCATTGCCAACAAATCAAAAAGTACAAACATTGTACTTTTTGTAAAGCAATAGTGCAATAGTGTCATCTCTATGGATAAAACATTTTTTAATATTATTGCACTGATATAACAATTACGAAAACTTGCTCAGATCACACGAGTATTTCAAAAGTAATTTTCAAAAAGTAAAAAAACGTATAAAACACGGTCGAGTTCCGGACGTTGGCATCACGTATTCCACAATCGTCTGCGGCAAATGAAAACGATTTGAAATTTGTCCAACATATTTAGTTACTTAGGTTGATCTATTTTTTTTTATTTATGCACACATGCTGAATGAAGTATGGTGGTCTGCACAAAGTAAGGTTGGCATTGAGGGTTTGAAAGCTAGGAATGCCTTGGCCCATCTCCCTCTGATTGTCAATTAGCGCAATATACTGGAGAGGAAGTTCAAACAAAGGTACTACCCGCATCTTAATGAGAAAAGGAGCCACTGCTGTATCCTGACAGCAGTTTTCTAAATACCAAGAGCGTCTCAACTGATAAGGTTCAGCGGCAGAAATGAGGAGAGGATAATCAAAGAAAGAAAGGGTTGAGGGGAGAAGGTTAAAAGAAAATTTTAAAAGCAGGAGTACCAAAGCTATTTTTCTTGCTCATTGTGAGGAACAGAATGTGTTTGGAATTATAATTAGCTGAACCTTACCACCGCAATGAATGTGATACATATAACACATGAGCAAAGTAAATTCGAAACTGCATTAAGAAGTTACTGAAAAAAACATGTAAAAAAAATTAATATAAAAATTTAAAAAAAATAATCTCAGCATTGGGCACAAACTGAGGAAAAACAATTCAACATTATGTCTTTGTCGCATAATTTATGGTCCACAAATATTTATACTTCATTAATCAAACGACTAGAATGTTTTAAAATGTATTTGTGACTTGCTGCTTATTATAAAAGACACGCATGTCAACAATAAACATTCATCTAATCATTTCAACATTTGTTTTTTTTTCCTGTCTGCATTAGTTTTGCTTCTCACTATGCCAACATGGAGCCACAGAGCACAATCAAGAGAAAGGGTGAAAAAAAAGGAAAATCTTGAAGGCGAGAAAATATGATGTAAAAAGGGTTGTCACACTTTTCTGAAGGGACTCCGGAGGCAGCGCCTCTTGAGACCATGTTGGCTGGGCTAGCAAGAGGATGCATTCTCTACATGTTCAAGGCTCTGACAGTTTCTGGTTTCTGTTGGCTTTTCAAGGTCCATTTCTTGTCATGACTTTGGGGAAAGAAATACAGTAGTAACATTACAGGGGTATGACATGGTGTGGAATGTATATATTAAAGTTGGCAGGAACAGGAGTGGATGAATGCACGCCCAAGATATGGGAAAAACAAACATGACAAACACATTACAAATGCGGAAATGAGAAAAACAGAGATAAATAAATAAATAAATAAATAAACAAATAAATAAATTCTAACTGGCATTTTCCATCCATCTTTTTCTGTACCGCTTGTTGTCATTTTGAATCTAAATTCAAGGATACTGGGCTAACACTGAAGTTTTCCTTTGCGGTTCAGGTCATATTACTTTGCCCATGGTAATGTCAACGACCGAATATTCATTTGAGGTTTGTGTTGGAACAATAATATTAAGGATGACAAGACAAACATGAGAAATTCACATAGATAAGACTCAAACTGATGTATTGTTTTCTACAAGCTATACCCTTCAGTGGTGCGTGTGTGTGGGTGTTTGTGTACGTGCACGTGTGTCGGGGTGTGCCTACGTGTGTGTCTGTGCAAGTGTGTGTGAGCATGCAAGCGTGTGCGTGTACTCATTGTGCTTGCAGTGGTTTCTGGTTGCAGAGGTTTCTCGCAGCAATGCCCCTGGTCCAGTGGACACCACTCATGCATAGAACTTCTGGAGTATAGAGGCTGTTAGGGTGCCATCCTATCCCTCACTAAGCAGACATGAAAAACAACCTCCTAATCAACACCTCCAAATCTGAGACCATGAATTCAGTTGGAAAAAGGTGAAGTGCCCTCTCCTGGTTGGGGATGACATCCTGCCCCAAGTGCAGTAGTATAAGTATCTCAGGTTCTAGCTCATGGGTTAGAGAATAATAGAGTGGGAGATCAACGTGGCATTTGCTATGATGAAGATTCTGTATCTCTTTCTCATGGTGAAGAAGGAGCTGAGTCGAAAGGCAAAGCCCCTGTTATGGCCAATCTATGTTCCCACCTTCACCTATACAAGTGGCAGAAATGAGTTTCCTGCAGACTCTAAAAAATAGGTTGAGAAGCTCGGCCATCCAGGAGGTGCTCAGAGGAGAGTCATTGTTTCTCCACATGGAGAGGACCCAGATGAGGTGCCTCGGGCTGATGGTTAGGATGCTTCCTTGATGCCTCCCTATGATTTAGAAACATTGGAGGGATGTGGAAAAAGGCTTGATCCCCTATGAACCTCTGTTTAGATCTCGGTACCTTCAGTAGCAGGTGGTCCGCTGACCTAAGGCACTGAGCAGTTGCGAAGGGGTGGAGGAGCTCAGAGAGGGAAAAAACATTTAAAGATGTGAAAACAAATAAAAGTATTTTAAAATCAATTACATAATTCACAGGTGCTGTGTAATGGTGCGACAACAGGGACTCAGTGAAGGAAGGCCAAATTGGAGTTATATGTCCCTCTTACGATCATCATTTTGTAGGACCAATAATCATGGCTTGACTTTCGCTTTTCACAATAACATCAACGAGGACATTTGGATAAAATACAATGTGGGATTCTAGTTAAGGTAAGCTGTTTTGAGACAAAGTGAAACAAACTCTTTAAAATTATATTTGCAGATTTTGTGCTGAGCGGGCCATACTTATATATATATATATATATGTATATATATATATATATATATATATATATATATATATATATGTATATATATATATATATATATATATATATATATTGCTATATAGTGAATTATATTTACATTACTATATAGTGAATTAACATACGAAATGTCTAGTGATCATTATCCTTAGCTGCATAAATAATATTTCTCTTTTTATTCCGTTTTTCAAGAGTACAAAACGAATGTTTTTTTGATCCTCGTGTGACGCAGTATACGTAGACGTCTGGATAATGTAGTCTTTCCCGTTCGATCATCTCCAAAGCCAATGTAAAAAAAAAAACTACTACACCCACAATTCTTCGCGCGGTGGAACTTTTGTTGACATGTGCTTGCCTTCCAGCAGGTCGGCCACTCACTGGTTACTGGTGGACCACAGTTGAAGGTGTTTAGCCACGTATGTGTCGATATATGAAATGTGACAGTTTCGATACGGTCTGTTACTCTTTTGTCGTCACATTTTTGGTTTGCAATGCTAAATACGTTCTAGTACAGACGAGGAGGTGACAGTCAGCCTCTCGAGCTAACATTAGCTTGTGTCGAAGTTTGTTTGGATAGTGAAACACCTGACAAAAACAGTACTTAAATTGTATTAGAGGTGCGTGGACGTCAAAATGACTGTACATCTTGCTCTCTTATGTTTCTCTGTAACAGGGATATTGTACATCGGCATTTGGAAGACGTTGTGTGTGTAGTATGTCTCCTCCGCGGCTGACAGGAGCTCTCCGCTCCTTCTCTAATGTCACCAGGAAGGAGGACTTCGATGAGAAGCTCTGTGATCTCAAGGTAAGTTGAACATTGGAAAAACAATTTTCTTTTAGCCCTGATAGCTCATTGAGCGAATATTAAGGCGTGCACTTACATTGCGCTTTATCTACACTACGAGTGTTTTACAAATTCTCACGTTCTTGGTGATATGCCGGTTAAGTATACCATTACAATTATTGTTATTGTTGTGTAACATGCATAAGCGCATATAGAAAATTGCAAGCGATTGTAAATTTAGATCTGGAGTGGCTAATTCATTTTTCAAATGTGCCTTACTGAAAAATGGAATGCTTGTCATGGGTCACATGATGCTAACCACAGTTTTGTTCAATGTAATTTCAGTTGTAAAAACCTTGAACTAGTTGTAAGAAGTCATATTAAAATTTCTGTTCATGTATGACTGTAACATCAGGACTTCATCAACATTCACACTTTATCAACACATGTCAATGGTTCATATCATTTTTCTGCATTTTTAAAGTGTGTTAACATTTTGAGAATCAACGGCGAACTTGTACACTCGCCACAAAAAGTTATGTATACGTGGCTTTTTCGTAAAATTGATCTAGAATGTAAAATGTTTACGCCAACAGTGAATATATGGTGGCAGCTTGTGATAAAGCTGACTGCAGTGGAACTAATTTTTCAGGAATTGAATTCTTTTTTTTAATTTTATATATATATTTATTTATTTTTTTTATGTTAGGCCAAACGTTTGAAGAGACAGGAGCTGTTTGCAAGAGAAGGGCTTACATGGCAGAAGATTTTCCACTTCTGTACTGATCATCAGGACAAAATGAAGCAACATGCTGTCCATCAGGAATTAAAGAGCCTTCTTTTTGCAGCCAAACAGATAGGTAATGCAGGAAACACACATACACATGCACGCATACACGCACTCATGCAAGCGAAAGTAATCCTTTTCGGCAAATGTTCTTAATGGATTTGTTCCACTAAGAGGTTCCACCTTAATTGCACCATTTTGTTTACTTAGCTCGATCAGTTGAGTGTCCGAAGCCCACTTGCTCAAACATTTCTCATAACATGAAGTAAAAAAATCTCATGGTCTCATAAATTGAGGCATAGCTAAGTCAAGGAAGCAGATATCACAGAAAAGGCAAAAACATCTTTCAGCACTTTTTCCCAACAAATGTTCAGCAGCATTGCTAAAGGCTGGCATGTTTCAATTGTGTGTATTCAAGTTATTGGCTAAAACATTGTTGTCTTGTCATTTATCTAATATTAATGACATTTTGCATTAAGTTCTTTCACTGCCTAGCACTGTGTGCCACTACTCCCCATTTTTTGTGAAAACTCCTCGCTTATTTACGTTTGTTTATTTATTTATTTACTGATTTATTTACTTATAACCTGATCTCCCACTTATTACTATTATTAATATTATTATTATTATTAGTAGTAGTAGTAGTCGTAGTAGTAGTGGTATTTTATATTTAGAGATTTTTTTTTCATTACAATTATATTAAGCTTTGACTATTTGCATATTTTCACTCTGGCCTGGTCCCTCTCACCCGTGAATAGCAGGGCTCCACTGTATTTTACAAATCCCAGATTTTTATTACAGTCTGCATCTAAGGCTTTGTTAATACTACAGGACACATATCTGATATTTTCATGCAGTGTAAACAATACAATTCAGTTTTTTTTATCCCAAATTCAAGTACAAAATGTACACTCATCCGTTCACAACCGTCATCAAAAGTTGAATATTGGGCAGTGTTCGGGAGACTACTACCAATCATCCTTGAAGCTCAATCAAGTTTTTTATGAATAATAGTGTTGTCTTCACATTTGACCTTAATTTAATCTCACCTGGATCTTGAAGAAGAAAGTGGATGTTTGTGGTCATAGTAGTTGTTCATTCATAGAGACGGTTCATTTGTTACGCACGGCAAAGATGTGATGTCATATTTAGTAGATGTCGCCATGAAATGAAGAGATTGAGGAGTGTTGCCTCAGTTCCCCAAAATATTTTTACATCCTCCCGCCTTGCTAAGATGGCGTTATGAGATCATATAATGAGCTCCTACATGCAGGATCACATCAACTTCTATAAACTTGGCCGTGTACGATTTTTTTTGGTGCATGTCACTCGACATTGTGCTTTGTGCGCATTCTTGTCACATCACAGAGGTTTTGCTTTCACATTAATCAGTCACACCAATCCTTTTTAGGATGCAGAAATTACAAGAAATGTGTGTCTGTATGTCAAATAAAAACTGGAGCGATATTTTGTATGTAATCATTATTTATAATTTTCGTCTGATTTTCAGTGGGGAGCGATAATGGTCAAGATGCAATTGAACATGCTGCTGTCTTTCTGCTTGAGACATTTTACAACAAAGACCATGTGGGCACAGAGGAGACTCGGGCTATCAAGCAGATGTTTGGCCCTTTTCCCTCATCTGCTGCTGAAAATTCTTTCACTTGTGTGGCACGACTGATGGACTCACTCAAAGATTCCAGAATTGAGGAATTTATCCAGTCCTATTGCTCCCGACACAAACCTCAACAAGGCTCTTCTTTTGGACGCAACATTGCCTTCTCCCATGAGTGCTACATACTTGATCCGCTGGAAGAACTACCCTGTTCTGGCATTCAAGATCAGAACATGAGCTTGGACTTTACCAACTTCCTAAACAATCAACAAAGTAGGATGAATGTTGTCAACGAGGGAGAGAGCCTCTTCACAGAAAGATCTCTGGTGAATGGAACTATCCTCAGGACAGAAGTGGATAAATATCTGAAGGACGGAAATATGATATCTTCTAGCCCAGAGGACCTGTGCACCTCACTATTTGAGATGCTTGCCTCCCATAAAAGCAATGATGAGCTGCAGAATGAGGTATTATGTTTTTTTCAAAAATCTCATTTAAGACAGAAGGTCCATGATGTTTAGTTTTGGGTCAGTTGTATTGTTTGTTAAAACAGTCTGCATTGATTATTACTAACGATCAGTAGCTGGTGAACAACAGAATTATCTGTTCATGAGCTGAATACACTGAGTCTGACATCAAGGCTTTTTTTTTTTTTTTTTGTGGCACAGATTTTCATATGTTTTGCATTCTAAACCAGGCATGTCCAAACCCGGCCCGGGTTACAAACAAAGCTATTTTATATTTCACTAGAAGATGGCAGCAGACCTGTGGCTGCGCTCTTGAGTCTTTACACCACTCTCTGAGTTGTTTGGCGCCAGGTTGAATTTTGGAATTTAAACGTTGCTGCATGACCCTTGCGTGTCCCTTTTCAGCCTATTTATAAAGTGGAGACTGTAGCGATATTAACAACCCATCACGGACTTGCCTTTCTCGAGTAGTATAGCTCACAATGCTTGTATTGTATATTTGGGTTTTTCTGATCAGGGTTTCATACCGACCACGTGAATGAGCTGCACATTTTTCAATTTTAGAGCTGCTCACTAACAATTATTTTAATAATCGATTAATCTATCATATTTTTCCAATTTATTTATGAACAAGATTTATAAAAAAAAAAAAATCTATCCAAAATTTCCATCTCTTTATTATACAATGGTTTTCTGAAGTATTCCCGAGCCCAACTTGTCCCATTGTCCTTTACACAATGTTGCTCGTTTCTATTGCTGTGATGCCTGAGGGATCGATTGTCATGGACATTCAATGTTTGTTTTCAACCTTCTCAGCTTTTTCACCAGATTCTCTGAATCTTTTGATGATGTTATGAAACATGATGAATTCCATAAACTCCTTGCAATTATACATTAAGAAATGTTTTTTTTATTTTTTATCAAACTCTTAAACTGCCCAGGACAACTGGATAGCACATCTGTCTTCCAGTGCAGATGCTGGGTGGAGTTTGCAATTTTCTCCCGAATTTTAATTTGTCTATTTGCTGCGTATGTTATGGATGACTGTGTTTTTGGCTCACAGCAACTCATTTGTTTCTTTGTTTCCTTGTCCATCTAGTTATTTGAGTTGCTTGGCCCAGAAGGTCTAGAAATGATCTCCACACTTCTGCAGCAAAGAACAGTTATTGTTGACTCCCTGCTAAACATCCCACCACTTTCACAGCCACAATCAGGTTATTTACAAGGTAATACAAAAAAAAAATTTCTTTCCTTTGCTGTGATTGCAGAAAGTATTCACCGTGCTTCACCTTTTCCAAGTTTTATGTTGCAGCCTTATTCCAAAATGGAATAAATTCAATCTTCTCCTCAAATCTCTACATACAACACTCCATAATGACACCATGAAACAAATATTCTTGTTGTTTTTCCAAATTTCTGAATACACTAAAAAAACTAAGAAAAGAAATGAACATAGTCAAAGTCTTTTTAATTATGACTCCACAAGCCTGGTTGAATGGAGAAAATAAGCTTTCAGCCATTTTTGGACCTTTCCAAAGTTCTATTAGTTTAGTGTGCTAATTCAGGGTCTAAACAGCATATAGGCTGTAGAACTGGGCATGAAGATACTTTGTAGTAAATGATCCTGGACAAACCCTGGAGTGGTCTTCACCTGCTCATTACTGCACTTCAGTAGACTTATACATTTTACATTTTCAAGTTTTGTCGAGACGAAAGATGAACTCTCCAAACAGAGGCGAAATATGAGCTGCTTTGCACCCAACTTTGTTTTGTGACAATTTTTCTTTTTTTTTTAAATGAGGCTAATGGGTGGGGGGGCACTGGTGTATGGAATACTAGTGTCACGATCCAGGTCGCAGCAAGATGGAAAGAGCAGGTTGAGTCTCTTGATGAGATAAAGTAGAAATCATTCAGTCAATCAGCGCAAGCTTCAGTGCAATCATCACATCTCATCTGTTGTCAGGAGCAAATCTGACTTTTATTGAGCTGTTGTGCCTTAAACAGATGGACTGCGGCACTGCACTTGAACTTCAATGCCACTTGTGCTTGGCACGATTACCATATTTGATTAATTAATTTATTTGTACTTATTTGCCATTATTATTATTATTATTATTATTATTTGTTTCCTCTACTAGACCAGTAAAAGTTTTTTTTTTTTAGTGTCCACCACCAATACCAATTGAAAGGTAATTTGCTATTATGTGTGAATGTGAGTGCCAACGTTAGCTTGTCTCTATGTAAGCTGTCGAGCTCTGACTCGCACACACAATACATGCTACAAGTTCCAACGCGAATGGGTTACTAATTGTAAAGCCATATTTACTTGTCTCACTTGTATGGGAGTGAAGCCTATGCCGTCTTGTTTACACAGAATCAAGTTGGTAAGGTTTTCCTTTCCTAGATGATGTGGTTTTTGGTTGACCGTTGACAACTGAGCCATGTTTTCAGTGCATTCAGTGTATTCACCCACTTTTTTTGAGAGCAAAATCAACGGTTTGGTCTTTCACGGTTTTGACGCCTCATTTTATATACAATGCATTCTTTTTAAATCATTCAAATTTGGATATGCTGTCAATAATCCTCCAATCTCCTTGTACACCGAGTACAATGACAATGAAGGGCATTCTGATTTTGATTCTGAATAATATTCTTCTCAATTGGTGTGTCACATTTACAGTACATATTTATTTTCAATTATCAAGGACTAATTTAATTTTTTATTGTTGTGGAAAATCAACTTTGTAACCTTATTCATTCCAGATTATGTCAGAAAAGTCAGTGACGAAGTTACTAGGCCCACTTATGGCTGTCAGGTGACCATTCACTCCGAACAGGAAAAGCATTTGATGAAGATATTCCGCAGGGAGGAGAAGAGAGAAAAAAAGAGGGCGAAAGGAACTGATGATGTGGAATACTCAGATGCTCTCATGAACTTTGACCCAAAAGAGATGAGAGCCCAGCGGTATATCAGATCTCTACTTTTTTTGTTCATCTTCTTTCTTTCCTCTTCTGTCTTTGCTGTCCCTTTCTCTACATGTGCTCTTGTTAAATCTGAAAATATGCTGCATTTTTAGGCAACTGACACATCAGTACCTTTTCATATATCATAGATTGTAAAAATGGGACTACGAATGTTGTAGTGTTTTGTCTTCGCTCCTCATTGTAATAAGCTACTTCATAAACAAACAGTTGCTTTTTTTTGTAATTGTGAATTATGTTGTCCTTTTGCGCAGGGAGCAGGCACTTTTGACTGCACGCCATGAACCTGCACTTTCTAGAGAGAGAGTGTATGAGCGGATTAAATACCCAAATGTCTATGATAGTTATGCAGATGCCACAAAGACACCTGCGTTTGTTGGAGGAACCAGGGTGAGCATTTTTTACCAAATTATGAGCTACATATGCTAATAAATAGGCATATCCAGACATATTCAAATATTCTCTCATATCACACTGCTTGTGAAACTTTTAATGTCCAAATTGATGTACATTGATAGTATCTTTGATTATTAAAAAAAAAAAAAAAGATGTTCACGGTACATATGGGTAAGTCTGTGTTTAAATGTCAATGTCATTAAATGTCTGAAAAATGCATCAGCGACCGTGCCTTTCCCTTTCCCACATGAGTGGGCATTTGAGTAAGTATACTGTAGAAACCCGGGAAACAAATTGCATTAAAAAAAAAAACATGAAAAGGTGTGCATGAATGATGAACTGTGATAAAGCAGAGGAAAATTACTTACATCCTATTGTTTAATGATTTGGTTCCAATTGGGCTTTTAATTAAGCATTAATTTTGACAATAGCCTTTACATTATTTCCTCAACAGACTGATTAAAAAAAGATCACACTGAGGAACACAATTTTTCTTTAGTTAGGGCTGACATCTATTTTTGACAAATGTTTTATGTATTTATTTTTATACAATATTGTTTTCCTGTGTTATTTTCATCCAGATGATGCTTCCTGAGGGAATCCAGAGAGATAATACTAAAATGTATGAAGAGGTGGACATTCCACCCAATGAACCAATGCCTATTGGCTTTGAAGAGAAACCCATTTACATTTCCGAACTGGATGAGGTAAGATGGCATGGGGCATCTCTGTGTTTGTCGATTCACTTGCTTAGGGAGTAATTAATTTGTGTCTCCTACTTATTTGGTACGCAGCTGTGTTGTTTTTGGCATAATGGAAAGTGCTTTCTTATAGCTCCAGCTGTTATATGAATAAAGCTGTATTGTATTGTATAAGTTTATGTTTTTGTCTTTTGGACAGAAATTCTTATTAGACTTCTTTATATGTGGTAGTTTTAATCAACGAAAACTCAAAAAGGTTTTAGTTTTTTTGCTATTAGTCATGCTGCCCGAAAACTGCAGAGATAAGCTCCAGCACCATTTCAGATAATGGATGGCTATATTTCAAAAGGATTTATTAGAAATATTGTAATTTTGACAAAATTGTGTGTGGGTTTGTGTGTTTGTGTGCACCATTTGATCCAGATTGGACAACTGGTATTCAAAGGAATGAAACGTCTTAACAGAATTCAGTCATTGGTGTTTGAGACTGCTTACAACACCAACGAAAACCTTCTAATCTGCGCCCCAACTGGTGCTGGCAAGACCAACATCGCCATGTTGACTGTCCTTCATGAGATTCGGCAACACATACAACCTGGTAGTGTCATCAAAAAGGATGAATTCAAGGTACAGTACGAACGCAATGATGGATTGAGACTACGAGCAAAATGGACACAAATGCTACCAGTTTTTCAATGTGTGCTGGAGTTGATTCCAGCTGTCTTTGTTTGGTAGGCGGGGCATTAAATAATAACAGGTGGAAAAAGAGAATTAAAAGGAGAATCACGCTCGTTCAATACTAAAAAGAAGTGTAACAGGTTGTATATTTTACAAGCTAGACATTGAATATTTTTTTCCTTGAGAGAACCTGCTTTATTGAATAATACTTTGCAGCGGCCCACTAAAGGTGTCAGAGCAGAAATAGTTGGGAATTGTTTAAATTCACAGTTCTATGTCAAAAGTCATGCCACGAAAACGTGTAAAACTGTCAGAGCAGGCATTAACTGTTTAAAGCTTATGAGGAAATACTTGACTCTTGAATGTGCACACATTTTCCAGAAAGCAAGTCCTAATTGAGCCACCCGAACACTTTACGAGCCTTGAAGGTTTAATACCAAAAGCAGATCACATTTTATCATTGAAACATCTAAAAACAATGTTTTATAATTCACAAATTATATACATTTTAAAATAATGGAAGTCTTTTTAAATGCCTTAACGGACTAGCTCCGGTACCTCTGAGCTACCTCTGTCCCAATCAAATAATGCTGCTAAAACAGGCTTAAAAGGCTAAAAAAAGGACAGCTGGCCTCCTCCTTCTGCATTAAACAGTGTGTGCACTTCAGAATTGAATCACAGAGGTGGTGTCTAATCTTCTACATTTATTCTGTCATGCTATGAACGCTACTTATTTTTGCTTCTGCAGATAGTGTATGTTGCTCCAATGAAGGCTTTGGCAGCTGAGATGACCACCTACTTCAGTAAACGGTTGGAGCCACTGGGCATCACTGTCAAAGAACTCACTGGCGACATGCAGCTAACCAAAGGGGAGATTCTCCGAACACAGGTACCTAAATGCTTAGATGCCCATACACAGTCGGAAAGTATGTTCTCAAGTAGATCATGATCAGCGTAAATATTTTACTGGTAAATGAATATCTGTCATGGAAGATTGCGTAAATCTTTTTCTATGTTTCACCAGATGTTAGTGACCACCCCTGAGAAGTGGGATGTTGTGACAAGAAAGAGTGTTGGAGACAATGCTCTCTCCCAGATTGTACGTCTCCTAATCTTGGATGAAGTTCACCTTCTTCATGAAGATCGAGGACCAGTCCTGGAGAGCCTTGTGGCCCGGACCATCAGACAGGTATAAGACCACATTATTATCATCAGTAAGCTGTAAATGTTTCAGAGTCCTACATTTTATATTTTCATCATCAGAAAAGAAATTTCCAATTACCCCATTGTGGTACTATGTATGCCAGGGTGTATAATTACTTAATAATTACCTAAATGACACATCATTGCTGCATGTGATTCAGGTTTTGCATGTTTATTGAACTATTAATTGACCAAATCAGTCACACTTTCTATTCCCTCATTCTGGAAACTTTGTGTTTTTTAATGCTTTGTCCTACCAGGTGGAGTCCACCCAGAGTATGATTAGGATTCTGGGATTATCAGCCACTCTTCCCAACTATCTCGATGTGGCCACCTTCTTGCATGTCAACCCGTATATTGGCCTCTTCTTCTTCGACAGTCGTTTCAGACCAGTGCCACTCGGACAGACCTTTGTTGGCATCAAATCGACGAACAAGGTAAAAGAGCTCTGATTGCAATTATTGGGAAACAATTGTATCAGTGTTTATTTTTTTTTTTTAGCATTGATCTGAAACATGGTCTAGCTATATCGACAGAGGAGAATGTAGTATCTAACAACAATACTTCACTCACATGTCAGAAACCAGTTAATATTTTCCCAAGGGACGATACTAACTTAGAATACTCATTGTACTGTCTGTATGACAGTAAAGATTTATTGTCCCTTAAAAATTACTAAAAATACAGTTTTTATTCTAGAAATAGGTGTCAACACAAGTTAATTACCTCACATTGATTACACAAATGTCCAAATCGTGCCAGGCCATATTGCAAATAAGGGTGCCGTCTTTTGGGAAACAGTGCGGAAATTGAAACTGAGCTGTGTAGTTAGGTATGTACCAGTATGCCAGTTATTTTGACGGAAATGACAATGTTGAGTAATTTTCATTGGATAGCAAATCTATATTGCTCTACAAGGTGTGAAGTGACTCCTCTAAAGTACTTTTTCCCCCTTGTATTATCCCTTGAGAGGATATAAGTTAACAGTTGCTTAGATGTGAGGGATTTTGTGAGCTACTGTGTATCGCAAGAATAAATCCATAAATCACAATGACATACAGTATTTAGCTGTGCAATGACATGCAGCATTTTTTGATTCCTCAAACTGTCTGAAATGCTGACATTAAAAACAACATGACACGACAAGACATTTTGAATGAAACTAATAGTGATTCTCTTCTATTCTGCTTAGATCCAGCAAATTCATGACATGGAGGAGGTTTGCTATAACAAAGTTGTCAAACAAGTCAAAGCTGGTCATCAGGTAATTTTGTCACCCATTTTGGAGAAGTTGCATTTAATTACATGAATGTCCAATTTAGTGTCACATACACATTGACCAGCCACAATTATGATAATTTGCACAATCTTATGGTATCCAAAAGTAAAGTTTTATCTCAAATAGGCAGTCCAAAATAATTTCTGTTGTAGTTTGTAGTTGTACTTCAATGAGAAGGAAAAGATTACCTTAATATGCAATTGTTTTTGGTTACAAAAACAGATTCATGGAAGAAATGCATTTTAACGATTGCACTAGCTATCAAATTATATAAGACATATTAAACAAAATGTGTTAAATATGTCATTTAATGCCACAGGTAATGGTGTTCGTCCATGCTCGTAACGCTACCGTCAGGACAGCCATGGGGCTAATTGAGATGGCGAAGAACCATGGAGAAACATGTGTCTTTCAACCAGACCAGGGTCCAGACTACGGCCAGTGTGAAAAACAGGTGCAAAGCAAATCAGATTTCTATGCAGTATGTTTGTTTGTTAGTGCCACAATGTGCGTGTAGATGTGCGCTTGCCTATGTTCCGTATGTGTGCATGTGTCAACGCAATGGAGAAAGAGTGATTGCAATCGGGTAATTCATATTCTATGCCGTGTAAGAGGGGACACAGGTGGAGCTTTGCTCTCCCACAGAGGACAGTCTGTCGAGCTCAAATTCCCATATTTCAATCACTTGTATCAGAAGCCAGTGTGATAAATTTAGGAAAATTTTTCCTTCATTCCCTCAGGCTGAGCCATGATTGATGTGTTGCTAATCTCCTCTCTATTTAAAAGGGATATGTATACAAATCAGATCACTTTTCTTGCTTTCCAAAGCTGGAAATAGAGACAGGAGATTATGTCGGCCGACTAAAAACGGTGCCTCATCGCCTGATTAGTCTTTGAAGCAGATTTTCAAAAGCAATTGTCGCAACTGTTCCTGAAATATGTGCTCAGAGAATTCAGTATGATTTATATGCACAAAGTTTACATTACCTCAACCCAAGCTCGGTGCAACGAGTATTATCCACTCCATTAATTTTTCTTTGAGTGTTTGTCGGTCGGCATGTGCTTGTGAAGCAAGGGGCATCAGGGCGATTCCACTTTAAGCCCACACAGAGATAATGCACCGCTTGTTTGCTCTCTGGAAATTGCCCTGCATTAATATTTATAGGTGTGCTAATCCCCAATATGCATATGCAGGGTATTAAAGCACCTAAGGTCAGTGATACAAATTAGTGTTTTATTTTTTTTCTCCTTTAAAAGACACACGTCTAAACAGCTTTTCCTTTTTTTTTTTCTCTTCTATTGTTATTTAATTGGTTTTATCACGAGAGTTTGAAAATCTGCTAAACAAGTTTGTATCGGTTATTGCCACTACTAAAATCAGTCATTGCGCAATATAGTTTTCGGAGGTGGAACTGTGATCTAGCTGTTGCTAAACGAGTGACAACATTCTGGTAATATTATCCAATTGTGGCATTTCCTGCTTAAGTAATGTCTACACTTCATATGCTGCATTACAGAGAAATAACATAGACACATTCATTGTAATATTTGGCTTGTCTTTGGACTTTCATTGAGCGTTAATTGAATACTAGTGGGATGAGGATGTGTTTTATTGAAATGCTTTCACTTCCCAGGTTTCATAATTCTATAAACCTCAATTCCATTAGAGTTGGTATTTTTTTGTAAAACAAATAGAATGCGATCATTTGAAAATCCCTTCCAATCTAGAATGAATTGATTACACTAATGGTCAAACTGATGAACGGCAATGGCTTCAACAGTGTCCACAGTCCCCAAAAACTTGGGAGTGTTGTTAAAAGGAAAGAAGATGTAACATAGTGGAAAACATGCTGCTATCCCAACTTTTTTTTTAAACGTGTTGCAGGCATCAATTTCAAATAGTGTGAATATTTGCAAAAGATAAAAAAAGTTTATAGGTTTGAACATACATTTTCTTGTCTTTGTAGTGCATTCAATTGAACACACACAACGACCCAACTTTGTTGGAATTGGTGCTTTGTCTGATTTTTTTTTTTTTTTTTGTCTTATATTCTTGAAAATGAAACTATTTATCCTGGTTTTACAGTCATGTACTATTTGGAAGTTTTCCATATCAAAGGCTGCCGTGTGTGCAGTTGCACAATTAAAGAAGAAAAAAAAAAGAACAAATATATTTTTTTAAGCAATATCAAATTTAACGAACCTAACATGAAGTGTGACAAAAAGCAATTTATTGGTTCACTGCCTTTGTTTATATTTTAATTTTTGTTTATTCCAATTTGCTGTATCCTGTTGTCCCCTTGTTAGTGAATAGAAGTAAATTGAGATCACTAGAAATTATTGTGACTCGATCCAGGCTTGCTGTCTGCATGAACCTGCTCGACTTTTCTTCTCTGCTGACTATCAGGCTTCTGCCTTCAACTCCATCCTTTCCTTCTTTGTCTACATTGATTTTTTTCCCTTTCTGGTCCCTTGAGAGGAGTGGAGTTTAAGAGACACCTTGTGGTCCCATGGTCTTATTACAATACATTATTCTGTTTAGTAACCCTTTTGTAAATTTGCAGTCTAGAAAAGGAAAGAAAGGTATAAGATAGTAAGCTACATTGTGAATGTTTTAACTGACTTAAAAAGTAGTTTCAAATAATTAATGATAAAGGCGAAGTGCCGTCTATCCGGTAACGTGTATTCTCTTTCATTGTGAGGGAGGTCTGTGTTTTCAAAATCTCCGTGTGTATTCTTCAGATGCTCAGCTTTAACTTTGTTACCAATGCAGGCAGACTGCATCTGATTATGTAGCCCCCCGGGGATTTCACATCACCAACACACAGACCTCATTAATATGTGTTTGCTTTCATTTGCTGCTATTTTTAAGAAACTAGTCCACCACCTGTCCAAGCATTGCGTCAGATCCATGACAGCCTGTCAACATGCTCGGTGGTGCATTGATCAACAGTGATGAGCCACAAGGCAAAGAAAAGTGAATGATTCAGTTGAAAGGCATGCCCATATATGTAAAAATAAATATGGATATGGGTTAAAAAAAAAAAGATAAATTAGAATCCCACGTACTGCAAAAGAAGGTGGAATACTTTTGGAGTGCAGACACATTTGCATCTAGTTCAACTATACCAAAAATATACCATTGATGCGGGGATTACAGAAACAAACTCCACCCCAAATTTTTCTGATTACCGCTCCCTCAAGAGTGATTAATTGCTATATTTACAGTTTAAATCTCGAATAAATCACTATGACCCCAAAACACTTCTTTTGCAAATGCTTACCAATATATTCGAACATTGTTGTACCCTTCAAAATATAGTAAACATCTGACCACAAAACACGCTTGTTAGTCTTGTAACGCCTTTTGCGACATTGTTCCACCAACAAATTTTCTTCTTGTTTTTCCTGCTGCAATTTTGTGGATCTGAATTTCAGTGCTTGCACTCTCTCATATTGTGTAGGAAGCCGTTTAATCAGACGGTACTTCAGGCTTATTACACAATGCAAGCTTTTATTCCCAACTCAAGGAGAGAGTAACCTTTTTGGTCCACTCGTCAACATTCGTGGATCATCAGCGTAAAACATCCTGTCGCCAGTAAAGTCAGGCCTTTGAAATGAACGCACGGCAGTGTAATAACATTGATTGAACTGTTCGGATTGGCAAAAGGAATATACCATCCCTGTGAATCCCAATGAAATTCCAGTCGTATTTGGCCTTTTTTTTTCCTTCGGATTGAGGTGTTTATATGAAATATGTAAATCTTGATTTGCCCAGGCCTTCTAAGCATATTGCGTTTCACGGTGGGTTGCAAAAGTATTCATGCCTATGTGCAATACTTAATTTCTGTCTCTGGTCTCTGTCTGCTCCACCTCCCTCGCTCATTCCTCTCCCCCACTTCTCAATAACCATTTAAATCGCAGCTTTTGTGATTAGCAAAATGCGTTTTGTCAAATCATGATTACATTGCAAATGGAATTAATTTTTCAGCCCCAGTTTTGATAGACATGTCACAGACATGTTAAGGCGCCTGTAACTAACCTGTTATTAACAAAAATGAATTGTCACCCCTAAACAGACTTTAAATATCTTAAATGACCTCAAACCTCGATTCAACTTAATCTAATAACAACTTTGGTATTAATGTGTGACTGTGATGCAATGATACAGCTCCGCTTCTCACAAAAGAACTTTCACACATGTTGTTTACATTTTGAACTCACAGCGTTTTAAATGACCTGTAGCTTAAAAAAAGGGCTGCTTCTTTCCTACGCTATTTAAATATTCACAGATGTTCATATGTTGTTTTTTTTCTATGTAATGTTAGTTCTAGAGTTTTCGCCAAATTTTCTGGTAAATAAACTTGTAAGCTAAGATTCTCTGCACGCTCGCAAGCAGGATCAACAATGAATAGAGCTGGCAGCTAGTTATCTGTGGACAGAGTGAGCTCAGCAGAAGCGGCATCAGCAAGTGGCAGAGCCTAATGGGATGTGATCAGGAGCTTAGGTCACTGCCATCTCAGATGTAGCCATGGCACAGCCGACATCAGCGCTGACTCACCTCAGATTAGGGCCCAGAATCAAGTTTGTAACACGCAGACACATCAAAGCAATGCCTCCACTGCAGCATTTCAATTCCCTTCCATTCCCCACATCTCACATGGCTTTGTTGCACAAACTTGAGAGAAGACTCGCCCCACCAGGCTGCATTTTAATTTTTGTCTTCACAGAAATACTGTTTGTTGGAGATTGTTGTTGTTTTCAGTAAGAATAATTATGTATCAACCGAGTCCGGTGCCTTTTTTCCCCTAAATTTTGCATCTTTTAGCATGCTTTTCACATTGTTGTCACTTTTTTTGCCCGTTGAGAAGAAATAAGGCATTTGGACTCCTTTTTGCTTATGTGAGTAGTAGTTTGCAATTGTTTTGATTTGTCCGGCAAAAGATGGCGATATGCGGCACGGTGGCCTCACAGTGAGAGACAGCATCGGGCGTGGGTTCGATCCCGGCTCCGGCCATCCTGTGTGGAGTTTGCATGTTCTCCCCGTGCTTGCGTGGGTTTCCTCCGGGTACTCCGGTTTCCTCCCACATTCCAAAAACATGCATGGCAGGCCGATTGAACACTCTAAATTGCCCCTAGGTATGAGTGTGAGCGCGGATGGTTGTTCTGTGTGCCCTGCAATTGGCTGCCAACCAGTTCAGGGTGTCCCCCGCCTACTGCCCGAAGATAGCTGGGATAGGCTCCAGCACCCCCCGCGACCGTAGTGAGGAGAAGCGGTACGGAAGATGGCGATATGGGCTGCAACCATATCACGAGAATGCATTGAGCATGTAAAAACATGTATGCGTATACAAAGTTCCGACAAAAAGTGTTAAACTAGAAATTAAAAACCACAAATGGTTTGGTTTTGCTCTGAAGTGGATTCCGAACCACCTGGGTAAAATACAGTTGATCCGCATAAGTCAGGACACGCCGCGCACTGCTCAAACATTACAAGCAAATATATCATATAGAGCATTATTACAGTCGTGGATTCCTTTTTAAAGGCACAAAATTAGTGGAATCCTTGAGAAAAAAACCACCACAACATAAACACCACTACTTTGTACTTTGTTCCACCACCTCTGGCTGTTGTAACAGCTTCGTATTCTTCATCCATCTGGCTCCGACTTCCTGCGAACACTTTTACAAGCTCATCTTTGCAGCTTGCATCCATCTCTTTGACAATTTCTTTCATTTCCATCACCGATTTTCGATTGGATTGAGATCTGGACTATTTGCCGCTATGATGTTGGCATCAAGTCTTTCTTAAAGGAAGCGTTTTACGATTTTTGCTCCATGGCAAATTATTATTGTTTATTAAAATACATCTTGAAATATGATGTCATCTGCAAACATCCTATCAATGAATGGCATCAGAAAAGCATACATAATCTCAATTGAACTTTATTTGAATTTATTGATGATGTAATGACCGTATTTACTTAACATGCAACCAAAATCGACTCAATGACTGTGAAAATTTGCATGTTTTCGGGCAGTCATCTTCATAAATCGCTCTGGAATAGCACACAGCAAAAGTTCCAGCATTATCACCTTGCTCGCTTCAGATTCACTTTCATTCAGTCGTCCACTTTCCATGAATTCTTTTCTTTTGCCTACTGTAGCTTTGTTTGTTTTCAGTTCAAGTGTTAAAGATGGCTTACATTTTGGGTTTTTGGTATGAAAGTCCCCTTTCCATTAGGCGGTCTCTTATAATTTGGCCACAGATGATGCACTCATTTGTATCTCATTTGTTTTGTTGTGCATTTCCTATTTTCCGGACATATAGCTTGAAGTTTTATATGTTGACGCTTTGAAGGCTTCATTTACCCACTAGGATGTTTCACTTTTACAACCTCCCCTGTTTTATTTATTTATTTTTTTGCCTTTTCTTGCTACCCGTAGGTAGACAGACCCTCAGTCATAATTTCAGCAAAGCTACTTGAGCTCCACCGCACAATGTGCTCCTACACTAGTTTTCTTTTACACTAATTAATTGTTTGTATGATGTTTAACGTTATCATAATGATTTCTTCAAACCATTTATTTTTCTACAAATTATTGTTTTTTTTTTCCATTGTTGTATTTGCAACACACGTTAATTTATTTTAAAATACAATCAGAAAGAAGGGTTGATGTTATATCCGTTTGGTGCTTTTCCAAACAAAAGTACTGGTAAGAATACCCTTATAGTTCTGCATTGATAAACAGTATACTTAATAGTCGTATCGTTAAAATCTCAATGATACCCATCCCTCGAAACAACTCGAGTGAGAGTTGTTGTACATTTCAAACATGTTTTCTTTGGAACTTGCTGTATGCGGAGAAGACAAGAAAAGAAGCATTGGACTTGTTTTGCTTAGTGTTTAATTGGTCATCCTGTTGTGTGTCTGAAATCCAATACCAGGGCTCGAGACTGTGAGGATAAGGTGTGTACTGTGTGTAGATTGTGTTGAATATGTGTTGAAGTACTCTGGACATCAATCCCAACTGGACGACCCATGGTTTTTGAACTTCAGAAATCTAATTGTTTCCTTTCTACAAAAGTCCCGCTATTTTCTATATCGTACTATAGTTTCACCCTTTAGCCTGAATTATATGTACAGTGTTGCATAAATACCCTTTGACACTAATTTCGTGCTGCAATGATCATATTTCCACCCATCAATGTGTTCTATCACTAATACAACCAAAATATTCTCCTTCGTCTTTATTCTTCTTTATTAGTCCTATGAAGGAAATTATTTACTAATGCATTAAAAAACTTTTGAAAGCAACATTGCATACACACATCTACAGTGGTCTAGACCTTTGTTTTATCACAAACTCTCAGCTCAACTGCTGGTTGTTATGCCCTTCTTAACTGTGCAAAGCTGTCCTAGTGTTCTTTAACCTCAATTTAGATGCCCGCACAATGAGATAAAGTCCCATAATGAGGACTCGCACCGAGCACAACCAGTTCACAACCTACCTGTCAATCATTGATGCATTTCAATCTGTGTGTGCGTGTGGTTGTGTTTGTTTGATTCAATGTTAATAGGAAATCTTATTACCCTTTTTTAATCCATCTCATCTGTATTATTTTTACGTTATTGTTTTCAAAATTAAGCAGCTGCGTTTGTTTTCTTCTCCTTCCCGATTAACAGTGATATATTTTTATTATTTTAATTTATTAATTTTATTTTTAACCATCTTTCTTTAGATCCAGCGCTCCAGAAACAAGCAAATGAAAGAGATGTTTCCAGAAGGCTTTGGGATCCACCATGCAGGCATGTTGCGCGCTGACCGCAATCTAATGGAGAGTATGTTCTCCAGAGGGTACCTCAAGGTGCTTGTCTGTACTGCCACCTTGGCCTGGGGAGTGAACCTGCCAGCTCATGCTGTTATAATTAAGGTTCTTTGATTTTACATTTCCTTAGTTTACTTTTTACTTATGTTTTTATTTTTTTTATCTACAGTGGGTATAAAAAGTCTGCTCACACCTGTGCAAGTGTCAAAATTTTGAGATGTAAAAACGCAATTCTTGCTCGATTATTGTGACCCATAAACTGTACAAATGAAAAGAGGGAAATCTCTTCAAAAGTGCAAATGAAAATACACGAAGGAGATAATGTGATTGCACAAGTGAGCACACCCTCTTATAACTGGGGATGCAGTCGTTCAGAATAAACCAGTCACATTCAAAATTATGTTTAATGGGAATGAACATACACTTGCCAATTTTAAAAGTAACTCTGATTAAACCCAAATAAAGTTCAGGTGTTGCTGTCGGCTTTTCCTGACATTTTTGTAGCCACATCTTACACCAAAAGCCATGGTCTCCAGACAGACAGCTTCCATTATACCAGAGGGATTAATCTCATTGTTCAAATATATCAGTCAGTTGAAGATTACAAAGTAATTTCCAGGGCATTAAACATACCATGGAACTCACTGAAGACAGTAATCATCAAGTGGAGAACATATGGCACAGCAGTGACATTGCCAATAACTGGGCAACACATCTCTTAAATGCTTATGTGAAAATATAAAACCAAGGTTGCACTTTTTGGCCATAACCCCAAAATCATCCTTGGCCAGTACTCGCAATAAAAAGAGGTTCTTAATCTCAGTGGGATATTTTCAGGTTATATAAAAATAACTGTTAAAAAAGAAAATCACAACCGTGCTCAACACCAAAAGAACATCCTATCTGTTGTGTAGCATGGTGATGGCAGTATCGTGTTTTAGGCATGTTTCCCCCCCCCATGTGTGGCCTTGGTCACGGTGAAGGGAAATATGAGCAGTTCTAAACACTAGTCAATGTTAGCTCGAAACTTTCAGGCTTCTGCTAATAAGCAAAACAAATTCAAGTAAAGCCTACAAGAATAGATGAGTTAATCCTCATTAGTTAGTTTTCCACATCGCCAGTTCCAAGTGGTTGTGCATACTAGTGCAACCACACAATCTGTTATTTTGAATTTGTATTTTTGCATTTGTGTAGTACAGGTTATAGGTCACATTAATGGTGGAATAAGATTTGGTAAAATTATACTTGGTCTCATTTTTCAACCTCACGATAATTTCGAGTTCAAATAAACTAAGAAACATCTTTGAAGAATGAGAAAGAAAACTGGAGTACCTGGGGGAAGAAAAAAAAACACTCAAGCAGGTGGAGAACATGAAAACACCGCACAGTCTTAACTGGAATTCAACCCCCCCGCCCCCCGACCTTAGTATGTTGAGGTGGATGTGGATGGGTCACTGTGCCACTTTTTATATCCACTGTATAATGTACATAATTTCATGTACACACTCTGTAGTCTATGCTCAAATAGTTTTGGTTGTATTTGTTTCTGTGTCTTGTGGTTGCAGGGGACACAGATTTATGATGCCAAGCGCGGTGCCCTGGTGGATCTCGGCATCCTAGACGTGATGCAGATCTTTGGTCGTGCGGGGCGGCCACAATTTGACAAGTATGGCGAAGGCACAATCATTACCACCCATGACAAGCTCAGCCATTACCTGACCCTGCTCACCCAGCAGAATCCAATTGAGAGTCAGTTTCTTGACAGCCTGTCTGACAATCTCAATGCTGAGGTCAGTCTTGAAGTGTTCTTTGGAAAAAAATTACACTATTACTTAGTGTGTTGTTTTTATTAGTTTTGTTGGGTTGTATTCATTCAAAGCCAAATATGGAATTTGAATACAGTATGATCATACTTATCTAAAAGAAAATATCTATGTATGTTTTTATGTGATATGTAAAATGGACGATATTAAGGAAAAACAATTAAGGTGAAATCACACATTTAATCCAGGCCTTTCAATTTTTCATCATTCTACCTAAGATACAATTCAACAAACTGGTTCTGTCAAAAAATAATCAGGAAGGGGTGAATATTTTTTCACAGCACTGTATGACAGTCAAATTAAATATAGTGCGCGCAACATAAATAAAGTCTGATTAAAAAGTGGACATTTTGTCCATTAAAAACTGTTACATAATCTCACAATGTCAAACTACAGTATACATATTTTATCATGTAATTGTTGCTCATTCATAAGTTTCAGTGTCATAGGTAGGTTCATAACCACCCCCACTTCCGCCCCCCAAGTAATACACATCCCCCTTGAACTGTTTTTGCCGAAGCTACAGGATGATAATAAGTTCAATGGACAGATAAGGAGAAGAGGAGTTGTGTTTACTTCCACTGCCCATGAGATGGTGACAGAGGCCGATGGTTGTAATGATCTTTTGTCTCTTGCTGCTGTAGATTGCTTTGGGCACAGTCACCAACGTGGATGAGGCGGTGAAGTGGCTCAGTTACACTTACCTCTATGTGCGCATGAGGGCTAATCCACTTGCGTATGGTATCAACTATAAGGCCTTGCAGGTTGGTGATTTCACTTCATTTCAGCATTGTTCCCTGTCACCACAATATTTTATTCTGGAATAAATGTAATACATTGTGAAAAAATATCTGACTTTTTGGAGATTAAATAAAACTTTTTTCTGAAATATTTTTAAAGAATTGTCTGATGAAATCATTAGGATTTTGAATAGTTCAGTGCGAGCCTTTGAATTTTTCAGATGGATCCATCGTTAGAGCTGTACAGAAAGGAGCTCGTCATTGAGTCAGGTAGGAAGCTCGACAAAGCCAGGATGATCCGCTTTGAAGAGCGCACTGGCTACTTTGCTTCCACTGACCTGGGGAGGACATCCAGCCACTTCTACATCAGATACAACACTATAGAGGTAGAGAAATGCAGATGAAAAGCCGCTACAATTCATCCCTCCACAAGTATGATAGGCAAGGATATTTAATTCATTGACCGGTTATTTCATATATTTCTTTCCCCTTTGAAGACATTCAATGAACTTTTCAACTCTCAACGAACAGAAGCTGACATCCTCAGTATTGTCTCAAAGGCTGAGGAATTTGAACAGCTCAAGGTAAGCTTGCCAAGGCGATATGGTTCAGACAGAAATTCGATCAGTCAAAGGGGAAATCATACAGTCGGCAATACTAAGACTAAAACAAAATAGTTTTTTTAGACAAAAATAAATGTGTTCAACCATTCATAAAAACCCCAAAACAAACAGTAATATCCCACCAAAAGATGCACATCCTATCCCCAAAACAGGTGCTCTGACCCCCGAATGTCTTTTTGACTTCTTTGACCATTGATCTATAAATTATGCCTACTAATTGGCATTGCGTTGCTTGTGTGGCAGAGTTTATCACTCATATTTAGCGTTAGCAAAATCAAGAAAAACAAAAATCACTGCTAGAATTCCCCTGTTGACAAGATTCATCCTGGCTACATCAAAGCAAAGGTACCCAGTGAAAGAGGGAAAAAAAAGGCCCTCAGGCGGCATTTGAATTTGCGACTGTGTACGTTGTAGACATGAGAGGAGAAACCTCCCCATACCAGCCGTGCCCCGTGCGGGTCATATTCGACCGACTCACCTTCAGTAGCATTTGACATCTTAACATTGGGGAATGATATGATCTACCCGCCTCTAGAAGTGTACAGATTATAGTTCTAATAATCTCATGTTCGGGAATTGTGCTGGCAGGTTCGTGATGAAGAGATGGAGGAGCTTGAGCAGATGCTGTGCAACTACTGTGAGCTCCCCGCGGCAGGTGGCGTGGAAAACGGCTATGGCAAGGTTAACATTCTGTTGCAGACATACATAAGCCGTGGAGATGTTGACAGCTTCTCCCTCATCTCAGACCTGTCTTACGTTGCACAGGTAAGAAATAAAGTATTGAAAGGCGATATTATTATTAAAGCGATTTCTGATCGTTTCCTCTTTACTTCTGCTTTTGCCACTTTTCAGAATGCTGCTCGAATCGTCAGGGCATTGTTTGAGATTGCTCTAAGGAAGCGTTGGCCGGCCATGACCTATCGACTGCTCACACTTTGCAAAGTCATTGACAAGCGGCTTTGGGGCTTTGCCCACCCTCTTCGCCAGTTCTCCCACTTGAGCCACATTGTACTGACTCGATTGGAGGAGAAGAGGCTCACTGTTGATAAACTAAAGGATATGAGGAAGGATGAAATTGGTAAAAAGCAATTAATGTTTTTAAATGTAACCGTTTTGTTTTCTTAGTGTGCAACAGTGCGAATTTGCCAGAATGTGACACGTCCACCTATTCCTGCCCGCTTTAATTCCAAAGATAACCATACAATAAGGATCGTTATATAAGGTTGTATATAATAATCAGGATCGTATGACTAAATCTATCGTTCCATATGTAATAAATAGTCAGGTTAAATCCTTGCATAATGCCCTTAACAAGATATAAAGCCCAGAAAATAGCAAATGTTAATTATTCAATTTGATTTTATACTGCACAAAAATAAAAAGCAAAAATAGTAATTACCCAGAAGTAATGTTTTCTTGAAGGCTTAAATAACACAATGTAAAGATGCTAGATATTAAATCATTTAAACCTATCATAATATACTGAAGCATGAATATATACAGGTCCAGTCATTCCACTTGTTGGTCTGGTCGTTGGATTAGGATCTGGCAGGGTCACCTCAAAATGTCTTGGGCCACCACTCAAATAGTCTTAATGTCGGACGCTGCTTACGTTTATGAATTATTTTGTTTAAATATTATTCCACAAATACAGTGGAGTCTTGCTCTAAAAATATTTGGGTTTAGATTTTGGGTCACCATACTCTGCAAAAGTTTCTTTGTCGTAATGGCAACTTTGGAATCAAGCAATATATGTGATATGTGCTGTTTTTGTTAGTATGATTAAAATGCAACAGCGAAAGGAGCTGCTGTCACTTATAGTGAAATCAAAACATTTCTATCCAAAAAAAGGGGGTTGTCATGCATAACTGGAAATCATTTCTTCAATCAGCAATTTCTAAGCTTGCTGTAACCTGCGAGTCAACATGGCTGATGAGGAACTAGGTTTCATTTTAGTACATTGTCTCTTTTTTCATGTTCTTAGTATTTTAATACCCAATTTATTGTTTCCAGGCCACATGCTGCATCATGTAAACATTGGCTTGACGGTGAAACAGTGTGTCCATCAGATCCCTTCAATCACAATGGAGGCCAGTGTTCAACCAATCACACGAACTGTTCTGCGCGTCCGTCTCATTGTCACACCTGATTTCCGTTGGAGTGATCAGGTAAATATGGTGGCCTTTGATGTTGAATTTGAACAAGGTTTTGGTTACCAATATTTATGCAATTTTATTTGTTGCATATTACTTGTTGCTTCATAATGGAAATCCAATTTCACTTCACGTGTTGTAAAATTATTTGATCATCTCAAATATAACTTTTATTTATCAATCAATGCCAGTGATGTGTTGTGAAAGGCTGACCAGTTGTATGCTCGTTGGGGTTCAACCTGCTGCAATTCATCCAAATGAATAATAGCTTTGAGTCCAACTGGACAGGCCAAGATTTCACACCATGATTATCATTTATTGAGTAAAGTGAGACAATTCTTTGGCAGTGTGCTGTGATATTTGTCTTGTGTAAAATGGGTGACGTGACTCAATCAAGCGACCTCCAAGCTTTAAGACACGATCTTGTTTTCTTTCGTGTTTCAGGTTCATGGTTCTGTAGGTGAGCCATGGTGGTTATGGGTGGAGGACCCTATAAATGATCACATCTACCACTCTGAATACTTCCTCCTCCAGAAAAAGCAGGTTGGTTTTATGAAGTCACAAATCATATTATATTAAATTATTACTAGTCATCCTTTTTAAACTATATATAGAGACAACAAACAGAAATCAATATAAGAAGTTTAATTATCCAGCATATTTTTTGAGTATAGGACCCCTGGTTCACCCTTGGTAAAATATAATGACATTTTTAACCTAATAGCAAATGTCAGTCATATTTAACCTACTATTAGATCAGTATCAATAAAAAAATACCAATGTGATTGATAATTATTGTGGGTTTTTATCTTTATGCCTGTGTAAAGTCTCAGTCACACAGGTCTTATTAATTGCAAAGGTTGAATTGAGGCAACTGAACTCGTTTGTTGAATTGTTCTTTTCGTTTTCCCAAACATGATCAAAATAACTGGGGCAATTATGCTATTAAATCAACTGTATATCCTCCTTAAGTAACTAACTTTAAACTTTCTGCAAATCCATGGTACCTAAAATACGATTTGAAGTGTGTATCATGGTTGATTTTTTTCTAAGAAATTGTTTTTTGTGTGTTCCTTATTCTATTTAGGTGGTAACAGGTGAACCACAGCACATTGTGTTTACCATTCCCATCTTCGAACCGCTACCCTCTCAGTACTACATCAAGGCAGTTTCTGACCGCTGGCTTGGCGCTGAAGCTATCTGCATCATCAATTTCCAGAACCTTATCTTGCCTGAGCGACACCCCCCTCACACCGGTACGCTACGTCATGCAGGAAAACCTCATTGAACTAGAATCACAGTCTAGAATACCTAGATGATGTGATTCCTTTAGAAATTGTTTTTGAACGCTGAAAAGCGGACGCTGAACTGAAGTGCTGTGAAATTAAGTGAATTGATGAACTTAGAATGTGAGACTTGAAGATGGAATGTTTGAATTGTTTGAGGAAGTATAGTGGCTATAAAAAACAGATCATTATTTTTTTTTCCCTTGCGATTTGTTGTTTTTTGCCAGATAAAAAACTATTGTTTGTATATGGTATGGCTATATTGGAAATGAACGAGAAAGATTGAAAATAACTGTATGTCATATAGTTTTTGTTTTTCCCGAAATGTATCCAATTTTCATATTTCCCTCACAGAGTTGTTGGACCTGCAGCCGTTGCCTGTTACAGCTTTAGGACACCGGGAGTATGAAAGCTTGTACAAGTTCACTCATTTCAACCCCATTCAGACACAGATCTTCCACACACTGTATCACACTGATACTAATGTGTTGTTGGGGGCACCAACGGGCTCTGGAAAGACAATAGCTGCTGAGATGGCCATGTTCAGAGTTTTCAACAAGTACCCAAGCTCTAAGGTTAGACATTCTGCGTTTGTGCAGCGTGGTCCCCAAACACCTCACGAGAGTCGCGGTGGGGTTCTATCACCTATCCTAGCTGTCTTCAGGCAGGTCCACCCTGAAGTGGTTGACAGCCAATCGCAGGGCACACAAAGAAAAACATCCACGCTCACAATTTCACCTCGAAACAATTTAGAGTGTTCAATCATGATTTCATGCATGGGCAGTTTACCCTATTTTGCCGGTCCATCCATCATTGTTCCTCCGTCCTTATTCGAAAATTGTTCTCTGTCTTCGTCCTTTTTCAAGCGCTTGCCTCCTTGCATTTTGCCTGTCTCCCACCGCCCCGGTAAAAAAACCCACTAAATAAATAGATAAAGCATCCGTGCACGACAAGGCTAACGGCAGAAGTTTCATAATTCATTAACATTTAAAGCTCATTAGCTGGCTAATTACCATAATGTCCGTACTATAAAACACACCTGATTAAAATCTATCAATTGGTAAATTTAGCCATAAAAATGGATTTCATATATTAGCCGCTTCGGACTAATAGCCACGGTTCACATTATTAAATGGGGTATTAACTATAATGTACACACAGGTAGAAACTTTTTTTTTTCCTCCAATGATGCAGAACGCATCTATCGTTAAGCAGGAACTGAATTATTATCAGTTCATGACTATGTATTTCCTGCACTCTCAGTTTGATATAATGTCCTGTTTTCGAATAAAGTAATGTAAATAAAAAATGCTTAATGATTAATGAACAAAAACATTATATTTGAAATAATCATTAGTTGCAGCCCAAAAGCCAAATAACTTTTATTCATTCCAAAATGTATATCTATTTTTTTTCTGTGTTTTCAGGTGGTGTATATTGCCCCCCTTAAAGCTCTGGTCAGGGAGAGAATTGAGGACTGGAAAGTCAGGATAGAAGAGAAACTGGGAAAAAAGTGAGTTTGCCGGGGTGACGTCCACACAAATGTATTCTATGAAGTTGGGCCTATAGTGCAGCATCCTAGCTGCCATTTGTGTTTGTCTCTTTACTAGATAAAAATGTGGCTGCAGAGAATCACGATAATGACGTGCCAAATTGTAGATAATTTACTGTAATAAAACATGCATTATTTTCAACATAAACATTTGTAAACATTTGGTCCGTTTTCATTATAGGTTTGTAATTATGGTGTTTCAATAGCGTTTCTTTTTAATATATACAGTATATATGTATATTTATTGCGCAAAATGTTTTCCATGGTTTCATTTCATTAACTTGGTATATTTAATATAGCAATAAAACCAATTATATGAATTCTGTGATATCTAAAGTGTGAATATTCTAAAGTGTCCTCTGTGTTACATCTGTGTGTAGAGTTGTGGAGCTGACAGGTGATGTGACACCAGATATGAGAGCCATAGCTCAGGCTGACCTCATTGTCACCACGCCGGAGAAGTGGGATGGAGTAAGCAGAAGCTGGCAAAACAGAAGCTACGTTCAAAAAGTAGCAATCCTCATCATTGACGAAATCCACCTGCTTGGTATGTAAGGATTATCTCCGCCTGAAACTTTCTTTTTTAGGATGTCAGTAAATGCAATCGCAAAAGACTGAAATAAGTGCTTCTGTGATTCAGTGCACTGTTCACATTCGTAGGTCTGGCTCGAACCATGTTAGAAAAATACCAGGGAGCTAGATGGGTAACTGGTGAGGAAGTAATAAAGAGGTGGGCCATATGATAATATGTATCTAAAAGACATTTCTATCGTGTTGATTTTTATGCCTATCGTCATTTAACATTCTGCATTGTCGCCTGTAGCAAACTGTGAGTAATGAGAACGACAGAGGAAACTTGATTTGATGGGCAAAAGCTTCCGCTTAATATTCTTATGCCACAAAACTGCCACCAGGGGCCAGACTGAACAATAACACTGGGAGGTGGATCATCATCGTTAATTTGTGATTGCAGGTGAAGATAGAGGTCCAGTGTTGGAAGTCATTGTGTCACGGACCAACTTCATCTCCTCTCACACCTCGAAAAGTGTTCGAGTTGTCGGTCTTTCCACTGCACTGGCTAATGCGCGAGACCTTGCTGACTGGTTGGGAATCGTACAGGTAAGGAACTCATGGAGGTTCTTATGGATAACAGTATTTTTGCAAGTGTCTTCATTTCATAGCTATCACTTGACCCTCACAACTCATGGGAACAAAACTGAATGTGTCTTGCAAACTTCTCGCCCCCCCTATTGAAAACTGTTGAACCACAATTCAAAAATATTGTCTGAATTTCATCTGTTAATTTTGTAATTTGTTTTTATTTTGTCATTACTTTTGTCAGATTCAAGTTATTTCTGTGACCACTTTGGGTTTTTCTTTCATTAATTTATTTCTAAAACAATTTTGTCCACGCATGGCGATGAGTCTTCAGTCTGGCCACAAGATGGAGTTATTGCCCATGCTTGTACTCCTTCAATCTTCTTCACTCTTCGCTTCTTTCCGTCTGTACTGGTTGGGCTGATTTGTAGCTCATGGTCCAGTTCTTAATTGGTACATTTAAAATACTCAATGCACATGAAAAGACTAAACATGATAATAACAGCATCCTAAATCTCACTCGCATTTCAGTGCTGTTGACACAGTGCTGTGTCACACCACCACAACACATTAAAATCCATCAACACCATAAAGCTTTCAGACTTTATAGCACCAGTCCGGCAGCAATTTTGTGCCTCGGTTTCTCATTGACAGTGATAGAAACCTCACATTACTACCAGATGGGGCTTTGTAACACCAGCTGCTCACATTATACTTGATGCATTCTGTTTTCCCCTTTTCGTTTTTCTCCACACCCTTCTTGTCTTTTGTTTGACAGGTGGGTTTGTTTAACTTCCGTCCTTCTGTTCGCCCTGTACCGCTGGAGGTTCACATTCATGGTTTCCCGGGACAGCACTACTGCCCCCGCATGGCCACCATGAACAAACCCACCTTTCAAGGTACAGCTTGACTACTTTCTTGTGGATGCTGAAGAGCGTTCACATGCGTTATTTTGAAATTCTTTGTTATTCTCCTCCGTACTTTTTCAGCACTTGGCTAATTCCACACTTCTCGACCAAATAAAATCACTAAATGATAAAGATATTTCTTTTTCAGGATACGCATGATTCCAGAAATCGCTGTTTAGCAACAATTCAAACAAACCATTCATTCTTAATGAGAGAGTTAACCAAAAATGTCCCTATCATTGAATTCCAAATTCAAAATATTGACCACATGGAAAAAATGCAGAAGAATAGTTTTGTCTACATTCTTGTCTTTTTTTAATAATTTTTTTTATTCTCAACTTAATATACTTGGGCCACTTATCTCCACAGCAATACGTAGTCACTCCCCAGCTAAGCCAGTGCTGATCTTTGTCTCCTCACGACGTCAAACCCGACTGACAGCTCTGGACTTGATTGCATACCTGGCGACAGAAGACAACCCCAAACAGTGGCTGCATCAGGACGAGAGAGAAGTACTGTCTAATATCACCAAGCATATCATTTATCTCACCAGTGATATCACAGCTCATGCATTCATGCATTGTTCAAGTGCAGCATCACGAAAGGCATGTGCATTAGATCGTTCCTAGCTTGTATTCATGGTACAATAAAATAAGAACACATATGCACCTTCTTCTGGCAGGCAAAGTGGTACATGTATACATTTACATTATATCATGTCTATACATGTCTGCTTGCAAATAACAGGAAAACATACAATTTAAATAACTCAATTAACATCAGTGTGTTACATCTTGTTCATGTACAAAGATTTGACAAGTGGCTCAATTCCAGACATTGTATATTTACCGACAATGTAGACAAAGCGATAGTTATAATGGGGAAACCACATAAAAATATAATTACGGATTGGTACGCACATTGGTTTTAAGGTCATGGTTTGGTTCACGTTTGCTAAAGTAAACAAACTAAAAGTAAAACATTCAAGTTCTTATTGAAAACCAACAAAAGATGTCCGACACTTTTGAACAAGTTGAAATCAATTGTCAGATCAGTTTGTAGATTTTTCCCTGGCACAGCTTTGCAGCTCTGGTGTTTTCTTACAACTTTTAGGGATTTTTGGAAGAAGTGTTGTGATTGGTAACTTCAAACCCCTATTTTTTTCTGCAAGCTTCTTTACCCCTGTTCGTCATTCAGTGCAAGTACATTGAAAGCAAAGTCGATAGAGACTTGCAATTAGATTATTATCTCGACTTAATTAAAGACACCAAAATGGAATTCTAATTCTGACTTCTTTGACTTTCTTTTGGTCCATCTGTAGATTGAGGACATCATTGCCACCGTGCGGGATTCTAACTTGAAGCTAACATTGGCATTTGGAATCGGGATGCATCACGCTGGCCTGCATGAACGAGACAGAAAGACTGTGGAAGAACTGTTTGTCAACTGCAAGATCCAGGTACGATCTTGCTGCAGGCACCAGGCTCAACTACGAAACAATGTTTCGTGTATTCGCTAGAAAAGGCTGGCTGATAGGTAATGATAACTTTAGGAACGGCTGGTTTTACTAAATTTAATTTATTGCGGTGTTTTTTTTGTCTCTTTTTTGTCTTTATTAGTTTTGTATTTATATTTGCAGACACAGTCTTTCCTTAATTATCTATGTAAAGGACACACCTTGACATCCAAATATACGTGTCAGTCACATATTCCAAAGTTCTTGCTCACCGCAAAGTGGGTGGATTAAAACAAAAATGTGCCATCTTTTTGATGATCCAGGTGTAAAAACATGGAAATAAAAGCTAAAATATTGACTGAACACAACTGTCCTCAGGAGGGGGTTTATTTTCTTGGATAAATGCCAGGATTTTATATTTATCTGAACTATTGTTGTATTGCACTGGAGAGGGGAGCTCTCTAATCTCGTTGCACACTTGAGTACAATGACAATAAAGGGATTTCTGATTCTGATTCTGATTTAACAGTCGTCAACTGATCTCTGTTGTCTGTATTGTCAGGTTTTGATTGCCACGAGCACTCTGGCTTGGGGAGTGAACTTCCCTGCTCATCTGGTGGTTGTCAAAGGAACTGAATACTATGATGGAAAAACCCGAAGATATGTGGACTACCCCATTACAGGTATGAATTTGTTGTGAGGTTTGTTGTCTTTGCATTAAGTTCTGAAGTCCTTTGGAGCAAATGGATCATTGTAGTCCATGAAAAAGTGTCAGTCGTGCAGTTTAGACTGCAATTGTAGAGATTGATTTGTTCTGTAATTTAGAACAAAATAATGTGAAAATTGCAGTTCACAGTTCACGTTTTTTTGTTTTTTTAATATACTCGCTTCTATTGGGGAGTAGCGGTGCGATCTTAACCATCTCCTTTTGCCTTCCTATCTGCACCATGGTAGCACAGTGAAAATCCCCACCCTGAAGCTTCTAGCCTTACTCCCTCTCCACCTGGTGATTATTCTTCTCTGTTTGGTCTAAAAAAAACAATTTAAAAAGAATGTGGCTACCTACAACAAATTTTCACAGTGTTTTTTAAAGGATGGCACCTGAATAAAAATATAGATTTTTGGAACTTCCACATATTGCTTTTTTTCCCTCCAAAATATAACATTTAAATGATCATCTTCCAAGAGTGGTTATTCCATAATTTTTTTTTTTTATTCATTAATTTTTAATTATTTAATTTTAGAAACTTCATCTTTGGAACAAGCAACCATAACGTTGTCTACATCATATGGAATGTAAAATGTAGACCTGTTGTGTTATGTGTCTCTTTAGATGTTCTGCAGATGATGGGGCGAGCAGGTCGACCTCAGTTTGATGACCAGGGCAAAGCGGTTATTCTTGTCCATGACATCAAAAAAGATTTCTACAAGAAATTTCTCTATGAGCCTTTCCCTGTTGAGTCCAGGTGAGTGAAAGAAGGGATTCTCTTGCCATACAGTTTAGGGGAATCTTTGTGTAACTGTCTAAGTTTAACATAATTTTTTAAACAGTTCAAGAAAAGGAGACTGAAATAATTATTTTACCAAATTAATATTTCGATATTAAATGAATTAGTTAGCGTTGTCTCTATCAACGTAGACGTGCCAAAGTAGTATAGTTTGCAATTACCGTAAATGTATTTCATTTAGACGTGGATTGAGCCATTTGATATAAACGCTTTATGTAAGAGATTATAAGGCCTTCATTTTGGATTACATATTCTTCACATTATTTATATTTGTAGTACTACCACCTTCATTAATATTATTATTGTTATTGTTGCCAATTGAAGAGATTGAGTGATTTTTGTATCCTTAGCCTTCTCAGTGTGCTGTCGGACCATTTGAATGCCGAGATCGCTGCAGGGACTGTCTCGTCCAAGCAAGATGCAATGGACTACATCACCTGGACTTACTTTTTCAGACGACTGGTGATGAACCCGAGGTTAGGTTGTTACATGTATATAGAATTTGCAACATAAAAATCTTAAATTCTACATAAAACTAAAATAGAATATTTACACTTAGTAATTTTTTAAAGATGTTGACGTCTTAAAAGGAACCCCGACCATAATGACAAACAAAAAAAAAAAATAAAGCCACTGACCTAATATGTAATATATATAATAATGTCTGAAGGTTAAAAAAAAACACGTTTTTTTACAGCATAATTTGATCCACAGCAGCCGCCATGTTTTCATGTGTATAATACATTCTGGGTGCTGACCATGTTTATTATAGTTTTGGAATATTTTTTTTATTTCATTTTGCATTTTGTTTTTAAATTTTGTTAGTTTTAATTAGTTTAGTTATAATTAGTTAGTTATGTGTAGTTGCGGCCTGCAAAAGGGTTTAAGGATTAACTACTAAGATGAAAGAATGACCAGGATTTAAGAATAATCTAAAAATCAAAGTGTGATTCTTCAATGTACTCCTTTTACGTTACATATTATACACTGAGAATAGTTTGCTGTTTAGAACCGAATGGCATTTGATAAGGCGTCAGGTATTTGTTTCTCTTTCATTTGACACATCTATCACAATCATGACCAGTAAAAATTGTCTTCAATTATACTTTGTGTTGGCCTCATGTGGTAACTCTTAAATGGCTCTGCCGAGTATGGAACCTATTTACGACACAGTTTGATAGTGTAATCTGGGAGTCATTTTCTAGGAAGGCTGGTCATTTTCCTTTCATATGGCTATTTTCTTCTGTAAAGTGTACACAGACTTGTTTCCAGTAAAATGTTTTTTAATGCCCACAAAGTAGCAGACCTTTTACTGAGTAAAATTACACACCACACATCAAAGGGTTTGATTTTGTATTTGTTTTTCTTAATACCTTATTATTTAAACTTTTCATAGATGAAGGATTTAATTTAAAAACATTAAAAAAATACTTCATTAAAAATATTGGATGTGTATGTATGTATGTACACGTACTCCATGTGCATATGTATATATATTTATGTGCACATCCAAACTCACTTCAAATGGCTTTGTGTTTAGTTACTACAACTTGGATGACATCAGCCATGATTCTATCAACAAATACCTCTCAAGTCTGGTAGAAAAGAGCCTGCGGGACCTGGAGTGCTCCTACTGCATTGAAATAAAAGAGGTGTGTGCTTTTGTTGAGTTATTAAACTATTGAATTGTGTGTATTTTCGTTTGACTTTGGAAATTTCTAATTCTCAAGGACGACCGGGCGATTGATCCTCTGACTTACGGTCGCATTGCATCCTATTACTACCTGAAACATGAGACCATCCGCTTGTTTAAAGAAAGACTGCGGGCTGAACTTCCCATCCATGAGATTCTTTCCATTCTGACTGTGAGTATTCACATATTCATCGCGGAGATATTTGTTTGTCTGACCGGACATTAGCAGAATACATATACTTTCTGGTTCCAAAAGAATATCAGGACATTAGGAAGTGTTGAACAGGGTTTTGCCAGTGTGTTGAGTTTAATTAGTAGTATAATTATGTCCAATATTTTTTTTAATTCAATGTTTTTATGTATTCATTCACATTTGAAAAAACAAATGTGACTTGAACCCATCCGTGATGTGACACGCATATGCACTCAGCACACCATCAAGTGGCATGCATAAAATATGACGTCACCGTATTTACTTAATATGTCACTACATGTAGGGGCTAATCTTAGATTAACAGAGGAGAGAGGTGGTAGGGGGGTAGAAATCTTTTTCGGAACTGAGATGATGTTCCTCGATCTCATTTCATGGCGACATCTACGAAAGATGATGTCACGTCGTTGCGACGCGTAACAAATGAAGCGTCTGCATGGATGAAGTACTCCACAAACTTCCACTTTATACTTCATGTTTTCAGGGAGGATTAAATATGCCAATATAAAAATAACGCTTTAGTTCACGTTAGTTTTAACAATCTTGCAAATTCATGGATAATTGTCAGTAGTCTTTTGAGCACTCTCACTCGCCTGTGCCTATCCGTGTACCGATGCATCTGTTACATATCCAATTTATATCCGCAGAAAAAGGAGACCCAGTCGTATGTAAAGAAAATCTGAATTGTACTGTTCACATTGTGTTAAAAAAAATGATACATGTCATATATGGGCATAATCATCTAAACTGCCCTCCAGTGTGAACATAGCCTCAGTGTAATCTGGCAATTTGATGACGACGTTCTGTCTACAGAAGTGAAATTACAATCCAGCTCTTACTGTCTTGAAGAGGAAAGGTTTCTCTTCAGACTGAGTTGGGTGAGAAAAGCCACTTAGTCTCAACGCTCTAGCGCCACTCAGGTCTTCATGGTAGCAAATGTGCACTTTGCATTGGCTCTGTCAAAACCGTCCTCGGAAAATGTGTTAAGCATGCTGCAATTAATTATCCTGCAAGACGTTTCATTTGTATGGACAGCAGCAAATCAACCTCCATGGCCCCGACCCCCTCTCGCCTGCAAGCTGCACCACAATAGTGAAGCTGCTGCACTCGCTTTCTTTTCTTTTTGTTTCTGACACAGCAGTGACATCTCTTTTCTGTCAATGCTGCAGTCTGTTCACTAATGTGCCAAACACATACAGCACCTCACCAGAAGCTCCGTCATTATGAGTTTTTTCTTCTTCCAGCACATTATTGTACTTTGCCAACATATCTCCCCTGCCCCCATTTTCCCTGTATTGAATGTTTATCAGCATTTTAGGTATTTTTTTTTTCCACATTTAACTGACGCCCAGTATACTTGAATTTTGGCTGTTCGTGGGCCAAGCGAGTCTCAATGCTCTGTCAATAGCGGGGTTGACTGTAGCAAAAATAAATAAGTTGTTCGTCTTCTGATCGGATTGGTGATCGGTTATCTTAACACGCTGATTGGTGATTGGCTCCAAAATCCTGATCGTGGGAAGCCTAAAAACAACAGCACATATTACCCGACACAACGGTACACAAAAGTCCTTTATTTTCTTTGCTGGTTCCTTTATTTTTATTGCTGTTATACTCTGTTCTTTTATGTAAGACAGTTTTTTTTTTAAAGATTGTTATTTACCTGACATGTTTTGGCAGCAGTCTTTCACAAACACACAACATCATGTGACACTCTGAATAAGGCCAATGACTGCCTCCAAAACATGTCAGATAAATAACCTAAAAAAACCTGTCTGAGATAAAAGAACCAACGATTGTAACTACAGACAGAATGTACTTGATTCAGTTTGTATTGCTGTTGGTTGGAGTTTACAACCTTATATAAACAAGACAACTGTTCTTGTCGTTTTATACGATCCGAAAAGTTGGTATCTCACTTTTCCGTGAGTCCTTGCGAACATAAAGAATGTTAGATACTCGTCAGGGTTTGTAAAAAGTTCTAAAATATTGCGAGGATGCCAAGAATACATTTTAGAAACATTTTACGAAACCTGGTGAAAAGCTACAATTTCCTACGTTGCCGTGCTTTCGCTGCTCAATGAGATACCAACGTAAAAACGACTCCGGTATATGTTAAGTACTGTCACACTTTCTTGTTGCAAGCATTGTGTCAATGATGCAGTCCCATTTGTTTCCTGTTCTGGGGTGAGTGAGGTAATTTTTATATTGCACAATGTTAAATCTGACCAGAACATCCATATCCAGGCACAACACTGAAAATAAAGAATTTATTTCGATTGTTCCTTTTTTTTTTTAAATCATTCACACCCTCAACCTTGACTTGGCTGCGGTCCTTTTTCAGCTCCTTGATGTTGAGCCTCTGTCTTGGACCAGTGATTGATGGCGCATCAACAGTCTTGGGAGTGGGGGATATGGAGTGCAAGGCATGTGGAGACAAATGCCTCCTGCACAGTCTGTTGATGGGACTATAATAGCCAAAGTTAAATTGGAGTGAATTAGTGAAAGTGTGCATGACTACCCATCTTTACAACAAAACTACTGGAAGCAAGACCAAACACACCAGCATAGGCACAAAGAGAGACTGAAGCACCTTCAGCTTTACTTGTGTGTCAAATGTGTTTTCTGCTGTGTTTTCTAGTGTTATGCTCCAATTTTTTAACAAATATTTTTCAGCAACTCCCATTTAACCTTAATAAACTTCAAAGCAATGCAGACCTTTTGGATTAGTAGAAATACACGCTAGATGTACCAGTGTTCTCCAAGTCGAAATAAGTAAGGCAGGCTGCTTCAATTAACAACAAATGACAGCATGTTTGATCTATGATCATTTTTGTCTCAGGATGCTGAGGAGTATGCCGAGCTCCCTGTGAGACACAATGAAGACCAACTCAACAGCAGCCTGGCTCAACAGCTCCCCCTGAAGGTCAACCCTCACTCGTATGACAGCGCTCATACTAAAACCCATTTACTGCTTCAAGCTCACTTCAGCCATGCCCAGTTACCTTGCAGCGACTACTCGACTGATACCAAGACCGTTCTGGACAATGCCATACGAATCTGTCAGGTATGTTTGCTCCGAGTCTTGTATGCAGTAAAGAGTTACTGTATAAGCAAATTAGTTGCCACAATCACACAATGTATGATGACTGCCTAGTCCTTAAAACCTGTATCTTACTGAGCGTTGAATGTTTGCGAGTGTATGTTTTTTTTTTTTTTTTTTTTTTTGTCAGCGTTCGTTAAAGGTTGCAAAGACATTTTGAATAATAATAACTGGTTTTGGAACCTATTAACTGGGCACACAACACAAGCACAAAATAATCTTGCATTTGTAGTCCATGGACAAAAAGGGAAGAAAAAAGTTAAGTTACTATTTAACAGTGAAAAATGCAGACTATTTTTTTGTCGCAATTGAATCAGTTCCTAAGTGTCTTTAATAACGAGGCTGTGACTGCTTTTTATCAAATATCCCAAGGATCTAGAATCATACCTTTTGATTTAAGGATGACAGTATTAAAACTCAAAGCACATTTTTCTGTCTGGTATTGATGTGAGGCACTCGGAAATCCAGAGAGTTGTGAAGTTTTTGGTTGCCACATTACTTACAACATTTTTCAATCAAAAATTAATTACATGTCAAATTTTAAAATGATGCCTATTCATATGTCCATAAAACGTATGCACTTTTCAGTTTTAGGGCCATGTCAGGCCGTCTGTAAGTCATTGTCCAAAACCTAGAGCATTTTTATGCGGGTGTGACTTTGTACATGTGCTTGTAATTTCCCTGCTGTCATACTGATTACTACATGCTGGCCTGTGAATGTTTACTTTTTTAAGCATGCAAACAATAAATATTTGATTAAATGATTCACTTTTATTGAAGGGATTTTGCATAATTATAGCAATTGTTATGGCATGTTTAAAAAGCATTAGATTGCATGGTTTTAATAAGTTACCGCTTTTGCAAATATGGTAATTGTTATAGTTGGGAAATTAAAATGTAAAACTAAATTAGAAGCAGTTATTAAAATTATATATGCAGACATAAATGGTAGATCACTATTTAATCGCTTCAGTATACTGACATTTTGAGCACCAATTCATATTAGCCGTTCCTAGTTGGGACACCCAAATATCCTCGTCCCGCCACGATGCAGTTAGTAAAAATGTCACTAACAGAAGGGTGACTGTTGTCTTGCTTCTCTACGTTCTGACAAGCCTATGCTTTCTATTATCCCTCCTGATTAGTGGTTCGTATCTTCTATTTTCGCTTCTGTACTACTGTTCACAGTTAAGGTCTTGCCTTATGCTCTTTGGACGTGTTGCTCATTTTGTTAATTATTTTTCCCAAATATTTCTTTGCAGGACTCAAAAATGTATATACTTGGAGCAACTTCTTGGACGTCTGTTTTTAAATCTTTGTATTGGTTATTTTTCTGCATTTTCCGTCTTATCTCGTCACAATTGCTTCTTCTTCACCCATTGACATTTTTTAATTCTACTCTAACTAGTGTCAGTGTAAATGCACTAGTACATGAGATTGGAAGAAATATGATGAGTATTAGAAGACAGAGGGGGTGATGTGCCACCAGGGCTTGCTTGATGTGGTTGATTTCTGTACATGTTGGAGCTGTTCCAATAATTTTCTCAGTAGTCGAGCCAAGGTATCTGAGGGTAATGGCGGCATTCTGTAGATGAGTGGCAACAAAGGGGATTTAGTGAATGATTCAATGTGTGACTATAATAAGCCGGCGGAGTCCAGGATTATGCTCAGGCTGTATACGTGTGGCGATTGGCCAGAGTAGTGAGTAAAGATAGGTGGATTTGTTTCTGTCTCCATTTGGGATTGGGCATACAGTCCCAAGATAAAGTATTTGCCCCCTTTCTGATTTCAGATTTTTTTAACATCTGTATTACACTCAAATGTATCAGATCATTAAATCAAGTGTATTACATCACAGAGAAAACTCAACTTGATTTAGAATATAGTTTCGAAATGATGAATTATTAATAGGAGTGTGAGGGGGTGGTTATAAACTGATCCAGAAAACAGCGGACTTTTCTGGAGTGACCTTATTGCCCTGATTGAAATCCTATTGAATATTTGTAGAAGGAGCAGAAACATGCCGTCTGGCGAAAACACCCCAAAAACTTGGGACTATTGGAGCTGTTTGCTCATGAATTCACAAAACACCTAAAGACTGTGCAGACGTCCCATCGGAAGTTACAAACATTGTTTCATTGCAGTGATTGCCTCAAACTTGCCTATTTCACGAGTTTCTTCTTCTTTTTTTTTTAACAATACTTTGGAGCCAAATTTCAAAATATCAGACGACTGGTTTTCATTGGTTGCATTTCAATAAAGATTTTTTAATTAGTACTAAAAGCTTACTTTTGAGAATTAAAAGTCACCCTAGTCTTGGAAAAGTTGATGATTGCTTCATATTAAATGATGCTGACCTGCCTTGTTTCCTCAGGCCTTGCTTGATGTTGCTGCAAATGAGGGCTGGCTTGTTACGGCTTTAAGCATCTGCAACCTGGTGCAGATGATTGTGCAAGGCCGCTGGCTGCATGATTCTTCACTACTGACCCTGCCACATGTGGAGCAACAGGACCTCTACTTGTTCAGGTAAGCATGACATTCAAGTGCCGTACTTTACGGACCACCCTTGCTCTTCTTCCAAACAAGAATCACTCGACCTCATCGGCCGAACTGATTTGCTTTGAACTCTTGTGCGCTCCACTAGCACTTTTGTACTTTTTCCTTATTTGGTCATCATTTTAGCAATACTGTCGAATGACATTTTGTGGGAACTGTCAATTTTCGTTTGTTTCGTTTATTCTTACTTTCTTTCCAAAAGGTTATTACCAACAATTCTTTACGGGGGAAATATTTACAGCAAGAGGGCACAGATGACATCGACAGACGCAAAAATGCTCAAATCTGTCCAATGGTGTTGTCTGTCTCATGTGCGAATTTTGCTATTAATGGTGAACATTCTGCTTGATATCTTTTAGGAAATGGGCTAACCGGAAGGAGAGGGGAGAAACAGGTTGCTACAATGGGCCAATTGAAGGACTTCCTGAGTTGATAGCGACCTGCAGTGGAAAGGAAAGAGTTTTTGCTGCAATTGTTGGCCATGAGTTCCCTTCTAGTCATGTTACACAGGTAAAATGTTTGTTTACAACAACAGTAGTTTGTAATATATCCGTTTTTTTACCCTGAGCAAAAAAGCATGTGATGCCGATTTTGTCCAACAAAAGAAAATCACTCGTCCAACCTGAGGCCTGGTTAGAAAGGAAATAAATGCCACGTCAACACTAGGATGAATTAAGTATAATAATAACCAGATGTTGCGGCTTAAAGGCTCTACTGTTCTCTAAGTGGTGAAAATCTTTTACCTGCATTGTACGACATCCCATTTTAACAATGCTCACTCAAAATGTGGATTCAGAATCAGAATTTTAATTTCTTATCAATGTGTATTGAACAGTATCTTAAATTTAATTTGATCAGAATCCATTTAACATTTCAGACTCTTTGTTAAATCTTATCTGGTGGGATTGTACCTGTAACTTGTTGCACTTGTGGAGTCTTACTGGCTATGAGGGAAGTTTCCATCAATATTCAGAATGTTGGCAGTGATAAGTACCAGTATTTCAATTGCCTTGAGTGCTTTTCGTCAATAGGAAAATAATATAGGGTAAACAACCAACTACTCCATTTCGATTGTAAGTACAGTACTTGAATATTGCATTTTTGATTATCATACCAGGCGTGTAATTATACTCTGGCGCACACATACGCACCATTACCAATGACATGTCATGGGCAATCTTGCCATTGTGATCCCAGATAGCTCCAGGATCCCCAATTACAGCACCACTGATGGGGTTTACCGCTCCAATCTAAGTGCTAATTGCTGCTGTAATGAGAGTGACCAGGCACGACAGCAGGCTCTGCAGCTTCACCCAATCAGTCGGCCCGCTTCCATCCTTCCCCACCTTTACTCCCCTCATCGGCCCCTGCCCTCCCACAGTATGGTGGCCTCGCTAATTAAATAATTAGATGTGCAGCAGTGTTCCTGTCTGGTTTGCTCAGAGTGAGTAATCCTCACATAAATAGCCTCTGCCATGGTGAATCGGAAAGGTTTTCTCCCCCAGGCTCCCATAAAACAAATGCACACATACACATCTTTCTTTCTACTGAGTATTGAGCTTTGGACTTAATTTGCCATTAACACATTGAAGGCATCTAAATATGCATTGTTTATTTTAATTAATCAGGTTTTAATTATATAATGTTACATACTTACTTTTTGTGCAGTTGCATTACTTTTATATAAATTATAAAAATAATAATAAAAACAACAATAATAATAATAACAGGATGCTGTTTATCAAGCATCTCATATTGTTTTGAAAAATATTGCAAAAATAATTTTGTCATGTTTATTTAAATTACAGATGCCAAATGCAGCCTGGATATTATCTATTGACCAAAGTCCTCTGACTGAGGTGGTTGGCAAACATGTCAAATCTTGTGCAGTGCAACTGGATAGTATTCACAGCACGCCATTTTTTGGGGCCTTGACAGCATGAATTTAGTTCCCCTTTGATATGCTATGTTATAAATTTATTGTCCTAAGGTAGCACATACTATTTTAATTGCTTCAGTAAAATGTATAATATTTATATAGACTGCACGCAACTTTACAGTTTTTGGTAACCAAGTAAATGCACGGTGGGTCTTCGCTTCATATTGCCGTTGCATTACTTCAACTAAAAGTTGACACTTTGATTATTTACTGGTAGTGGTTTGTCCACTATGGAGAGTAGAAGGTGTCGGTGCTCTCAAAAGTTCATTTAGCCCTGAATAGTTTGCCCTCCAAACACACACTCACGCGCACACACACAAATACACACACACTTCTAATATGGTGGCACCTCCCCTCGTTTCGACACATTAACACTGCTACTGTCGTGACCTTTTTTTCCCCCACTTCTTTGGTCAGATGTGGACCTTCCTCAGTCATCTTCCAGTACTGGAAGTCATGTTGAGTGTCAAGGGCTGGTGGGAGGAGAGTCAACAACAAACGGAGCGCCACTTGCCTGCTGCAGGAGCAAACATGAGGGAGGCCAGCAGCTGGTTGGATGTCCATGCTGACCAGGAGTATGTTTTGCAAGTGTCACTGAGACGCATCAACCAGGGCCAGCAGAGGGTCAGTATGGCTGAGTGGAGATTTGAACATAAACACTCTAGCAACTCAAACCGTCCCTTGCTGGACGCAAAAGCAAGACTAGGATGAACGACTAATTGCATTTACAATATAATAGCGATATGATGTAACGAGATTTGATAATTACAAAAGGTGTGGTTAAACTGGTCATTGGAAGCATAGACGTTTTTTCAGCGCAGTCAGAGACGTCAACACTTTAATTAAAGCCTGCCGCGCTCGATGCGTGAAATTTTCTGTGGGTTTTCCATCTCACAAGCCCTGAAGGTGATTAGCTAACATGTTTGATCTTTTTCATCTTGCTAAGTAAAAAAAAAAAAAACTCACCATAGGCACGCAACTTGAACGGTGACCAATCAAAACACATCCCCCAGTCAAATGATTTGAAAATAGACGCCGCCCATAAAGTTGCAATCGTCCTACATATATCAGTGGATTTATTTCAATGGGTAGGGTAAAAAAGACATTAACCGTTAATTTTCTAAAAATTAATACGCAAATGATATGCTGTCACATGAAATGTTTATATCTGATGCAGCTCTCGCCAGCCTTCTTGGGCTCCCTGTAGTGAGAACAATTTTAGAAAATTATTTATGCAGTCAAGACATCAATGCCAAAATTGATATCTAGTAAGAAATGCCATCACGATCATGAATATTGTATTAATGTTGGCCTTTTCATTATTGATTTTTCTATTTTACTAAGTGGAATGATCTATAATTAGCTTAAAAATCAAAATTATTCAAAATGTTTACATTTTCTAATATCCAAAAAGAGTCAATCTTATACACACAGGCACATGAATTCAAATGTATTTAAATGACTCTTTGCAAGTTTAGACTCAACCATGTTTTAGACTTTGTTGCTCTGCTGGTGCAAACCTATTTTTTTTAGCATAGTTCACAAATTCTTCAATAAGGTCTAAGTCGGGGTTTTGAGAAGGCCACTCCAGAAGCTCCTTTATCCTTTCCCAAACCAATTTTGATAAGTATTTGGCATCATTATCTTTATGGAACAAACTAATTAGGTCCATGTGTGAGCCGCCTAGTTGTTGAATGTGAACTCAAGGAATTTACGTTTCATTTATTAGTCCATCCACTTAACGCGGTGCACCAGTACCACTAAAAGACCCAGTGCATGACGCACCACAATGCTACGACGATATTGTCCTTTAGATTAAAGCTTCATCTCAACTCATCGAAAGATGTCGTTGTGGTAAAATATTTTTTTCTAGTTCCTGTTGTCCATAAAATGCTTTGTCCAGAAGGCATTTGGTTTCTCCAGGAGAGCAGCTGCAAATTTCAGTAAAGCTTAAAGGTGTCGATTTCAGAGCGTGGACTTGTTTCTTGGTCAGCACCCACTCAGTCTATGATGCTGTAAAACTCGCTTCAGTGTCATCAGAGGCATCGGTTTCCCAAGAGTTCCTGAACAATTTAACCTAAAAGGAGTGTGACCTTAAAATTCTTCAAACTCACCTGAAATTTGTTTAAACTTAGGCACACATGCGTGTTCCAACTAAAGAATGATCCCAAACAAATACTGTGAAAACTAAAACTTTTCAATTCTGTTAACCATTTGTGGACTCTGCTTTAAAAAAAAATTGACCTGTACTATATGGAAACAAACAATTGAAACGAAAAAGGTTAAATATACAGCCAGAATTATGCCCGAAACCAAATAATGCTGCATTTTGTGTACCTGCACTGCTTACAATAATTAAGAGGTATTTGGCATTGGTGTGAAATTTGTGAATGAACCAAAAATGCATTCTTTAGAGACACAATTAAAAGTTGAATTCAATTTGAATATTTACTCATGTAATAAATTGTCCCGAAATTGTCCACTGCTCTTTACTGTTATTTGATCATGTTCTTTGAAGAAGTGAATTGGTATTAAGAGATTCTCAAGTTTGTGTTTATTTCAACAGAGGAAGCAGGACAGTAAGGCTCAGGCTCCAAGATTTCCCAAGGTGAAAGATGAAGGCTGGTTTCTTGTCATTGGGGAAGTGGATCACAAGGCGTTGCTGGCAGTCAAACGAATTGGATACGTGCGCAACCACACAACAGTCTCCGTGGCCTTCTACACACCTGAGAAGACTGGAAAGTAAGTACCTCTCCTCATAAAGTTATTAAAAGCCTTCAGAAACATCTTGTAAACTAAACCATGTGTTTTTAAATGACCTCAGATTGGAAGAATTAGTGTATTCTGTGAATCAAGTCTAGTCTGTAATGCTAAAGTTATTTTAACTTCAAGAGACAAAGTAGCCATCAAAGGAAGTAATACCAAGGTCCGTTCAATTGGTTGTTCAAGCAGTCATCTGGAAATGCTTCAAGCAACATTGCTGTGATATTGGCATGGACCGATATTAAATACGGTGATATGACGATGTTAAAATTGCAGCGTTCAAATGTCGTTGGTTTTTAATATTTGGGAAAATGAAAAACATTTTTAAACAGTCTATTTAATTCTTTAACAAAATATAAAATATTTGGTATATGAGGAAACATGGACCATGTTGAGTCACAGTGTCCCATCACTGGTCTGCTATTTTTCGAACAGAGCGGCAGGATACTTATGCTGTCCTTGCGGGCTAACTAGTACCCATTGGTACCATGTTTTTTTTTTTTGGTTTTGTTCTTGGTGTCTGTAGGACAATGCACATTAATCACCAAAGCTAAAAATGATCCCTATAATTCTGAAGTGCAACCAAAGATCTTTTTAAGACAAAGAAGGGCATGGTTGTGACCTGAATCTTTTTGAGCATGCGACAAAACTGAAGGGAATATTCCACAAGAACAAGCAGGAACTGAAGGCAGTTATAGGACATGCCTTGCAGAACTTCACTAGGGATGAAATGTAGTGTGTCATGATGTCGATACATTCCTGACTTTGAGCTGCAATTGACTGCAAATGATTTGCCATCAACTATTACAAATTCAAAGTTTGATTGACAGTTGTTAATTTGTCACATTACTTTTGTTCCTTAAAAGCACTTCTTGTTTGTTTCATTTCAAATCCGTTGTGGTGGTGTTTTCAGACAAAAAAGTTGAGAATTGATCCAGATCATGAATATAGTAAATATTTATTGGCTTCATGATTTCCTTACAGTTCCACCAAGTGAAAATTAAATCAATGTAAACTCCATGATGAATGTCTTGCTTTTATAATCTGCCGTCATGTGGATGCCTCATGCCCAAATACTTGCCTTGTGCTTTCAGCTGCATCTACACACTCTACCTGATGAGTGACAGCTACCTAGGTCTGGACCAGCAGTATGACATTCACCTCAATGTGACACCAGCCAGCATCAGTGCCCAGGTCAACACAGAGGTCACAGACTAGATTACAGGAACCCCCCCCCCCCCCCCTGCTGCCTCTGCCTCTTCAAAAATTCCGCCTAAGAGTGGTCATCAGTTCAACATAGCACATTTGTTGAAACAGTGACTGTCATGAACTTTTTGATGATTTTTATTTTAGTTTATTTTTTGTGACCAAACATAAAGAATCATGTGTCTAAATTCATATAATACTCTTGATGCTTAAAAGGGAAGTCAACCCGTAACAGTTCTTAAGAATTTGTTCCTTGGGATAGGCTCCAGTTTACTTGCAACCCTCGTGAGGATAAGATCTAATTTAAAGGGGAAGTCAACCCAAATAAATTCTCAACCAGAATGTGTTTTATGGAGCCCCACTAGTCAAAACACAGCATTCTAATCAATATTGTGTTTGTGGAATATGAGTTAATGAGTAAAATCCCCCGGTTTTTGTACATCTCAAGAGGCGGCCATTTTGCCAGTTGCATTCAACTGACAATGATATAACAGTTGCTCAGGTTTCAGCTGCCAACAAATCATGGCTCCGCTTCAGAAAACTGGTGAGCCTTGATTGGTCGTTACCTGAGCCCTGAGGAACTGAGATGTAATTTTTAGTCAAGTGAAAATATGGCTACCCCCTAAGATGGCTAAAAACAGGTGGCTTTTGCATTTTAATTTATATTCTGCAAGCTCAATATTCATCAAAATGCAATGTTTAGATTAGTGAAGACATATAGAACATATTCTTGGAAAGAATATTTTTTGGTTGACGTCCCCTTTAAAGAGTACAATCCACCGGTGGCCATTTTGCCACTTGCTGTTGCCTGAAAATGACCAATCATGGCTCAGCTTCAGAAAACAGGTGAGCCATGCCTTGTAGCAGGTCCACCTTAATTATACTGCAAGCTGCAGCTGTTTCTGTGCCTTCAGTTTGTGAATGCTCACCGAGGTTGGAGGTGGAGTGTTACTGTTGCCATCAACATGCTTGGGCCCCCCAAATTAATGCCCATGGTGACAGTCTCACACAATCCAAAGACATGTTCAGGTTCATTGAAGATTCTAAATTTACCATTTGTGTCAAAAGTGTAAAACAGGTTGGACAAATGTAAAAATCAAAATAATTGCTTAAACTGAAAATAACTTGGATTACTATTTAACTATGGGAGACAAAAATGTGCTTTAGTTATGCTTTTTCCATTATTTTATTTAATTGTTTGGATTATATGAGCGAATCATGATTATAATGACTGCTGGATCCTTGCTTTGGTCATTTTTTTGCTTTACTTTTTATGTCAATTAACTTTTGTGAATAGACAAAGAAAATGTCACAACAGATAATTAAAATATATATATATATATAAAAGTATTTTCTGAGTGAATTTGTGGCTGGAGTAATTCAATGTGTGTGCCTGTGTGTGAGCATGTTTGTGAGTTTAATATATTTCTTTAAAACACTGCATATTTTTCTGCAACAAAGTTGAGTATACACGTGACGTGAGGTAAGTCCCACAATAAAGTTCATGACATGGATTGAGAAATAGCACTATTTGGCTGACTATCAGAACATCACAAAATTGCATTGTTTAGGTTCTCTTGTTCACTTTTAATCTTGGGCACCTATTGAGGTCTTTATAAAAAAAAGGTTTGGATTATTTTTTTATTGTTTTAATGTACTGTGATATGACATCCATTAATTAAGAGGGTGCCCCTGATTTTATTTTTTTGCCTTATCGTCTATGGTGGATAAATATAACCCTGGCAGTTATGTTTTCATCTTTGGATTGTTTTTGTTGTTTGTTTTTTAATCCTATATCTATCTCAAACCACACTATGAGGACCCCATCGATTCTCTTTTAATATATTTATTTATGTATACATTTTCCTCTACAACTGTCTCGCGACTCAGCGCCCTGGATTCACTTAGTCGTGGATTTTTCACCCTCATACACGTGCACACATAATGTGTCCCAATATGTAGTTCAATGGGCATCGATTTTACACGGATTTTGTCCATATTTACCGGAATATATAGTCATGAAATACTAGTACTTATATAGTACTAAAAATTACATTAAGCGCGTATTTAGCTCATCTTGGTCACTCCAAATCAGGGTTAAGTCCGTCCTGACTTCCCTGAGGCTTCATCATATGCTATTTTTGTCCCACTTTCCAGTAAGCGACTAGTTGTAATTACTAAGAAATATGAACTTGAGGCGAAGGTTAACGCCAACGTCAAATACGCCGTGATCTTAAAGCCTCCTCGATGATTTGCTCACCGCAGGTTGAATTCTATTAGTGCGGTCAAGCACACGCGCACACACGCACACACAAATACGAAAGTGTAATATACTCCACTATCTTCAACATGCCATATGACATAGAAAGTGACTACTTTCCAATCCTAATTAATAGTAAAAAAAGGTTTCTCAAAAAAACACATCTATTTCAACTGCTATTAAAATAAATATACAGATTTTTTTAAACATAAACGTTTCGAATAATGGATGAATAGACGGCCATACTAATAGTATCGTTGGTTGCATAATAGTTTTATAGGGTTTTTTTTGTTTGACGTTTGTAACGAGTGTATTTCTACAGTTAGCGTAACTGGTTTTAAGCTTTTAATTAACATATATATATATATATATATATATAGAGAGAGAGATATATATATATTCCTGTCTGCAATATTTATATTACCATCAAAATTTGTGTTCCTATGTATTGCTTGCATGTTTTGTCTCTAGTTGACCATAAGAAATTAAGCGGCAGTGCTTCACTGTCACCATTTGGAGAATTTATGATCATATGTCACGTGGTTCGCCAACGTTTGCTTGGCCAATATTTTACCATACTAACCAAATACCCTTCTCTCAGTATTGTTTGATATCACATTCCTGCATTGATTTTTTTTTTTATCCCCTTCATTTTTATGCGCTATATTTTTAACGCCATATTAAACCTCGTCCGCATTCCGTGTTTTGTCCTCAGTCCTGCGTGGAAAGGCAACGACTTGTGCTTACTATCAGGTGTTTAGGCCGGAGGTGATCAACCCACTTGACAACCAATCATGGTTCATCTTGCAGCACGTGACGACAACGGTGAGCCAATGGGAACTGGAGCTATATGCACTATTGTCCAATAGGAGCCAACCTGTATAGACTCTTTGGACACATCCACTTTGCTCCATTAACTCACTCGGGATGCGGAACGGACGATGCTCTGGATTTTGGACATTTTGACCACTTTCAAGTCCAACGGATTTCTCTATACCGAGGTAAGAAAACAAGTTTAGGGAATGACCTTAATTTCAACGCATTTCAAATACATTGACACAAAATAAAAGTCACACTTACTCAGGACGTGAGTGTCGTCGGGTCATCCCCAAACTTAATTTCCGAATGCCAATCTGGTGATTTGAACACAATTTTATTTTTGCACTCCAGAATCTCGCCCGAAAGATCCAATGACAATGTGATGAATTCCTGACTGCTGCTGCTGTGGACGTGAGGCCGACCTTCTCTCAAGTCCACGAGCGCCGCAGCTGCAAGGGAATGCGGTGAGACTTTTCTACGCAGAAGAAGAAAAAAATACACCATGAAGGAGAAATCGAAAAATGCTGCACGGACTCGACGGGAAAAGGAGAACAGTGAATTTTATGAATTGGCCAAACTGTTGCCGCTCCCCTCGGCCATCACGTCCCAGCTGGATAAAGCCTCTATCATCCGCTTGACCACAAGCTACCTCAAAATGAGGATCGTTTTTCCTGAAGGTGAGGCTCGTGCATCTATCCATTCTATATGTTTGAAAAATTATTTAGTAAAGGAACGAAATTAATACAATTTAGTTTGAATTGTCTGCTTTATTATAATATATTGTAACAATTTGGATTAGTTGGGATTTTTCCAAAAGTCCGCGGCCTTTATGTGTTTAAAGGGCCTGATTGGTAATTGGTGTTTTGTTTTGTTTTTGGATTAATATAATTAAGGTTTCACACGAATGTATATATAAAGCATTAAATGCATGTTAGTCGAGGAGGGTGCATTTACTGTAAGTGCATTACAATAACACAGTACAGTCACCACTTAACAACACGCTGAGCATAGTAATCGAACAATACAATAAATGAAAAAAAAAAACATATCTTAAATGTAACGTATCTTTTTCACAAACATATCCAAACTATTTCGTGACTTCCCAAAACGGGAAATACCCAGACCAGCCGAGAGTCTGACCCAGAACCATTCTAGTGATTTTAATAATTTCGCTGTTCACTGTTGTTCAATTTAATCTGAAATAAATAGCCTTCATGAATTCCTTTGACCCAGAGTCATCTCAAAGCCTGAGTGATGTGGTTTCCTGGAGTCCCTGTGATGAGGATTCATGCTGCACGCGTGACTGCTGCATCGCCTCGCATATTAGCAGCATGCTCATGTCTGATCCTTCAACATATGTGGTGGCTCTTTGGAGCCGCACACAAGACTCATTGTCACCATTTAGTGGAAGGTGTGCTCACAAAGAACCTAGACAGAAAATACTAAAAGTAGGTAAACGGTGCACCTGAAATGCAATAAACCTCGGCGCAAAGGTAATACGCGAGTGTGAAAGTAAGAAAAAAGGAAATTGTGTAATAAATATTTAACATGCGTAGCCCATGAATTTAAATGACAATCAATACTAAACGCAACACACAGCACATGGAAAAATGTTGTTCCATTTTCTTTTTTGTTTGGATCGATGGTGTTGCTGAGCTTTGCCATGCTACCCATCTCGGTTGAATTTAGTCACTAAATGCGTTCTTGTGGGCGCTGACTGAAAATTGCTAAACTTAAAATAGACTTTACAATTGTATACACTTTAAATTTGCAACAACGTTGTTGTGATTATGCTGTATAGTTGCCAAAGTGTTCCTATGTGACCGGTTTGTAAATTAGATCATTATTGCCATAATGCACGTTGTTAATGACTCAAATTCCAATATATTCCCATGCAGATTTTTTTTTTGTAATAGTCAAAATAAAAGTACAATTTTTAAGTAAGCCACGCATTGGTCATTGAAGGCTAAAACACGATTTTACAATACGACGGTTTGTTTATGCTACGTGACAAAAATAATAATTCGTTCGTTTAATTTGTCGCTCCGTTACATTTGTTAATGGTGTTCACACGTGTATCATTGCAATGTTTTTTTTTACTTCTTTCTCTAATTTATTTAAACAAATCCAATTGAGTATTTACCTTATTTGGTGAATAAATGATTTACGAGTTGAGACAATAAGACAAAGAAAAAGTCGTTTAATAAGATAACATTATTGTCTCCCAAACAAACTCCTTCCGAGGCGGTAAAACGAACAATTCATAATTTTGTTCCTGGTGGAAGTCTTAATCCAATTCAAGTATTTATTCGATGCGTCTTTCCTTAGTAAATTGAAGTGGAGGCGATGCGATTGTGCTCCGAGTCCAAACATAGAAGTCCATATTATGGAGCGCAGTGTTGTCCACATGCCGCCTGTTTATTCTGTTCCACATTTGCATTTCAATTCCAAGTCTGCTGCGCCGACTCGTGTTTGTTTTGTCCCGCTTTGGGTATTGGGCCTCATGCAGCTTAACTCAAAGCTTTTTTTTCCTCCTTCGTTTTGAATAGTTTATGCTAATAGTTTCACAAGATAGAAATGGCTTCTATCCGAATGCTTACGCGTTGAAAGATGAGGTCTATTAAGATGTTCTGACTTTAATCTGATGACATTATTAGGCGTCGGTACTTTGCAGTGCACTAGAGATGTAATCCCCTTGCATGTTTTCAGCTAAAATATATTAAACTGCGTTGTATGCGATACATATTGTTGCTTATAACTCACTTGATTTCCTCTGTGTTATTATAATAATCATTATTGTTGTTGTCATTATTGGCAGTAATTTTAGAATATTATCTTTCAAAAAATGTTTTCATGTGATTTGCTTACCAGGCCTTGGCGAGTCATGGGGCCATGTGAGCAGGAGCTCTCTGGATGGGGTCAGCCAGGAATTAGGTTCCCACCTCCTACAGGTTACTATTATTATTATTATTATTATTATTATTATTATTATTATTATTATTATGTTTATTATTATTATTATTATTATTATTATTATTAAAGCAGTAGATGGTGTCTTATCTACCCCCATTTGCCACCCACTGCTCCCCTCATAGTGCTTGAGGATTTAAATGAGCTGAGCGCATTCATGGTCATGCACGGGCCTCAATCTGTCTTTGAGCCTTCAAACAGCTCATCATCTCTCACATTAGCAACAACACAAAGGAGTAGGCTCACTGGTGGCAAAGCCATGTATAGCAGTTTGAAACACAAATGTGTGGTATGAATGAATACTTTGTGAGGTATATTCTAGGATGTACGTACTGTACGTATATGCACACAGTACACTCATACATACATTTGGCGGTCTTGGAAGACAGATGATGGGGATGACACTATATACATTTATTTATTTATATATTTATTTATTTATTTATTGTGAGATTAATTTTTATTTGAATCCCTGTTGGCATTTAAAACAAAATTAGGCAGTTTGTATTCATGCTTCCACACCTTCTCTCAGACTCAGATTTCAATCAGTCAATAATAAGGGTCATTGTAACTACTGTGTTAAAAACAACAACTTTCCAATCTGCTTAGTTGTGCTAAGAGGAGGGCTAAATGTAGAAGTGTATTGAAACACTTTGGCTGCAGTGGCAGAAAGAGACTGCATGCTTTCAAGGTGGCCGTCATAAACAACTACGATCCCAACACAATTGAAGCATCCCTCACTGCTTCACTGTTTGCAAAGACAAGTGGAATTAAAATTTTACTTCATGACCAGAATAGTTGACAACTTGGCTTACTTTGCTAAAGCAGCAATAGCTTGCCCTAACATTAGACTCAAGATTACATAGAAATTAGCAGAGTGTGTCTTGGGTATCAAAGAAATTGATTACTTATTTATAAACATTGAAAATTGAGAAATGTTTCACACCTGCAGTATGTAGCGTGCATTTTTTAATGCTGCTTGGCATTAAAGGTACTTTCAATTAAGTGTTTCAAACAAACACGAATGTCTGGACAGTGTATCTCGTGAAAGCCACCGTTTGGTGGCAATTCTTTCCAAAAAATCCTGCCAAACTAAAAATAAATATATTCTTCAATACCATTTAGTTAGTAATACCATTTTAATTTCAAGTCAAACATTTCCCCGAAAGGAATGTTGAAATTTAGCTAAATAAAACATGCACATTAATCAAACGGAAAATTATTATTAGTTATTTATTAATAGACGTATGTCCATGTTTGAGCTGCTTGGGATTCAGCAATTTGGTCGACAAGCCTGACAAACTTTGAATGCAGCACACTTCATCTGGATAGCGAGTCTGTGGCTAGATTGATTAAGTTGCAGAGTAAGTTCCAGCTTCTATTTGGTTAATTTTTAATTTTATTTTTTTTTAAACTCAACTCCATCTTCCTCTCAGCCTATTTATTTCCTGCTGACTCTAATAAAGGGCGGTACGGTGAACGACTGTTTAGCACGATGGCCCTGCTCCGGCCTTCCTTTGTGGAGTTTGCATGTTCTCCCCGTGCTTGCGTGGGTTTCCTCTGGGTACTCCGGTTTCCTCCCACATTCCAAAAACATGCATGGCAGGTCGATTGAACACTCTAAATTGCCCCGAGGTATGAGTGTGAGCGTGGATGGTTGTTCATCTCTGTGTGCCCTGCGATTGGCTGGCAACCAGTTCAGGGTGTACCCCGCCTATTGCGCGAAGATAGCTGGGAGAGGCTCCAGCACCCTCGCGACCCTCGTGAGGACTCTAATAATAGCTACTTGCAATAAGACACTACAGCACACCCACATATGTTCACTATCCATTGGAGTGCACAAAAAACTGTGGACGTAAGTCATCCTGGACAGATTTCTTGCCGTTAGTTATGGTCAATTCTCTGTCGTATCTTTCAGACATTGGACGGCTTTATTTTTGTGGTTGCTCCGGATGGGAAAATAATGTACATATCGGAAACAGCCTCGGTCCATTTGGGTCTGTCTCAGGTTGGTTTAACAAAGGTAATGTTAACTCCTTTGCTATGTTGCATCTGAGGTGTCACAGTCCTGACATGGTTGTGCATTTCAGGTAGAGTTGACAGGAAACAGCATCTTTGAATACATTCATCCTGCAGACCATGATGAAATGACGGCTGTCCTCACAGCACACCAGCCTTACCATTCACACTTTGTCCAAGGTAAACACTGATGATATGATATAAACTCATTAATTTGTGACGACTGCTAGAAAAGCATTCATGATAATCCTAACGATGAGAAATTATCATTCACACCAGTGCAGAATCTTTCTTTGTCCATGTAATGTATTTGTTTTTGCTCTTTTGTTATCATGCTGGATAGCTCGGTGGATTTAAACTTTATCAAATAAAAAATGTGCGTCTCAGATGCTCTTAGTTTTCGGAGTCCAAGCTATTTATCTGTAATTCAATCAAAAATCTATCCAACACCATTATCTCGCTGCATTCATGTAATCTCTGTGAGAAGTCGAGCGCACTCATTCTTTTTTCCTTCCCTGCAGAATATGAAATGGAGCGCTCATTCTTTCTGAGAATGAAATGTGTCCTTGCAAAAAGGAATGCTGGTCTTACATGTGGCGGTTACAAGGTCAGAAAAAAAACCCGTTACTTTTATGAGATTACTTAATCGGTTTCTTATTGCAACATTGAATGGAGATCCACTCATTACCCAGGTGATTCACTGCAGTGGCTACTTGAAAATCCGCCAGTACAGCCTGGACATGTCGCCATTTGACGGCTGCTATCAGAACGTTGGGCTGGTGGCCGTCGGTCACTCGTTACCACCCAGTGCGGTCACAGAGATCAAACTGCATAGCAACATGTTCATGTTTAGAGCCAGTCTGGACATGAAGCTCATCTTCCTCGACTCGCGGTATTTCTTGTTTACATGTTCACACCGCTGATGCACTGTGAATGTGACATCAATGTGTGCCACGTTATTTTCTCAATCCTTTGTCAGTTGATTTCTTTCCAACAAAGCACTTTGGATTGGGTGTCAACATGAGAACACTTAATGACAGCTGAAAAATTGCATGTGCATGTGTGTGTGTTGTCTAGGGTTGCCGAGCTTACAGGCTACGAGCCACAAGACCTTATAGAGAAGACCCTCTATCATCATGTCCACAGCTGTGACTCTTTCCATCTGCGCTGTGCGCATCATTTGTGTGAGTAGTTGAACATGCGATATTATCAAACTTTATTGAATCGAAGTAGCTATTAAAGATCTATAAATAACTTGGTAACCATGTTTCGTCATATGTGTTGAAGAAGCACATACTGTATCTCAACTCAAACTAAACTAAAAAAAAAAAAGACGTATAAATACGACTTTGGGAGGTGGGGTCTACATTTTTGAAAACGTATTTGTATGTCTTATGGATTGAATGAGTTAATATTGAACAGAAAAAAACAACCCTATAAAGTGTATTTTTGAAGAAAATGCAGTAATATGCTGGTTCAATATAGAATTATTATTGTTATCATATCATATATTGACTTAAAAGTAATTGGTAATGAGTTAAAAGTAATTGTTAATCTAATTTACTAAATGCTAGCTTTGACCTCCTTTCCTCCTCCCTTCTTTTATTGTAGTGCTTGTGAAAGGGCAAGTCACCACTCGGTACTACCGTTTCTTGGCCAAACATGGTGGCTGGGTGTGGGTTCAGAGTTATGCAACCATCGTACACAACAGTCGCTCCTCCAGACCTCACTGCATCGTCAGCGTCAACTATGTTCTCACGTAAGTACCTGCTGTTTGCCAGAATGCTGGAAAATAGCCCCCAGCCAAAAAAAAAAAATCCAAACAGTTATAGTTGAAGCTAAAAATGTAAATGTCCCTTATGTCCTACAATACGGAAACTGTCCTCATGCTTATCTTGCTCATTCTCATGATACTTCAGCTCAGAGCGCGTCAAAATCCTTAAATCCACAAGATTAGATTATTCTTGTTTTTTCTGTTGTCCCACCACAGAAGAGTGTGAGTGATGGCAAATATGTCAAGTGAAATGATGAGTCTCGAAAGATATATTTCAAATCCGCGTTTTCTCCTGCAAAGTAATTCCTCTGGCATCCAACGGACTTTCCCAGCTTTCTCTGCTATGCCTTCATGCACTCCTTGAAGGATTGTCTGGGATCCTGCGGAAATCCGTTATCACGCCCATCTTTATGTTATCCCTGTCTTCAAAACGGGTCCACTTGACAACACTCTTGAGCTTGGGAAAGAAAAAAAAAAATCACACGCAGCTAGGTCAAGTGTGTAAGGGGGTCTTTGTGGCACAGTGATTTTCGTCTTGGCCAGGAACAGTCTGATGCTCAGAACATTGTGAAACAGCCACACGTTGCCCAGTCTCAAATCTTTCCTCTTCTCTCTCATGAGTGAAGCAAATAATGCCGGATGTCTTTGCTGGATGATACGATCCTCAGTGAAGGGCATAACTTGTTGTTTGTACGTTAGTTTGGGTTTGAAATATATCTTTTGCAGAGCTGGGCGCTTGACCCTATTTTGACGGTCAGTCCCCCGCCCTTCGCCCTTTTGGTCCCATTCCGGCCTTGACCCTCTGGCCTTATTCATAAAAATTGTTGGCCCCCGACCACGTTGAAAAAAAAAAAAGCATGCCGCCACCGCGGGAGAGATGCTAACGGTGGAGATTTATTTAAGATCATTAGCTGGCCATTTTAGGATTCAAATGTGCTTACCTTATTATGGTCTTTTTTGTCTCCTTCTTCTTTGTCTCATTCTTCTTTCTTCTCAACGAACATGCTCAAATGTTTTATGTTGATAAAGTTGTGCTGCCAACTGTACTGCTTTACTCAACTTCTCTGTCGCAACATCTCATATAGAACAACATTTCACCCCCGTAACATGAGCCAATCACCTTTGTGTGCACTTCAGGGCGCACATGGAAAACATAAACTCAAAGAATATTACCCAATGCAAGTAAGTACGCCCAGTTAGAAGTGTCACTTTTGACTCATTCTGAGGACATTTTTGTCATTTGCCCATTCGGCCGCGACCACATCACACGCCAGAGGGCCTATTCGTGGGCTGAACTAGAATCCAGCTCAGATTATTTGAACCCTTTTTTTAAAATGTGTCGGAAATGGACGTCCGGGAGGGCCTGAACTGTGCGCCCCTGGGACAGACTTTCCAGCTCTGACGATTATGTCTGCTTCTTTTGTGACTGGCAACCCGTCTAAGGATTGGCTAGCAACCTGTCTAGGGTGTGTTGCTGACACAAGACTTCACATGTACGGTTAAATATTAGACAAATACTGTATATACTGGCATGTATCACGTCCACTCCATGGCATACAGTGCGTAATATCAGATCGTATCACATTCTAATCTATTTGGATAACTAGTAAGTTGAGAAGTACCCTAATTCAGCATGTATCCAAGACCATGAGAATCACCATGCCTGGGGGAGTTCTGTGCCCGTTCGCAATTTCACACACAGCACATTCCACGAACATATTGGCCATGCTATGGACCGCCACCACAATCTGCAACGTGTGTGCAGGGTAGGGGCACTATAGTGTGTGTGTTCCAAATTGGCTTGACTGCATTTAACAGTTAACAGCTCCGCGCTGTTAGGTTGGCATTAAAATGCACATTACATGCTGCTGTTTCTCACATCTTTCTATGCGACTCCACCTGCTTTCAGACATATTTTTTCCGAGGAGGTCATATCCAATACTTGCTCATGATTTATGCAGTGTATTAACCTTTATATGCGTCACTTTCAAATGTACAAGTTTGCGAGTGAAAAATTCCCATGAATTCCATTGCACCTCGCTATCAGACACGACTTGTTATATACTGTACTGCAACAAGCTCAGTAAATCTTGACACACTTTTATTTTACCTCCTAAATTCTGAATCCAGATAAGTGTTGTGTTTATCATCTTTCATTTGAGACTCTGTGGTATATTATTTAACAACTGCACGGTTCTATTGGGATATATGAAATGAAATGTTTGAAACAAAACGTACTTAAGTCAAACGTTTTGCACAAGACATGGAACTATAAGATAATCTTTGGTAGGTAAGGGGTGGTCTTTTGTTAAGAATGTTATCAGGGTGAAATGTGTTCATCCAGTAGCCGTTGTGTACATTCTAACCATGGATAAGAAGTGATAAAGGCAGTTCACCTGAATGTGAACTCCCACTGTGTGTTCAAGGTCTGATGACTGATGGTCTGTGGGTCTGCCAATGCAGAGCTTTAGTCACGACATTGCATCAGTGAAAGCTTGCAATCACAAAGGCTTGGAAGGGGAAACTAGTATAGTTTTGTGTGAACCAGAAATAATTTACCCTTATCCACCATTACTGTATATTGCAAATGTTGTAAAGGGATTCAATGTGAGCCATGGAACAATACTGTAATACTTAAATCATAACTATTTTTTGTAATATTAATGTAGACATGAAATATTGTAGTGGTGACTGTACAGATAAAACCGAAATGATGATGGAAATAATGCAAAAGCACTTTGATTAATTCTAAGCGCAGAATAAATAAAGGGTGTCCAATCCTATGAAATACATCCATCTGGATGTTTTGTATAGATTATTGCTATCAAGTTTGCGTAACCAAACGCTGAGAGCAAAGGAAAAATGCATTACTGTTTGTCTCAAGTAAATCTCTGCCAAGGTTTTCTGTTGTCCCAGCCTAATTTGCCATGGCAACATCCATGGAGCACAATCAATTCCTTTTTCACAGTACAAAGACGTCCACACTCTACAGGCCTGATTTAGCCAGACATAGCCTTTAATCTCCTAATGTATTTGATTGCTCTGCTTTCCCTCTGTGTAGTGTTTGTCAAAGGCCTTGCTTCAATCCCTCTGGTATAAAAAAAAAAAGACTCCCAACAGTCATTCCAGCTGTCTCAGAACATCCCAACATTTACAAGTCTTAATTCTGTCTCACATGGACACGCAACACTCAGCCTGTCTTGGTCCTTCATGATGAGGCTTGGAATGCTAAAACAAATGCTAATGGGCTTTTGCTGGAATAACTGTACAATTAGTTTTTTACGTAGCGAGAGGAGAGAAAAGACATCTCTGCTTAAGCACATATGCACTGAACATATTTTAGATATTTGAAATACAAATGCAGAATATTCAAGGAATGTAATTAAACTTGTGTCTTCAGGAATACGGAGTATAAAGGCTTCCAGCTCTCTCTGGATCAGGTCATGTCCAAGACCTCTTTCCCTTTCAGCAGCAATACAGCGAACAGTCTCTCAGAGACAGGCAGAGCCAATAAAAGCAGAGTTTCCCGCTCCAAAACCAAAGTGAGACTTTCGCCATATAGTCAGGTGAGTTTTTAAAATATATATTTTTATGTATTTATCAAGTGTCAAACGTATTTCAAGAACAAAATCAGGCATTCCAAGACAGCCACATCACCAAGTAGAATTGCTATCGCAATGAAGTCATGAAAGTAAGGTTTGCCAGAATGTTGTTTTGTTTCTACTGTTAACTTTGAAAGTCTATTTGACCAGCAGTACACAATTTTACAGTATAACCATGTCAGTGTGTTTTGCACAACTTGTTCTTGGATCCCAAATCCCTATCCAGCCTGTATTTGATGTGTCCTTCCCCTAACTCGTGCACACACAGACACACACAAGAGAGAGAGAGAGAGAGAGAGAGAGAGTGTGAGAGAGAGAGAGTGTGAGAGAGAGAGAGAGAGAGAGGGGGGGGGGGGGAGAGAGAGAGAGAGGGGGGGGGGGGAGAGAGAGAGAGAGAGAGAGAGAGGATACTGTGCAGGGATTTAGCAGTGGATGCCCTATTGATTATGTTCAAAGGATCAACGTTGAAATCAGGACAAAAGAAATTTGTCTGATTTAAGTTCATAAGCCTTAACCTGTTTTAACCCCCCAAAAGACTGCTTGGCTAAAAGGTTTTAATAGTTTTAGATTTTCCATTATAATTATTTTTTTCTCAAAAATACTGTACTTCATTTGAGTTTAGATTGCATTAGTTTTAGTTTAGTATTAGATGTGGGTTTTTTTTTTAACATATGGAGTACTCGTCGAGTGCAAGAAAAAAAAACGGGTCACTAAGTATTGTGTAGTTAATTAGATTGAAATTCCATTCATTGTAACCACTTTTATTGTTTTTGTTTTTTTGTTTCTCAACCCAGTATCCAAGTTTTCAGGCAGAACGGTCAGATTCAGATCAGGATAGTCCCTGGAAGGGAAGTCCGCTTACTGATGCAGCCTCCCCACAGATGCTGGAGACAAATGAAGGCATGGACACCTCCTGCGTGTACAAGCAGTTCACTGATCCTGGTCCACTATGCTACAGTGTGTCAGAAGAGCAGCATCGTACCGGTGACGGTCACAAACACGTCCATGTGCATGCTCAAGGTCAAAGTTGTGAGCGGGGTCGATGTGAAGCAGGACGATATTTCCTTGGAGCGCCTCCTTCCAGCAGGGACACATGGTGGAGCACAACAAGGGCAATTTTGCCATTAAGTAAAGTCTCATTGGAGAACCCCAAAGGATGTGATGGCAGCATTCCACATATTACAGCAGCCCACAGTTACGATGGTAAGATCTCAAATGTATTACAATATATGTCCAGTCAAAACTCAAAGGTGGCCTGCAATATATTAGAAATACAGCCAACATTTTAAGTAACATTCCTTAATGTAATATAATTTACATTATATAGAAATGTATCTACATATATATTTTTTGTTTCTTTTTTTTTAACTCATGTTTCTAAAAGGTCAGAATCATTGGGATGAGGACAGTGTGGTGAGCTCTCCAGATAGAGGCTCCACCAGTGACTCAGGAGATCGCCAGCGAACTGACCAGTTCAGGTTCAGCCCACAGGAACCCAGCAAAATGGAGACACTTATCCGAGCAACACAGCATATGATTAAGGAAGAAGAAAGTCGACTTCAGCTACGAAAGGCTCACCCAGACACTCCACTGGGGGAAGCCAACGGACTGTTAAACAGCACCGGTCTCTGCTGCACCTCAGAGTATACGCAAAGGCCAATACAGACTGTGGTGTGTCGTGGTTTGAGTCACATGCACAGCCCCGCCCACTTGTCAAGGCTAAGTCCAGGGTCCGAAAGCCTCAACAAGTCCAAAGACTACCTCCAGACAGACCTGAGCCCACGTTCTTTACAATTACATTACTCGTTTGGTCGGCCTGGCCCATGTTTAGATTCTCCCACCCCGGCCCCAGCTCTGTATCCGCCCCACACCCACTTTCGGCCATACTTGGAAAAGCATACGCCCTACCCCCTAACAGGCTATGCTCTTGAGCACCTCTACGACCAAGAGAGTCTCCGAGGCTACTGCACTTCTGCCAGCGCGGATATGACCCCTCACCTCCGCATGCCGGCAGAACAGACAACCGGACACAAAGGCACCTCTGTCATTATCACCAACGGCAGCTAACACTCATTTTACACGTGCACTGGGACTGATGTCAATAAGCCCCTTTAACTGGCTGGGCTGGTTTTGCCCGTTTGAAACATCACTATGTATTTTGATTCAGGCTCCACTATGCTTATAATGCTGACCTTCTCTGAAAATGACTTCAGAATACTTGTAATATTTCAGAGTTAAGCTTTAGAACACTTACCCCTTTATTACATAATCTTAAGATTTCCCCAATAATAACGGTAATAATAATATTCACTATGCCAATTACAAGCTTTCATACCAGACTTTTAGACTGCATTTTTAAGGCGCTTGATACATCGAGCGATACGACCGAATGCCAATGAACTGTAGCACATTTCGGGAATCTAAGAGTAGTTTTCACCAATGGAAGAATGTTGTTAACTTGTTTTGCCACAATTTGAAATGTGTTTTACAATAATACTTTATTGTATTTACAATTGCTTATGTAGCTGTGGCTAAAAAGTGAAGCGTGGAGAGTCTCTGTCGCTAAAAGTGCACGAGTGCAGCCAATAGCCCATCAAAATTCCTCACCCTGTCCTCTGTTCTCAGCGTTACCTCTCTGTGTATTAATATACAATATCTCAAGCATCCAGCCAGTGCTTTTTCCTTGACAATCACATCATGTTGTTTGTATTTTATAACAAGCAATACAGTGCGGCATATTATGTGGAGCTTTAAAACATTGTTTCCTGATAAGAGCACCAGGGGCCGGTTTTTACAGTGTCGGCATATGATTGGCGGGGGTCTCCCACTCAAAGCCGTTTGCGATAGCTCAGTTCACTTGTGTTCAGTCACATCACGGTGACCGTCAAGTTTCAAACTGTCCTTCAAGTGATCCTTTACCAGTCATACATATTTTTATTCTTTTCTGGTTTTACACTTTTTTCTTTGTAGTCTACTGAGCTTGAGGGTTTACATATTTCTATTCTATTTCTTGATCTACTAACAACTAAAGATTTTGATCAGCAGGGGTAGCTGGAATATATCCAACTAAGTCATTGCGGGGCTTTCTGCACCCGGACGAGAAGCTTTAGCCACCAGCTAGCTTACGAGCGAACAGGCTCAACAGAGCTGCTGGCACAGACGTGGAAACGGCTAATCCGCTGCGTCACCACCTGGCTTGGTGCTGTATCTTTGTGTCGGTCCACATAATGGAGATGCTTCAGCGAAAGTCAAACAGTCATTGAGATAGCGGCACTCATCAGTCGGCCTGTGGCTCACACAAAGTTAGCAAATACTTCCTGCTAGTGACATATATACCCACAATGCTTTGCACAACACAGAATACATAACGCTTGCGAATTTAGATAACAATACTGGAGTGTTTTATAAATTGTGGCATCCAGGTAATTTGCATTTTCAATGTATTGGCAAACTTGGCATAGTTAGCTTGCTAACTGTATGCTGTAGTGGTAGGGATTAGCCTATATAGAGGGAATGATGGACTCTTACCAGTCTAAGTGACTGTACAGCTCAAGTTATTACATAGTTGGGGAGGGGTAACTCATATTGGACGCCCAAGTGTGTCACTGGGCAACGTTTTATCCTTGCCCCAATAAGACCAAAAACCAAAATGGTGGAAAACATGTTAATGTGATATCTCCACAAAATATCTCCAGGATTACAGAGTTCTCATTCTTTGCACATATTTTTAGCAATTATCTCCGTCTAATATGATTTTATGGGAAAACCCCCCCCCTCTGAATTCATTTGACTGGCATCACTTGGATAAATACACATTCATGGCTTTGAGTAAATTCTATCTGATGGCAAAAAAAAATGTGACAAGGTTATGCTTCATCCTCCTTTCCATGTGTTCTGTCTTCACTTTGGCTGTGCAAAACCTTTGCGCTGTTCTTGTTTATCAAAGCTTTTGGTTGAGGTGAAATAAAACAGTTGGATGTGGTGCACTTTGCAGTGATGCAAATGAAACGTCTCATGCCATTCCTTTGTAAGCGGACTCATGAAAATCTTTAATGTTTTTCCTTGCAGTGTTTGCTTCTTGCAAACAGGTATTATTTAATGTAATTGAATGCAGACCAGTTACACTTATGTTCGATTGATGCAAAACGATAAAAACGCAAATTCATCATTGCAATCATGCCAAAAGAGGTGTGCAGCTTCATACATGGATGAAAATAATCATGAAAATGACAACAAAACTACCACAAATTTACATACTAGCCATTTGGTAAATACTGCAGGGAACTCATACCGCTGGCGTTGGGCCGAGTCCTTGTACTTGCAAAGTCATGACTTTTCAGGAGACCCAAAAACGGACAAACGCAAAAAAATTGTCAACCATTAAACTTAAATCGCATCGTCAAAGAGAGAAAACCATTTTCAACTTATGATTGTTCATCAGTTGTTAAATTAACATCCACACTTGTCCTTTTGGGCTGAGCCCAGCTGAGCCCCATGGGTGCAGCCTTGGCCACCAGAAGCTCAACTTCGAGCCATACCTCCAGTCCTGGCTCAGAAGGGAGGCCCCGATAACCCGCGTCTAAAACTAAGTCCATTTGTGTCATTCATCTTCAGGGGTCTCTGTGCCGTTCTTGTACTCGTACCTGTTTGCGAGACCCTGCCGGGGGCCTAATCCACCAAATAAATGAGCTCCTAGGATCATTGATCCCTCCACCACGATAAGGGGACTGCTCATGGAGGGGTAGAACAAAATTAAATATGCAAAATATATGTATTATTATTATTATATATTACGTAATGTATTGAATCAAATAATAGATAAACATGCATCGCTCAAAATACCAGTCATATTTTCTGCAGCGCTGTCAGTTTGCAACTGAATTTGATGATTTTCTTTTTTCAGACTGAAAGCCTCTCTAAAATGTGCAGGGGTTGCGTGAACCTGCACTGGCAAATAAAAAGCTGATGAAAATCAATACAGCAGAATTCTCCATTAAGCCTGATGATTTGTGTCGATGTGGAGGTAAGGGATGAAGCCTCCTCATCAGCCTGATGGACGTTTGCTGTTTGCTTTATTCATCCCAAGCTGATCTGCTGCACTACTTTCCCCAGGGTGCTTCCCCCTTTACCTCCACATTACAAGCTTTCCACCCTGATAGTTTCCTCTCTGCCTACATACCGGTAATTAGAATTCTGATATCAGGCATTCTTCTGTTCGGAGTTGGCATCACTGCCATGATAGATGGATGGATTTGGACGAATGAAGTGAAATTGTATAATTCCCTGACATGGCATTGTGGTTGGCAATCACTGTGCTAAACAAGTCACAGGAAAAAGAAAAATAATTATCTGAAAATGAAATTAGACATTATGTTATACATCATGATAATCATTAAAAATCCCAAGAGTTCTTAATATGACTACAGCCAATAAAAGCAATACAAATATGACAACTATGTCGAACTGTGACCGTTGTCTTCCTTCGTTTTTTTTTTTTGTGTGTGTGTTGCCGGAGAATTAAAGTATGGTCTGACTGTTTCCTCAATGTGTAGTGAGATTTTTTTTCTCTCTTTAATTTTTCTTTTTTTTCTTCTTGGCCTTTTTTGGTCTTTATTTTTTTCTTATGGTTTTCTCTTGGTCTTTTTTTCTCTTTTTGTCTTTATTCTCTTGGTCCTCTGCTTTCAACACATCCCCCACCACTCAGCATCTCCCGCACACTGCAGCTATACCACTTCTGGTCCATGTCTAATTGGGGTTCCATGAGGTTAACGGCAGAAATCATTTTTTTTTTTTTTGTGAGGCACTCCTCTCATGCCCATTCTGGCATCAATTTCATTGACAAATAATTTATGGGTGATTTTCAGTCCTGTAAGTACTCAACTAACATGCATGCAACTACCGATTGGAATAAAGAAATCCTCAGATAGCTGATTAAATGATAGAACTCGAATAGTTGATTGCATGCTAAATGGGTGACTCACTGTTAAACCCTTGTAACGTAGTTTGGTAAACTTGAGTGTAAAGTTTAAAGCAGATATATTGTTGAAATATTACTTTTTAATTACTGCACTTGACTGTAAAAACTTAGGATAACAGCAGCCTTTGACATCACCAACACCCCTTCATTGGTTCAGCTTATCCAACTCAAATCATTCAAGCCCCAACTGTCAAATTTCCAGTGGTGTTCCCCAGTGCTCTGTCTTGGGGCCTCTTATTTTCATGAACTCATTTAATCCCAGAAATTTTCACGAGAGGAAACCCCTTAATTCCAACGTTTTTCTGGATTTTGAAGGATTTTGCGAGGCCAACAGAATATTGTGTTCTAATATTATAGAAACACGGAGCTGTGATGTAAAAAAAAAAAAAAAAAAAAAGGCTAAGACGTATAAATACGTCTTTGGGAGGCGAGGACTACTTTTTGGAAAACGCATGTGTGTCTTATGGATTGAATGAGTTAATTTACATTCTCTGTTGTTGTATTATTTGCTAGAATTTGATCATACCTCTCTCACCTAATACACTACACACCTTTCTTTTAAGACCACAAATAATATTAACAAGTCGACTTCCTACCATTTTCAAACCATTAATGGTCCCCTCAGCCCATTCCTTATCACGGATAGTATTGCCAACCTAGCGCATTACCTCGTCACTTGCCATTTTGCCCACTGCAGCTCTCATCAGGTTGGTGCCCATCATAAATGATAGTTTCTCCAGAAATCTCTCACCCAGATTATCACCTGAGCCCCCTCCATCCACCACATTACGGTCCAACTGGAACAGTCCAATACCACATTCAATTTAAATACAGTGCTTCCTTGGAGAACAAGTGGCGCGAGCTACCAATTTATATGTACCTGCATTACGACTAAATCTACTAAAATGACTGCAGATAATAATGATAATCATACACTATTATCATTATGAGTTATATACAGACATAAAAAAGGTTATGTCACTTAAAAGATATTATGATAATTATTAACATCCTTAATATTTTAGTTATGAGAAAAAGCTGTAGTAATATTATACTGTACGGAACAAAAGAGATAACGCTCAAATAAAATAGAATAAGAATATCATATCTTTTTGTCTTTGTGCATGTGAGGCTCAGATGCAAAAGCGGAGGATGCCTTTTGTATTGATCCGTGATAAGAAGACAACAGACTTCATTGTTAGTTTTTTCGGATTATCTCCATTCTCATTCCTTGCTCAGTATTCCTATCCCATTTTGAGACGTGTGTCCATATGCTTAAATGTCAGAAAATGTCACCACCGGCAGCAGAGTTAGCTTGATATGCCAGCTGTGGAAAATACAATTTTAACCATACAGATTGCCTTCAACACCTCAGTTGGTATCCACTGTGTCTAGTCGCAATGCTTTCCCCCAGTAAAATTGGATTAGTTAATACATTTTATCATCCTAAATTAACTCCCAGTGTTCAAACACTCATATCATTTTCAAGTAGCCCTTGGTCAAAACAACATCCAACATGCAATACAGTTTAATTGCCTGCAGAAATATTCATCCATCCGCCCTATGCATCCATTTTCTATGCCATTTATCTTCTCCAACTCACTTGCGAGGAAGCGTAAACCAGGGAAAAGCCATGTAAACCCCGACGAGATGTATGCAAACTCTAACTCTGGACCTCTTGACTGGCTCACAGTGCAGTCCGTCTGTAGAAATACAAAATATAAAAGATATTATCTCAAGTCCCTTTTAATAAACAAATGTTCAAGTTAAAAATGTTGATTGCATAGTGTCATTTTTGATGAAACATAAAGACCAATCAGTTGCAACCCAAATCAGTAATCAATTAGGGATTTAGATTAAGAATCATGCTTGAAGTAAAAGTGCAAAAATTGGATCCGTAGTAGGGTCTGTGCATTTTCCAAATAATAATGTGGCCAAGTTACTTGACTACTACAGAACTCAAATACGAAAGTGAGATCACAACAGAAATCTAAAGCATGGTCAAAAACTAAATACAAGCCACCACAGGAAAAAGGAAAATATCTGGATTGACAAAGACAGATAAATGCTCCAATTGTTGGTATTAGTGTACGTTGCTTAAATATTGAACAGGATTAACGTTTCCAGTTGTCGGTCTCAGCAGATTGGGAAGGAAACATCACACTTAACACACCCCACACTACAGGATAATCAGTCAGGAGAATATTTTAGAGGCACTTAATCGATAATCAAGCCTCTCCTGAATTTGAGCTGGAGAGAGGAAAACACATTTTCCGCCTGTTCTCTGAAGTGAGCGTGAGCCATGGGAGTCATGGCCATCCATTTTGCTCTTGCCTGTTTGTAAACTAATACAAGTTTAATGATAAGACGACTTACTTTGTCACCACTATGCCCCGTTCACGACAGTCACCGATAGGTCTGTGCAACCAATTGCCCGACAAACAAGGATCCTTTTCAAGTAAGGCAAGGGTGGGTGAAAACTGAAGAATCGAGCATCATTTGGATGCTTTCAATGGTACGCGACAATGAGCAAAATAAATTCAACATTTTTTATGTTTTGGCAACTGAAAATATAAACCATACCATTAAATCTGTACAGCAAAGGAAACAAGAAGGTTATTTCAATACAGTGTTGTAAAAGATGTTCCTAACTGGTTGCAAAACTTCTTAGTGATAAACCCTCAGGAAGTGCAGGTTGGACAGAACACCTCTAGTGTCATCACCGTTGTCACCGACTCCCCCCAGGGATGTATCTTGAGCCCTTTTCTCTTTTTCACATATTACTGCATCTTTAGGTCTGCCATCAACCACATTTGTAGATGACACAACAGACGTGGGCCTCACCAGGGATGACAATGATCTGGAGTGGAGAGAGGAAGGAGCTGGATTAGTTGGTTGGTTGGTTTAGAGACATCCTGATCCTGAATGTTACTCAAACAAATCCAGTCAACATAAATATGTATTTTTATTCTTTCATGTATGTGTATATTCTAAACTCTCTGCTAAGCCAAATTCAGCAAAAAATTGTTCCGTATACACCTCTTAATACCTGATTAACAATTAAGACTAAGTCTGTCTGGGTGTAAGATATTTTACCCTCTTCAAGATCACTCTTAACTGGCATCATTAATCTCCACTTCTCGAACAAATGCAAAAGTCTCACGTCGACCTCCAATGTCTCACATTCAGACGCACCTCTCTGAAGTTCAAGAATTGTCGAGTGAGATCCAATGTTCTTTTTATGAACCCATTTATCCCTTTGTTCACAATTTCATGCACAGCTTGGTCCTCGGTTTTCTTTTCACAATCCTCGACGGCTAACACCAGTGAATCCTGAAACTGAACACCATCCCCTCCGTCCTGCAAGTCTGTTTCATCAAAAAGGAAGAGGAAATCAAAAGGTTGCATCTCACTGGCTTGAAAGGTTTTGCGAGTTACTGAAGTGGTATTACATGGTAGATCATTAAGCAAAGTGGCTAATACACAGCAACTCTATTTTATTTCTAATATATATATATATATATATATATATATATATAATTATTCTTATATAGCAACAACTCAGCAGCTGATTCATTTTCTTGGCCAATTCTGCATCAACCGACCGGCCCGGCTTTGAGGAGGATCTATTTCTTTGAAGACGCCTTCCCGTGATGCTTCAGGTGACTAAATGTTTAAAAGTTTTTTCACTTTTTGTTAACTCTTAGACAATTTGGTCACATGGTTGTTCACAAAGTGATGAACCTCGCCTTTGCTTGTGACCAACCGATCCTTTTAGAGATGCACATTTTATAACAAATGATGACACTCAGCTGTTTCCAATTAACTGATTAATTGATTGCGTCCTTTCATCGGATGTGGCTGCAAACTTCGCCATTTCTTTATAGGTGTCACTGTGACTTGTAACTCTTTTCTTTCCCTAGATTGTCCTTTGTCGCACATTCTCTAACACACATGTGTCAAACTCAAGGCCGGGGGGCCAGATCTGGCCCGCAACCTCATTTTATGTGGCCCACAAAGGGCAAATCATCTGCATCAACTTCCTGTTTCTAGCATATTTTCTTCACTTTTAACAACACTGAGATATGAGATATTGCCATTTATTTGTAACCAATCTTCCCCTTTTAAAATAAATTGAGAAATTGTTGAACAATTACTTACTAGCTTCTGATTTCAAAACTGGCTTTCCAATCAATTTATATGGGGTCATACCGGCCCTCTGAGGGAAACCACAACTACGATATGGCCCGTCCACAAAAATGAGTTTGACACCCCTGCTCTAACATCTTTCATGCTTTGTCGCACAATCGCCAACATCATCCATGCTTATTTCTCAGTCTAACAACTTCCATCTTATTTTACTGACAGTCAACAGAAATGAGCTGCTCAGCTGTTTCATTTTACTTCCGACATTTGTCCATGGAGCGTGCTTCTGCGCGGTAAAAAGTGACTTTGTGCCAAATGTCCTCAAGGTGTTAAGGAGGTCAATTTGGGGAAGGGTCAATTGTGAGCTGGCTCATGACATGGGGACAGAAGTCTGCCACTAGCCTGCCTGTCTGCATTAGTGCAGTGACAAGGTTACAAGCGTGTAGTTATATGGATTGACCTCCCAATATGCTGCATGCAATTATTGTGCAAATTAAACATTACAGGATTTTTTTTATGAGTGGTACAAAAAAGGTTTAGGAATACAGTAAAAAAAAAAAGTCTTTGACTGTGTGTGTGTTTGTATGTGCGTGTGTCCAGTATGCAGGACATTTTTCTTTCTAGGTCACTCATTCTTCACACTGTTGTTATTGTCATGAGCAGACACATTTGATTATGTTTCACACAAAACAAACAAACAAAAAAAATAATTGTCCGGACAAAGTGCTGGTTGTACAATTTAGGTTTAGTGAGATGCTTACGTTTTTGATGACTGAACAAGATTAGAAAACAAAACAAAACAAAAAAAAATCTCTAAATTAGCAAATGCCCTGCTCGGGTGCCACAGAGTAATGGTTTGCACCACTGCTTCCTTCACAGGCGAGAGGTTCTGAGTTCGGGTCACTGGTGTGTGGAGTTTGCATGTTGGGCCTTGTGTATTGACTCAAAGTACAGGAGACGGACTTCTTCTCACATTCATTAAACATAAAAAAAATTGAAAACTTGAACTTGTTCATGGTGGCACGGTGAGCGATTGGTGAGCACAATAGCCTCACAGTTCAGTGGTCGTGTCCTTCCTGTGTGGAGTTTGCATGTTCTCCCCGTGCCTGCGTGGGTTTTCTCCGGGTACTCCGGTTTCCTCCCACATTCCATAAACGTGCATCACAGGTGGATTGGGCACTCTAATTTGCCCCTAAGTATGTGTGTGAGCGCGGATGGTTGTGCGTCTTCATGTGCCCTGCGACTGGATGGCAACCAGTTCAGGGTGTACCCCGCTTACTACCTGAAGACAGCTGGGATAGGCTCCAACACCCCCGCAACCCTCATGAGGAGAAGCAGTTCAGATAATGGAACTTGTTCATATGAGTGAATACTTTTTTGTCTGTACACTCCTTACAACTATACATTCCTTTTCTTCATCTTATACAATAACGTTTTTTTCATCCACATATTATCAGAAAAGGGCAAAATATCACAGAATTAATAATTGTTGATATTATCTGCTCTTAAAAGACTTTCTAGCCCCTATAACTGTCAGGGACCCTAGAAAAATATTTTTCAATTTGCTGCATTTAACCAATTGGGGCTCGTTGTGATATTTTTGCCACAGGGCCCCAATCCATCCATCCATCCTTCCATTAATTGTACCGCTTCCCTGCATATCTGTAGGTGAAAAACTGTAACTATGATGAATACTTCTCAATGAGTAGGCCAAAATGACTTTGATAATGTCACTGATAGAACAGCTCCACAAAGTCAGCGCCCATCTTGGGTGGGCGCGGCCAGCCATGGTTTAATGGGATAATCTCCATGACAGCTCAGTTCTTTGTTCCTCTTCAAAGGATCATTAAAAGGGAAATATCAACCTGATCTCTTACTACCGAATCTAACATCTGAGACATATTCTCTCCTCCAGAGATAAGCATCAACATCCTAACATAGACACCCAACAGCTGGGTTGGCTGTGTAGAGATTATTTATTCATTATTTATTTATCTGCTTGTGCTTCATGTCTTTTTGATTTGAACACATTATTTAAGGTTTGTGAAACAACAGTGTTCAAGAAAATGAGATACTCTGACATCCTCATTCTATCCTAATAACCTACAGGACCACAAGCATTGTTTGATTTCCTGTTCAAAGCAGATTCCTAAATGAATTTTCATCTTCAGAATGTTATTAATACTGTTTATGCGGAGCTGGCCTGACTTGGGCAGCACAACGACGTAGCGGTTAGCATGACTCAGCTCTCGCCTTTCTGTGTAATGATTGAGTCGTCTTTCTCCAGGTACTCCTCTCGTTTTACGTATTGCCGTTAGCGAGAAGAAGAGAACATCAATCATCTGGGAGTTGTAGTCCACTTAATGTGTGTGGCACATAAGTAACATTATCAAGCTGAAGCTAATAAAAAAAGACCCAGTAGATGACGTTGTTCCTCGGAGACGAGTTTGCGTATGGTTTTGGCTGGAATAGCATCCATGCTTTTGTCATTTTACTCTGTCTGAAATGCAACATGAGGTAAAAAGTGCTTTCCTTTTTTGTTTCATGTGTGAAAAAATTGTATACAAAATACAAATAATAATACTTTCATACTTCTTAACAAGAATTCAAACCACAAATCCACTTTAGAAGTTGGTAACTTGACAAACGTCTTAGCTTTATTTAATGAGGGTGCATGCATACATTAATTTTAGAAGCGGTATTATGCACGGCACTTCAAAATCAAAAATCTGTGCCCCGTATTATCGAAATGTTTCATTAAAATAATATTTTTGTTTAAAATACTTCCGATGGTGTTTTTCTAATCTCACACGCAAGTAAAACCACCATTTAAAAAAGAAAAAACTAATTAAAAACCATTCATTCATTTATATTAAATAATCTCTATCGCAAGAAATGTCAATTGATCTATTAGTTTCTGCCAATATGAATATCACATTGATGTCAATTTTAAAACCTCAAAATATTGGTTAATCATTGTTGTTCAACCACAGTCCACACATATATGAAGTGGTGCACATAAACACTAACTCAACGTAACTGATACTCAATGGCCTTTGGCCTTTGCATCCTCACGCCTTGACCTGCATTGTCAGCTCTCCCTTGTTCAGTTGTTCATTCCTACATGTGGATGCATGGAGGAATGAACAACATGTGTTAGATAGATTGCCACGCATACAGGGTGAACACAATCCTCCAGGACAGCCTGGCAGGAGCAGGCTACATGACACTGTGACAAGCAGACTAATGCAGGAACAAGCAGAAAGTGGATTAAGCAAAAATCCTACATCTGATGCCAATGTGTTGCTGGAGTCATGATGGAGATGAGGCAGGTGTACAACAACAATGAGCACTTTCAAACATTGAACTACTGTTTACTTGTGAGGTTGCACAAAATTGCACAAATAGTTTAGCATTTTGATTAAGTTTTTATTGAACCTTTATTTATCCAGGTAAGGTAACTGAGAAAGTTTATTTACAATGCCAAACTGGCTACAGATAGCAAACAAAAACAAAGCAAAATGAAAGCAAATACGACAAACGATACAATGTAATATTTACATAATCACATATATAATTTACATTACATCGGAGAAACAGGAACAAAATATGGACTTTTCCCCCAGCACATCAGTTTTGGATATTTAGAGATATCATTTCATTTTATTTTTTGAAGTTTGATTTATGCAAGTTGCACAATATGGATTTCATCATGTCATGTAATTTATGGGCATGTTGTTTTAGAAATTATACCTTTTTTTTTTTTAGAAATTAAATTATACCTGTTACTGAACCTAACCCATAATTCATAAATATTACTGTTTTTATTAACCATATTACTTATATTGTTATTAATTTTATTGTTGCTGTTATTATGATCATTCTTTTTATTATTATTATTATTATTATTGTTATTAACAAAAAAAGTTTACTTATTTCACAAAACGTGTTGACCAATGTAATTAAATGTTCATGTTCTGTTCATATTCATTTTGAATTTTACCATTTTATGCACTCACAAAAACTGCCACTAATTATTATGAGGCCAGACGGTGGTTCATATCGTCTTTAAATTAACATTTACTGGGAAAATGGATTACAACATGCCCCTGAAATGTACAGGTAGTTGCTGAAACTCATAAAATATAACTGGACTAAAACTGAAGTGCAACTACAATACGTGTAATTTATAACCAGACAACAACAACACGACTGTAGACTTGCTTGTTTCAGGGGAGGGTAAGGATTCAAAATGTTTTGACCTCTTACTTTGCAACATCTTTATTTCATGGCTGACAAAAAGTGAATGCTGTCTGATTTATAGACCTCAGCTGCCAGGAGCCACCAGCTGGACCCCAGATGGGTCTGACAGGAAATAAAAAAGGAGAAAAATAGTGCAAGAGGTACAGAATATAGAAAAAATATACAAACAAGAGGTGCTTAGATTTATTTTCAATAGTCATTATAATGACATAACAATCACATACTAATTATCATTTTTACTCAATCAGTACATAATTCTTTTGGGCTGATTTTAGGCAGGAGGCAGGCTACACACTGGACTCATTGCTAGTCAATTGCAGGGCAAATATTGACAAGAAACCATTCAGATTCAGGTTTTTTTATTTATTTATTTTTTTTTGGAATGTAAGCGGAACCAGAAGAAATCCAAACCTCCAAACTAAATTGAACTCCAATTTTTATTTATAGAGCTCTTTAAAAACATCCATCACTGCATAAAAAAGTGTTGTACTTGGAGTAAAAATCCGACCCCAAAAAAATGAATAACATAAAAATAGTCGACACTATAAAACACTAAAACAATACAGAGTCTCACGTTGAGTCAAAAGCTCAAGAATAAAAATGTGTTTTAAGACAAGTTTTGGAAAAGGCTAGCGACAGGGCTCATTTAGCAGAGTTCATTCCAAAGAGAGGGACCGGCAACGGAAAAAATTCCTGTCTGAGGCGCTGGTTCATCCTCTGTACCTTCAGTAGCATTTGGTCCACTGACCCACCAAGCATGTGTTTAGGGAAGAAGTTAGCTCAGAGAGGTAAGGTAGAGTGAGACCATTTAAATTTTTGAAAACATCTTAAAATTAACTCAATAACTTACAGGGAGCCAGTGAAGGGAGGCCACAATTGGTGATAGCTCCAATTTGAAAGCGAGCAGCAGTATTTTGGACCGACTGGAGACACCTGAGGGTGGACCGGCTGACTTCAACAAAAAGTGCATTTCAGTAATCCAGCCGAGATGTAACGAAGGCATGGATTACTGAACTGTGCTGGTAAAAAAAGGAGAGGCTTTACCTTAGCCAGCTGCCAAAATGAAATAAGATGGATTTAACAACACCACCAATTTGGCCGTCCAATTCAAAACCCAAATTCAAGGCTGTCGGACGCCAGGGGACCCAAGTCAACAGGGTGGTATGTACAAGGGTGTTTCTCTTTCATAAGATTTGAGAATAAAATTGCATTCAAAGGTACAAAATGGTTTCATTAATCTTGCCTAGCTGGTAGCTCAGCAGCGCTAAACCACAGGAATCTGCCCTGCTGTAAAATCGTCTTTGACTTTCAAAAATATGAACGGAACTCCCATCTCTCGTTGGACTTGAGTAAAAGCGAGAGCTCTTTGTACCACTTCACTTTACATTACCATAAAATGAATTGTATCAAACCCAATCATGATTAAGGAGGGAAACTCTTGGCCTGTAAGGGGGTAAAGGTTGCGGGGGAGGTGGTAGTTTGGAGAGCTAAAGAAAATAGCACTGAGCTGAGCTTGTTAAGAAAGTACTCAAAATTCAGTCCTCATTTCCTCCATTGATCTCACATCGGGAGTGAAACTAAAATGTTTGGCTTGTTTCAGCCGATTAAGCTGTGTGAGAGCCAATTGTGAAAGAGCTATTGAGCGTCTCTTTGCTTAAAGTGCTTATTGTGTCGCTGCTTGCAGAGGGATCAATTGCAGCCTCTGTGATCGGATTAGCCAGGTAATCAATTCTGAACACTAATATATTAACAAGGTAATGTGCTTGGGAAGAGATGGCCCTGTCAAACAAATGCAAAACTCTACCATTCCCCAATAAAGTTGACACGTACTGTACGTTATGCATATGCAGCATACGGACTATCTTTTTTAAAAATCATTTACGCACACACAAACACACACACACACACTCATAAACGCTTTTCTTACCAACAGTGCACCATCAGCCTAGACCAGGGGTGGGCAAACTTTTCGATTGGCGGGCCACAATGGGTTCAAAAATTTGACAGAGGGGCCGGAGCAGGAGCAGATGGATGGAGTGTTTTGGTAACCTCACCTCATCGGAGAAAAAAAAATACATTTCATTTTAAATAAAAGTGAACGAAAGCATTACAACAATATATATGTCTTTGAAAAACCACAGTATTTTGAAAATGAAAGGTTTATTTATTTAATTTTTTTCAAGTTCGGCGGGCCGGATTAAAACGTTTAACTGGTCACCTGTGGCCCCCGGGCCGTAGTTTGCCCACGCCTGGCCTAGACTGACCAAGGAGGAACCCTTATTTCTGGTTATTTTAATGAACCAAATATTTCCCAGAAAATTATCTTTGAAGGTCTCTAACCAAAATGTTACTTGAAATTTTACTTTCTTTTTTATTTAATAAATTGCCAATTGGGGACCTGGAGGTCTACCTGCCTAACAGGGGACCAGCTTCCTCTACTCATTCACACTGCTGATGAGTGCATTGAGTACCTCAATGATTTTCTTTCTTTCAAGAATGGCTGATTTAACCTAAATTTGATTATTAATTAATAAATTACCTGTGAGAAAACATTTTGAAAATAATTTAGTATATGATATTATTAGATTATATTATTATAATAAATTTGGAAACAATTGCAAATACTGGGAGATGGTCACTCGATGTATGTCAGTTAGGTGTAATCCACTGACAATTTTAGTCAGTAATTCATTGATAAGGTTGTTATCCATTATTGGCACACTATTTCTGGTTATGCTTTTTGTTGGTATAGGATGTTAGGGAATAAAACCAGGCTGTACATTATTTTGTATTTTAGTTTATTGCTGGTGTCTGGCGGAATCCTTGTACCTCCAAAATCATCACTTTTTAGGAGACACCAAAACCAGCATGATTGGTCAAACATAAACATGGCATCGTCAAACAGAACAAGTCATTTTCAACACTTTAGAGTGGGCAATAATTTATAAAAATAACACTCACATGTGTGGACTGCCCATTAGTATAGATTTGTCCCAGAAAATTACATTTACCAAATTGTGGCATTAGGAGTTCCCAGCCCAATGTCAGCGACATGTACATAGATTAATTTATGATGCATAATGTGATTTCTCCAACAAAAAAATTCAGATGAATTGAAAGAGTTTGAAAAGCAGGTGGAAAACCAGCGTCCAATTGTTTCAGGTGCACCTGGCATTGTAATTGTGACACAATTAAGAACTGGCCAGCTGTAGTAACTGAGCAAACATTATTCACATCTCTTGACAATTACAATGTACAGAAATTGCGGGACCGAATCCTTTTTGTCGATGCTGAAAATATAAAGCAGACTATGTCAGACAGCACACATGCAGAAAAACATTTAGCATCCCTTGCTGTTTTTTAAGTTAATCATTTTTATGTATGAATGGGTTGCAACATAGCTGAACATATGAAAGCCGTTTACCAAATTACGCCGATAAAACCTGCCCATCTGGGTAATTGAACATTAGTCCATTGCAAGCTGGGGGGAAAAGCCTGCCAAGCCAAACTCAATATTTACCAAGGAGGCTGTTGTCAACACTTCTCTGTTACTGTTAATCTGTAATATATCTTCACAAATGTGTATGTTTGTTTTGTGTGCCTACATCATACAAAAGAAATAGTTAACTTGTTTCAGTCTAATTCTGTACACAGTAATTGGAATAGATATTGATTCCGCTCCATTTTATATCCAATTAAATCAAGTTGTTGTTTTTTATTGATTTTGCGTTCATAAGCCACCCATATAATTTCACATTAGAAAAACTATCAGATGATTGAAGGGACTTGGACCTCCCAGAAATTTGTTTCCACAACAGTGTGACAATTACAATTACAATTGAGGAATTGCATCCTTTTTACGGATATAATACATAATTATTGCTGTTAATGACCAGGTGTTTTTCGGTGTGTTGTTCTCTCATTCCCAAGGGTAGTATATGTTAACCCATATTTCCTTCTTTCTTTTTATCGTTCTCCTGTAGTCGGAGCTCCTGGGTCCAGAGTTGTAGCCAGCAACAAACAACATTCCATATTTTGTAATTATTTTATTAGTAGTATTTTTTTTCCTTAACCCCTAAAATTATAGTAGAAGCAGATATATACCGCCGATAAGTGTTTTCCAATTAATGGACTCATGCACTGATCTTTACTAAAGTCAAACAGGAGCCAATCTGGATCGATTCCTGACTTACTTGTGCTCCATTTGATTTCAGGTAACCTTCAAAATTAAAGCTGAAAGTATACAATTGTGTTTTGACCATTTAATTTTAAATTGATTGTTGTGGTGTATAAAAGCAAAATTACTAAGAAAAACAACAACAACAAAAAAAAAACTGTCACAGTCTTTGTGTTTTGGATCTGACTTTCAAGATGATGGTCTAAACAAACCAAAAATAGGCACTCTCAGACCTTCAATTGTTGCATATATAGTAGCATGCCTTCAATTCCGGTTTTTCATTTGTCCATATTTATAATTATAAATTAAAGTCAAAAACAGAGTGGCTGTGAAATGACTCACTTGAACATGATGAGCAAAAAACTTTGATCATCACCTTCCCGCTGCATGTGAACACCGAATTTGTCAACCGTCATCAAAGTTGGGGTAGATTATAGTAGACTGTTTCATTCTCTTAATGATTAATAGTTGTTAACTTATTGTACATTTGAACTTGTATGACAGTTAAGAGGGCACATTTTTTATTAAAACATTGCCTTAACTACCAGACATTAAGTCATTTTCTTGAGAGACTTATTGGGGTGTACTTCCGAAGTTGAACTGTAGTCATGATTTCAAAGTGCTAAAATTCAAATCAGAATCCAGGAAAATATTATATATATATATTATTACAGTTCCATTATACTGGAAATCACTCAGTGGTGGTCTGAATTGTATCGGAAATTAAAACGTTAGATAACCCTCAAATGGGTTAACTACACAGAAAATAAAATCTGATGACATTTCTGACGAAAAAAAAAGATCATTTATTCTCGCTGAGAATGTGACGTTCACAATGCTTGCATAAAGGTTGTATCGTGATCTAGAAAATAAAATTCATAAGGCGATGTATTCCAACAAAGAATACCTTAATCTAACGTTGACTTGTTTCCTTTGTTAGTTTAATGTATTAGGGTCAGGGATATGTTCCAAACTTGAGAGAAACCTTTTCTCGCGCATGCCATCTGTCTGGCACATCAACAGACAAAACAAGCAAAGAGAAAGTAAACAGAGAGAAGCAACAGAGAAGCACAAGGGTACACAAGCAAAGACAGAGAAGAGACAGCGAGGGATGCGGGGTGGGGTCTGCTGGGGATATCCAGACGTGGACTCACTCTCTATTCATGGATCATAAACAGCCATGAGATTGGCTTGGAATAGCAAACCTATAAATCTCCCGCTTGCTTCTCCCCTCCCTTCTTCCATGGCTACAGAAGAGGGTTCCAGGGCAAGAGAGAATGAGGTCAGAGGTCAGTTGTGGTGACAGGTGGGACATAGACTAGTCTGAATGAGTGATTCAACATCAGCTATTCATCGTACTTTACAAGTGGGTATGAAAGATAAGATAACTAGTAATCGTTAGGAAACGTTCGAGGGGTTTACAAAAATCATGTGTCAACCTTCCCTAATGTTGACATTTATAATTGGACAATGAAGCCGAGGGGGATGTAAATTGATGACAAGAATCAACTCTGTATTAAATTAGCGACATGATAGCATTAAGTCTGATTCCTCACAAAATTCAGGAGAATTTTATTTGAAGTTTATTTGGATAGGCCTGAATCATAAAAGGGCCTCAAAGGGCTTCACAGGCCCAGAATCAGGGGCGGAGCTATGTGGTGGCCAGGGGTGGCTGAGGCTCTCTGGGCGCCTCACGGGCCACCCGCATGTCTTGGGGAAGATTTTGCTACATGTGATTCTGTGGTGCAGATAATTCGTTCCACCTCACGCCATTCCCACAGACACACATTACAACGAGGCGCTTCGTTTTCTGTTTAGCTCAAATGGCAAAAGCTTCGGAGTGGAGGTCACACGGCATCTTTATCAAATATAGCAGACAGCGGGAGTTTTGAAGGCGGTGGGTGGAAATGGAAGGCAACAAACTATTATAACAAGATTAAGATTAGAACACAGAAGTTTAAACGGGAAAACATGTTTCATTAGAAAACATGGCTCAGGTTTGTGTGAATGTAGAGAAGTGGATGAGTGCCAAACATGTCTCGTGTCGTCAAATGTGTAAACTAAGCAAAGTAAAAAGGAAAGATACATTGAGGAAAAGTGGAGTTGCAGCGATTTATCTTTAAAATGCATTTTAGAAATAATATTGAAATCTTTTTTTCCCAGTTTTTAGGAGAAACAAGAAGGAAGGAATAAGATTTTATTTTGCACCCATGTCAAGTCAAGTCAAGTCAATTTTATTTGTATAGCCCTTAATCACAGACAGTCTCAAAGGGCTTTACATAGCCACAATCGACATCCCCGATCTTAACCCCCAGGAGGGCAAGGAAAAACTCACAAAACCTCATTAGGGGAAAAGTGAGAAACCTTGAGAAGGGACCACAGATGGGGGAATCCCCCTTCCAGGATGACCAGGCTGCAATGGATGCCAACTGGGCAACATTTGGCACATACAATGATGCTATGCAATAATAGATGAGATAATATAAGAGTCAATTGAATGAAGTGCTGCAGGAAGATGACTTCAGTGGAGTGGGTCCTCATCCAGGGCCGTAATATCCATGGCAGCATATCCGAAGATGAGCCTTCGATCTTGTACCGGTCAGTTGGTGTAAATTCAGTACAGCCACTTCCAAGTGAATCGCCATCACCTAATTCGGGGAATTGGGAACAGAAAAGAAAGAACAGAAATAGCAAACAGGCCAACAAGTAGTTCAATGAAGTGCTGAAATATAAGGAAATCAGAAAAGGCGCTGCATGAAGACGACTTCGGCAGAGCAGGTCCCTTCCCGGTTCGTCAGTGCCGTAATCTTCAAAGCATGTCCCCATCACCTAATTCCCAAGCAGGGGAAGGAGGGGGCAGAAAAGAGAAGAAGCGGCAGTAAACAGGCCAACAAATAATTAAATTAGATGCTAAAGTATATAAATAAATTGATCAAATGTCGCGCTGCAGGAAGACGACATCACTGGAACAGGTGCATGCCCAGTTGGTCAATGCCATAAACTTCCTAGTGGGTCACCGTCACCTAATCCCCCAGCCGGGGGAAAAGGGGGCAGAAAAGAAAACAAAAGAAAAGAAAGCGGCAGTAAACAGGCCAACAAATATTTCAGCTAAATGCACAAGAGTATAAATGCGTCTTTAATAGTGTTTTGAACATTTCTACTGAGGTGGCGCCTCTAATATCTGAGGGAAGTGCATTCCAAAGCATTGGTGCCCGAATAGAGAACGCTCTAGAACCTGCGGACTTCTTTTTGGCTCGCGGGATCACTAAAAGACCAGCATTTTGTGAGCGAAGGTTTCGGGACGGAACATATGGTACCACGAGGTCAACGAGATAAGAAGGTGCTAAGCCGTGCAATATTTTAAAAGTAAGTAGCAGAACTTTAAAATCACATCTCAAGTGGACCGGAAGCCAATGCAAATTGGCTAATATCGGGGTAATATGATCAAACTTTCTCGTCTTAGTTAAGAGTCTAGCTGCTGCATTTTGAACTAACTGCAGACTTTTAATACTCGACATGGGGAGACCCGAGAGCAAAGCGTTACAATAGTCGAGGCGAGATGTAACAAACGCATGGATTAAGATTTCCGCGTCACACGTTGATAGAATTGGGCGAATTTTAGCAATGTTACGCAGATGAAAAAACGCAGTTCGAGTAATATTTTTAATGTGCATTTGAAAAGACAGAGTTGCGTCAAATATAACACCGAGATTTTTTGTTGAATCCTTTTGGATAATATTACATTTATCGATATTCAGAGTGGTGTCTTTGAAAAGGTACCGATGACGCGCTGGTCCAATGATGAGCATCTCGGTTTTATCTGAGTTAAGACGCAAAAAATTGAAAGACATCCATTGTTTAATTTCGGCAAGGCACGCCTCTAATTTATAGCAGTCGCGGGGATTCGTTATATCCAACGGCATGTATAATTGCGTATCATCAGCGTAACAGTGAAAACTAATGTTATATTTCCGTATAATATCACCAAGCGGTAGCATATAGATGCTAAACAATAGAGGTCCAAGTACCGATCCCTGCGGAACTCCACATATGATCTTACAAAGATCCGAAGTCGTATTGCCATGAATTACACGGTGCGTCCTCTCCGACAGATACGAATTAAACCAAGAAAGCGCTGAACCTGAAATGCCAACACACGTTTCAAGGCGTTTTAATAATATGTTATGATCAACGGTATCAAAAGCGGCACTAAGATCGAGTAAGAGTAATATTGATGAGGTGTCGGCGTCCATAGCTATGAGAAGATCATTAGTAACTTTAGCAAGGGCCGTCTCAGTAGAGTGGTCGGCTCTAAAACCCGATTGGAAAGGTTCAAATTGATTATTAACAGTCATATATTCATTAAGTTGTTGCGCTACGACTTTTTCAAGAATTTTTGCAATAAACGGAAGATTTGAAACCGGCCTATAGTTGATGAGACTCTCTGGGTCAAGGTTTGGTTGCTTAAGTAACGGTCGGATAACGGCGGTCCTAAAAGCTGCTGGTACTACACCCGTGGTAAGTGATAGATTAATTATATTTAAAACAGACGGTCCTAGGGTCGTAAACAGTTCTTTAATTAGTTTGCCAGGAAGCGGATCGAGCACACAAGTTGTCGGTTTTGCCGCACTAACCAATTTTGTTAGGCTCTCAAGAGATATTTTTTTAAATTGACATAAGGTTATCGGACAGTTATCAGCCCTAATGTCCCTATTAACACAATTTATCGCGGAATTCGACGGAATTTTAAGAACAGTGTCTTTAATCTCATCACGAATACATTCTATCTTCTGAGTAAAAAATTGCATAAAATCGTGAGCTGAATAGGAAGAGCTATCCGAGGTTGGTCGCTGTTGCGTTAGCATTGCTACGGTATCAAATAAATATTTAGGATTGTTTTTATGTAAGACAATTAATCTAGAATAATAATTAGTTTTGGCTAAATTAAGCGCTTCTTTGTATATTAGTAAACTATCGCACCATGCCTGACGGAAGACCTCAAGTTTGGTCGCACGCCATTTGCGCTCAAGCTTCCTACAAGATCGTTTCAGTACGCGCGTTTCCTCTGTAAACCACGGAGTAAGCCTCTTTGGACGAGTTTTAGTTTTTAAAGGCGCGACGGAGTCAAGCGCATTTAACAAAGCGACATTAAAGTTGTTTGTGAGATCATCAATCGTACCAATATAATTAGGAAACGAAGCAGTTGCTAAAGGGAGTAGCTCAGAGAGCGCAACGATGGTTGAGGAGCTAATGTTACGGCTGCTATAATTTTGATTATGGTCAGAACGATGACAGTGAGCCAAGACTTCAAATTTGATAAAGTAATGGTCAGATATAGCACTGGTATATGGTAATACAATTATTTTTGAAGATGCTAAGCCTCGGGTTAATACCAAATCTAGCGTATTGCCATTTATATGCGTTGCTTCATTTATTATTTGCGTGAAACCAAACATATCAATGATTGTCCGAAACGCTACCGTAAGTGGTTCCGACGGGAGATTCATATGAATGTTGAAGTCGCCCATGATAAGTATATTATCCGCATGAGTTACTAAATCAGCTACGAATTCAGAAAATTCATCTAAAAAGCCGGAGTAAGAGCCAGGTGGACGATAAAGAACGGCAAGATAAAACGGCAGCTCGGCTGAGGATCGCATAATGAGAACTTCAAATGTTTTAAAGGAATTGCTAAAACGAGGACTAAGTTTTAGGTTAGATTCGGAAATGAGGGCTACACCCCCGCCTTTCTTTTGAGGGCGCGCAACATGCGAGCTCACGAAGTTTGGAGGCGAAGCCTCATTTAGCGGTAAAAACTGATTTGGTTTTAACCAGGTCTCGCAAAGACCAATCATGTTAAGATTATGGTCTCTAATAAGGTCATTAACTAACAAGGCTTTCGATGAAAGCGATCTAATATTTAAAAAACCGAGTTTCAGTAAAATAGGTCTATCTAAGTTATTCCGCGCAACAGGACTCCTGGTCATAATATTAAGGAGATTGCCTTGCCTAGGTCCCGGATTGTACCTCGAGCGACTATAAACGCGGCGAGAAATTCTGACGGTCGGAATCCGATAGTTATTTACCAGCTTTCGAGTGCTATTATTTTGAGAGAACGGCTCGTCGTCAATAAAACCGACCGAGGAGGAATGCTTAAACCCATCATGTATTGCCACCTCAGTAGAAATTATATCAGTATGAGATCTACCAGCGTATGGTGTGTAGCGCTCAAATCTAGAAGAAAAGCTATGTGTGTTGTCTAAGTCTAGCATAGCGCTAGTTAGCTCTAGCCTTACAGACTCCATACCCTTCCTTACAGGCTCACTATTCGCCTGCAGCCCGACCTGCTCTAATATGAATAGTCATGGAAGGCTCAAACAATAATCTATGTTTCTAGAAAGAGTGATGGCGCCTTCCCAGTTAGGGTGAAGGCCGTCCATCCTCAGCAGGTCGGGTCGGCCCCAGAAAGAAGGCCAGTTATCTATAAACTGCAGTCCGTGCTCACTACAAAAACTAGCCAGCCACTTATTTAGCGAGAATAATCTACTAAACCTCTCATCATTGCCTCTCGCAGGCAAGGGGCCAGAGACAATTACTCGATGCCGACTCATCTTTCTGGCGAGATCACAAGTCCTTGCTATGTTTTTCTTTGTGATCTCTGATTGCTTCATCCTAGTGTCATTGGAGCCAACGTGTATCACTATATCTGAATAGCTAGCGTTGTTTGCACAGCGCTGGTGTATAGGTGTCTTGCGCGCTAGCTCCATAAGATTAGCTTCTATGTCGGGTGCTCTGGCCCCAGGAATACACATTACTGTGGCTGGATTTTCAAGCTTAATGTTGCGGGTAATGGAGTCACCTATCACTAAGGTGCGGGAGCCATGAGACCGAGGTGGAATGGAACTGCTATGTGTCTTAACAGGCTCACCGCGATTAGCAAGCCGTTTACGGCCAATGCTAACCAGACTAGCAGGTTGGCTACAACCCGTGCTAACAGTCGTGTCCGCCACGTTTACGCTTACCACATTACTCTGCTCTAGCTGGCGGACACGTCCCTCTAGCAGGGAGAGTCTTTCCATGAGAAAGGTGCAAGTGTTGCATGTGGTGGTGCACGAAACCATAGTTGCGTTTACTCGCCCGGTGGATAAAAGCGGAGGAAAAGATGTCGCGCCGAAAGTGACCCTTGAACAACATTTTTCTCCACCATTTGAAGGGATCACATAGAATAGTCAAAATGACAAAGACTAGCAAACTATTAGCTTCAGGAGTTTATAGACGGTCTGAAGTTATCTACGAGTCTAACGTTTGTGTGAAGCCAATCAGCAAGAAGCTCTCACAAAGTCCCTCTAATTGAATAAAGGATGGATTGAAGAGGTTACACTTTGCCAAACAACTCATTGAATGGCAAACTTTTGCATATATCTTTGCCCGTGCATTGTCCAGGTTTTTGTTGTGGAAGCGGGACCCTGGGGGTCTTAGGGGCCCCTACAGAGTTTTATGCAGTAAAATCATTCAAATTTGCTGCCTGGCAAAATAGACAATACTGAACTGGAAAATTATTATTATTATTTTTTTTTTATCTAAAACGCAATATCCACTTATGTGAGCGATTTGCCAAGTGCCACGGGGTCACATTTGATCTTTTACACTTATATCTTAATTTTAGACTGAAACAAAAATTTAACGTTGTATAAGTATGATGTTGGTTGTTGACCTTTACTAAAAAAAAATAAACAAATGAAAAATAGACATCGTGTTTCCGTATTAGCACTTTTACACAACAGCGAACGGATGTTTTCCTCACACAGAAGTGTAGCACTGAGGCCCTCTGCTGGGCATTTTAAACAGTACACCCAAAAAACAACAACAAAAAAACAAACAATTGCTGAACTGCTACTGCAACTCAAAAACATGCAGCCAAGAGAAACGCCGTCTATCTATAAACGCATATACAAGATATTAAGGTAGACAATATAGTCCAGTAAGGAATCAAGAATGATGAACTTTTGAGAACTCTGTTTTTGGTCCAAAAACCCTACCAACGTGTGGAGTCTTTTTTTTTTTAAGTTACAGTAATCCATTTAACAGATTAGCATTTGAGTGACAGGCTTTAGATGCTTGGTTGGCTTCAAAGGATCGCTGCATTACAAATAAGACGGTCAGGCTACCATGCGTGTACAATGTCTGATGAAAAAGGCAAAGATTCTGAAGATGATGACGGTAGTGACATTGACAGCGAGTCGGATGGCCAAGGTTCATTTTTCAGTACATTTTTGACCAATTTCTTTAACGGTATGTATTTGATTTACTTTTACTAACCTTTCGTAATGCAGATAATTACGCTATTGCATGGAAAATACAATCTATTGCAGTCGGTGTACACTTTTTGAAAAACATTTGCGTGACAAGCTCATCTTTTCCAACCTTCTTGTTTTGTGTTTTTTACGGGCAACCTCCTTGTTTTTTGTTTTTTTTGGGGGGGCAACCTCCTTGGTCATCGTGTCTCTGGCCATTAAGTGACGTCATCTTTAATTGCCATAAACGCGAGATGACAAGATGGAGATGTCTCCAAACAATTTGCCCCGTCTTCGCTCCTCGCTTGTCCTTCTCGTCTTCGAGTGGGATATAGGCAGGGTCCATGGGTATTAAAGACAGAGGAGGTACTAAAAAAAAAAGAAATGAGATATGGTCAGAAACTCGTGGTCTGCGGCAGAAACCCCAGATGATGTCCAAGTTTCGTCGCAGAGTGATGACGTTTCAATGTTGGTTATGTGTAACATGCGTCGAAGAATGTAGTTCTAGTACAAATTAATTGCCCATTGACTTTTTCATTGAGTTTAATCGGGAGGTTTCGCATGTCACGCTTTACACATGTAGCCGAGAAATTATGTTATTGACACGCTTCATATTTTGAGTATCTCAGCTCATTTCCTAGGTTAGCGTAGCATTGTAGCTCACTTGTATTGCTCAACTGTGTTGACAGAGATGTTTCAGGAGGGGGGCAATTTTGAAAGTCACCCATTTGTCTCGCATCAAGGTTGAACGCGTTTTCGCTTTCATTTGATACTGGGTGACATAACAACGGTTTGTTCAAGTAGATTCTCTTCGAAAGTCGTGGTGCCTGCGAGGCATTCGCAACATGTTGAACATTCCAACTCAGGCGTTCCCTGCGCCCAGTTCCCAGCAGCGAGTCGCTCGACCTGGCGAGTCGGGGAGGACCAAGGTAACAGAAATAATTAATGACACATTTACTAGAAATAATGGATAATGATAACACGTCCTTGAAATTGTAGGTTGCCCTGAAACCAGGCCATAGTCTTATGGACTGGATTCGGTTCTCCAAAAGTGGAAAAGATCTAACCGGCTTGAGGGGGCGTCTGATTGAAGTTACCCATGAAGAACTGCAGAAACACAACACCAGGAATGACTGCTGGACCTGTATACGAGGTAAGCACTCCCTAACTGTCACAAGAGATGTCAACTTGAGGACTCTTATGGTAAAGATTGTGACTAAAAGGACCTCAAGTTCTATTACTTTGAGTCGGACTTACGGGCATTCACCGGTAGGGCATAAAATGAACCTTTTTGCGACCAGTGGTTTCCCATTGTTACTGTCAGTTAACATTTCACGTGTCACACTTTTATTATTGTATAATAGGGGTTATACCCAACCAACTTTGACATTCTGTAAAACAGGTTGAAGCACTTGAGAAAATTACATATTGTACGGTTAGCATCCTTTCTCACTGGTTCAGCATGTTAGTATATTTATGTGGGTGTTGGTGGTTTTCTCAAAGAAAAGGGGAAAAGGGGAGCAGCACTCCAATGGATACATGCACAGAACAATGATAAAAAGGTAAACATTGCAAAGGGCAGATTCATCTAAATGTTGTTAAGACAACAACATACAGCAACACCTAATGCATGTAAGTAGCATCGACGCTCAAAGTACAAAAACTTTGCATGAAATCAGGAAAAAATGCACTCAAAATACTTTTACTCCTTTGTAGAATTTTTTCACATTGACCCTTAACAGCTGCGCCCTGGCTGATATTGACTGTCAGTTGTTGGCACTGATAACTGATTAAACATCTTATGTTTGTAGGTATGGTGTACAATGTCACCCCCTACATGGATTATCACCCCGGTGGAGAAGATGAGCTGATGAAGGCAGCAGGCATAGATGGCACTGACCTCTTTGACCAGGTTTGGACCTTTTCTGCTGTGTTCATGGTTCTATTTAAAATAGCGTTGCATGTACAATATATACCAGCTATACCATTTAAAATACAGTAGTTGGGATTTTTAAATCTTGTTGTAAGACTCAACAAAGTCTTTTTGTCCACAGGTCCATCGGTGGGTAAACTATGAGTCCATGTTGAAAGAGTGTCTGGTGGGCAGGATGGCTACGAAGCCCACCACAGCAATTAAAGGTATTTTCAATAGAGTAGATGGATTTACCCCACCCTGGATATGCAGTGGATAATGGATCGATAGAGGGATTAATGACAATACCACCTTTACAATTATGATAATAGTCCATTTTGTCGCTGGGGTATTTGAGTAATGCAGTGTTGTAGAACTGCAAAGCATCTTGGGATGGGAATTGAAAATAATTGAGTGATTCCGATTCATTTTCAACCATATCAGCCAGCCCTCATCGCAGCCAAACTGTTTTCTGGGTTTTGTCATGTGAAAGAAAAAAAATCAACTTGACTTCTACTCTAAGACACCGAAAACACTTTGTTGTCAAGGGATTGAAGGCATGATGAAACTATAACACGCAACTTCCCCTTGAGGTGAAGCAAACCCCCAAGGCTGCATGACTAACCCAATGAAATGTTTTTGAATCAATATGAGTATAAACTAATTCAATGAGTCACTTGTCAAAACTGAGTGAAAATAGATAGAATGATCGTTATCAAGGTCATTGCCCATCAGAAATTAAAAGGATGCATGTTTGTTTAACACATTTTAAATCTCCTGTGGCTCATTTGTTTCTGTTGTGTACCAATACAGAACTGCAATACATTAAAATAAGTGATAGATCACAAGCTGATAACAAGAAGACACCTTATTTAGACATGTTTTGTGATTAAAAAAACCAAACAATTTTTTATGTTATTTTTCATAATGTCCCCATTTTCTCCTCAGCAATGATCGCACCACCTCAACCAGTCTTCACTCCCTCAAACCAAGTGTCTGTTGTGGCCGTCAAAGACTCTCGACCTCGGTATAAGACGATGTTTACAAAAGAATTAAAAAACAATAACCATGTCAACTAATTTGTTTTCTTCTCTGGTGTCTCATCTGTGTGTTGTTTGTGCAGGTACGACTGGTTCCAAACTGCAACAACGGTTCATCTGGTTATTTATACCCAAAGGAAGGTAACTATTCATCTGCTGAGTACGAACGTTCAATGATCAAAACTACCAATGTGCCATTTTTTGAAAGGCACTTAACTTATTTTGTGTAACTTTATTTTGACACATTTAGAGTTGTTCTTTACACCCTTTCGCACATGAATTATTACTACCTACAGCAGGATTTTTAGGGGCATTCGTCCTTGTGGGGAAAGTAACTTTTGATTAGCTGTCCACAGTGGTGACAACTATTCTTGATCGGATGAGTCAGGTTGTGAGTCTCATGCAATTTGAACTGATACCTTGCCGAAAGTCAAGTGGTAAATATGTATTCTTATCATGGGCACAACACAATAACGTCAAGATTGAGCTCATTCCGATCATAATATGGGCCAGACAAATGCTAGGGACATTGCATTGAAAATGAGTAATAGTTTTCCGTCACTTCTTTCTGCCAACATTCAGACACATTTCAAACCAAGACATGTTGATACACAAAGCCTCAGCATCAGTCTTCAATAAAATAAATGCAATGGGATGCTTATGTGAAACACTTTGAGTACCATAGGTAGAAAAGCGTTATTCAAGTGATAGTCTATTTATTTATTAGGTTTTACACAATATTATAGTTTTTTTTATAGCATATAATAATAATAATAATTGTGATACTACCTTTAGATACCCAACTCTGGTTGTACCGTGGTTGATCTTGAGGCTGGCGCACTACGAGTAGAAGTGCTGCTTGGGAAAATGTCCTACATGGTACATTTACGTGAGTAGATATGGCAGTTGCAAATATATTATGTATGTTTTTTTTCATGCAAAAACAAATTTTGTAATTTTTTTCAGTGTGTTATAGAGGATGTTGTCAGTGTTAGAAATGTGTAATGGTTATGAAATCTTTTGTGTGATTTTGTTTTAGGTCTTTCAGAAAATGTTGTTGGAGACATTGCTGGTAAGATACTCCAAGTTGCATGAGATGAATTTTAGTTGATTTAACCTTTATGATCACCGTTTTTAACACGACACGTACAAAAAAAGCAATTCATGTGTGCTATGGAAATAAATTAGAAATGTTCATCAATGTTACTAAACAAGCTTTCAACACTTTCACTTTGTACAAGTAGTTCACATAAGATAAATGGTGTTAGCTTGATTCGCATTTTGAATAAAGCGAAGTCAATATTATATTCAGAATCCCCAAAAAATTTTGTTTCACTTTTCTGACTCGAGCCAGGTCAGCATTGCAAATCAAAACCTGTTCTCAATTGTCTGACCGTTATCGATAGATAAGGGCTTCAACATTCAATAAATGCAAACACTTGATTTTTCGCCCGTGTCTGAACTTTTTCACATTTGCAGACTACTTTAAAAAAAAAAATTAATAAAAAAATTCTGCACTGCAGCGGGAGTGCATACGATGAACCGCAATATAGCCGGGGGAAGACTGTAAAACATTTCCAGCAGATGTATAAGGGTGGATAAAGCTATTTTTAGTCTTACACTGTACTACCATTTTGTCAACAGTTCACACTGCCTTCTCCGTGGGAAAGATCCAGTTGACCATCCATAAGCGGGCAGAAGGAAAATGGTCAAGTTTTGGTCAGCCTTTGGAATTCCACAATACATTTTTAAGCAAAAAAGACAGAGGTGAGCTTGAAGTTTGTTGAAACGTGCATATTTTTTCAATTTCCTTTATCCTCATTAGGTTCACGGGTGAGCTGGACCTGACTTTAGTCAAGATTCATGTGCACACCGGAAAGGTCACTGTTCAATTACAGAGCACACATAGACAAACATTCACATTCACATCGATGGACAATTAAGAATGAATGAAGCTGCAGTGGATATTAAAAAGTCGACACACTGCTGCCGAAAAGCCGACGGCAAGATTATTGCAGCTGCAGAAATTTTTTTTCTTTAAAGTAGTCTGGCCATGTAGTATATGTGACAATCTCCTTTTTTCTCACATCTAGGCTTTAGCGTAGTAGTTTGGCAAGGCCTAATGAAATACTTCACATTTCATTTGAATACCATTATTTTGATGGCAATCCATAAACTTTGGAGAATCGGGAAGTGTAGCTGACACTTTTCCAAATCGCATCAGCTAACGTTGGATATGAAACACCTTTTTTTGCAGCTCTTTTCTTTCGGGATTGTGTGTTGGTGTCGAAGACTGAGGTGAACCATAACACGCATGTGTTTCAGTTGCAACTTCCACGTGGGACTGTCATGCATGTGCCTGTTGGGAAACACGTCTACCTCAAATCCCTCATTCAAGGTACCCAAAACCTTTTGGTCTCTGTGTAAAAGCAAAAAAAAAACACATTCTATGTGTGCATTTTTACAGTTTTTTTTTTTCTTTGAATATATTATTATTATTAATTTTGTGATCAAATCTATTGAACCAGAAAAGGGGCTTACTAATTATTCTCTGTTTCAGATGCTCAGTATAATATTGGTGAAATAGAATTATAAGAAGACAATAAATAAGTCACATGTATATACTCTTATATAATGTCTCACCTCCAAAGCACAAGTGTACCATTCAATCTTTGCATTTTCAATTGGCAATTAAAAAAAAAGGAGAAAAAAATCCCTTTATATGGAAGATGCTCTTGATTAAAACTAAGAACATTATTAATATCTACTCTTCCAGAGAAGGATGTACAAAAAAAAAATCCTAGTAGAGGCATTCATTTCCATTTGAAGATTTAACTTGTGTTTGCGCTTTAATCAGACGCAGAAGTGGTGCGACCATACACCCCAGTCGACCAGGGTCTTTCAATTGGCTCCAAAACCTCCTCAGAAAAAACAGACCTCTACCTCATGATCAAGGTTTATCCCGATGGAGTATTGACTCAACATCTCAACAGCTTACACATAGGTAAGCCTGCCATTTCACAAATGCAAGAGTGGGTGATGAATTTACAGTGCACTTCAAAAAACATTTAAATTAGCATATTTTAACATTGTTTTAATTCATCTAACAAATTTGTTTTAAAATAAAAATGTCTATGAAATTGTATGCAGTCATGACGCTGCTCTGAACCAGTAAAACAAACCAGAGCCCAGCTATTGCCAATCTGGGGTAATTTCTGACTTAAAATGAGAAGATAAAGTGCAATGTGTCTACTATAAAACCAAATTCGCTTCTACAATTGCCAAAGCAAGGTGACGTAAACATTGTTAGCTAATTTAATGCAGCCTATCCCCACTTGTTAGAGTATATTATAATGTCTCCACAGGTGGTCAAGGAAAGACGGCTACCGGTGCAATTACGATTGGTTAATTTAACAAACTGTAACAGAATAAACATATAATAAGCACATTTTATTATTCAGAACTGATCAAGGGTCTCAATGAGCCAACTTGAAGGAACAACTTCACTAAGACACACACAAAACTCACCAGGCCCTGGCATTTATAGATATTAAGAGTGTAGGATGTAATGATGACCACCAGAAATAGACAAAAATAATACAAGTACACACCTCACATGCATATTTTGTATGGTAGTATTATTGTTTGGAAATGCAAACTCAGCTTTTACAATTAGGCAAATCATTAATGGGATAATTGGGAGAATAAATGATAAAATATTTGATGGCTGCAATTTTCTTGAAAACCAATTTTTTAAAAAAAAATCCTTGGTTGAAGTGCTTTGAAAACAGTGACCATGTCAAAGTCAAAAAACGGTCAAGGCAAAACAAACACACACCAACTCTGGAATGACTGTCAGACAAGCGAAAGGCAGCTCCAATACCCTCCACAAGAATTGGAACCCCTGGCTCGGACGCGTTGAAAGACTTCAACATTTTGGTCCAATATTTTTTAAGGGAAAAACGTTTTTTTTTTTTTAAACAATTCGAAAGAAAATATCTTAATAATTATGTGGGGTGCTATATATGAATTATGACCCCGTCATGACACTTTGCTTAATTATTATTATTTTTTTAAACAACATTAATTTCACATGTAATGCTCAGTGAATTAATGTTTTTTGACCAACTGTTTTCAGGATGTTCATTGCAACTTTGTTTGCTCTAACTTTTTAGGTGACCATGTATCTGTTAGTGGTCCAGAGGGTACCTTCAGTCTCCGCCCCTTTCGTGATACCACAGTTCTCTACCTTTTAGCTGCAGGAACAGGCTTCACTCCAATGTCACGTCTCATTCGAGTGGCGCTACAGGACATCACCACCATCAGGTCTGTTTAATAAAAAAACATCCTCCTTGCATTTATGCGTTAATTAATTTAGCAAACCTATAGTCAGGAAATTGATTCAATCTAAACAGGCTTAGAAAAGGTATTTTCTGATATCCACAAGGAAGCACTGCTTCTATGAAAACTTCTGACCACAACTGTATGTGTTCATCCCCAGGAAAACCCAGTTGCTATTTTTTAACCGACGAGAAGAAGACATTCTGTGGGGAAGGGAACTGGATGAACTAACTGCTAATGACGAAAGGTACTGTAATAATTGTGGTACAAGCCTTTTATTAGCATGAGACTGTCAAAAGGTATAAAACTAACTTGGATGCTCTACATAAAGTGTTAGGGCAAGATTAAATGCAAACACAATTACAAAGACAAGAAACTGTACAGTGAGACACTACATTATAGATTCTATCGTTGCATAATTAATTACATCGTAGTACATGGTGAATAAAAGGTTCTAAACAGGCTAACAATAATTGCAGTGGTCACGTACAATATCCCCGACTAACTTTCAGGGAACAAAGAAGTTAGTAAACTGCTGTAATGGAAAATGTGGGTGTTGGTATGCATGGTGAGCAGAGAGCGAAGATAGGATTGGGTCTTGCCAATGGGTGTGTTTTGAACAAACAGGAGCCATTGTCTTCTTCTGTGCGAGGGAAGAGAGGGCCGCAAAACCAGACAGTACAGTTGACAGTGGTGGTGCACTGGTGACAAAGCGAAAGGCATCGTAGTATCTGGTGTCCAGCTTCCTGCTCACAAACGGTGCAGACGCTTTTCCTGCTTGCTCTCGCCCTTGCTTGTGTTATTCTGATGTTAGGTTTGTTTTTTCTTCTAAAGAAACCAAAAACAGTGACTCCAGGGTAGTTTTATATCTGTGGGACTGTACTTTTCTTTTTGTTAACTCCTCACCATAACGTGAGCATAGCCTGCTAATTAGCTTCCTGGAATTTGCCTGGAGCAATGCCTGACGATATGGGACTGTGGATAACAGGCAGAAATACTAACAAATTGAGGAATTTGTTTGGCATGCATTGAAAGTCTCTTGAATCCCAACGGGGAAACGGCCATGAACAGTGGCTGCAGGATAAAAAAACGGGAGCTCAAACATACAACTACTCAGAACACGGACATCAAGCTAAAAACAAAAAAAAAGCTTCACTTCTGCAAGACTGACTGACTCCCGGAAAGAATCGTCATTCCAGCACCAATGAAAGCTATGGAACGTTCTATAAGAAGATGCAGCCAATGACTGGGCCTCAAACACTGAGAAGAAAATCACGACTGAGCACCCAAAAGTGACATTTTTTATAGTCGTGGATATTGTCAAGCAGCACATTGGATGCTAAATAATTGTTTTGAGATTATTTTATGGTTCATTTAAGACCTGGGTTAAAACCAACCTGCTAACATCAAGGAATCTTTTAAAAGGCTCTGAATATTTGTGTTCATGTGACTCTGCCAGGTTCCAGGTGGAGCACGTTCTCTCGGAGCCAAGTGAAAGCTGGAGTGGCAGGAAGGGCCGTGTGGATGATACAATAATCAAGCATTTTCTCAGTAGGCCGGAGGGATCGAAGTGCTGTGTTTGTGTATGTGGCCCCACACTCTTTACAGAGCAGACAGTCAGGTATGTAACACTTGGAAAAAAACATTGGGATGACTTTCTGGGTTACTTTTTTTCTCGAGTATTTTTGTTTAGCCGACCTCTACTGTACAGATGAACCTGATTTTACTTTTCATTTGTCAGGTTGGTGAAGCAGCAAGGCTTCAGTGAGGAGGAGATCCATGCATTCCAGGGCTAATGTGCTCTGCTGCAAACCTGCAACGACTGAGCGTGCCTTCAATTGGCAATCAGACGGAACGTTAATTTATACTGTATGTGTGAGTAGAGGACAATCTATACACCAAAGTTGTGGTGATATGAACTCTTTCACTGCCAGCTGCTTTCAGAGTAGCCAACTCCACGTTGCCAGCCATTTTAGAGTACCTTGACTGATTTTGTTTTAATTCCCCTCTCAACCCACAGAGTGTTGTTTTATATATAAAAAAAAAAATTACAAGAAAGAATAGACTGTCGTCTGTCACCAGGGAAAAGCACAGTGAATTTGATGCCTTTTTATTTTCTTTAGTGACATATCTAACAGCTGATCAATTTTGCTCTGACCAACCAGACGATGGAAAAATGCCCAGGTCATCGAAGGCCAGCTTACTGGCTTATGAAAACAAAATTGAAATGAATCACAGTTGAGAATCTAGTTCAATGTATATCCGCTAACGCTACCAATTCTAAAGGCAGTACGTACACAGTAAATTACGTATAGTACCGGTACATTTTGCTCTAAAAAGACTAGATTTGGTAACTGGGGTAGAATTTGAGACTAAAATATTCTGAAAATCCATAAATCTGTACATTTTTCACTGCATATTTTACTCAGTATACTAGGACAAACTAAACTTTTTAGAGTAGAATGTACTCTACAAAATTTACTGTGCAAACGACAATCTGCTTTGACATAAAAAAATCCACACAAAATACATTGCAGGAAACAGTGGAGCCAAGAGAAACACTATGAAATAAATAGAACAGACTGTTTTTAATAATTTATTAACGTTATCATCGATCATATTAGAATTTCCGTTGTAAATGCCCGTGCTTCTACTCGTCGTCTTTAAGCAAACGAAGCCCAGATCTCTCACCACTGTTGAAAATAATGTCCTTCCACTCAGTAATTACGCACTACTTTGTGTCTACCACTTGAAATCCAAATAACATTATGGTTAGAATGGTAATGTGAAAAAGTTCAAGTATGAATTATTGTGCAAGCCACTGTATATCTTGCATAAGGGGGCAAACTTTGGCATGAACATTGTAAAACGGGATCTTATGACTTTTCTTTTTACAAAAGCTCTCTGCAAGGACCTGTTACTTTTATTCTTTTTAAACACGTTTTACTCTGCAGCCCTTTGAGATTGTTGAAATATAAAGTGCGTTAGAAAGAACATTATGTCAAGTTCAGGCAAAAGTTCTGAATGGTATTGAGATACAAATGAATGCAATTATGCTAACTAAGCAAGTACTGTATAGTGTATGCAAGCATAGCACTGAATCCGTTACAGTCCATGGATGGTCTTTATGCGTTAGTCGAACTGATTCTGCGGCAGATGGAAATGTAACTGTTGTGGAAAAAATGCCATGCGATATCATGCTGTCCTATTCACCCACGTAATTTATTTTTATATGGTAAAGAATTTCAATCTGATCGTACCAACTGTGTCAGTCGGTGCCCAATAAAACATGAATGACCTCAAACCAGTGGAGTGGAGCTCTTTTGTCCCGCGCATCATGATTGGAGCTCGGCGCCAACCGTTCTCCTTCAAAAGTTCAATAACGCTCAATCACATTTTTGTGTAAGATGATTGTGCCTCTAAAAACCAAGAAACAAAAACACTTGATTTGTAGTTCGACACTTCACTACAGACTTAAGTGTGAATTGCTAGCGTTGTGCAGAAGCCTCACATCTCCAAAGACAACGCTCAATAAAATGGCACTTTGGTTGAGCTGTTAACATTGTATCGTCAAAGAAAGTAGGCTTATTTCAACAAAAAAAAAAACAGTCAGTAACTAGCAACAACTAAAAGCATTAAAAAAAAAGTCAAAATTAAAAAAACTAATTTGTTTTTAAATAAGGTTGTAGTGCCAAAGTGATTTGGGATTCATGACTCCGGAGTAGGCAGGATCATGCCGTGTCTTTGCAGATGTCTTATGATATCCAAAATGGAGTCCAATTCCAACCGGAACGCGTCCAGCTCTTTGACTTTATCCACTGCAAGGCACTTCCAATGTTCCACTTGTGACTGCTGATCACCCTCGAGCCACGAACCTCCAATGATCTGTTTGAAGAATTTGGAGTGGTCACGGATCGCACATAGCTACTGTACAGACAGGCAGTGGGAGTGCTAGAGGCAAAAGAAAACGAGGTCAGTCTCAAAGGGCTGGGAGCATACTAAATTTTTACCAGCATTGTTTGAAACTTTTTTTGTTTGTTTTTTTCCCTCTGCATTTGAATGATTTTAAACAATCACAGTGATAGGAAATGTGTGTGGTAATGTATTGTTAGTATAAACACACATTTCATCAGAATATATCGAAATTGTGTTTAATATATATTTAAGTTCTCTCTTTAGTTTTTTTTTAATCTGTTTTGCATCATTGGTGCGGAATAAAGACAAACAGATGGACAGAGAGGGGAAGCGGCCGGCCTTTCTGCTTCAGATCCAGAAAGAGGCACAACCAGTTAAACATAACTGGCAAAGGGTAGATAATGACGTTGATGTACAAAGAGGACATTCTAGAGGTCAACATATTTTCCGTGACAATGAATGACTTTGGCGTACCAGCATATATGTGCTGACCAACCCAAAACACACAGTGAAGGAATAACAGTTCAGAGGCCACCTGTAAGTGAGTGATTAGCCGGTCAGATGTGGCCCGGGAGCCGCCTATTGAGATGTGACCGCATTACATCTTGATGTGTACAACTTCAGCCATGAAAGGCAGTGTACTTTTGTTTTCTCATGAATCTATACACTTTTAAAAAATGATTTAGATAACAATAGTTTACCTCATCATATCACAAAGTCCACCTCATTCCAACACCAATTTGTACCATGCGGATGCACATGATTGCACGTCTCAACCCAATCTACCTGGTTCAACTCTTGCTCTCTGTCTTGATGTTTCAGCTCCATGGAGAGGATCTTTGCCTCCAGGCTGCAAAGGAGTTTCCCTTCTGGACTCTGTGCTGCTTTGGCTTCCTTCAGTTCCTTTAACAGGCTGTTTAACTGAGAAAAAATATATAACATGGATAACTAAAATCAGATACAGAAAACAACAGAGACATCATGAGCATAAAAAGCCAGGTTTCCTCCAACAGCAATAAGGCAGCCGCTCATTTATGTTGAATGCATGACAAAGTTCCCGGATGTTTAACTTATTCCACACATAATCTGTAAAACTTTTGTCAGCCATCAAATGTTTAATGCAGCAATGTGCTCAAATGTGAATGAAAGTTAAATCAACCAAGCGTATTGTGTGCGGATGTGAAAAGCAAACAAGTTCTTGCAACTCAACATCTCAGTACAAAAGCAAGAAATTAATTGAGTATTGTGAGACAGGTGTGTACATGGCCAGGAAGATTTATATTTTCCTACAGTGACATCATTAAATGGTTTATATTAACGCTGCTAGATTAGTTCTCTTTGGCACATAGTTAAACAGGGGATTGGAGCAAGGACATTGTGTTGTGCTGTGACCCTCACCTCCCCCCCAAAAAACAAACAAAAAAAAAGGTAACGTAAGACAAATCAGAATGCCAACCTGAGCCTCCAATGCATCCTCTCGAGTTACAGAAACGGCAAGTGCTTCTTTGGCCCCATGCAGCTCTTTCACCTGATCTTGCAAAAGCTTTACCATGATCTACAGGAGGATGAATGTGCATCAATGAAAAAAAAAAAACATTTAGTGTTTGGGAAATGATTGATTCTTCTGAAAACACAAACGCAATGTGGTGTCATCTTATCACCTCTCGAGTGTTGAGTTCATTGGTAAGTTGGGCAACCTTGGAAGATGAGTGGTCCATGGCGTGAGTGACCCGCATGTGGTCCAATGCCTTGAGGTTTTCGGCCTTCAGAGAGGAAATCTGCTCCAAAAAGTCATCCCTTTGCCTGAACATAAAATTCATATTCAGTCATTCGAGTCCCGTCCTATCGTAGAGCTCGAAGGTTTTACACACACCTGCGCAGCTCCTCGTTAGCTTGTGCCACATCCGATTTCAGTGCCTCCGTTTGCTCCTCATTGTGAAGCGTGAGCTGCTTCATCTTTTCCCGCAGAGCGTCATTCTCCATCTGCACCTCAGTCATGTGACTCCCTGTGCAGTGTAATTACAGTATATAATAAAAGATGGGTCCAATTTTAAACGCTACACACGAAAATATACCAATGTACAACTATGCGGCGTGACAATCACAAAGTATCCGTCTCCACTAGATTACATCACCATATTTAATGCGGCCTTTCAAATTGTTATTGTTTTTAATTAAGGTTTAAATGTTAGTTTTCTCACTTGCACACAATAGCAGCTCAGACAAAAGGGAAACGTTCTCACATACATCCTGTACCTGTAAAGACTGTGGGCTGGCACGCTTTGTCACACTGAGCAGCAGGGAACGTTTCTTCCTGTGCAGATAATGCTGATTTGACCGAGGTCAGTTGTTGTTTGGTCTCTTTGGTTTTGGAGTTTTGTTGGAAGTTAGGGCCGGAGAGCATGTTCCTCCTCTCTTTCTGCAGTCTATCCACAGAACGGGTCAACTCCTTAATGGTTTGTGTTTTAGTAGCCAATTCTTGGTTGAGTCGAGTTATGCGGGCGCCATGTGCTTCCTCGGCTTGTCGCTGGTGTCGGGTTGGGCTGTGCAGGGTCTGCAAGGAATATATAAGACGTCTCTCTTATCACCACTAGGCCGGTGCCACTCATACTGTCCATGAATAATCAAGTACAGATTTTAAGCATCATTGTTAAAAAGTACAGAACTAGGGTCAAGGGTGAGTCAAATGTAATCACAGATGATTTTTGGCGAGAGGCCGGGGGATACTCTGAACTGGTCGCCAGCCGATTGCAGGCCATTTAGACTACCTTTGCATACACAACTTTGCAAATATTTAGCACTCACCTTGTGTTTGACTTGTTTCTTGAGAGTTTCAATCTGATCCTGAAGAAAAGTTTCCTTCTGCTCGTAGGCTTCCTTCACGTGCTGTAGCTCATCCTTCATTCTTTCAAATTGCGACATCCATGATTCAGTGCTCGACGCTGAAATTGCAGCCACCTCCCGTTTGCGCTTCAGCTGCTGCTCCAACTCAGAGATCTGTTGTTCGTACCGCAGCTAATCGGTGAGACACAGATGTGCAGTTTTGCATATTCATCTTTGCATTAACTTAACTTATATGGGCGTACATTAGATTATGAGGGAATAGATGTCATAGATGTAAGCATCGCCTCAATTCAGCACATTATGCCCTTCTCAAAGCAGGAGCAATGACAGCACATCATTATCATATACTGGGGTGCACAGAAATAGTGCACAGGTGTTCACTCTCTCTCTCTCTCTCTTCGTCTCTCTCTCTCTCACTCTCTTAGTCTCTCTCTCTCTCTCTTAGTCTCTCTCTCTCACTCTCTTAGTCTCTCTCTCTCTCTCTCTTAGTCTCTCTCTCTCTCTTTTAGTCTCTCTCCCTCTCTCTTAGTCGCTCTCTGTCTCTCTCACTCTCACCCTCACTCTCTTTCTCCCCCCCCCCCTCTCTAACCCCTAATCTCCCCCCCCCCTCTCCCTCCCAATTTGAGTTATACCTTGGTGTCCTGGAACAGTTTCTCCATAGAATGTAGATTTCGTTTGGCCTCTTCATCATGTCTCTCCATCTCCGCCTCAACATGTTGTATCCGATGCTCAAGCAGGATGTTGATGTCGTTAGATGCCGACTTCGTCCCAGTGGCCACATCCCCTTTAGGTTCAGCAGCGGCTGCAGCGGCGATGAGTGCCGATAAAGAGTTTGGGTTCCTGGATCTTAGTATGTGCTCCAGTTGCTTAACCTTTTCAAATGAAAAGGACTTCTAAGGAATGAACATTTCTAAATTTGATTGGAAAGAGACAGTAATGATTGTAACAAGCCCGACTATTACTTATTGTGTGTGAGCCAAACCTGCAGCTCCAAGTCCTTCATCCTTTTGAAGTCCACTGCTTTCTCCTTTGACTGTAGAACATTTCTTTTACCCACCTGGGCTTTCATGTTCTCTACCTGAAAATTAGATTTAAAACTTTACATAAATTGAATATAGCTGAGGCTGCCTGACCAAAACTGTACTTGGCCCATTCTCTCCATTGGCCGTAGCGTGCATTTAGTCGGCAATATTGCAGCAGCAAAAAAGACAAGACATGTTGGGGGTGTATGACATATTTGGCTATTATATTATTTTACCTATGATTTTAAGGTTTCATTCAGAGACGGGGAGTGGAGTGGGATTTTACAAAACATGAGGAGAATGTCTAGAGAAATTAATCCTAAATAGAGTATATTGGACGTCCTCGAGTCAATTAATGGAGCCCAGAGTTCAAATTAAACACGGTGAACTTGCATTCTGCTGTTATGCTGCACACAAATTAAATAAACTGCCCACAGAAGTGAAGTCAACCCCGAGTTTAAATGCTTTAAATGCAAAAAAAATATATGTTTTGTTATTTTAAAAACCTGTATTTCTCCAGTTTTTGGCATTAAAAACTGGATCAAGGCTACTTCATCATATGATATCTAATTATTATTAAGGCCTAACTAATGTGGATTTTATGGTAATATGAGAGGATGGAGAAGGATCAATTCACACATAATAACGTTCTGTCAGCCATGCATATCTTTTCCTTCCTGCCTATACCTTATGGACAGCGTTCTCTGTTGAATGAAAAGTAATATTATATTGCCGTTTATAATCGTCAAAATTATTATTATTTTGAAAAAGCCTAATATTGGTGCATTCCATTGGCTGGCAATTTAATCACCTGGGCCCTAATTATTATACATTATTGCATAATTGCATTTATCTGGTGCAAGCGCACATGAGAAGTCCAAAGCGTTACACTGTAAATTACGTTTAAATAGGACACATTTTTGGCTACTTTATTCATCTCTTGTAGTTCAGAGTACAGTTGCTCGGGCAGCAACTAACCTTCTCTTTAAGTAGATTAACCTCTGCTGTAGCAGCCTTCAGTCGCTCTGCATCTCTTCTGGACAACACTTCCTGGTTTTCTGTAAACCGCTGGAGCTGCGTCTTTAGTGCAGTGACTTCTTCTGTGCACGTATCCTTTGGTACACTGACTGGCATATTTAAAAAGCATAGCAACTCACAATACACATTTGTGGGTTACTCAAAAGAGTGTAGTATCAAATCTGCTCATTCCTGCTGGGACATTAACTGTTCGTCATCAGTCCTACCAGAGGTGGCGATTGTCTGCGCTTTAGCCATCTCTCGATCCTTCCTGATCAGATCCATGTCCAGATGCAGAGCCTGGTTCTCCTGCTTTAGTCTGTGAATGTCTTCCGACAGTTTGCCCTCATTCATCTACTCACAGGAAACATTTTAATGATTCGTCAGGATGTTCCAAGTATACTAAAGACGTAAGTGCGTGATAGATACTTGCCTGATATTTACTAATGTCAGCTAATAACTCTTTGATACGATGATCTAATGAGCATGATGATTTACTGAGCTGCTTTCTGAATGAGGTGAAAAAGATGGTCTTTAAATGTGAAATACACACAATGGTTGAAGACAAAAAGTACCATTTGCACTTTTTAAAAATTCACAACACTTCTTATTGTTTAAACAACAACAGCAAAAAAAACACCTTTCACCTTCAAAAACAGTCACTGTTGCTTTGCCAATGCCACACGCGTGTAATTAACCTACCTTGTGAAAACCAGCTCACTTTGAAGTCTTTGGTTTTCATGGAACATGGCTTGCTCGTCGGCTGTGCTCTTGGCCCGCTGAGCTTTCAACTGCAAGTACAGCTTCTCGTTCTCCTGTAAAATGTCATCCCATATCAGACAAACAAAACTACTTGGCTAGTGCTAACTAGTTAGTAAGCTACTGTTATAATCGGTTATAAAAATGCATGGGGAGGTTAGTTAATATTAAGTAAGTTTGATTAAGTGAAGGTCAAATAGGAATATTTTTTTTCACAAGAGAGGGGGGTGGCCCGAAAATTATGTTAAATCTCGCCTGATGTTGAAATTACTCGCATATAAATGAAATAATTCCACAATTATTCAAACAGTAACACGAGAAAAATAAATTATGTAACACAATAGTTAGCACGACTCTATTTCTGTACTCTCTGAAGCTTTTCCATCCTTTCATCGCTAAAGTCGCGGCTGAGCCTGAGCCTACCCCAGATAACTTTTGGGCAAGAGGCGGAGTACACCCTGGACTGGTTGCCAGTCAACTGCAGTTTGATACACAACTGGGAGCACTAACATGCTTCTGCATCCCAATGAACGGTAGTAGAAAAATGTAGGTATTTAAAGGTAAAAAAAAAAAAATGGACTGAAGAAAAAGTATTTATGACATTCAAAAAAGGAGATTTCAAGAGTGCTTACCTGTTGATAACCTTGAATGATTACCTCCTGATCTCTTATATCTTTATTAATCTGTTGGAGAGTCTTCTCAGCCGTAGGATCTGCCGTCTCTGTCAGTCTAACCCTTTTACAGGCTTCTTCTGCACTATGCAACTACGATGTGGGGGGGGGGGACACCACAGATTGCGGTTTAAACATTTTCAATCACAGCTATTAGCATAAATTTCCAATTTCCTCCTCCCTCTCTCTGTATATTCATTTTTAAAGGAGGTATATATATTACATAAAATGTTGGGCAAGATTTTAGCCCGTTCAGCTATATATAGTCCGAGAACCTCAAGGAGTTACCTCAAGGAAGCAAGAAGTAACATAAGTAGCCATTTATCAATGTTTGACCAATCTCAAACCTTGATTAATCCCAATTTCTGACCCCTCAAAATGTTTTAATACTTTGATTATATTTTTCCATGTTGATCAACCTTGCTCTGCAGGACATAGTTGTGCTGTTGGAGCTCCTCTTTCTGTTGGGTCATTATTTGCAGTTCCTCATCCTTCTGGGTCAGCTGACCTTTTAGCTCTTCCACCAGAGACATGCCCTTCTGGACATTAAAGAAACAAAAGGAGAAATGGCAGAATGCAAACTCAGTTAACTGCTAAAAGGTCCTATTCTACCTGGGGGGAAAAAAACAACTCAATATCAATTATAACCTTGATTTTGCAATAATTCCATGGAAAGCATCTACTGCTTAAGTGGCAAATTATGCAGCATGCACAACAAGCATGTTTACACATCAGGCCATTCCATTCTGAGGGCATTAAAATCATTTGCAACTGGACTGCTCTGATTATGTTAGATCTTTCTCCTCACATGCAAGCAGACATGCACAACACTAACCCGAGTATTGGTGAGGGAGACCAACTATTCATCCCCTAAATTTGCGGTACGTGGGAATAAATGAAGTAGTAGATTCTGATATTTATATGACAAAGACTGGAAGGCAAAAGTCATACGTCTGTTACTTCCTGGCAACTGTTTGCGGCCATCTGCTGTTGAAGGACATTCACTAATGACTGGACAGAGACCACAAGCTCACTGCTCATTTTTAGATCTGGGTCTGCAAAAAAAAAAAGAAAAAAAAAAAAGGAAATTAAGGTACAGCATTAATGTTGAGCTGAATGTATTCAATTAATTAACAGAGAGCATGTCAAGAAAATCATCACTAAAAACATGTTTTATTTTATTGCATTTACATCTACAGCTTCAGAGTTATGTTGAGCATCAAATAAACTATTTTTTTAGTCTTTTGTGTGTGAATATCAGTATTAACCTGTCTTGTTGTCTTTTTCTTTGTTTTTCACAGTTTTGACGGCGGGCTTTGATGCTTGGGGAGCAGAAGATTTGGTTGCAGCAGCACTTTTATTTACTCTTGTCAGCCTTTTAGCCTCAACTTTCCGGACTGCTGGAGTTGCCACAAATGGCTTTCTCACTGACAACGTTGAGGGAGGATTACTGGGACAGCGACGGGGGTGCTGAGAAAAAAATACAGAGAATATGTCTAGATGTTCGTTTTGACTGCAGTGAATGTGATGAGCAAATCGAACCTGGCTGAGTTGATGTATTCAGACAAATGCAGTGCATTCATCTTTATAACACCTTTGAATTTTAATGACTTTTAAAGTGGTACAATTAGAAATTTGGCCCCCCACAGGTGTGGCTACTGCCCTGGGATGAGTGTGTGAGTGCGAATGACTAACTTGGCTAAGTGGAACAGAAAATAAGGTCAACACAAAATGATTCAGTCCCTAAATTATGATGAATAATTTAAAAAACATTTGCGATGCCCGGAAACATGTTTAACTACATTTGAAATAGGAATACTAATAAGGTTTATATATATATGGCATAGTCTGCAGGTGCTGAAACACAAATATGTGGGGTCCAATGTATAAAATTCAAATGACAGGTCAGCAGATTGTGTTCAACCTCAAACGTTCCACTATACGTCACACCACACCCACATTTTCAAATAAGACATCTGCGATACTATCCAGAATTTTCAAATCATCTCACAGGTTCTTTCTTCTCTTTGCCAGGCTGAGAAGCCGTGGAAGGAGAACGGATGTTCTGTTCCTGCATCAGCCTCTCTACTTCTTCTCTGATGCGCCATGTCAGGCCAAAGTTTGAATGATCTGGGTGGATGGACGGAGAGCTTTCCAACGTCTTTAGTCCTTTCAACTTCATTTCCTCTGTCTTCGCTGGGGGTTCATGGTGTTCCTCACTTTTGGTCATAACGGGAAAAGTTCTGTCTAATGGACGGGAAGGCTCCTCCTTGTCATGTTCACTATGATCAAATGACAAACGAAGATGATGATATTAACCAAGTCAAAAAAATGATACATATTCAGAGTAATGGCACAATTAAGCATAATTCACAAATTATCCTACATTGAGCGCATGCAGGCAGAGCAGCAACTATGGCTAAAGTGTAACTCGCAGTTTCTAATTTCGAGCATTTCTACAACTAGTAAAACTGGTCATTCTAACTGGAACAGCTGACAAAAAAAGTGGAAGTAAACTGCATTATAAAATCACATTTTCATTTACAGTCTTATTTTAGGTAACCATTGAGTAAGAAAAATGTTAAAGTCAGTATTAGTTTGTCTGTGAGGTGCATTCTTAATTATTATAAACATTTTTGAGTGTCTGATTGCGGAGAAGTTTGTGTATCACTAACCTGACTGGTCGGATGGGTCGCATCAATTCTTCAGCAGTAGGTAATTCTAGATAAAGAATAGAAATATATATTGTACCTCTAGTTAGAACCAGGCTTGGATATGCATGCTGAATTTTTAGATTATTACGAATTCACATCATAGGTTACATGATGACAATTTATGGCTAGTGATAACTTTAGCACAAACAGCACTTAGGACACTAAACTACAACTATAGCTACTACAAACTAATTTTCATTTTTTGCCCATAACTCACAATTGCCGCACCACAAATGATTTGTGTTCTATGTTATAAAGAATTAAATACGTTGGTCATTAATCTGGAATGCAAATGTTGCATCTTAATTCTTGCGTCAGACTGTTAACATATTGGCAAAATACAGTTCATAATAGGATACCAGACTCATTGGTAGAGGCACATTCAGGAGACTTTGCGGCTTGCTGACGTTTGGAGGACAAAGCGATTGGTCTATTGTTGCTCTCGTTCGATTCCGGTGACAAACGATGGTTTTTAAGGTCATCGGAATCCTCCCCGGCATTAATCTGTCTGTATGCATTGTGAAGAGCATCCATCTCAGACCCTGCACTTTGTCCATAGACCGGGTCTGGCAAAAAAAAAGCAAACATGTTATGCCCTTCTCACAATCAAGATATTTATAATAGTTTTTTTTTTTCATATGCACACTTGGGAAAACTGATGTCAAAAAAAGAGTATCTCACAGAGGTCACTGAAATAACTGAAAAGGACTCAATGAAAATCAGCAATAGGATTAGTGAAAAATAATAATGAACATGGACTGAACCAAAACGATGGTAACCTTGAACTAAAAGGACGCAAATTATGCATGCTGCATGTTACCGATGTCTTGAGATCCTGGTGCTTCTTGAATTCTGCCTTCCAGCTGTCCTTGAGCATCATTATATGGACTATCTAGCGAAAACAAAACCAATGTTAAACTGATCAAGACATTGATATATCATAACTTGCTTGCTAAAAAAAACAAACCCGTGTAGTGTAAATGTGTTCAAAACATTTCTCAACGTCAACCTCCCTTCTATTTACATACCGAAACAGGGTAATCAAAACATCTTTTTATAGGGCCTAAAGTCCCAGACAGTGCCTTTGCTGACTACGCTTGTACCAGTTTAGCAGTGGCTGTGAAGCATTTGCTAAATATGATTCATGATAATGGAAGTAAGAACACTTCCAAATCACAATGGAAATGCGCTATCAAATCTGTAATATATAAAGCTGAAAGATCGAGACAAGTCTCTACTACGAAGTCCACACACTGAACTAGTTTGCACCTCTTTCAGTGTGCAAACCAACGACAGGAATTACTTTTTCATTTTGTCCTGTTTGATAAAAATTGTGTACAGTAGTTGTATTTTTTTACACTTCTGCACATGAGGCCAAAAATGCATTTTACAAAATGGTGTTCAATTAGAGTTAAATCCATTGTGTATCTTTTTTTTTTTTTGCCTTACCTTTTATATCCACTGGAGACATTCTAAATTTCTGGGGGAGGGGGGGAAACAATCCAAAGAATTAAATATATTTTCCCTTACAATTTCATTTCATGAAAAACAAGCAAGAAGCTATTATAAACATAAAGACTAGTGCCGTCGTCAGCTATGAAATCAAATGAGCCTTTGCAGAGTTCGCAACAATATCTGATTCAAACAACGATGACAGTTCATGCTTGCACAAAGAGGACAGCAACCAGCTCATTCATACACTGATGACACACCACATGGAGCAATTCGAGATTCTTTCCGTAGCAATATGTAAGTTGACGGTGAAAGCAAGGCAAGCAGACTTGCAAAATATCAACTTAGAGAGGGTCCGTTGCACTAAAATGGCATTGTGCTGTCCTGTCCAAGATTAACCCAACAACTTCTCACGTCAAATTGTATCAGATGTAAAAAATAACAAACCTTTATTTCAACGTCCTCATCTTCAAAATCCTTACTGCACTGTGGCAAACCTTTGAACGTGGAGAAAGGAAAGATGTGATGGAAGCACTCGGACAAGGACAAATTAGCCAAATAAATCCATCCCGCTTACATGGAGAACCTCCAATCTTGTTTTGGTCATCATTCTTCAGAACCGGTGACTCCTCAGCATTCCTGCAGAGATGATAGCCATTCTTGTTACAATGTACAGGAATATCCAAAATTGTTCATGCTTGACATATTATGCATTAAAGTATTAACTTTAATTGCTTCTATGGTTAGCTGGGACTTACGCAGGCAAAGAGTGGCAAGAAAAAATGTAATAAGTTAAATTATTCATATCCTTAATCAATACAAGCGGCGTATGGTAAATTGTAAAAAAATCAGTAAGCTCCAATTTGTCACCAATACTAAAGTTAGTGAACTTTTTTTTCCTGCATGTCCGCCGCACAGTTCAGAGGCACAGCGTTTGGTTCCAGTTCTGGTCTTCCTGTGTGGAGTTTGCATGTTCTCCCCGTGCTTGTGTGGGTTTATCTCCGGCTCAGATAATGGATGTATACTTAGTACACAGTCTCAAAATAATTCTTTTCATATTTCTTATATTTATTTTCTAATAAAGATGCGTATGTTTCCAGCAAATTTTCAAGAGTGTCCAACTCCGGTCCAGTTTTTGATGTCTCCCTACTCCTACACACAGATTCAAATGATCAGGATCATTATCAGGCTCCTCAGCGCTTACTGATGATCTGATATTCAAGTGGATTATATTTTCATAGATACAAGATGTTTATTGCCAGTAAAACTCACAAACCAAATGGTTTTCACAAATTTTGTGGAGTGATTTAGTTTCATGTTTTGCGTTTAATTTTACGTACCTGAGGTCAATAGCAGGAGTGGAACTTGTGCTGTCAATCTCTTTGTTCAACTGGCAATAATCTATATTTGATGAAGCACCTGCTTCAAGTTCTCCAAAGAACTTGGCCTTTTCCTCTTCTTCCATCAAAGTGTCCAATCCCTCACTTGAGTTTAGACCTGTCATAAGCATAAGCACACACAATGTACCGTATGTTGATAAATTTTACAGATGTACGACTTATAACAATCAGCAGGGATGATATACAACTTGTCTTTTTTTTTCCAATGTATTTTAAATTCCAGTCTTGCTTAGAATTCATTTCAGTATGCTGATGTAGCGTCTGTACTTTTGTACACAAAGTCTTCCGCAAACATTATCTTGTCATACCTTAGACGAGCAGACTCAATGAGGTCGCAATGCATTTCCTCGCACAATTAGGGTCCCCACGGACGATAGTGCCCTACGCATGCTACGTGTACTCTGCGTATAGGGAGCAGTGGCCCTGCTCACATATACCAAACCAGTGCAAAGCTACTCAAAATAATGTAATCATAGATCTAAGTCCATATAGAAAGGTACCTGTGTACGGATTGGAAGTTAGCCTATTGCTACTAAGTGGCTCTTGGGACCGTGAGCAAGCATACCATACCATCCCATTCAAATCGCTTTATAACCAGCAAACATGAACAATATGGACAATGTCAGCATAAGGGGATAATAGAACACAATTATTAATTATTACGGGAGCTAAGATGCTGTGTAAGAATAGCCAACACATCCAAATTGAGGCACACATTGATCCAGTGAGAATCCAATGAGTAATTGTGATGCTTGAGCTCACTATGGAAAAAAATTGAAGGTCTCATAAATAACGGAAAACAACTTGAAGCTGCATCATGTTAAGAATGCCAATTGTGAAATGTGGGCACTTTTTTTAAATGAATGTGTAATCTGATTGCCTGATGATGATGCAATGACATCATCAGCGCTTCGTCTTCGCTTTCATGTTAGATGAAATGATTCGAAGTTTTTTGCCGCACATCAAATCATTCCAATCTTATTTCCTATGGAAAATATCTGTTAAATTTGTTCCAATGGTTAGAATATATAGATTAATGGCGCTGCTGGACAGTAAATTTACAGTAGGAGAATATACACATATTTACATAAACAAATTAAAACATTTAATTATTAAGTGTTAAATTGCTTTACCTGTTCCAATTTCACTGCTGTATTTGTTTCCTTTCCACTGTGACACGGTATGTTTCGGGGATTGATGACTACTTTTAGCAGATGGCAGCTTGACATGTAAATCCCATGAGTCATCTGAAACCGACTGAAAGGTAATCATGGTCAGTGTGAGGCATATCTTTCTAACTATGCTTTATTTTTAGTTAAAATTAGAGCCGCAATAATTAATCAACAACTAATTGATGATCACATTATTTGATAATTATATTTGACAAAATTATTAATCAATCAAGGTATCTTCCTTTTTTTAATTTCAAATAGTCAAAAAATCCACAGAATTTCAGCAGTAAATATTCGCCAATTTCTGTAGTCATCCATGAAAGCATTCTGATTATCTTTATGTTGAATCACACCAAAACGTTTGATGAACATTGATCAACGTTTTTTATTTTTCTGACATGTTACAGACTTAAACCAGGAACTGAATCATAACTGTATGCTTGTGTTCCACACTGTCAATTTGAAATAATTACCTATCTACTTACCCCTTTGAAGAACAGTTCATCCAGCTTTTCTTTGGCCTTATTTTGATACATGATGATGCTCTAAACTCCTGGCAACGAGAATAAGAAGGACAACATTTAAGTGTGTATGTAAATTTCACAGTTTGCATTTTCACCCCACACTTGTGAAATTTCTCTGTTTACTCTGTTTACTATGGTTTCCTACCACAGTCCAAAAACATGCATGGTAAACTGGAGACTGATTTGTGCGCTAAGGCAGTGTCTTCCAAATTTGACTGAGCCTTGAAAAATTGCATCCTGCTCATTTAAAAAGCCATGTTACATTGCAAACCAAATAAAGACATTTCAAAGATTTTTTTATGACAGATATGTATGTATTAGACACAAAAGACCAACTCCATCGAGTGTTAATGACAAATAATGACAGCATACCCTCTCACACATCCATGCACAGGTTTGATTGTGAACCGGATAAGAACCGGATAAAACAATTTCGTCCGACAGTTGGGAATTTGTGAAAATAACTAAATAAATATAAAACACGTTTGTAATTGTCATTTGTCCAAATCGACATCCCATCCTACATTTAATTAATTGTTTAAACTACAACGATCAATACAAGGACACGCGCTGCGTGGTCATCAATCTATGCAGAAGGTAGAGTCTTTAAGAAGAAATTCCTACTGTATAAGATGGTGTAAAAATATCAGTGACGTTTGGGAAGTTGGTTGTACGTTAGCCAACAACATTTATATTGCACAAAAGTCATTCCCTACTGTGTTGAACTTCTATTTTAGTAAGTATGGTCATAGTTGCAATTCTACTCACAAAATATCCGACAACTCCGTCAGATAAACACACGCACAAAATATGCCCTTCCTGGTTACTTCGACGCTTTGATAATTCGCGCCATAGACATGATATATTTGATTGGGATGCTCAGTTTCTGCGATCGTCAGTGCATCCGCCATATTTGGTGTGGCATAGCGGAACTAGAACTAATGCAACAGAACAGACTGAACTTTATAAAGCGTATTTCTACACTACGTACATGTACAGTTCATCATTTCTCACACACACGCGAATTTATTTGCTAACAGACGGGCAGCAAAACAGTCAGATGTGATTTTTAATATGATTAATATAAAAGTTAACTGATAAATATGGAATTTCGCTATTTAACATTTAATTGCACCAATCAGGAAGCAAAAACTAGCCCGAATTTGTGTGGGCGGACTCTGGACAAAACACATTAAAAATGTAACTTACAAAGTTAATAAATAGAACAGTAATGTTGCGCCGTTGCTTTGAACAAATGACTGCTGCAAGATGGCGGTCCCTCGACGTATTATCCGTCAAGAATTGAGGTATTTAGTTTCAATATGTATTGTTTTCGCGACACCAACCCGGCGAAACGTTTGCTCAGATTGGCTACGAGAAACGCGTCATAGAAGAGGACAGCCAATGAACTCAAAGGTGGCGAGACCATGTGCTTTCATGATGTGAATGAATGTTGTTATAGGGGTGTTTAACAATTAGCAGTGCTAATTCCCACATCCCGCATGGAAAGCGTTGTTAAATTAGATCACACATCTGAGATTACAACATACTGTAGACATATGACGTTATGCGAAATGATGTAACAGCTAAAGTATTGTTCTACTTCTAAGTGATTGATAAATTTTTCAAACTAAAACACGAATTGAGAACTAGGACTTCATAACATCAACACGTCATCTTTTTCTTCTTGATCAAGGAACACCAAAGGCACTTGCTTCCTGAGAACCATTTATCCCTCCCAAATTGTACTCTAACATTTTGGAAATGCTGTATTTATTCCACGTGGTGTCAGTGTCGAGCCGCGGAGCAAGGCGTCTGTTTATTTATTTATTTATGATTTTTATTGTATTCATTTTTTATGCAAGGGGAAAGCAGTTCATAGCGAGACATCAAAAATAATCTAATAAACTGTCTGACTCTTCCTTCGCTTTCTCTCTTTTAGAGGTCAGGGAAAATTCACATGAATTCCGTTTTCACCTGCCTCACAATATCGTTATGTCCTACATAATCTCACATTCTGCCCCAACAGTTGGTCAAGGGCAGACTACACGAGAAAAGTCGGAAAGGAAGAAAGCAACAAGTCCGTTCCTTTTGATTAAATCACAGAATGTGAGACTCAAGGAGAAATTATTCTTGTTACATGTTATATAATCCAAAACGCCTGATTATTATTTTGTACATCTCAATCTGTACATACCTGTGATAATAATGTTATTATCATTACAATCAGTTTACTCCAAAAAATTAAATACCCAGTGGTTGACCATCACTGCTCTTTCAACAAAAATATGTCACAAATTTTAGCTTTATCAATCAGGCAATTAAAGAAATTATGTATGAATGTGCAGAGGTCTGATTTTTGTTTAGTAGCTATGAACATCAATATCACAGAGGACAATTTTTTTGCAATATAACTCAGATTTAAATATGTACCTGCAAATGGAACTTCTGTCCTCTTCTGTCACGCTGACATTGGAAGGGTTGTCACTACTGTGAAAACTAGACAGTTACCTTCATCCTACAACACACCGGCTTCTTATTCTGATTTATATTCATAAGAGATACCTCTTATGGAAAAGTGGCTTATGAGGTTGCACTTCCATCAGACATAATTGGAGTGACCTTCGCTGAGACATAAGTGCACTTTCCGTAGCATCTAACCTCCGGTTTTTTGATTTAGCGTATTAAAATCCGCTGTGGGTGATGTATGTTCTACCTTCCTTTGCAGTTTGGTAAGATTACATGCTGCTCCTCAGACAGCTTGACAGTTTTTGAGTAATAGCATGTCTTAACATTGAAAACCTGGTCTTCTTGAGGCAGTATATGTCTCAGACGGAGAAAAAAAAAGCCTCTATCCTCCTTCAACCACAGCTATCCAGGCTGCTGAATGGACAATATTAAACACATAAGACATGCTATAGAGTACAATGTCAGTTTAATCATTATCAGTCTATCCAGATGTTGCAAAATCCCCCACAGCAATGCCTCCGGGGGAAGTGGTCTTTCTTCGGTCCTATCCCAAACAGTCGAAGCAGAATCCTTACGTGCCATCTCCCCTCTCCAAGCAAGACGAGAGGAAAAGAGAAGGCACAATCAAACAGGCCAAAATACAGATGCCAGGTGGTGAGGCATAGCCAGAGACGATTTGCATACTCATCTTCTTGAGAGATCATTTGTAAATTCTTATGTAAAAATGGCCCCACTTCTGCCTTTTTGTTTCTGGTAGGCTACAACTTTGTTGGAGTTCAGTTGCTGAACAAAGAAATCCTCCTCTGTCCCAAAAAATAAAATAAAAATAATAATAATAAAAATAATTATAAGAATAATAATAATAAAAATTTGTGCCATTTGTTTGATGTTTGTATATGTACTTGCAATCTTTGTCATTTTTCACATTTGAAAAATTATTTTCAGTCAAACCATAAGTGGATGTTTCACTGGGATCATAAACACGACCATCTGGTGAGGGCCCCAGCTTTGTCACCTGTGGGTGAATTACATGTGCACAAAGCAAAAGGTGCGTAATTCACATTGTTGCATTGAGCATATTCTTTCACTGCCTGAAACTCCATTTCTGAAACTCTCCTCTTTCAGTTTATCTGGTGCCTCTAAAAATACCCTTTGCAAGATATTCAGCTGTACAGTTGCCCCTTACATGGCAAATATTCCTAATCTTCAGGTTATTCTTAATTTCTGCATCTTGCGCCAGATCAGATCCTTGTTCTGATCATTTGTTGAAGACTCAATTTTGTGAGCCATTTATCTTTGTAGAAAATGCTCGCTATATATGCTATACAGATATTTAAATGTTCTCCTACAGTGCATACTCACACACATTCTGTTGGTGGCCGCTGTTAGGTAATAAAGAGAAAACATGGAGGGGGATGCTCTGGCTGCCGATAGGAGAATACACTTCCCCTCAGACCTGGGTGAAACCGACTGACACCTCACACAAAATTTGGGGGAAATAGTCTTTTATGTTTGTGCTTCATTTGTGTTGGTTTGCGCCATAAAATTTTTTTTTGCTGTGCTACTGTTTTGCATTTATTAGACACTATTTCTCTGTCATCCGTAGTCAAAATTCAGAGTTTGCAAGTTTGTGCCTCATCTAATCTGGACAGAAAACTGTCAGGACAGAAAGAGGGAAAAGCAAAATTCCAAATTTGTACCTCTTTAATAAAAACATAAAAAATAAGAATCATCAATTAATACTTAGTGTAACCCTGCTCATCTGATTCTGCACATGCTTAACCTTCAACCATTTTACCAACTGGATCTGGTTTGTTTGAAAATTGTGCTAAGGCATATTGGTGGACTTTTTGCACTCAATTGAATGGAAGAATGCTTTTTTGATTTCAAAGGAAATTTCAGAAAAGTGTGTAAGGTTAAGGTCGTGAATTCTCTTTGTGAAATGTGAAAAAAAAAAAGAAAAACTAAGAATGACTGGCAATATTGTCAGAGTTTAGAGTTGAATATTGTTGCATGCCATGCATTTGTGAGATGTGAAACGGGCAGTGCTGTGAAACTAGTTACTCGAACTCAGTACAGCTCTGAACACTGGGCGACCAGCGACAGACCCAATTGGGAGAAGTGTGCTTTCAAATGGAAAATGGTGTACAAAATTATGGCATAGTGATACATTTGGTATCCCAAGTAGTCAACATTTAAGGGTGTAATCTTGTTAACACAATCCCATTTGAACTCACCATTAATGCATAAACAGTAACACACAGGCCATGTTTTCCAAAACAACATAAATTGGACATTTTTTTGGGGGGGGCCAGAAGTAGGAAGAGAATTGCAGGATAGAGATCAAGAGAGGTATTGGTTATGATTAGGGTAAGACAATGTAATTATCCTCAATGTGTCCTACTAGTCTGACACCTATTTTTGTAAGAATAAAAAAACAAAAAACAATTGGAGAGTCAAATTGGAACCTGGAAATGTAAATTCTCTGATGACTACCCAAAGCAATGAAGAACAGAGAGTGCCAGCAGACAGGATGAAAGAAAGAGGACTGTTCAAAGTAGTGAGCTCTCGTCACATTGGAAAGATTAGTAAGTGGGTCAAGGGAGTGATTCCAGGACAGGTTGGGATTGAAATTCAAGAAATCAAGGCAGACCTTAAAGGAGCGATTCTGAAAAATGCGGATGATGAAGAAGAGGGAATGAGGAAAGACGTGAATACTGTACGCTGTACTAAAGCTTGATGATAAAGCGCTCCCAAAGAGAGTGAAACGTCAATCTTGGTTTTCTGAACGACATCTTAAAGGAGAATGATTCTAAATCAATGCAATACAAATGTTGGTTACCTTATCTTTTTAGTGAGGATAGTGAACGCGACATTTGAGGTTAGATCCAAAACAGTAAGAATACAAATCATCTTTCAGGCATCATTTTAGCATTTGGATCTTGGTTGGATAACATGGAAGAAGGAGGCTAGGAATGAGCTAAGCAGTCGAGCTAACTTGGACAAGCAACATAAAGCATGCTGTGTTGTCGTACTTCACAAATGGAAGAGCAGCTGGTTGTGCAGACATTTGTCATTTACCAGCATAGAAATGAGAAAAAGGAGATTGTCATCACAGTGTAAGCTGCGTGTCGCCCCGTGCATCATGATGTCATCCAGGTACACGACCACACCTGTGATGCAAACAAAGATTCCCCGCTTTGTTCTCCCATGCAGTCAATACCGCTCGCCACCTTTTGCTTTGCTGCCAGTAGCTTTGAGATACAAGGTGATGTGTCAATCCACTTGATGATGCCAGGTGAGGAATTTCTGCAGTTCTCCTGCGATGTCATCACGCGGTGCGAGAAGCAGACGGTCAGTTACCGGTCGACACAGCTGGATCAATAGTGCTCGCTCAAGGTAAGTCCGGTCAGTCTTTGGAGCCTTGAGATGTGCTTTTTCGAGTAGACTTCTCTTAGAGTAGACTTCAAATTGCTGCTTTTATGAAAGAAAGTCTCGGTTGTGGCACTTGCGTATGTAATCTTTGTCTCGTTCTGTCTGGTTGCCAGTTCAATGTACCCTTTGGGCAATGATTCAGCACTCTTTTCAATAACCTTCCATTCACATGAGAGCTCACCCTGTTTGTTTCTCGCCCTTGCTTTTAGCTTCACGCCCTCTGAATATCCCAGCCTGGTCTGATTGCCTGCCTTTGTACTGAACCCTTTCCATTAAATGATTTTGTTTACATATTGTTCTCATTCGTATGTTCCAGACCTTACCCTAAACCAGTGTGCTTATATAGAAACAACGTGACGAATATACAAGACTTAGAGATACATTGACGTGTAGCTGGATAAAAGTCGACATAGAAGACCGGCTTCCTTTAACATTTGTAAAAATGGGGCAAATGTTCGAGCAATTTATGGTGGCGAGCGTCCTAATGTACACAGTGGCGGTGAAGCATCAAGCTAAGGGACGCATCTCGCCTGGACAAATTAAGAAGGCAGACAGGCTGTCGTTGGCGCAGAGATGAACAGCCTGACATCTGAGGCACAAAGGAGGACGCTGAACAAGCTTCTGTCCGTCATAGAAAATCCACAGCAGGCAGAAGAGCAGCTCAGCTTGATGGAGTGAGGAAATCCGGCTTCTACCAAGCAACCTTTTTAATTTTACCATTATAGTTAAACACTCTACACGCATACATAATGCATATATACAATATACACAGTATATAAGTATTACAGTTCAGCATTTCAGTTTTGCCTTGCGTTGTTGTGTGACTTTTCTTGTGGACATGATTTTAACTAGGATTAAAAAAAGAGTTTCTCCTTCAGTATCTAATTTGTTACTGAATTACTACATCAATTTTTAGTAAAGATTGAAACATTGCTGTCAAATAACATTACGCACATTTGAATAATTCTTTTGGAATATCACAATACGAACAGCAGTAGTGATAGTTTTGGTCTTTATGACATTGGTTATACATACAAGACAGAATGTTTTTTGGGGGGATAAAATGTGGTCATAAAGGTATGAATTTCACACACATCTGTTTTGACAATAGACTTCTATGTTTTGAATTTATAGACAAAGAGGGGAAACACATTTTGTACATGCTTGGATAAAAAAAAAATCACTTTGCATATTATCACAGCGCTCACATGTGTTGTATTTGTTTATAATATTTGCCAGAAGAGTTTCTCGGAGTTGGGGTAGTCGTGTGTGTGTGTGCGTGTAGGGGTGTGCGTGTGTGTGTGTGTGGTTGTAAGATGTTATGCAGTCTTGCAAATTTCACTCATGCATACTGTATAATGATCATCTAAGCGGATGACGTGGGATTCAAGCCAACAAGAGCTGAGTGGGCGAGAAGTGAAGTACATATGGGTAACAGCATATAAATACATGTTCATTCAAAAGTGTTCCAGAGCGAGGCACAATTCTCCGAAATGTTCTGCCGTCAAGATAAGCACAATATAATACGTGTTGTAGATGTAACACATCAGTTATAATATTCAATTGCAATTCAGGCTTCTCTCATTGTTGGATTCCAATCCTCAACGATGCGTCCAATTAAACATATCCTACCATCAGCTGTCTTCTATTAATTCACTCATATTTAAATATCCAAATTCGAAAGAAGGTCATTAATTTCAAATAAATAACTATGTAAATTTTCTGAGAAATTGTCCAATCCCCAAATAATTTATTGCCGTGAAAACTATCGATTATGATAGAAGTAAATTGTGGTTCTGACATAATCTCCCGCAGGAGAACACAAAACTGAGCAGCAGCGATAAACCCAGCACCGCAGCAAAACGGCTCGCAGTTCTTACTATCCAGGTATGGCTCTTTGAGTAATCATTGCAATAATCAACATAGTGTGTCTGCATTCTGTACTATGTATGTCATATTTAATAGAGATACAGTAAAGATACAGTAAAATAACCTCTATTAGTCCCACACAAGGAAAAAAATTGCAATTTACACTACTTCCCTAGTTTGTGTGTGTGCGTGTGTGTGTGTAGGTGTGTGTATTGGTGGGAGTAGGGGGCATTGGCAATTTGAGAACAGTATGTCCCACTTAGTTATGTATTTATATCAAGTATGAATTCCAATTAAATACAAAATTACTATATAAAATATTAACCAAGAGTGTAAATATTTAATGTGAGCCCTTTACCATATGCCTGGTAGTCATTACCATGCAGTGCTAGAATTTAATGGGCTATTTCCCCCAGACAGCTTGTGGGTTTCCCCTTTCCCAAATAGCTGCAGCAGGGGTCGCTGTTGTTCTACATTGCTGTCAGTATGAATTTGAGTACTGTAAATGCATTTAAAACGAGGGGAGAGCTTAAAATATACGTTTGGAAATAGACATTGGAGTGCCAATGTATATGTTTTTAAATTAGAGATGTTATACTGTGAAAATCAAAGTGAAATTGTGCCACTGTTTGCAAATATACAAACGAGAATTTACCCCAATCTGCTTCATCAAATATATTCCGATTTCTGTCGGCCAGAGCGGACGGAATTGTTTTCAACTGCTAAACTTGTTAAGTCATGATTTAAATATTTAAGAAAAACAAGTCTTTACGACTCTTTTACACTCACTTTAAGTCCTTCAACACTCCTCCCCATCTGTATTCTTGCCATGTCCCAGTGCAGGGAAATTTCCATTTAAACCCTTCCACTACATAGTAGAAATATGTATCTGTAATGTCCTTCATGTCCAGGGCCCCAATTACCAAAACAACCAGTGAGCAATTCAACCTTCCCCAAAAAATTGTTGATAGCGCAGAAGAAGGGAAACCGTTCTAGAAAGACAGAGAAATCTGCAAGTTAAAGAAATTAGCTTTATAGAGCGCTAGTGTAGGGTTAGAGATGCATGGGCATGCAGCACCTCTGAGGCATGGCGGGGAGGAACATTAATCATTGGGAGACATCTGTTCATTCTGCCACTTTACAATTCTGTCAAAGACATTCCCCCTCCCCTATCCACCATCCTCCTCAAACCATCCACTTATAAAGCACAGAGAAAACCTGTCATTTGCTAAGCATGGACTAGCAAAGTGAAACATCAGAGCCAACCTCTAAAGAGTCCCCTCCTTCAATTAGATTTTTTTTTATTATCGTCATTCAAGGCCATTAAATATGTACACAGGGAGAGGGAATGGGTGCAGGATGTAAATCAGAGCAATTCGCAGCCTTTGTCTGCCTTTAAGGACTTGTGTTCCTGGGGTAAACAACCATGCCTGTTATTATGTTATTAGCTGACACTTGCAGACAACGATTTGGCAACAAGTGCCTTGATGTAATTATATGAAAAAAAAATTACATGACAAGCTTTTAATGCACTTTTTTTGTATACATCACAAAATCCTGGCAGAGCGAATGCACTGAACAAATACACTATATTAAGTTCAAAGCGGTAATACCAAAAATATATTCTTGAAAAAAAATGGGATAGAGAAAGAAGTTTTACATCTACAGCCATATGGTTGAAGCATCCATGAGCGGTTTACTTTTTCATTATTTATTTGACCTTTTTTTAATCATGTAATGTAATTGAGAATAGATTGTCATTTGTAATGCTGACATGGCAAAGAAAATAAAAATACATATGCGGCAAAGTGTAGAACAGGACGTTAGTGGCATAAAGTATTTAGATAATATGTCACATTGTAGCACATGATGAATAAAAGGATTAGCCTGTGACAAGGTTTGTTGCATGCGCGTCAAACAGTGGTATAGGTGGGAGGGAGACAAGTTGCCCACCACAGAGGAAAAATGTTACGTGGGTTTCTAGTAAAACCACTTCCTGCACGTCGATTGCTATCAGCAAAAGTTGCGTCGGTTGATCACATAATATCGAAAAAAATGAGACCTCAAGTCAATCATTTATCGTCACTATTTGTCACTCGTTTGACAAACTGGGTAGGCAGTCTGAAATCGAAGACATATGGATTAAAAGGCACGCAAAGATGGAGTGTTACAAAAATTGTGCAAACTACAGAGATGCCAAATTGACCTGTAATTTATTTCTTCTACTTAAGAAAAGGTATAAAAAAAAAAGGTACAAAAAGTAAGAAGCAGAAAATATACCACTTCCATGTAGAACGGGAGGAGGATTTTTTTTCCCCCCTCTCACAATGGTATACAGTACACAATGGAAGTGTCTTTGCCTCATCTGCCAGTCAACCATTGATGCTCAGAAGATGAGAACTGTGGAATGGCATTTTCGGACTGTTGTTAAAATCCAAAGTTTTAATACTCCTAGCTTGTCGTTTGAGTATCTTTAGGACAGGATGTCAATAAAAGTCATTTATTGACAGATTCGATTTTAAATACAAATATCTCATGAATCCACCAAGTACCTGCAAGAACATGGAAGAAATTAGTTTTTACCCTAATGGGATGTACTGGATGTTAGGGAAACACAAGGAGAATTTAAAAGATAAAAAGTCGACAAAGCAGCGTTTGAGGTCCTTATATTGGCGATGCCATACAAAGACTGATAAAAATGGAAGGTTATTATTTTAAGGAGCGCAGGTGCAGATGAGTCAGCAGCAATGGGGCAGGGAGAAAAGAGCAGGTGTGTCAGAAAGGCCAACCCTCCGCATGCGCTCGTGAGGCCACGACCCGAATCTGAACACCTAGGCCTGTGTGCACCTAAATCTTGTTTTTTTTTAAAATAAAAATTACATTATTTAAGATACACGTTACACCTTGGAAAAAGAACTGTTAATGTACAATAAACCATCTAAAGACCTCAATTAATTTAAAACTTTTGCGCATGATGATTACTGCATCATCATCAGAGTTATTTCTAATATTGTGGTCAGATTCAAGTTTTATTGCCCATAAACTGCAGGTTAAATTTCAACATCAGAAAATGAACCAAAATTTCTTCTAATCTTGCTAAATTATTCGGCTTCTTTTGGTCCAGTGTTATCTTCCTCGTAGGCGGTGGGAACGTGAGCTTCGTCAGGTGACTAGTTGGCACCTTGCGACAGAATCAGACGGTTATGGGAGCTGGGGAAACCTGCATTCCTTCTGTGGGTGGCTGTTAAAAAGCTTGTCTCGCCTTCTAATCTCCCCGTTGATTTAAAACACATTCATTGGCAACGGGAAGCACTGAGTGAGGGTGGGGGATGCATGCGACACATGGCTAGGAAGTTTCCCATACCTGTCTTTAAAGTCCTGAAATTAGGTCACCTATGGCTGGATTTAAAATAAAGTAAGGTATGATAAGACAACCTTTATTTGTCCCATAATGGGACAAATATTGGCAGTAGGTTTTCATCCATTCATTATCTGTACTGCTTCTCCTCACAAGGGTCGCGGGAGGTTCTGGAGCCTATCCCAGCTATCTTGGTTGCCAGCCAATCTCAGGGCACACGTAGACGAGAAACCACCTGCGGTCACACTCATACCTAGGGACAATTTAAAGTGTTCAATTAACCTGACATGCATGTTTTTTTGGATTGTGGAAGGGAAAAAAAAAATTAATATATATATATATATATATATATATATATATATATATATATTAGGGCTGTCAAAATGAAAGCGTTAACTCAGGTGATTAATCCAAAAAATTTTAACTCAGTTAGATATTTTAACTCAGTTAACTCAGTTTGATTTACTTAAAAATAATTTGCATAGTTTGCAAATAGTGTATCATATTAGCTGTGCATCTTTAGCACATCTCAGAACAAAATACTGTGTTTAAGTTACCACTGGGCCTTGCAAACCAACAATGCTGGAGTCTGGCACTTGTTAGTTGTTTAGAAAATAAATGTCTGTAAAAATGTCTCCATTTAGATGGTATTCAATAATCCAAGAAAGCTATTAGAACAGTTTTTGAATTCAATATACTTCATATTTGGTGATTTTGCATCAATTCCAAGATATTATTCAAATAAATATCTGTTATAAGCTTTGCAAAAAATAGTATTTGAAAAATGTGATTAATCACAATTAATCATGAATTTTTTTTGGTGATTAATTAGTTAAAAAAAGTAATCTCTTGACAGCACTAATATATATATATATATGAGGCCACAAATATGTGAATTTAATTTCTAGAAGATATTGGATCAACATGCAAAAAGAAGAAGCATATTATAGAAAATCAAACAAACAAACAAAAACAAAACTATTGTCCATTTTTCTGGTTGTGTACTTTGACAGTTTCAGGATGGAAGGAGCGGCCAAATTATCCTTTTCAGACAGAGTGAGTGGAAAACTGCAGATGTGACACCAGCAGACCACTCCATAAAGGATAACCTTTGTAACCATGGAGTTATAAAAGTTCTTCATGAGTGTCCCCTGTACAGCAAAGGCCCTCAACCTCCTGAGCAGGAATAATGTGCTCTGACCTTTGCTGTAGGAAATGTCTGCATTGTCACGTCAGTTCAGTTTATTGTTGATGTGGACACCCAGCTCCTTACAGGTGGAGATGCTTTCATTGTTCGTTCCTTGAATGATCAACAGTGCATTTGGAGAGTGGCATAAAATCCATCAACAACTCCTTATTCATTGTCCAAAGTTACTATGTTGGCGTTTTTTACTGACATTATTCCACAAAGCCCTGCGTGTTCTCTGTACTCCTGGTCACCTCCGCCAGTGGTAGATTTAAAAATGGCAGAATCATCAGAGAGCTTCTGCAAGTGACAGGTAGGGTTGCCGTCGCCAACATCCACTGCGTAAAAGGTGAATAGGAAAGTAGCCAGGTTAGTTCCTTGTGATTTTGCGGTGCTGCAGAGAAAGTTAGACTTGCAGTACTACATCTAAACATAATGTGGGTGGTTTCTGTAGAAGATCCTGTCGTGAGGTGATGGGTCACCCCTGCATGATCCATTTTGTCTCTCAATAGATTGGGTTGATTTGTGTTGAAAGAAAAAGTCCCTCAGTCATAACAGCACAAAGGTTATAGTCAGTTGGCAGTGGTGGTGGGTAGTAACACATGAATTGAAGGTATTTTTTTTTTTGATCACGTGTTGCTCCTTATTATCACTTAAGACAAGTTTACATAGAGCCTTGTATTCCAATTATAATACAACCGAATGGCTTTCACACGGAACACAGCACTGTAAAGCGTCCTTGGTGTCTTGAAAAGTGCTCAATATAAACGCACAGCCGCCAATTGATGAAAATTTACTTCCACAACAATTTGTCTGAATTTCCATATTTGTATCCTTTTGTCAGGAGCATTACCTTGTTTTTTTTGGAATAGCATTAAAAAGAAATTCTGCAAACTGTTTAACTACAAAACATCAAGATCAAGCTGCAATCATAATTTGTTATTTTAATGTATTAATTGCATTAATCATGTAATGATGAGAATGTAATCTTATAAATGGAAATACAAGATTATTTTTCCTGTGCTCCAACAGTAATACATCCATCCATACATTTTCTGAACCGCTCTTCCTCACTAGGTTCATTTAACAGAAATATTGTTTCCATTCTTAACGTGAATGTGGAAAATATAGAAATTGAACATTACCATAGATAATTATTAGTATAATTAATTATTATAAGAACATTTGCATTAATGCTGTGGTGTACCAAGCTCACTAAAATCAAGGCATTACATTGAACATATTCATAGTAATGCTTCAAAGAATAAACCAATCAAAACATTTTAAATAATTACTTTGCCGAGACATTCCATCATTGCACATATACACATGGACACTGACTGTTTTTTTTTTCTAAATAAAAGCATTTATCCGCAAAGACATACTTTCAAGGACCAAAATAAAAAGAAATGATTCAAAATGTCATATGTTGGTTTATGCTATTCAATGATGGATAACGTTGTCCTTACCACAGAATTCCGCACGTCAATGGAAAAACCTTACTTTCCAGACTTTAAGCCGCTACTTTTCCCCCCACTCTTTGAACCCCGCGGCTTTTTTATTTATGAATTTTTACGAAGAAGCTTCAAGCCATCAATAGATTTACGCATAGTCTTGTCACATCTGACCGACGAAATTACTGAACACGTCACAGGGGACCAATGAATGAATGTCTGGCCTCATAATGAATATTCATCAGTCAGTTACGATCGGAGTACGCACACATGGAGGAGGTGCTGGCGAAGAGAGAAATTAAGACGTTTGTGTGTGTAGCGGTGCGCGTCTCAAAAAAACCCCAAACATCTTGAGTTGAGTTTTATGAGCCTAGGGAACTAGTGCCGCAAACTTTCTCAATCTTTATCCTATTTTCAAAAGGCTTGTATCATCAGAAAGATTGCAGAAAACACAAAACCTGACAAAATATAATTACATAATCCATCCCTCTCAATCATTCCAAAATTAATCGAGCGAATGCTGTACACAAAACACACATGGAGAAAATAAATTATGACTATTTGTGTGCTAAGCTAAATTTTGTACGCACGTCTAGTAAATGGGGGCCATTAACTCGAATACCCGCCCACAAGTTTAAACATCATTGGCAGTGTTTCACTATTGGAATTGGCTTCAGTAATGCAGATGCACATCCTGAGTGAGGTCTATACTATGTTGAGAATTGCATACCATTACCATATCTTAGTAAATCCTTAGTTTTGAAGGTCAACACTCTTTACTACAGCCTCATGCGTCAGCATCCCATTGTCACGCAACAAAATGGGTTGTTCACAAGACTCATTAAAGCAGCATGCTAAAGCTGTAAAACCGCCAGTGAAATATTATGACCTAATAAAGTTGTTGTTGAATGCGTGTCAGGCCTGGTCATTCGTTGAGCAGTCACAAGTTTGACTTATTTTCTGCTCAATTGCCACCTTAATGGTTGAGATGTCTGCTTTAGCAACAATAATATGGACCGTAAAAGCTACATCATTTATATTGTTGGCAAATTATTGTCAATCCATCGACTTGGTAGACGTATTTCCTTCATTTAGGGTTGAGGGTAACTTGACCCTATCCAAGATGATTTTAGGAGAATGCTGGACTTGTGGTCAGTCAGTTGCGCAAAACACGCTTGTTCAAACGGGACAACGGAGCTGGGCATTTGACCCTTTTTTGCCAGTTAGTCCCCTCACCTCCATTCCGGCCTCGACTCTCGGGCCTTATTCATAAAACTAAAAAATGCCTGGAGAGACATTTGCAAATGTTTCTTTCAGCCCTCTGTCCTACTGAGAACGAAGAACAATTGTGAGTGTTTGCAAAGGGAGAAAATCTTGCATTTTCTTGGCAAACATTTTGTAAACATTTCCAACCTTGTACAATCCCTGACGTACTCCGAGGTGAACGCGTCTTTTGCCACCTTCACCATCAATCGCAATTGTTTGCCCCTCAGTGGGATAGGGACTTGAAACTATTAATGCTGATGTGATTGCTGATGTCAGTCTTTCAGATGCACTGCGTATAAATATTACCAGCGGGTGATACTATGTCTGTCTGGAAGATTAGCTGTGCATTAACTACGTAATTTATGTATGAGGGCACATATTATGACCTGAGCTTCTTTTCACAGATTGCCATGCCACATCCCATTTATCGTGAATGGCTAGTTGAGTCCCCCAGAGCAACTCTTCCACAGGCCAAGAAAACAGAGCGCAGACACAAATGATTGCTCCTCTCATCCAAATAAAGCCATAATGAGGAGTGTTAGGAGGAAACGGTAATGCAGCAGCAACAATAAGGGACAGTTTCTCATCTAACCTTGATCTTTGTGGAGAGGATGCAGACATTCTGAAAAATTGCATTTGAAGAACTGTTTGTCATTTCATCATGGATGTTGTGTCACTTAAAAAATACGCAGCCAATCCAAACAACAGAGCTTTTCATTTGACAATATGACTCATTGTTTTGAAAAACAATTCCTGATACTGCTTATGATCAATTACAGCATCAATAAGAGTGACTAGTAGCGAGACTGATGCCCAATAGCCAGGCTACAATGGGTTAAGCTGTCTGTTATGTCCAATCAGACAAGCGTGAGCCCTTGACTAGACACTGCTTACAATCAATTACAGTATCAAATAATATAATAGTCACAACTCTGATCAATTGCTATGACTTATTATTAACTTCAGGATCGCGGATCGTCGGCGACTTACATGGACAACAAACACTTCACTGCGTTAAACAAGCGGCACATTTTATTTAACCCACAGTATAAAGTGTACAAGCAAGCAAGCAAGCAACAATTGTATTTCAGCTCATAGATTACATGCAAGACATAAATCTCATTACCGTGTGCTGGAAGGACGGAGAGCCCCGGCGTCCTCAGTAATGCGAGCAAAAAATACGATGCTGGGCGTCCGCGCGTAAAACCCTCAGCCGACTCTACTTTCGTTTTGCCTTCGTCACATTCTTATAGCCAATATTTCATCCCAACCCCTCCCGTTCGAGTGCGCTTTGATGGTTCGCATGGCCCTTCGCACAACTTTGGCCTCTGCCAATCCTCACTCCCTTTTCGTTATCGACTGTACCTTTTCACATGAGTCAGACATTCCTGGTGCTTAGGCCCTGTACGAATTCTTTCCAATTATTCCCGTTCTCATAACACATAGATACAACCTGTGCAAATTCTCATAACACATAGATGTAGCCTGTGCAAATTCTCATAACACATAGATGCAGCCTGTGCAAATTCTCACAACATATAGACACAGCCTGCGCAAATTCTCATAACACATAAACACAGACATCTACTAACGCGTGCATATAGGTATAAAATGGTTATTATGCAGCATTTATGTGGTAAAACAACATTAATAAACCATATTTCACTTCATTCCACTCCTGGTGTTTTGCCACCAATTGATGCAAACAGGTTCCACTAATTTATTAACCCGTTAACGTATTGTTCCCAATTATCCAATATCCACTGAAACCATGGTACATTATATGAGTGAGCAAAGCAAAACCAATGATCCTGTAAAACATTTACCACCACATGAGTCAACATGTCTATGCGCGTGGTACAATGGATTTCTCGCCTGGTATATTCATTTCCAATCCGGCGGACATATTCAAAGATATGCCCTTCTTCTTCTCAATTTAAAGTTAGTTCACACACATAACGGTTATACCAAGAATTGACAGTTTCAATTTTTATTCTCATGGTTCCATGCAATGATATATTTCTTTTTCTACTTCTAATCGAATTCGTCGAACATAAACACAAATTCCAATATTGCATAGCGTAGTCAAAGCGATAGCTATTAAAACCAAAATCATTGGTGGAAGCAACGTTGCCCTAGCAGTTTGTGACAAGCCTGAAAATATGTCCCACCAATGATGAGCAGACTGTTGCTGAATGATTTTAGCAGCATGCAATGTCGATACCATCAGTTGGGAAACATTGGACGCATGTGACTTTATCAATTTCTTTACCTCAGTGGATCGTTCCAATGCGCATTTGAAACGCTCCAAAGAGATTTGCCATGGTGTGCGTAGCACTTCCCATTGTACAGCCGTAAACCGGCTAGCAACTGTGTAATTTGTCAACCAATACGTCCCGTTTCCCAACTGAGGTATGCGGCCCCACCTGCCACAAAATGTCCCTACTAGGTTCCCTCGACCAATCGCACAAGGTGAAGTTTACGTTGGTTAAGCAAGGATTAACAAATTCATGATGCAATTTACAAGCTAGTCCTTTATCAGTGTTTTCGCAAAGATCGGTATTAAAGGTCTGGTTTGTGTTTGGGTTCACCACAACTCAGAGGATATATTCCAGACACTACGCCACTCCTGGTAATTTCCTGTAGTCATTACTCGTACGAAACGCTCTTTTTGCGTCTGCGCATGTAGGTTTTGTATGCTACATGTGGTCCAGTTTAGCTGTTTAGTTACATTGGTTAACACTTCACTAGTGGTGTTCCACATATTTAATTCCCATTTAAATACATTTTGCCACAGTTTAGCATTTTCGTTTTGTCCCACTATTGAATTAGGAAGCCACATTCCTACTTTTAGTAGGGCATCATGAGTTCCCTGTCCGGTCCCAGCTAATTTATAGCGTGTCACTTCATTATCAATGGTGTTAGATACCCCCAATAACGTTCCGGTTCCCCCCAATAAGGTGTCGTGTTAACACTCTCTCTTCTTTCGAACACACGTGGGAAAAACAGGAAATACAATACATTTTCGTAGTTATTGCTGATTGTGCCAAGGGTGTACATGTATCAATTATAGGTACCAGCTGGGTGTTTGTAATGTGTGTGTGTGGGGGGGGTCGCTTTACTAACGCCTCTCCCCTTCTCTGGGATGAGTCATTTGGTCCAGTTCTTTCCTTGACGGGTCGGATCACACTCTGCTCTGAACCAAAAGCTCTTGACATCTCCTTCCATCGTACCTGGTTTCACTGCGCACAGCTCCACCCTGGACTTGATCCAGATTCTAGTTCCATTACGAAACAGCCATTGGGTTGATTCTTTTCCAGGACTCCAGAATACTGCATCAGCGGTGAGGTTGGCCACCGCACACAGCCCGCCCCCCGGACACGTCACTCCATCCTGGGTCACGTTGACCCCCTTGACCCTCTCACTGCCGGTCAGATTCCATGACAGCGGGCCCTGCATTCGGGGGTACAGAAGGCGTCCGGTCGTTTGCTCCCAGGAGAGTTGGACCATGGCACCAAGGTCAAGGAAGAGGATGACCAAGCAGCCGACACCACCACCGTACCGGACTTTGATAACGGCCATGGCGTCTTGATCCGTTGCCGGCCCGTCCCACAAACAACTCCCACCACGTCATCCACACCGGCTGTAATGAACACAGTTAGTTCCTACAATTGAAAGGCACAGATTAGTTTTCACGTAAATAACACATTTTTCTTCTCCTTCAAATAAGACGCTCACTGTAGCGTCGTCTCCTTGTGCAATTATCTCAGCAGCCCGGGGGGGGCCCTGAGTTTTGTTTTACCCAAACCTTAGCTCCGGCCCTGTCGGTTGAGCCAAAGCCCCCTGAGCCTCGCCCAGATCTTATCACTGGTTTAGGAATTTCCTGAACTGTTGTCATATTGCACGGTTTTATTACCAACTGGGCGATTTTACTGCCCTTTCAGGTGCAAGGTCATTCCAGCCAGTATGTCCATTCCAATTATCCATTCTGCGATGGGTGTAACCACCACTTCATATTTCCGAATTGGCATGTGTCCAATTTTCAAAGGCAAAGTTACTGCCTTTCCATTTATAATTTGCCCCCCTATTCTTTGTACCGGGACTAGGGTGCCCTTCATTTTGTTGGGATTTCCTTGAATCAACGAGGCCTCCGCCCCTGTGTCAACCAGTGCCAAAACACATTGAACCGAATTATTCCAATAAATTGCTAGCTTTACATGAGGTCGAATATCACCGACACTCCATCGTTCTGACAATTTTGACTGGCTGGCAACAAAGGCTTGACCTTCATCCTATCCTAAGAGATCAAAGACTTGAGACCTCTTGCCTTTTTTTTTTTTTTTTTCTTCGAACGGCTGCAACATACCTTTCATCCTCACTGCTGCTTTCCAAACATTCCTCTCTGTTCCCCTCCACGGGAGGGGCAGAGGGCACAGCTGGTTTCATCATATCTTTAAGCAGTCCTGCCAATTCTGCAAGTTCAGAACGACCGGATCGTTCTTCAAAGCGCAAACAATTAACTTTAAGTCCTCTTTGTCTGCACCTGGCCATCAAAAACTCGTTTGATTGTCCATCACTCTCCGAATGAGGGACTCCCGCGTCTATTAACGCTCTCCACATAGCGCGTCTGTCCCCCTGATCCAGCCCAATTGCATCTGCACCTTCCTCGTACAGACGTCTGATCCATGAGTCAGTGGGCTCCCCACCACGCTGTTTATATTTGGTGGAAATTTGTGTGATTTCGTCCTGTGAATAATCTTCCTTAGTTACAGTTACTCGCGGTGCGGGTTCAGGAAACTCCTGTCTCCGCACAATGGGGTTTCCTTCAGCGTCCACTACGACAACCCCATTAGCATCCCGCTCGACATCCACAATAGTCAATACCACATTTTGCTCTTCACGCCTGCGTGCTATCGGTTTTATTTGCAAATGTGATAATTTTGGATAGAGGGACTGCCCGGTGGCAGGGGCTGTTACTTCAACGTCACCATCCCCCCATATATCTCCTTCCCAGCCCTCCGGCTCCCATTCGCCCGCAAGATCTCTCGTAAACGCCCGTATTTGTTGCGTTTCAACGCGGCGATCAGTTTTCCGCTGGTTAGCTCGTGCTTTCTTGGAAATATGCACAATTGTTTTTTCCAACACAGAATTTAATCTAGATATTTCCTTCTCTAGTTCTTCGATCTTATTGTTCTGCATTAGAATTTCTTGATCTTTACGCGCACCAGCGAGGAGAGCAGCGTCTAACGCCTTATTCTTCTCCCGCCATGCTTCTGCACAAATCCACATCATCTTCCGCACACCCCCCAAAGGCGCTCTTTTACAGACCACCACCTGAGTCAGTAAATCCTTAACTGACGTCGGGCTGGCCCCCACTGGCATGTTAACCCACGGACCAGGGCGTCCCCCATTCCGCGTCAACAATTTCCCAATTTCTCTAAACTCATGACTGTCCCACCCCGGCACTCCCGAGACGCAGTCAACAAACCCCCCTTCGGGTCCTCTAAACTCACGACTGTCCCACCCCGGCACTCCCGAGACGCAGTCAGCACGACTGTCCCACCCCGGCACTCCCGAGACGCAGTCAGCACGACTGTCCCACCCCGGCACTCCCGAGACGCAGTCAACAAACCCCCCTTCGGGTCCTCTAAACTCACGACTGTCCCACCCCGGCACTCCCGAGACGCAGTCAGCACGACTGTCCCACCCCGGCACTCCCGAGACGCAGTCAGCACGACTGTCCCACCCCGGTACTCCCGAGACGCAGTCAACAAACCCCCCTTCGGGTCCTCTAAACTCACGACTGTCCCACCCCGGCACTCCCGAGACGCAGTCAGCACGACTGTCCCACCCCGGCACTCCCGAGACGCAGTCAGCACGACTGTCCCACCCCGGCACTCCCGAGACGCAGTCAGCAAACCCCCCTTCGGGTTCATCCAAAGTTTTACTCTTACTCAAACAACAAGCCATGTCCAAGTCGCAGTTTTCCCGAGATCCTGCCGACAACGCCATAAATGTTTTGAAAAACAATTCCTGATACTGCTTATGATCAATTACAGCATCAATAAGAGTGACTAGTAGCGAGACTGATGCCCAATAGCCAGGCTACAATGGGTTAAGCTGTCTGTTATGTCCAATCAGACAAGCGTGAGCCCTTGACTAGACACTGCTTACAATCAATTACAGTATCAAATAATATAATAGTCACAACTCTGATCAATTGCTATGACTTATTATTAACTTCAGGATCGCGGATCGTCGGCGACTTACATGGACAACAAACACTTCACTGCGTTAAACAAGCGGCACATTTTATTTAACCCACAGTATAAAGTGTACAAGCAAGCAAGCAAGCAACAATTGTATTTCAGCTCATAGATTACATGCAAGACATAAATCTCATTATCGTGTGCTGGAAGGACGGAGAGCCCCGGCGTCCTCAGTAATGCGAGCAAAAAATACGATGCTGGGCGTCCGCGCGTAAAACCCTCAGCCGACTCTACTTTCGTTTTGCCTTCGTCACATTCTTATAGCCAATATTTCATCCCAACCCCTCCCGTTCGAGTGCGCTTTGATGGTTCGCATGGCCCTTCGCACAACTTTGGCCTCTGCCAATCCTCACTCCCTTTTCGTTATCGACTGTACCTTTTCACATGAGTCAGACATTCCTGGTGCTTAGGCCCTGTACGAATTCTTTCCAATTATTCCCGTTCTCATAACACATAGATACAACCTGTGCAAATTCTCATAACACATAGATGTAGCCTGTGCAAATTCTCATAACACATAGATGCAGCCTGTGCAAATTCTCACAACATATAGACACAGCCTGCGCAAATTCTCATAACACATAAACACAGACATCTACTAACGCGTGCATATAGGTATAAAATGGTTATTATGCAGCATTTATGTGGTAAAACAACATTAATAAACCATATTTCACTTCACTCATCTTTACTCCATCTCTGATTTTAAGAGAATCGACAACATGCATTTCAAAGAATAGAGAATATTTTTTCTGCCAAAGAGTAAACATAATCGAATAACAGCCTCGAAGCAATGTATACAATTCATCAATTTGATTTTATGGAAGAACATTATCCATTGTGGGTGGCACGATGGCTTAACAGTTTAGAGGTGCAGGTCTTCCTGTGTGGAGTTTTCATATTCTCCCCATGCCTGTGTGGGTTTCTTCCGGTTTCCTCCCACTTTCCAAAAACATGCATGGTAGGTAGATTGAAAACTCTAAATCTTCCCTAGTTGAGATTGTGAGCATGCATGGTTGTTTATCTTTGTGTGCCCTGCGATTGGCTGGCAACTGGTCCAGGGTGTACCCTGCCTGCTGCGCGAACATAGCTGGGGGAGGCTCCAGTGATGCTACTTGCAATAGCATCACACAACACATTCATAGCCGGAGAGTTATCTTCCGCCAATCATTTTCCATACTGCTTTTCCTCATCAGTGTCATAGATGGGTAGCAGCCAATCTCAGCTGACTTTGAATGAGAGGAAGGGGTGCACCCTGAACAGGTTGCCAGTCAATCATGGGGCACATTTAGATAAACAACCATTCACACTCACTGAGGAGGAAATTAACCAATAATGCCTGCACAGAGGGCAGGCAAGTGAACCACTACGCCGTCAGTGATTGACTTATTCTTGTTAAAATATATAGTCAAAAAAAATCCCATCCACAAAATCCCCAGTCCCCTGGTTAACAGTTGTATGAAAGTCAATCAATACTGCTACGCCCCTGTTCCCTTCATTTTGGCTTAAAGAATTTTATATGAATAAACACAATTACAATTCAAAATGGTTAGCAAACATTTTCAAAAACGTCAAAGAATACCTCTGGAGATTCATAGATAGTCCATCATGTGACTCACAGTCCAGTGTTTCACAGATCCAAAATATGACAAAGGAAATAGTTATTTTTCAGAGAATCAGAATCAGATTCTTGATGCCATGCAGATTTTTGTCCTTAGTCACTTCTCTTCTCACCTTGCCGAACATCGTCTGGAGAGGAAGACATTATGATGGTGTCTCTTAGGGGTTGTTCACTGTACTTCATATCTCCCTACTCTGAGCAGTGTGTGAGCATACTTGGTGCAAAAACCAAAATCTGCACCATAGATTCTAAGGTGGAGATTTTTAAGGCTTCGAGCTAATACTCCCTGTCCACACTCTGACACTGAGAACGCCACTGCCATCTACTGTAGTGGATGTGCAATTACACTTTATTCAGGTACGGTTCCCCCCATCCCCAGGCAATGCATGATGCCCACCCAGGGGGGCCCACCCCCCTATTTGAGAAGGACTTCACCACACTTCATTGACTAGTCACAATTTCATCGAATGAGTCTGTCAAAAATGTGTAGGATTCTTAAGCTTTGGCTGAGGTCAGGCTGTTGTAGTTGGAAGTACATGTGTGCTTTTATCGGTGAGTAATGGAGAAGTTATTGGCTGGAGGGAAGCCAGCCCTGTCTTTTCGATTTTATAGATAAAAGCAATGTGACAAAATGAGAGCAGAAACTGATTGAACCGAGCAGGTCTAAGTCATAAAAGGCAAAATGAAGACTAATGGGCATATGATTGGCCAGGAGGCAACACAAATGAGAGACCTATGCTGGCTGGACATTTACTAATGACAATTTCATTCCACAATCAGGCCATGGACCCACTGAGAAGATCACTGGCCTTTTGGTAAAGCTGTGATGATCATCGATCACACTGCTAGATATCATACAAACACACACTATAGCATGGAAAAAATACATGTAATTGCTGTGAGAAGAGCAATACTTGACCGGGAAATTGCAGTGACTAAATGAAACAGTAACAGTAAAGAATGCTTAGCAACAGAAAGAAAATCCATGCTAATTATTAGCACAGCAAAGAGGCACATAATTACACACAATCTGTTGTTTTGTCGCACTGTACAATCTACTATGCAGTCAGTCATTGCTGACACTCACATTTTTTATAGCCTCATGTCTGATAGACACTTTGTGACTCCTAAGAGCAGAACTGAGCAGCAATAGCCGGCAGTCTTTTTGCAAACGGCTTCATTCAATGTTCCAAGGCACTTTCTGTCAAAAACAGCCACTGAATGTCAAACCTTGTAATGCTTTCAGATTAATTAGATGTGCTTTCCCAAGCACTTTGGTCTGATAGGAGTACTGTAGGCTCAGTAACGGCAATGTCATTTTCATACTGCTTTATGATACATTTTACTATGGCAAATAAAATAGCTAGTTGAGATAGTTAGTGGCTCCATATGGCATTCCACTATTGTAATTTTTCTTTACATAAATCAGGGCTTGGGAACATTAGTGTGTCACACTCCAAAATATGTGGTCACATTTATTTTGTTGACAAGAACACATTCAGGAGGCAGAATTTCTTTTTGTACCAAATGTAAACGTATGTGGGCATACAGTTTCTTTGTAATTCATTATGATAAGAGTGAATAGGAAAATTAATGAAACAATTCGGTATATGGTGTTGCACACAGTTTCCCTGTCAGGTGTAGTACTCACTCCCCCCTCAGAGGAACAGGTTAGGCCTATCAGCACCAAGCACTTCCACATTCAGCATCTGGCCGCGTACACACACAAAGACAATCAGACTGATTTTGTTCCAATTTTGCCCTTTCCCAACCAAGGACATCAAACACCCGACAATCTTCTGTCAGTAGGGTCAGAGGGCTGTCGCAGGGCTTGCGCTGCCAGAACAGGGTTTTGGAGCACCCACAGCTACTGTGGCCCCGAAGCAGACTTGGGTGGCGGCCGCAGGACATATGCCACCGGAACAGGAACGGGTGACGGGCGCAGGTTGTGCGCCACTGGAAAAGGAAGATGTGGCCGACAGGTTGGACGTTGACAAAACAGGAAGAAGCAAGGCAGAGTGATACAGTCTGGTGTGTTGCGGTCTCTGGCTTCCATCATTGGCACTTACTGGTCGGGGCGAGTCCAGAGACTGGCTCCTGTGGAATCTTGGGTCGCAGTGGGCACTGGTTGATGCAATATGTGAAGTTTCCACAAAAAATGCAAAGACCTTCCACAATCTGCCATGCGCGTACTTCCTGGTGGAGGCGGGTTCTGCGAAGTTGCAATGATTCTTCCCCGGCAGCAGCGTCTCAGGGCTTAAGAAGAAGTAAACGACCAGTAGAGGAGCAGTGACACGATTGAAGGAAGGGAAGGCAGGTTTGGCGGTCAAGCAGCGTTCTCTTATGCGATTGACAATCCGGATCACTAGTGAGATTAACTACTCAAGAGACCCTGGTTCATCTCGAGTCGACAGCTGACCTTGAAGCTCATTTGACAGTCCGCAAACAAAAGCTGTCTTTTGTCTGTCTTCATTCCACCCACTCTCGAAGCTAAAGTCCTGAATTCAATGGCATAGTGTGCTGCTCACTGAGAGCCCTGACGTAATGCCATTAATCGTTTGCAAATGAATAATGGAGGTCTGATCAAACATTCTAATGATCAGTCCAATGTCTCTGACTTTGACTCTCACAGTGAATCCCATGAAGCCCACCTCACTGCTCTTCCCCGAGCAAGTTGATAACATAGGCTAACTTAGCGCAACTGACCAAATAAATGCTAGGTCGCAGGAATTGGCCACAAGCTCCTGCCTCCCCAGAATAATGCTCGCGTGGGAGAATGATGCCGGTGAAAAGGCAAAGCAGCAGCTGGTGAGACGATCACTTCCTGATTGGAGGTGGAGGAATGGGCTGGAGCAGGTACTAACGGTGGTGGAAAGGTTTTCCCGCAGGACTTGCTCATGTCTGCTGAGCAGTGCTCTTTGAACGTGGACTGCTTGATAAAATGTGTCTGAGTCTGCTTGGCCCATGACTGGTCATAACATACCACGTGAAGAGCAGCTCTTGTTGAAAAGTCCTTATGTGTGTACCCGGCCTAAGGTGGGATTTTAACTTCCAGTCGCCATAGTGACAACATCGCCACAGTGTTGAATAAAACTCACAACTAAGTTGACGCTGCAATCGGAGCACACCACAGTGCTGGCTGGCGGCGCTCTTGTATGTCCACGTCTTTGAAAAGTAAACATTTTTTATGCCCTTTTGCCCACAAAAAGTACTATTACCTAATAATGACAAACTTTTTACATTACCCAGGGTTATCACACATTTAAAGACAGAAATTATTTTTCAGATGGTCAGGAGCTGTCCCAGTTGCTTGGCAGTGAAAACCGTTATGGAGAAGTTAAAGACATAATGAAGGCCCGTGGCCATTTTCCATTAGTCGTAAAAAAACTAGTTCAATAAATAATTGACAAAAAACCCACAACCATGCAAGGCATTTTAACGTCAGTCCTTTTGCATTTCCCCCCAAAATTCTAGCATGCATGGTCGGGGACTGCGTGAAGAGAAACATTGCCTACAACAAATAGAGTAGTCCAGTTGCGATCGATTTAATGTCCCGAGAACAAAATGACCTGGATGAAAGAGAATATCCACAAGCATCTTAATAATACATCACAGCTGCATCGTTACCACAAAATGAGAACAAAATGTACATAAAGCAAGGACCAGCTGTACAGTGTGTTATAAAATACTTGATAACATACTTACCTGGACACCAATTTTACTCGAGACTGTCCTTATTAAATCATTTCAGTTGATTCACTTAAAGAACTGAAGCATGTTTTGTCCCTACCGAACACTAAGGTGCTAATGACTGGAACATTTTTTAATTGATGATTTGACTTATTTCCAGTGATTGTATTATTTACATGTGTAAATCACAGCTGTACGAATCTTGGTTTATATAATGGAACTGTGGGTGTAATAAAAGCATGTCCACAAGATTTTTTTTTGTCTGGCCCTGAGTGCAATTGAAAAGTAGATTTCATTTTGCTACATATAACATAAACTAAGAATGGGGTCTACAGTTCTTTCTCCACTGTTTTGATGACAGGCTACTTATATCTCTTTTATTAGGCACCTATCCTCTGCAATAGGTCAGATGGGAATGCATGCTGCAGGTTTTTATTACTCTGCAGTGCTGAGATTGGGTTGGGCCCACTGCATACTATCCACAGGGATTCAGCTCAGCTGTCAGGCACAAGACTCGAATATGGCAGCCTGTGGGGAACACGTCAGATCCAGGCTCATTTTAACAACGACATGTTTGTTTTTCTCATCTGTAATATTAATCCAGCCTTATTCGGCATTTTTCTTGAAATCTTCTCCGTGTCAACCTGTTTTAAATTTGTTCTGATATTCCATTCTCATCAGCAGGAACTTTTCTTGTTGTCCGCAAGAAAGCCAAAGTACAAAGTTAAATTTTCAAATCCCAGTCACTGACAATGATTCTGCTTTGTCAGAAGGTAGTTGAAGTAGTAGCTATTTGCACAAATAAAACAAATAAACTTTGGTGTCATTATGTTTTTTTTTCTTTCTTTTTCCTTTATCTATTTCTTTAGGTGGTCAGAATATATGCAAAACGAGCTTTTGTTGCATTATAGTATAGCAAATAGTCCAACAGCAATTGCAAAGAATAGCAAATAGTCAAACAGCAATTGCAAGGAATTCTGGAATTTATTATTATTATTATCATTATTATTTTTATTATTATTATTATTATTATTATTCATCTACAGTGGAGTTTTCATGTGTGCTTGAGTACTCCGCCTTTCTCCCACGTTCCAAAAACCTCCACCTCAAGTTTATTGAATACTCTAAATTGCCCACAGGTGCGTTTTTTTTTTGTCATTTGTGCTCTACGGCTGTCTGGCGACCAGTCTGGGCCGTAACCCGCCACTTGCCCTGCCTCAGCTGGGATAGATGCTACCCTGCTGAGGACAAGTCTCAGAGAAAATGGGTGCATGTTTGGAAAATGATGATACAACCATTAAAATGATCTAAATTAGTTGCAGAATTGTGTCTTTTAAGTCTGAAAAAAAAGTCTTACCTTGCACCAGCAAAGAAGTCAGAGCTTTGAGCATGTGTGATGAATGACTTCTGTGGGCTCAAATTTAAAGAGCACTTGTTTCTGGTAGGGAACATAATGTACCATAAATCCCACCTACACTTTCCCACTTCTCTGAGGACATTTTCTCTAATTCGTAGGTGCTTTCTCAGCTGATTAAAATGCACTCTCATGTAGACAGCGCTACATTGCTTGTTTCTTTCCTCTTAGACTGTCTCATCCATAATTCCAAATGCATTGTTTTTTTTCTTTCCTCTTGTTGGTCATTTCTTTACTATTATTTTTAGCTGTCTTATCCTCCTACTCACTAACACCGCATTTCGCCAATCATGTAAATTGACTCAATGCTGAACTAAGATTGGACAAATTTGCTGCATCTCTGTGCAAAGTCTCCCAGTTCACTCCGGTGTATCTGTCGTGATGGTAATTTCGGCTCTTTTTTAAGTGCCAGTTCTTGAGGCATTGCTCCCAATAAAGATTCCATTCCTTTGGCTCGCAAGTGGCTGCTTAGGGCTGTTTTTTTTTTTTATTACGACAATGATTTTATTACCAAAACCAGTGTAAAATTAATTTCTGTTTTTCAAAAATGCATTACATTGACTATGCATGATTTATATCGATTCAATTTTCTCAAATCTTTTTACACCAACTACCACCCCAAAAAAAAAAAAAAAAAAAAAAAATATATATATATATCTATATTATATGTATATATATATATACGTCAGCTCTGTGTATGTACGAATATCAAGACCTACATTAAAATACAATTACCCAGTAGGCCTAAATATGAATTTATCAGACCAAGGTTGTATTCTTAAAGTTGTAATATTATGCGAAAAATATTAAATATAAAAATCTATATACTACTAGAAAAAAAATACTCCAGGAAAACAATAAACAACAAAGTACATTGTAATGCATGTTTGTAATTTGAGTAGTAAGCCAATAAATAAGAAAAAAACCCCCATAGGTATAAAGTTAAAAAGTTATAAGCAAATATTGGACCTAAGTAATGATTCCATTAAAATGCACTGCACATAAAAGGTATAAAACAAACACCTCTTGTAGGGTCGTAATCAATAAAGCCCTAGCTTGACACGCTTTTCAATCATACACTCATTTCCACAACTGCACAACAGTGCAATGAAACTCCAGATGCTTCTCTTTTTTGTTCAGTTTACTTCCAAATTATAACAACAGTACAAAAATTAGTCCAAAAATGGCGATGCAAAAAAAACAAAAAAACCTTTGACTTCATGTTGCCTGACTGAATTACTTCCCCAAGCCACACAGGTCCTTTCACCTTAAAGGCAATGAATGGGTCTATAGTCTTTCAAGGAGGCACATAAAGGACTTAATTTCGTGGCGATGAGGAGTGTACCAAGGGACGTGTCTGAGAATGAGACCATTTTGGATTTAATAGAAGCCAGACGATCAAGCGAGCAGAGGGTGACACTGTAGTCGTTGACAAGCTCAGAGGGGTAGCCTAATTATAAAAAGGGGACGGTGAGACAGGGAGAGGGAGGAGATATTTTAGATTTCTGAAGGAGGTCTTGCATTTATTTCTTTGGGATGGCTATAAAGATGTCAATGGCCATGGTAAGTGCCATGTAAAATGTGGTTGAGGTTGTAGTGTAGAGGTCTTCAAATTGTCAAATCAAAGTTTATTCGTATCCATAACACATTTTTAACCATATGTCTAGGAAATTCTGAGTATGTTTTTTGTAAAATGGCTTGGATTTTGTTTTCCTTTGTAAAATAACAGCAACCCCATAGCCAAGACATATGAAGAAGATGAAATATTTGTGCCTTTACTTGGCAGAATTTCTTGCAGCTTCTTCAATGTTAGCAGTGTCCCTGACCAATTTTATTCTCATCCATTCATCAATTTTGGACGGACGTCCAAATCCATAGTATGGCATAGTAATTATATCCAATCATAATGATGCCGCAAAAATGTGTTTTTCTTTGCATTTGTTCATGAATAGCAATGAAGTTAATGCAAAACCACTGTTTGGTTATTGAAATTGTTATCTATAATGTATCAGCACTGTTTGTATAATACATGAGAACCGGCATTATGGTGTGTTCAAGGACGGCATATTTAACAAATGGCACATTGAGAATTTTTCCAACTGCCTGGATTGCTAAATAGGGTGTGAGAAATAGTGTTAAAATGGTAGGCACTCACTGCATAGAGCACATCTTTACAATGTCACCTCGTTACTCCATTAAGGCAGCTAGCTGAGTGAGGTGGGGGTGGGGGTGGGGGCATCGGGAATTCCTTAGGCTGTGATCAAAATGTGTCGAAAATAGCTTGTTCACTGAGGGAAATTGCCGTCGTCTATAATCAAACTTATTGTGTACCAAAAGCCTAATGGGAAATTTTTATCATCAAATTCTTCATGCTTTGGTTAATTAATTATTTAAAGTGTGTTGCTGTCCCTCGGCTCATTGAACAAACAAGACGTTTTTAGTCGTGTGCTTCACTTCCAGCTTGGTGCCATCATACAAAATTACAAGTCTTTAAACATGAGAAATACCCACAAACACAGACTCAATTTCAAAGCTCATCAATATATATATATATATATATATATTTGACCTTGTAACTTAAATTCAAAGATCAGAACAGATCACAATACAAAGTTGAATGTCAGTAAACTTGCGTGAAAAAAAATCTACCTTTTGGTTTAGCAATAAAATAAAAAAACGCTTCTCTTTTGAATTCACACGCATTTGTTGGGTTCATAGAGAAAAGCAGGTCTCGAGAAACTTTCATATGTAAGTCGAAAGTGGCTCTAGACAGCGGACGTTTCACTATAATAAATTATTCTGTTGAATGTGTTCTCCTAATGAGAGATGACGGGGCAAAATGCACTTAGACAGCAGATACATTTGTACTCGAGGCAAAATGTGTTTTAAATTGTGTTCTCTAAATAGACTGTTCAAAAAGCACTCATAAAGCAATGTCAGTCCATAGTTGCACTGTCCAATTGAGCTGACCTTTTAACCAAATGGACCCTTGATAATTGCTTTATATGATGTGCATGCAGCATCAAAACAAGTTAAAGCTACAAGCATCAATAAAGTGGCCCTTGCATCCCGTTTCATCATGGCGATTCCATGAAATGAATCATGCTTTTGCAACATTGGATGGCGTAGGCAAATAATAATTCGTTATTTAACATTGCACATCCCCAAATGTATTTTTGATGCTGATTAAAAAAATGCCTTCACTTTTTTCCTAGCACGTCAGGTTTTTGAGATATTTTCATTTGTTTGTTTGTTTTTTTTTTTTTCAAGTTTGACATGAGAGTTTACGCAAAACAGATTTTAACATGCGTTGTATCTTATGATGAAAAAATGGAGGATTCATGAATATTGCTAAATATTTAATACATCACCATATTTTCACAAATATAAGGCACAGTGTTAAATGACACCTCAGTTACGGGTGCTAATTCTGTATTTTACACATACATAAGGCTCACCGTATTATTGGTCTCAGGCATGGTAAAACATACGCCAGTTAAAACATACGGTAGCATGCATGCATGCTAAATCGTACACCAGCATGCATGCTACCGTATGTTTTTAAAAAGGGAACTGAGTTTGGTTGTGCTTTTTTTAAGTATTTAATGCAACAATTCCGTCTTGTCACTGTCAGTCAGGCTCGTTGTCGAGCAATCGTGGCTAACGGTTAGCACAAACATCCATACATATTATTATTATTAAGAAAAGGCAATGTGCTCGAGAATCACTTTGGTGGATTTGAAATCAGTGCAAAAATTAATCTAGAAATGTTCACCTGCAACTCGGAATAAAAAGAAATATATATATTTGTTGTGCAGTGTAATCGATGACACCACTTTCCTGCGTGGTACGGTACTGCAAATCATGTTCAAATGTCTGCAGAATCAAAGGTATCATTATTTACGTTTGAGAATCGATCTTAATGGTATCAGAGGCATAAACGGTTTTGCCAGTATCGATTCCCCCCGCAACACTCGAGCAGGCGTAATGGCTTTCTCATCACAGCACACTCGGTGCTAGTTGTTTTTATTTTCCCTTGGAAATAAATCCAATGTTGGACAAAGCTTGAAAAAGACCATTGCATGAAGCGAACAAACCACAAGCAGTTGGCCACCATTTTAAATCTTCTATTTTAAAGTTGTGAAAATAATCTTGGTGAAAAAATTAAAAGATATATGTTCTTCATCAGTTATTTTGAAGAGGTTTTAACGAAAATATTTGATTGTATTTTTTTTTTTCAATTACATGTTTTGAAAGCAGCTAAATTATTAGTTGTACTCATTTGTCAAATTCTTATATTCAAACCCCACTCCTCCATCCTCTTCTTTGTTCTTACCCTTCTTCTTCCGTGTTTGCATGGCAAAGACTGATAAACATTGGTAAAAACGCTTGAGAATACTTTTGTTGATGCTTCGTAAATAGTACTGTAAAACCAATCCAGAAAGTCCCCCATGGTGAAACAAACAAAGGCCCATTATATTTGATTCTATTCTATGCACACAAACCACCAATTTACAATTCCACGTCAAGGGTATTTTTTTGCCCTGCTAACTACCGAACACACAAACCAACCATCAGGGGTGAAAACAATATCTCTCATCTTCATTTTTCATGCTTGGCCGATTTAAAGTGAAAAAAAAAAACAAGAAACAGAGCAGGATAAGAGGTTGACAATGATGGATAAGGATTATGTGATTATAGGATACTTTACATTTCGTTATAAAATCAATAACAGGACATGCGGCCACAAATATTGTGTAATTGCTTTTCGGAACATTAACTCTGCATCTAAAAGCATGTAGTCATTGACCAAACATTATTTTCACAGGGATGTAATCCCAGGGAATTATAAATTTGTAACAATTACCAAACTTTTAGCCATTAATTTCATTGTAGAAAAATCCAAATGATATAAATACGTGAAAGCATCAATTACACCAAGCTTAAGAACTTCCCCTGTTGTAAGCAGCAGCAAAACCAAAGTCAATATATTTGCTGTCGGGAGAGAGAACTGCGCTATTTCTCCACTGTAATGGATGCGGTGTGGGCTCCCTGCCTGCAGCTACATGCTTCCACCACTGAAATTTGGGCTTTGAAAGTGCAGGAATGGATTTTTCTTTGGAGTAAAGCAAAGACTTTCACAGACTACAGGATTATGATTGCTACAGGGTTGTTTTGGACACTTAGGCATAATGAAACAAGTTAAGCAGCCGCAGGAAATGTAGAATATGGTTTCAAATCAAGCCAACACACGGCATGAAAATACATTATATTTGTTGTTAGGTTGTACTGAAAAAATGTGCCATCAACTGGATCTCATTTGCATACATCCAAATTCAGAAAGTGTTTTACAACGCGAGAATCAAGTGAATTTTGGCAATTTCAAAGCAGTCACTGATAAATAAAATCTATACAATAGATGGTCAAATGAGCAGCTAAGAAATAGCTAAATGACAAATAAAATAAAAAAAAAAAAACGAAAATGCTCAAACGGTGGGGCTTGTGTGACACCACATGCCTCTTGTTAAATGGTAATGGTAGCTTTAGCAGAGATGAGTATTTTGTTACTGGGACGGAACGGCCTGTCCATCCGTTCAGGACGGATGCCCATTTTTTTTTTTTTTTTAAAAAGAATGGGCTAAGTAAGCCCAGAAGTGGGTTTTCGTATGGATAGAATTCAAAATATTTGCGAAATCTTGTAATTTTACTGCCCCTCTCTCTCTCTCTCTCTTGCCTTCCACCTGCTTTGCGGCACTAAGGAGTGCAAATAGCATGTAAAATGCACGCATTGCATCATCTATATTCTTTCAATCTTTATTTTATCGTTTCATTATTTGCAAGTATGCTATTTAGTTTGCTGTTATGTAATAATTTTCAATTTGATGTGACACCGTCATTCACGATGACGTGTTGACAAATGACTTCCATACAACTCGTCATTGTATGAATGTAAGTGACTGGAAGCTTATTCAATTGCGTACTATAATAAAAGTGCAAATGTCACTCACTGCCTTGTGAGCTCCACAATATAGATAATATCCCATTTAATAACGTGGAGACCCGCGGTTATTCATCTGGAGCGGCTAAAGTAAGCACAAATCCGTTTCTATGGATAAATATAGCGATTGTGTCTTTTAATCAGATGTTTTTTTGCAAATTATGAAACCTCTGCCTTTAGCCTCTCGTCATGCACAGTTTTTTTTTGTTGTTTTCTTTTTTTTTTGTGTATGCTTGGAGACTGAGTGTTAAATGCAAGGACGGACGTTCTTCAAAAGGACAAAGACAGACGGCGACTCAGGTTGATTATTTTTATTAATAAGGACGAAAGAGTAAGGACAGAAGGGTGCCCAAGTAACAGACGGAGGATCCTCAAAATAGGGTGAAGGGCCAATCTATGACCTTTACTATGTCTAATCAACCCTGTGGCAGTTATATGTATTCTGGTATCACTTAGAGAGAGTTAGTACAAAGTGTTTGTTGAATTGGCTAAACTGTGTTCTCATAAGATTCTGTGACTTTCCTCTAAAATAATTTGGTCACATACCTAATTGGACACATTTTAATGTGCCATGGTCTCTAATATCAGTTTAGCTGTTAGTAAAACCTTTCAAGGGAATGAATGCAATTTTCATTGTGGTTGTGGAACATTTACCAACTTGGCTCCATCTTAACCAATCAGTACATGGATGTTTTGTGGATAATGGACATGGAATTGCATCCCTCCCAGTCTTCAGCCTATTCGGTCTCAGGCGAAGCTGCAACTTGGTTAGTTAGCATGGTCGCATGGTGTGCATTGGATTTTGGTGAGCAGTTATGCTCATAATCACAATGGACAACATTTCTAAGTAAAGCAAAGGTGTGGAAGGTTTCACTTTGGTGCCCAGGCATCTGGAGCTTTGACCTACTTGTACTGTTACACATGCTATAGTCATTGATCCAGCAAATTAGACGTTGGGTGATCGACTCCTAAAAATACGTTGAGGTGATAGAACACATTGTTTTGCATCATATTGAAATTAATAGTGGGTTTTAAATACAGCGCCACAACATAAACATAAATAAATTAAGACTAGACTCCAACTGCGCTTATGATCCACTGTGATCTAATTCTATTGTCCCACACCCCTCTAACATTTGTAGCAACGACAGCTCACACAAGGTAATGAAATGAGGTCAAAAGATGCTGCGCACAGCCAAATTTATATGCTTCTATTCATTCTTTAGATGATGCATCCATGTGCTCATGACTGAGATGTCTTAAAGGCTGGCATGCCTGGCAATCAAGAATAAATTATAGTTTGCCAACTCCGACAGCCAAGTGACCACATTGCTGTGTACACAGTTTATCGCTGAGCTGTACTTTTGCTGAAACTGATTTAAAATCCAATTAAATTTTAAATACAAGTCCAACATTGCTAGTCTGTTCTCCTCTTATCTCCTCCTCTAATTCGCTTCTGGTTGTACCGAGCTGTGATTGCATCCATCATCATCCTCAGTGATGCTGCATCTCCAAACCTTCTCGATACGCTAACAGCAATCGACCTACATGATGAAATGTCATTCATCAGATCATTTTATCTGTAATGTGGTAAATTCATCGATAACAAAACTATGTATGCATAAACCGCGGTCTGTTTTTTGTTTCTTTGTTGAAGTGACGTGAAGGATGTTTCAGTTCCCAAAATTACGACACAGTTTAATTGATTAAATCCTCTCAAACACAAAATTGATTATATTTTATATTAAGGGCTGTTTAGTTGCACTACATTAGCTCCATCCAGTTTTGGGAAATATATTGCAACGTATTTACCCATTGTTAACAGCACTAAGCCTAATGCCTCTATGTGGCTTCTTGCCAATTTCATTTGTTTACGGAGGGACAAGCTGTTAAGAGGTTGTCCTCACACAAATATATTTGATTATATAGTTGGAAGCCAATGGAATGCACTTGTGAAGAGAATTCAGTTGGGTGCCTTTTTAAAAAAACAAAAAACAAAACGTTATTGAACTCTTATAATCTTGCTCCTACAGCTAAAATTCAATTGAAAAGTCAAATGCCAACTAGTATAGAATAGATGAACATGGTTTTATTTATTGACTCGTGGATTTTATTGTTGTTTTTTCTCTTTGCTGGCAGTCTATAATTTTGCTAAGTGTATTTCTCCATTAAGAATATTTGCGTTGTCTATCCGTCAGAAATATCTTGTGCAACAAATGCGGCAATGAGACAGCATATCATCACCAAAAGTGCTAAAATGCACTGAAAAGTGGGTGTGTTGTCACATAGCCGCTCCACTTTCACTGATAAAAATACAAACATGATGCTTGGTGATGCCAGCCCATTTCAGTGGAATTACAAATGTTTGAAAAAATTATGCTTCTTTCATTGCATAATAAAAATGTCATTTCGTTAGACGCATGTTAAATATTGCAATAATATCAATATTGCTATATTCAACATCGATATCACATATTGCATTTTCTTTTTCAAAATAAAAAAAGGATAACTTATTTTGAAGGACAAATCAAACAAAATGTTCTGATGAGGGACTACCTAATATTGTATTGTATAATCTTTGCCTGGGATCCAAAAATCAATAAATGGAGGGAATTTCAGGTTGGCTGACTGGAGAAAGTGCACCGTGTATACTGTTGAAACAAACATTGATATTTTTAACGTGTGCCAAAGTTGGAGGAGTGCACACAACTCTAAAAAGTAATGCATTGCCAGTTCTCACACAAAATGAGGTGTTCATCATCGTCCAAACACAGTTCAGTCCAGCAGCGTTGTGACATCTTGAATATGAGATGTGTGCAATCTCTCCTACTCAAATGGCTTTCCAACACCATGTGCCCACACTACCAGATGGACACCAACTCCTCATTGGTGGAGCAAAGTTTCACAGTGACTCAAAAAATTGTTACATTATTTATTTACTGACAATTATTTGCACAAGAAACGTTAACGATATTCAGGGAAGCTAAACTGAGCTCGACTAAATCCAGAGATGACTCAAGTCTCACACTTGGATTAGAGCCAAACATAAATCGTCCATGGTGAATGATGAACTGACTGGGGACTCCTCCTCGATTTGACACGTGACTCTGACATGCATGGTTTGACATTTTATGTTAATATTGGAGGGAATAAGCTCCTAGGAAAAAAAGTGTTTCAGAAATGCGGTAATTCACAAATATAGGAGAGCAGGTAAGATTAAGCGACACACAAGAGACTGGGACGAACTGGCGTTAACTACCTAATGCATACTTCTCTGCTGAAGGTAGGCTTAGAAGAGCTTATCTTGGCTTTAATAATGACAACAGAATAATGCAGAAATCAATGGACCTGATGATACTACTGCAGCTTAACCAATCAAATGAATTATGCACAAGAGCTTTTTAAATCAAGGCACTTTGACTGCCTCAACGCAAATCATATTGTTATACAAATTACAAAGAGAAGGGAAAACATGAGGGAGGAAAAAAAATACAGGACTCACAAGATGAGTTCCTCGGTCTTGAATTCAGCTGGTCACATTGATTAGGATGTGAGCTTCTACACTCCCAGCAGTTCACATTCAGCTCAGGGGCCTTATCTGAAATTAAAAAAATCCTCTTCTCAGAAGCTTTGAAGTTTCTCTAAGCCACTCAAATAGTGCAATTTGAAAAATGTGGAAGCTAAAGAAGGCTTTGATTTTTGCAGTCAGCTTTGCCTGTCACTTTATGTTACATGCTGACGGATCTAAAGGCTAAAACAGAGCGACACTGTCATGCTGTCAGCTTTTCCCTTTTGCCATAATAACAGCATTCTGGCATTAATGATTGCTACACAGAATAAAATATTGGCAAAGAGAATAAGTCTAGTTTGAAACGACAAAGCGCCATACCAAGAAGTCAATGTTGCATTGCTTAACTGTCACATAAGATACATGGATTTATATTTAGTTTTTTTTCTCTCATCCTAAATAAAATAGAAGACAAAGGCTCCCTTTTGCACTTTACACTTCAAAGGTGTTTTTTTTTTTAAATATATTTTTGACTATTTATTATCTAGATTGGTAGCATAATAATAATTGTGTATGGATAGTTCATGGATGATGATAGCCAGGAGTATGAATTTTGTATCCACGCTTTAATGAGTGATACACATTTAATTCAGAACAGTACTATAACTTGTAAAACGCCAATTTCAATAACTCATCGTTCACTTCAAATGAACTGTCAATAGCACTTGTAAGAATATGTAAGCATGTACGTGTGCTTGTTATGTGACATTCACAAGATGTGATGTCATTTTCAGTCGAGTGGCAAAATGGCCGCCCTCTGAGAGGGATAAAAACGAGGGGATTCCGCTGCTTATTTCACATTCCACAAATGTAATATACTGTACTGTTCAGACTATAAGCCACTACTTTTTACCCATTATTTGAGCCCTACGGCTTTTAATGTGCTGCGGTTTATAACTGATTTTTTTTTTCCTGATGAGCTTCAAGCTATTAAGATTTGCTTGTAGTCTGACCAATTAAATTGCCCAACTTGTCAGTGTGGACCAATTAATTTTCATCCGGCATTTGCAGTTGGGGTGCGCACAGGTTAGGGCGGTACAGAAATATTTAATTGAATACAGAAATAATTAGATTTTTTAATGTATTTTTTTACTCTCTCTCTCTCTCTATATATATATATATATATATATAAAATCATTGATAATTGAATTAAGAAGTGAACTATCACAAACATATCTTTACAGAATCGAACACATTAAGGATAAAAGTCAAGGATAAAATTGATTATTATAAGATTATTGTTATAGTAGTCCATGAGATCTGTGGCGGAGGTATTTGGAGCAGGTGAAAGCAGCTAGAGATGTTGACTGAGGATGGTGGACTGCATGGTTGTCTGAAATGGCGATCTGAATATGAAGGTCTGAGATATGGATAGAATCTGTAATGAACAGGTCCTGTGTATAGCTATTTGTGTGGGTGGAACCAACGGCTGATTGTTGAAGGTTGAGGCAATCTAGGATTTGTTTAAATTAATTCCCCAGTCAATAGGAGAGTGAGTCCATGTGAGTTTTTAAATCCCCCAGCACCAGAATGTTAGCGTGTGAGCTGCAAAGTGAGATGAGAAAGTCATAAACTTCTGAGAGGAATAATAGATGTGTTTTTTTTTTTTTATCCACCTGATGTCATCTGGTCCGTGTATCTGTGGACCCTTCTGATAAAAAACATTTGAAGGGCAGCAAAACGTCTTTTGTTAATCAATACACTAGTTGTGTGTCAAACTGAAAAAAAAAAATAGTAATTAAATGCTCTCACATGGTTCCCCCTCAAGCATGTGTGCCCAGAAACGGGTCTGGTCTTGGCCATGTTGCACTTGTCCATGTCTTAAAAATGGGTGACGATGACCCCACTTGATCTTATTTCAGATGCTGTTTTACCAGGTGGCATCTCATCTCATAAGAACCTGACAGACTCATTTCTGTTCGGACTCTTTTGAAATGTCTATTGTTTGTGTAAGACAAGGCCATACAATTTCATCTTACATCTTGGACACAGGCTTTGGCTTTAGCTGCACTCTAATCTGGTCAACCAACTGTCATTTTTTTCCCCGAGAATTTGCCTCACAGGTTTTTCATTTACTTTGACTACCTCTCTTGGTTGAAGTTAAAACTTGTGGTCACTTACTCCCCAGTACTGAATGACTTTAAGAATTTCTTTGGAACAAGCCCAGTATTTTTCTGTTAATTTCACCCAACATCCCTTTAACAGCATTTCACAATTAAAAGTCAGTCTATTGACTGAATGACTCTTAAGAGGAAGATTTGAGGATCTTTGGTAAATGTCCATTGAGCTGTCTTCCTTGAAATGTTGTTTTAATATATATCCACAGTTGGAGAAGAGATGAGGTCACTTTATTTTTTTTACGTCTTGCATGTTATGCAAACCTGGATATATTGCCTTCACCACATCTTTAATCTGTCTCGCTGTTACCCTCGCTGATGCCTCTGTCAATCTGCTGCATTAAGGTGGTGTATGAGATTAGGTCTTTTTTTTTTTTGCCCGTTTTCTCAACTCTGTCCACCAATTCTCTTCTGATTGTCACTTCAGGAAGCCTGTTGACAGCTGCAGGCATCATGTTTTGTTGAGGTGCTGATATAGCCTTCATCCTTTCACTCAGCCTCCTCACTTGGTCCCGCAGCGCTTGATTGTTTAATTGGAGCTGTGAGCATTTCTCTGCTAAACTAACTCCCTCTCCTGCTGCACAGCTGTGTCGAACAGTGCATATTGCGCATTTCACCGCATCACTATTCTCCATGTCTTGTTAGTTTGAATATTTAACACTTTGCAGCTTCATATTCTTCGTCATTAATAAAACTGTCCACGGATTATCAAATGTTTATGATTAGTGTTTACCTTGTTGTGAAATTTCCAAATCCGTTCTCTTTGATGTCATCACATACCCGCTCCTCAACCTCTCTTCATTAACCGCAGTTTGTGCCGGTGCGAGTCACGTAGATAGGCGTCAATCATCCCAGCAGTGCCTACAATATTTGACACACAATGAATCCAGGTGTGCAATGGTTTTCAAAAAGTATATCTACTACTGTAATATACTACAACACAGAGCACGTCAGCGAAATTTACAGTAACGCGACGATAAACACAAACGGTTACTTTCTGTACATGTTCAAAACGTAATATGCAGTGTTGTGCATTTATACGATACGCAGTATATGAGGTAATAAAATGGCTATTTTGCTCGTACGTATACATGTTCCCATTAATTGAAGTTTTTCAAGCCCTTTTAATTGTCAGATGGTTCCATATCATGACAATTATATATATTTTGCCATGTTGCGTTTGGTATTAACATGTCGCGTCAAGGCTAGCTGTACTTACGTTAGTTACCTGTGAAAAAAAACGTTACGAATCACATTGTTGTTTCTTGGCCGCTGATTGGTCTGTGTATTCTTGCTTACTTTGACTTCTCATTTAAACACTTAACCAGTGTGAAGCTTAGTTAATATTTGAACAGTTACTTGTTTGGTAAGTTGATGGCTCACCTGGCTGAGTGACTGACGAAGCAAGATGTTGTAGGCGTCGGTGAGCTGCAAACTCGTATTTTCTCTTTTTCCTGATTTCAGCAAAACATCACTTCTCAAAACTCCCTTATCAGACTTACGTCACAGGGCGGCACATCATTGAAAGTAACAAAAATAACTTTCAAAAACAAAACAAATGTAAATAAATAAATTAATATGTGGTTATTTCAAGTCTTAGTCATAAATATCAAGTGTCTTTCATAAGCGTTAAGTTCCGAGTGTTAAAAATAACAACTGGTCTGACTCGAGTTAAGTCATGTGAATTGAGTCCCCACTTTTACAAGATAGTGCTTGTGTAGTTTGAAGGTGTACCCAGCATGCCTTGAGGGCCTTTTTTTGAAAGAAAAACAAACAGAAATAAGCTTATTATTTCCCCAAGCAGTAGTGTTCGTTATTTGTTGTTTTTAAGCGCATGACATTAGCACCAAGCTTGCCTTATTTAGTTGTTTGTTTTGGGTGAAGGGGATATCTCCCTGAGTCTCTGGTTTAATAGATGATTTTTAGGCTTCTGAACATTGAGCTGGGCAGTCGAAAACCTTCCACGTCTTTCAACTGATGAAGTCCTTTGATGTTTTGGAACTGTGTTTTGGGGTCATTATCCTAATCAGTTTGGCAGCCTTTTTCTATAAATTGGCAGACACAATGTTGTTCTGTCGTCTTCCGAAATAATTTTGCCGGAGCAATCATCAATAAAAAGTCTGTCCCAGAAGATGTCATACAAGCCAATGTCGTGACAAACCTTCACGGTGTTTCACCGGTGAGCTTTCTATCTTCGTGATAATGGCAGATCCTCTTCTTTTTTTTTTTTTTGGAATCACTTTTGTTAAAGTTAAAGCTTTGTCAAATTAGTGTGGAAAATCTTCTCCAAGGATTTTTAAGACTCATCGTCAAACCGTTTGTCAAATTCCGGCCTGGTAATCTGTTGTACTTGCTAATGATTAGTTTATATTTTCGGCTGCAGCTTCTGCAGGTTTATTCCCTTTTTTTTCTGCAAACAGCAGATCGTAATACTAGCATTTCCTGTAGCTAATTTACTAAACAACACACAGCTTATGACATAGGTGAGGATTGGAACGCCTATCAACTGGTAAAGCGAGAGCTCGTTCATTTCCACTACGGACCAATACAGAGTGCACATCACCGCACCGATTCGCTTGTCGATCAAGACCGACTCCGTCACTTGGGGCAGGGTCTCATCGCTGACCTTAAGAAGGCACATCACCTTTTTCATCCCAACTGCTTCACACTACTGAAAAACGCTCCAGTGATAATCAGAGATTGTGGCTTGATGTTGCCAACAGTGCCACATCATCAAGAAAAAACAGAAATGCAATATTGAGTTCAACAAGCATATCCTCAACATCTCGGCGTAGCCGAGAAATTCTACCGTTATGAACAGAACCGGTGACCTTGGCCTAGTCCAACTCTCAATAGAAACAAACCAACTTACTGTCGGCAATGTGGGCCAAACTTTGACATTGGTCATACTGGGACCCCCCCAACAATTTTTTTTTTAACCTGGACTGGAACGTATTCATACTTTAGTTATTATTTCTTATTTAAAATTTAAATGTCACTGAACAATATTTTCCTTTATCCAATTAAGTCACATATGCACTGAAATATACGTTGTAATTTCGGTGACTTCTATTGAAATTGCGAGTAAAGCGTTAAGGTGTTGTGAGCCAAAGTCATGTAATTTCCCTCTGTGTTTCAATGTATTTTGTAGAGGCGGGCAGAAGGAGAGGCGAAGGTCACATTGTGACCTTTTCTAAATATTTTGTTGTTTAAAAAAAAAAATTATAATTTTGCTAATTTTGTGAACATAGTTCCTGCGTTTGTGTACTCTATTAAAAACAGACTGACCTAACACTTCAAATATCTAAAGGTGGCCCTAAACTTTTTTTTCTACATCTGTCCATTTGTGCATCTCCTGTCCATTAAACTGAGTGACGCCCCTGCTTTAGCTGTGCACCTAACTGTCACACACTCGGAGCGATTTAAATAAAATAAAACATGGCTCTTATGTGGCTGCTGGCTTACCCAAAATTACGGGAGAAGTCCAATTGTAACTGAGTTTTGTTTGTTAGCATCTTCCGCCGACACTTTCAAACCCATCACAGAGCTACCTAAAGCACGAAACCTTCTTTTAAATATCAGATATGAGTTGTTTGAATGTTGTCTGTTCAAGACTGTCACCACGGAGACTATCGTCCCCATGTACAGATTTTCTAAGAAATTGACCTTTGTTCACAGATAAAAACGACACTGTCATTCCAGGAGAATTTGTTGCTTCTCTGTAGCGCGATACACTGTATGTATACTGGAACTCACATAAACCGGAGGAAGAAAAAAATCATTTTGTGGCGATGTAGTTTGCGTGGAAGATTATAAAAAGGATAATAATAATATTATCAATAATAATAACAAAGCATACATTTTATATCACACTTTTCTAGACACTCAAAGACAGGATACATTATTCATGCACTCACACATTCACATTCTGGTGGTAGTAAACTACATTGTTTAGTCACAACTGCCCTGGGGTAGGCTGACAGAAGCTCACACAATACAATAAAACTTTATTTACTTTCATTTCTCAACAGCTTGCGCTGTAACAAAGTGTATATGGTGTAATGTAAATTAGCAGGAAATTAGAACACAAATTAAAACACATAAACACAATAGATACCAGAAGAAAAGCAGAAAAGGTACAGTCTCATGTTGAGTCGAACGCTAAAGAATAAAAATGTGTGTTCAAACGTGTTTTACAGGTGGACAGAGAGGGGGCTTGCCTAACATTTAATGGGAGGTCATTGTATAGGGAATGACTGGCAACAGAAAAGGCACGATCCCCCCCTGTGGCTGCGCTTAGTTCTCGACACCTCCAGCAGCCTTTGGTCCACAGACCTGAGGCAGCAGGCAGCTGAAGGAGCTCCGAGAGGGACGCTGGGGCGAGGCCATTTGAAGAGGAAAAGAAGTATCTTAAAGCGAATTCGAAAGTGCACTGGGAGCCAGTGAAGAGAGGCCAAGATTGGCGTTATGTGATCCGTCTTCCGAGCTCCGCTTAAAAGGCGGGCAGCAGCATTTTGCACCATTTGGTGGCGCTTGAGAGAGGACTGGCTGACTCCAAAGTAAAGTGCATTACAGTAATGTAGCCTAAATGTAACGAGATGGATTACTGTTTCTAAGGTCGCTTGACTCCCAGTATGCACCTACGACCACTCCGACCACCACCAAACATTCACAGCCAGCCGTACACCAGTGTTGGTGACACTAGAAACATGGTTGGGTTAAGTGCTTTGCCCAACGACACAAGACTCAGCGCCAGATCTGAAGAGCCACCCCTCCTGTTACTGAACAACTCGATGAGACGCGGCCGCGCCACGTTTGTCACAAAACAGCATTAAAACATCAGTTCAATATCATCTGGACAGTTTTAAATTACAGGAAAAACATGAACATTTACTTTGGAAGTGCATTTTCCCCATCACCACCACCTCCACGGAGCTTGCCAAAAAATTGCTGAAAATTCTCTACCTCCCTGTGCATCAATGACAAATGTAATGATGTCCTGAGGCTGTTTTATTAAAACGAGGTGTAACAAATTTAATAAACAAGAATAACATGTTTGGAGACAACTGACGAGACAAAGTAAATAATGTTAAAAGACTGATCATGCTTCTCTCTCAACTCAACATTTTTTTTTTTTTTTTTTTTTGTGGGTGATAGTTCTGCCTTTTGATTTGAAAGCCAGCAAGGAAGGATTTGGAACTGTCATCGTGAACATTGCCATAGTGTTTATGATATGTCGTGTCTGATATTTGCTGTAATATATTTGCCGTGAACACATGGAAGTCTGACAATTTATTTATTTATCATTTTGGAATACAGACAGGTGACGACAGACGGAAAGTAAACCTGCCTGCCAAGTCAGGTGTTTGTGTGTGACTTTATCTACTCTCTTTTCTCAATCTGTCCCCTCACTTTTTATCTCTACTCCAGGTTTTAAGTAGCAGCCATGAAAAGAAATGACAGAGGCTGTGGCATTGCCAGCTTTTTTCAACCTACAAAAAAAAAAGCAAAGACAGCAGAGTCAGACGAGCACAAAGAGCAGAGCAAAGGAAAGAGAGAAAGGTGAAAAAGAGCAAGGAAGGAGTACCGAAGGATTGAACATTAAAGAAAAGCAAGAGATGAGTGTAGAGAAAGAGTGAGAATAGAAAAGTAATGAAGAGAAGGACAAGTAAGGCCTGACAGACAAGAGCAGTGGCACGCCATTTCAGGTGCAATTGGAACTCATAAGCTACAACACAGGTATCAAAATCAAGGTCCGGGGGCCAAATCTGGCCTGCAACCTCATTTAATGTGGCCCGCAAAGGGCAAATCATGGGCGTCAACTTCCAATAATTACTAACTGGCTTTCCATTTTATTTCCATTTCCATTTTTTGTGTGTATGTAATAACGTAAGGTTCACACGTCACAGTCATAACGGCCCTCTGAGGGAAACCATAACTACAATGTAAAAAAAAAAAGTATTTTCTCTGCTAATAGAATTCTAGACAACGACAGGGCTTTCATGTTCTTACATATTTGCATGTGTACTTGTTATGTTGCCGTGTTGGGTAGTGTAGTCTCCAGCAGTGGTCCCCAACCACCCAGCTGTGGACCAGTAGTGGTCCGTGGGCAACTTTGGACCAGGCCGCGGCGGGCCGCAGAGATGGAAGAAAAAAAAAAAAAAACTTGCAGTACTTCCTATTTATTTTTTATTCAAGTCTGAAAAATCAAATCTAAAGCAGATGAACCAATGTTGCCAAAACTGAAATCATTTCCAAAGACATTACAAGGCGCTAGGGGAAATTGGGGGAAAAATGTGAATTTTCCCAAACGGCCGGTGTATTTCCGAGACCGTCCTGGATCTGCCCAACTGAAACTAAGTTAAACTTCCTAGAACTGCCACAGCTCTCAATCCGTGTGAATATCTACGACAAAATCAATGTATGCTTAGTTCCCTCTGTTACACTAGAGTAACAGAGGGATTAAGCGGCTGTTATGTTTTACTGGTCTCTTGAGAGCAGAGTTCAATAAACAGAATGTGTGCAGTGTACATCTCCTTCCTATCCAAACCATGATAAAATAATTTCCTCCCAAGCTTCTTACCTTGCTGCCCTTCCATTAGGTGTCATGCGCATACAAATTGTGCATTCTTTTCCTTTGCATTATATACACTAACTCTCTAACTTTGCCTAATATTGTGCCTATGTTCAAACTCTCAGCCCAAAACCTCCCTTTTCTCTTCCTTTCTCCTAACCAAATGACCTCCCCTCGTTTGTGTTTGACCAACAGGAGCACAAATTGCTCCATCACCCTGTACGTCAACAATATCACTGGCAGTGATTGGAAAGATAGCTTGCTAGCTACTTCATTCGCTCACTCAATTGATAGATCGATGAGTAGACGGTTTCTGACGCAACCCCTCATCTTTTACCCAAGCAAGGGAACAGCACGAGAAACACTCTGGCTTGTGACCGGTTGCTTATGGTTGCTCTGTACTCTTTAAAAGGAACTTTACTTTACTATAGAGAGGGAGAGCACAGTACCTAATAACCCCTTGGCAATTTATGACAGTCAAAGGCAGCAATTTCATTTGTATTTTTTGTTAAGATGACATGTTGAGTGTTCTTTTTGTCTTTTCACATGCTGCAAAGAGCATCTGGAGGAAATTATTCAGAAATCGTTAAAGATCATATTCTGCAGCTATTACACTTTCCATGTTCAACAGGTCAAAGATAGAAGTACCATGGAAACACAATGTCCAGCATGAAAAGAAATGACATCAACAGCACATATATTACTGAAGTTATGTGGTTGCCGTCCCCTCTGAGCGGTCCTTGTTTTAGTCCTGTAGGAAATTACTGAAGACAATCACAAAATGTTTAAAAGAGTAGAAAGGGCTTGAGTTACTTTTTACTCAAGGCCTTCAATACGCGTTTGAACATGCAAACTGCAGCACAGAGGTGGTATCAACGTACGAGAAAAGTAATCTTGTAAGCGTCACAGTGGCAAATTTAACAATGCGTCTTAAAACAAAGGTAGGTTTCCAAAAATACAAGTACTGTGAAGGTTATAATTAATGTTATCTGTTGTTACGTTGGTAGGAATATTATAATGCTGTGGACTTTTGCCATTTTGTGGAGAGACTGGCTCGCAAACTGCACTTGCAGAAAGAGTACGGACATAAATGAAAATGAATTGGCTGAATAAAATATGTAGTATTCTCCCGTGAGTATCGGAAAGAACTCTTTATTTCTCAAGAGATTTCTTTTTGGCAGTATTTCTTCTCACTGATAATCCAGCCAGGCACAGTCACGGAGAGCTGAGCTTAATCCAGACACCCGGAGTAAACAGCATTTGTGATGGGATATTAGCCTGAGCTGTTCACTCATTTGGAGTGTCTGTCTCATTTCATGGATGACATCTGAGAACTGCAGAGGTGTATTTCAGGCAGACAGCAGAACCCACCTTAATCGGTTGGATCTAATTACCCCTGGCATCTGTCTGTCACAATGATAATATGAGCCAAATGTTACAGCATCTGCAGTGTACAATGTGTGAATTGGCCGATAATTTCTGCAGAATGTAAATGATGTCATTTACACCTCAGGAGCGCAACAACACGCTATGACCGGGGGCATGTGAGTGTTGGGCTTTTACACTCTTTGAAAGCACCAACAATGCAGCCTTTATTGTTCTTAAGACAGGCAAATATTTGGAGGATTCACAGAAAACAAAAGGTAATTTTCTCCTCGTACTGCACAGTGGTGCATTGCCAGAAATTAATGCACAAATAATAGAAGAATAAATTAGTTTTTGTTATACATCGACCCTTTGAAAACTCAATGATGGCAAATAAATTGAACATGTATATTCACAGCATTTTAAAAATTACTATTATTATTAGTATAATAATAGGGTTGATAAGAATATAATATTATTTGTATTATTTAATCTAATATTATTATTTTTTTTCTATCGATGCCAGTAGTTTACAATTAACTTCTTTTCACTTGGAAGGGAAAATGTACAACCCACTTGTTCTATTAGTTAATAGTTTCCATTATAGGCTACTACCTGCTGTGAAAAATGGTCATTATAAATACCAAGCTAATGGTGACCTTAGATTTTGCATAGCGCTGCTCATTTAATCAACACCTCATGAAGCAAGGTACACAAAATACAATTTGCTGGCTGGCAGATATACTGCAAAAATAGTCTCAAAGTTCAAGCATTCCCAGGGATTCTGCAAAACTATTATTTATTTATTTATTTATTATTCTTGGTCTCACCATTGAACAGAATTACCTGCATATGGATTTACAATTTATAAGCATTAGCATCATTTGTTCTACGTGTATATGAATATAAGTAAATATAAATAATCTTGGAATGGGTAGACTGCACATAACTGCACTGACATAAAAGTTAAAGATATCATCAGTCACTTCACTTCGCTGCTTCATCCAATCAATGCAGAGCGAGCGCGAGAGAGGGAGAGTGCAAGAGAAAGCTGGTCATTCAGGATATAGAAGACAAATTCTGCAACATACTGTCGATTGTTTTTACTTCCACTGAGAAATAGGACAACCTTTTTGCAAACAACCTTTTTTTGTCCTTGAGCTCTTTCAGATTGGCACATTCACCACATCATCAAATTCTCTTGTCGGTACTGCCAGAATTGGCTAATCCTTCTTTTGCTGGCTGTCGTTCATCATCACTACCTCTGTCATCCTCCCATAACTCAGATTGGACTACTTTCCTGTAGACCTTTTTGACAATGAATATGCCTAAAGTCATGATGGATTTATTTTGCCAAATATCATCACTTAAAAATAAAAAACTCTACTGTTTTAATTACACCCCGCATGCTATAAACAGCCGGTATAATAAAAAGAACAAGACAAGAAAAGCTCTTAAAACTTGAATTTTTAATTGATGACCTGAGTGAAACTGTAACAACTGGAACACGGGAATGGTTCAGTGATGAAACAAACTTCGCTGATCCAAGATGCAAGAACGCTCGAGTCTCAGCCTCTATTCTAGTAACGACAAGTCCACGTGCATATCCTACCTGTCACTGTGTAGCGCACCACCAGTTTTTCCACCAATGCTACATTTCCCAAAAGTAGCAAATATCCCACTCAGATTACGCTAGGTGAATTTTTATGACAAAGAGGGGTGTGCGGGGCCGCCTTTGTCGAGTGACGTCCTACGGAAGCAACTCAGTTAAGCCAAGGTAGATATTTTGGACCCGAGGAGTAGCTCTTACAAAAACTTTGCTCAACGCTGATCTAGACGTTGCGCAAATCCTTTTAAATTTGAATGAATCTTTCAGGAATTGCTCATTTTCACCGAAAATTGTACCATTAACATTGCAGGGACATGAACAAATTACAATTTATTTTTGAAATATTAATGGCACTGCGGTAATTTGGTAATACTTGTACTATATGTCATCAAAGAAACAAATGATGCTTATATGACGGTAAACAGTAATGTCACAGCTATCAGTTGAATCAGAAGATGATGATGATGCTGACACGTAAATCTGACTCAGTCAGAACCACTTCCTGCTCATTTGATCAGTTCAGAATCAGAATATAGGCCAAGTCCATGTATCGTCAAGCCTACGGCTTGCATCCGCCGTCGTGAATTTTGCGTTTGTCAATCAACTCCAGTCATATTACATTATAATACATTGAGTTCTCTGTGTGTCTCTCCGAGCCCTATCCTGAAGTTACATTGTAAAAGCAGCACAGTTCTCGAACTTAATAAAGGATTCAGTTTTGAGTGCACAGGACCACATTTTATCCCTCCACCAAGTTTTGAGGACGAATAATCATTACATCAGCAGATATGGGCATTCAATTTGCTGTAAAAACCTCATCAATCCCTCATTTTGACTAATTCATGGTATGTTAAAATTGGGAATTTTTGTGCATTTTGAAAAATACAGTATGCCACAATGGTGGGACTTGCTCAAGCAGCACAATTAATTTCGCCTGAATAATTTGAACTTGGAATGGGCGATAGCACAATTTTTAGATGTGATACTTTTTCACTGTGATTGATGCCAATACTGATGATTAGTAATTGTTTTTTTTTTTTAATATAATTTTATAATATTTATTATAATTTTTAAAATATATTCTTAGCCTGCACTTACAGGTAAATCACATGGCACATTAATACAACGTGTATTATATATTGTAGTATAAAGCAATAGTAAAATAAATAGATATGAATGAAACTGTTGTGCACAGATGAAAAAATGTGCATCTCATATTTTCTCATGTTTTTAATACTCTGAGCCAGGAAATGTCACCTCAAGTCAATTCGGCTTCATGGCGTGGAAATCAAGACGACTTAAATCCTCGCTGAAAATATTTTGCCCCTTATTTCACATAAGACCTAATAAAATGAGGATTTCATACCCGTCTTGATTGCTTAACAGTGTTTGACTTCTAAAAATAGAGGCACAATCACGCATATATTTTGCGCAATTACTTAAGCAAAATATTTAGAAATGTTTTAAATATTTTATGAACAATGTCTGTTGTAAGTCATCAGCAACTGGATATAATTAACCTCTACACTTGAAGAGTAATGTGTTCAAATTAACTTGTGATTTTAGTCTTTAAGAATAAAGGAACATTGTGTCTTTATCTCGAGACTGACAAAGGTAACAGTGCATTTTTGCACCTAGATACACGTCTTTTGGCAATCTCCCAAGCAAGTGTTTTTTTTTTTTTTGGCAGATTGGTGCAGGAGACTGGAATTCAGGGTTCTTTGTCTTTTTTCAAGCTCACTGTGGCTCTTGGAATGTGTGCTCCTCAGGTGTTAGAACAAACTGTGTTGCTGCTGTGTAAAACTGTTTTGTCACAAACTTGGCACCTTGTTGTAACATTACCGAGTTGTGTGAAATAACACTGTACCACAATTTCCTTTCTGTTTTTTGAACCCTGTCTGATCACATTCGTGCAAGGCTCTATTGGAGACGAGTTTGACATCTTGGGATCGATATTCATTGAAGGTGCAACGACACTCGAGCGTAGAAACTGGTGCATCTTGATATCTGTGTCAGTGCAAGTCTCATTTAGTGCAATAGTGGGCCTTCTGGTGTACTCAGGACATTTGCTTTGACATTCACCTGACAATTCTGTGGCTGGAAGATGAATAAATTTTTGTAGGGTACCAAAACTAGGATGGCTTCTGTTTTTGAGCTGTTGAAAGTTCCTGTATATGTCATCTATCCCTTCAACCCCTTCAGGCAGGAGTTAAGTACAGATGAAGGGGAGGCTGCAGAGTGTCATCAGTGGGTGAAGTGTCTGTCATCAGCATGGCAATGGAATGAAATTCCATGCCCTAATCACATGACTAAGTGGGCGCATGCACAGGGGGGAAAAGAGAGATGGGCATTTCATTCCGGGGACGAAACGAAAAATTCCGGATAGTCGCCCATTTTGGGGACGGACATGGAGACGTTTTTAAAAACCACGGACTAAAAAAATAAATAAAATATTTGCACTCTGAGTAGAATTAAATCTTGAAATGCTGTTGCATGTGCTGGCACTGGAACGGAGAGTTCTACTGAAACAGTGCTTTGATTGGCGGCTGCGTTCAGGCCCATAACTGTGCAAAATGTTTTGTTTTTAACAGCGTCAAGTTAATGTATATTCGAAAATACCGAAACCTGGCTTATTCCTCCCCTGTGCAGATTTAGCGTCTGAAAATGTCTGGTCACGTGACCGCCACACTAAGGGGGTGTAATAGCATTGTAATTCTCCTAATCAATCTAAAACAGTTGAAATTGAGCCCTAGTTTTTGTTTGTCAATATGCATATTTAGGATTACCAAATGAGTAGTGTGTATATAGATATCGTTATTATCCCTTGTGTGAATGCTGCATCTTCTCTTCCTTAGCTCCCGCTAAAAGCTTCAGGAGTGAAATTTGCATGAAATCCAGTGTGCAATCAGAACCTTTTTTTTTCACCCCACCACTAGCAAGCAGCTTGTCTCATTCCATCATGATAAAAGACAACTGCAATAATGAATACTCTTGCACCCCCCCATGTAAAGACATTTCATAATAGTGTTGTGTGCAAACATCACATCTTAACTGCACTGAATTGCAATCGATGGTGTCATGAGCCACATTGCATTGGCTGTGAAAGGAGATAAACACGTAAAAAAAAAAAATAATACCAGAATAAGAACGGTGCTATATGCTTTGGTTTTCATCATAGCAACAAATATTGCCTTGTTAACATCCTTAAAAAAAATCACAATCTCACTGGACAACGGTTGAAACATAGCTACTGAGTGATGAAACAAAAATGTACAAATGTAAATTATCTATGCTATTTGTTACCTTATATGTGTTACCTATTGTGCAAGGGTTCATTTCCCATTTCGTGACTAATGGTTGTTTCTCTGTACAAGGGCCCAGCAACGAAACAGCTGTAGTCGGCCTTCCTAAACCTGCTGTGTTAGACTCCTGCTCACCTGTGAGACTGAAGTGGTTTAAAAAATGGATGGTGGATGGGGTATCTTACATGACGCTATTTTTATGTGTAGCGATGTCACAGAAGGATTTTAAAATATACACCCACACAAACTCATGGGTTTATGCCGCTAAGAGGAACAGGCTGTTCTAACGTGTGTGCTCATGTGCCACTTAAATACTTCATCTTGTCTTCGGTCTGTTCACACTTCATGTCTGAAGTGAACCAAACCACACCAGAGTTCACTTGCAAGCAGAACAAAATTGCTTGACGAGGTGGGTCTTGGTTCGTGAAACCGTGAACTTGCTGGGTTATTGGATGCTCACCAAGGTTTGGATGAGAGCATCCACACACTTGACCAAATGAACATTGCATTAGCTGCAGAGTTAATTTGAACCACAGCGAAGTGAGCTTGGATAGCCTCCAGCCGATGATTATGGATAAGTAGTGTTGAAAACGGACAGCCAGCTCATGTTGGTTTGTACATGGCCAACGTTTTTATTTCCATCACAACGGGACCCACTTTGCAGTTATGATGATTTACATATGTACATGCATATATATATATATATATATATATATATATATATATATATATATATATATATATATTTGTTATATATATATTATATTATTATATATATTTTATAGGCCATAGGTTTCCATACATATGATAACGAATTACATTTTTTTATTTCAAATATATATTGCAAAGTTACACATTTTGTCCTCATTTTGCCCCCTCTCCTCTACATAGTTTCTGTCATCCATTCCAACAGCGCCTGCTGGGAAAATCAACCTTAATCACCCTTCCCCACTGCAGCCAGCGAGACAACTCAATTGACGCTAAATTATGCTAATCTTATTCCTTAGATGATTACACCATGGAGTCAACATTGATCTTCCATGATCACGGGAAAACACAGACCCTCAGTCAAAAAGACTAATGGTATGGCTTTGGCTCTTGTATGGCAAGGGAGATGGGGGTTTCATTTCAAAGCAAAGTGGAGGTGAAAAGACTACAATTACCAGACTGCATTGTTTGCTCGATATTGTTAGAAATTACACCCATAAATTAGACTATTTTCATTTCAAAACATTTGACTCACAAGGTGTTAAAAGCAGAGTTGTGTATATATATATATATATATATATATATATATATATATAGATATATATATATATACATGTGTATATCAATCAGTTCAATATGTATCTTTCTATATGTGATCAGTTCCATATGTATCTTCATCTGTTGTCGTCGTTGTTCCTAACAGTGACGTCATTTATTTTGTGGAGACATTTGTTTCGACTAATGTAGCATCTGGACAAGCACATTAAATTAGAAAAAAAAAATTTTGTGTTAAATCCAATAGCACAATTCACTGTGTCTCATTCATTTGATAAAAGGGGAGTTTGCAGTGTTTCAACTGTTAGCAAGATATGAACGTAGCCTCACTCACAAATGTGCACAGTATGTAACATGCTCTGTAAACAAGCCAGTGTACATCGCGCTTTTCACAGAAGTCTGGCGAAAACGTCATGATGGCGAAGAGGAATCAGCTATGAACAGAAAATTAGCAACACAATAAATATTAGATAAAATGAGACGACAACTACATTAGTCACCTGAAACACGTAAGGGCAGATACAGTCATTACGAGGACCTCAAGGTCAGAAGTACATTAAATCTGAATAATATCGACAATGTCATTTGCACTTTTGCACTACTGAGGTTTGGGATCTATGTAACAATATGTCTCAAAATTACGTAAAAAAGTAATTGAATTGTTTAATTTGTTAAATATTTTACCTAAAAGAAAAAGCGGACATGTTCACATAAAAATTCAAAATTTGAAGAATCAGAAAGAGGAATAAATGAACTTCCTCATCCGTTTAAGAGGAAATATTTCCCTTTCAAATTTAAATAACCCATTCAGAAATGCTTCCATAATTATTTTTACACTCACCATTACTGTGAAGGGGTTTAATTAATAGAATGATATGAATTTCAGGCCATATTACTAGACTCTCTCTGTTGGAATCAGTCAAGTCTCTAAAAAAATATGGGAAAAACATTTTGATAATGTTACATTTATGTACAAAGAAGACGGTAGTAAAAAATGTAAAGCATGTTTTATTAAAAAAGGGATTTTTATATACACTATGAAACATAATTGCATATTTATACATGTATGACTGCATGTAGGGTGAATATTGAACCATTTTAAAAAGCTAAAAAAGGACGGCCTCCCTCACAGCCTCGTGAGTGTCCTTGAATTATTAGAGTAAGCTATTTAAGGTTTCAATGTCTTTTTTTGTCAGGTTTGTGAATGCTACTTTACACAGTGAATATGGCGCTGAAGCTTGATTTGACGAAAATTGTGAAACAAATCTAAATTGCAGTCTCTTTCAGAAGAATACATCGTTCAGCACTACTCTACGCCATGTTTGTTCTTGCTCATTTGTATCCCTGGCAGTGACCCCGGAATTTCCAATAAATACCAATAATAAATGCTACGTAATGACGTTTAACGAGGCCATTGGCTGTGTGAACAACTAGCGTGCAAGTAGCCGGAAAAATGAACATTGATAGTGTGAAGGAGATAGATAAAAAGAGCACACCGAAACTTAAAAAACGGGTAGTCGAAATTTTGATTGGGTGGTAACTTTAAAGAGTTACCAGATAGATCGGCTGGTGATAAAAAAATTAATAAATCATTACAAAATAATATAGCCCCCTGCTCATGAATATCAATTAGGTAACGACTCTGCTCATAAAGTCGCAATACTATTTAGTACCTTGTACATTAAAAAAGTGCGGGTGACACTTTTGTTTGGATAACTTAGTTGTTTCTGGGCAAAAAGGTAAGACCATCAATGAGTAGAGACGGAACCCTCACTGCCTGCATGAACATCAGGCAAGTGAACCATTACCAGTTTTACACAACATAAATTAACTTTGAATCCTGACTAATCACAATCAGCTTGTTGGAAGATTTAAATAATCGATGAAGCTATGCTGCTGTTTTTTTATGTATGAATGCACACAGCAGTGCTCTTCATGCATCTTTTATCAACAGAACTCTTTTGGTATAGTTTTACTTTAACCAGATGCTCCCTCAGGCGAATTAGCAATGATTTACACAGTTATTATATTGTGATTCTATGCAATTACGATTAGACACAAAAAGATTTCCTTATGGACTGTTAGAGAGCCAAGCAAGACTGGCATTAATTAAGATGTGTAAGCGCAATAAATCAGTTGTACAGTGTACAAACCTACTGTAGCATTGGTAATCATGCAGGATTTTGGAGTGCAAATGTTTGGGGAGTATTAAAAACACATATTGTATATAAGTATTTTGACAAATATCATGAAAATGTGGATACATTTGGATAATATAGCCAAATCTTATTTTGTTCCAAAAGAGGGAAATGTAACTAAGTGACCATATGCACATATTTCACAAGTGAGTATTTTACAAATCCATCTGTGAAATAATAATTGTGGGGAGACTAAAAAAAAAAATTTAAAAAAATGGTTGTTGATCCAGATCAGACATCCTCAAGTGTACGCTATATAGTTTTTTAGTCTAATTTTGTCAACATTAATGGAGCAATATCTGTAATGTTTGCATGGAGGTTCAATGTTGATGTGTGCAGCTGGAGAATGAAGTTGCAAGGGTTTATTGACCTTGGCTGCAAGCTGAGATGCTTATGTGTTCAATTTGTATCCATGACTCATTGTATTAGCCTTCGACCCTGCAGCAAAACCTGTCTGGAATAGCTACTCGGCAAAACGAAAAATGTCACTCAACAGGACAAAGGAAAATACACTTAAATCAATGAACTCTGAAAATTGTCTCCTCAGGAAAAAATAAATAAAACAGCAGCAAAAGCTATTTATCTTAATTATGATAAATTAACCATGTGCTTTTAAAACCGTGTAGCTTTGGCCTCCTCAATATTATCCCTCTGTTTTTATTTATTTTTTTGTCAAAAGGAGGGAGTCCTATTAGGAGTGCCCTTTAGCACGTTTGGCATGCGACATTGGTCATCTGGCACAGTCCAGCCCAAGGCTTGGAACGCCGGGTGAGAAGTCGAGTGCACTAACCAATAGATTAAAAGCTGTCAATTTAACAAAGAGTGGGGTTTAACTGCTGTACTTTTTGCATAACATGAGATGACATCTGTTACAGGTGCCAAGCCACAAACAACAGTCAGGATCTCTAGTTTCATAGTGTTCGTGTAACTTTGGGTCCATTCCAAAATGCACTAAACAATTACCGCCCAAAATTTCTCGGCCACAGTATTACCTTCAAGTTAAGCTGCACCATCATTTAGAAACATCGCAGAATGCTGCTACAAGCTGCAAAATGCAATCATGGTTGAATGTTCATTATTAATTTGTACATATGTTAAAGAATTCAATTTGTAAACTAATTATGGTTATATAAGAGCAGCTGCTTGCTGGTGCGACATGCCACAATTTACATTTGATCCGATTAGTCATTAATCGTGACTACTGTTGGTGATTAGTCAATGAGTAAAATATTTGTCTGCGGCACATCTAAAGAGAATCCAACTTCTCTGTGGAATGGTTCCAGAACCAAAGCCGTGTGTCTAGCTAGCACCTCGTGACCTCACACATCAGTACAGGTTCTTTCCATGCTAGAGCGGTGACATTGTACATCCCCAGATACAGGTTCCGTAGCTCGTGATTGGACTGCCAAGGTCCATGCCTATTTGGCCACCGCCCAGCTCACATGTCAGAGGCGGGGAGGGAAAATGTAGTCCGATGTTATTAGGTATTATCGGGGGTTCTAAGCAGTGCTTTGTCTAGTCTGTCACATCGGACCTGTTTGCCCTGGGTGACCCCACCAGGGGCATGAAGCCCCTGACAATTTAGCTATTTGGATTATTGGGTCACAAAAACCCCTCCGCCACAGTAATGTGACTTCTCAAGGAGAGGTGAAATCGATTCCATTCTATTCTATTACCCACTCACAGGACTGCACCAAATATGTATTAAAATGGATGAAAACGTTTCAATATATCTCTCACCTTCTCCCAATTACTCCAAGGATTATAACATGTCTATGCATATCGGCAGCTTTTTATTTAACACCATACCAAAGAGCATAGAACAATACAACCAACCCATTATTATCCCCTATATGACATGGCCTACTTAAATTGTTTAGATTTTTTTTTTTTTTAAACACACGAGATGCAAGTATTTCTCTTCATATAAACTGCACTGCACACAGCCGTTGGCCTCTGGTAAGCTTCTATTGCTTGAGCAGTTAAATTGAACCAGGGATAAATTAGTTCGACAATCTTCTAAAGTTAAGCTCCAGGCGTTGAACTTGTCTGTTTGAAAGCTGTTGGCGTTTTCTTATTCACATGGGAGAGGTGATGAATTGCACAGACTCTGGACCAGTAAGATTCAGGCTCTTCATGTACAAACTGGTATAACCACGTAATGCACACGCACTAAAAGCAGTAAGATTGAATCATCCATTTTATAAACAGTATTATTGTTAAAAAAAAAAAACATTTCAAATTAAACCAACAACATTCTAATACTAAGCTTCATCATTTATGCATGACCGCATGTTGATGCCCACGCTTTCACTAGATGGCAGTGTGTCTCAAGCTTGACTTTGAGCACAATCATTTCTTTTTCAAGCATCTTCCTCCTCCTCTCACAGCCCTCTTACCCTCTGCTTGGAAGGTGCTACCAGTCTCTTTAATGGAATGTCAAGAAAAGGCAGCACTGCGCTTGTCTTTTTTTTTTCTTCAAAATACACAGTGAGTTTAAACAATCCACTTCCCATTCTTTAAAAAGCTGCAGTGTTCTTGCAATTTGGTAGCTATTCTCCACGAGTCTGATAAACACCCCACCCTTGTTTTTCACCGAGAGAAAATGTTGCAACATTTCTACGACTCTCTAAAGGGTTGTCAGGCCAACTGGAAGGACTTTGTGATGTTGGATTTAATGTAGGTGAATTTGGTAAATAAGGCAGGGTACCTTTAGTGCACAAAGCAAACACCCACTGAATAAATTGTTGCTCACACAATTTCTGGATGCTCACAAAATAGATCTTGGCGTCACTTGGTGTTTTTCATCTCATTCATCACATTTCATCTCAATGTCCTTGCCTGAGAGGACATTGGTTTCCGTGTGATTGCATATGACTTAACATAATTGTACCGTCATTGGTCTGAGCTATTCACCCATGCTGCTGACAAATGTATTTATGCAGTATATAGTACGCCATGTGTAAACATGAAGCAAATGTTTTGCCATCCATAGCAATGGACAAGTGAAACACCCTGTTTTGGTACATCTTATTGTCTGAATCGTAATTTGCATCCACTGTGTAATGTTATTAGGAAGACTGAAATACACAACCCACATTTGCTTAAAACTGCACAAAAAATACTGAAAAGCAATAATAGAAAGGGTAGATTCTAACTGCTCCTTTAGGTTTTGATACCAACACGATTTAACAATTCAAAAACCTTGTTATAGTGTGTACCGTATGGGAACACGATTAATAAATGGCATTATATATAGTTACTTGATAATATTACTTGATTTATGTTGGTTTCATTGTATTCATAATATATAACAGTTTTCAATAGGCCTTAATGTCACCCTGTTGTATTTTATCATATGAGGGCAGCATAGCTCAAACGATACAATGACCATATATCTTGAGGAATTGAGCGACTCTCAAAGTATATGCACCGTACTGGCAATTGCTCTTGCTGTGTCATCAAAATGTCCGTGAATGTCAGCAACATAAGCCATCTTTATTACATGAATGAGTAAATGAGGTCCCATTCTAAATGTACTTAGTACCTTCAAGGGAACAAAAAAGAAATCAAAACAATTTTACAATTATATATTAATTCTTAGTCTCATCTGTTAAAAGTAATGCAATTCGAACCTGCTTTTAGAAGGCTATGAGTTGCATTTTGGTCTGGAAATTTAGATACACGTACATAATTATTTGCATTATTATTTTACCCGACGATGCTTTATCACAATATAATTATACATTATATTATGTCATTATGGTGTCTATATTCGTGCCTAGTGGAAGTCTGGCACGGAGTGTGGTCGAACTGTGCACATGGGCGGGCTGTATTTTGTTTTAATATTAGAAACATGCGGTGTGCGCCATTGTGGGTGTGGACAGAGTTGAGTGGCTTTGCAGCCAATGGAAGTGGATCATCTCATTCCATTTAAAATGGGTTCCGTGAGATGCACACAGTTTTGGACATGGCAGAAGCAGAAATACATATGCTGGAGTCCATGCAGAAGGTGGATGCTCGCATAGTGTGTTTGAGGCATTGCAAGCAGACCTGATGATGATGGAAAGCAGAGGTCCCCAACCACTGGCCCATGGCCCGGAACCGGTCCGGCGGCCACTTTGGGCTGGGCTGCACAGATGAAAAAACACATGCAATACTTCCGGTTTGTTTCTTATTCGAGGCAATTTTTTTTTTTTTCATTTTAAGACGCATTTCTCTCTATTACATCCATCGATGATGGACTCTTGATGCATGTCAAGATGCTAATTGTCTCAGTGGCATTACCCTAAAATTAAAACCACAAGCACACAAAATGAGTAAAAAAACAGACCATGTATGTCGCACAAAGACCGCTCTACACTCTACTCTTGTTTTTGCGACTGTAGGCTGAACGCTGAAGCTGGCTACTAATGTGAGCCGTTTTGTAGCAATTTGGAAAACATCCTCAATCCGCCAGAATGCCCACAATGACGCAGAAACGTCTGCCACGTTCCAAATCATGCTAAACAAGGCTTGCATCGGCAAGAAACTCAAGATGCGGCAGAGCCCTATATCTATTCATTTATTTTTCAGAATTTATACTGAACAGGTAATTTGTGGTGTGAAATTCAGGGATGCACTATACACTTTTTCAATACTGAGTACGAGCACAACTACATCAATTTGGGCATTTGCATATCCCGAGTACAGACGCAGTACAAGACAAAGGTGTTGCGTCTTGATGATTTGTGATTTCAATCAAATACTGTTCAAAAATAAAAACACTTCTCATTGTTGGCATTTTTGTAATAGTCTTGCCCGACCATCCGTCCATCCATTCTCTATAGCCTGGAACCTCATTTGAGTCATGGGTAAGCTGGACCTTATCCAAGCTTACTTTGAGTGAGGATAAACAGGGCGCTTATAGACAGACAACCATTTAATCTCACATTCAAACCTAAGGACAATTTAGAGTCTTCAATAATTAATCTAGCATGCATATTTTTGGAATGTGGACGTGGCTCAAGAAGCTAGCTCCTGGTCATCTTACAAAGTGTTGTCATTCGTGTTGCTCTTAAAATAACTCCACACACTGAGTCAGAGTACAATTATACACATAGAGAATACACCAATACCGATACAGGTATCGTGCATCATGTACTGTAGGTCGATAACAAATCAAGTGTATTGTGTTTATTGCGAAGAATTGCAAATGGGTACCGGTACTCTGTGTCCAATTACAAACAGCTATTTGAACAGCTTCATTTTATTTCTTTCCTCAATAGTCAGAATTTAAGGAGATCATTTCTTCCAAGTGTGTGATGGAAATCTTGAACTCATTCATCCACAAAATACCCTGAGGACTGACACTATCACTGTGACAAGTCGAGGTGGGAGGAAGGCTTAGTCCTTGGCTTCTTGCTGGATCGAAGCTTGGCTTTGTGTCTCCCTTGTGTTATCGAATTGCCAATGTGCTGGGTTGCAGGGTCTATTGTCTCTTTAACTACAGGCACTCTGCTGTGGGTTAATGGAACAAGCTCTGCAGGAGCACAAGACTCGCTGTATACTTGACCTCCCGGTATACTGCAAATCAGTGTCTGTGGCAAGTTATTTGCATCTACTTACTGCACATAAATCCTTCGGAAATGTGGCACAGTGAAAGGACTTTGGGATACTTACGTTGCACATTAAATCACATTCAAATGGATTGACAATGTTGATTTTAATTGGATTGATTAATCAATTAATATAGCTACAACAAATTGCAACTTGATTTTTTTTTATTGTGGGTCTTCCCATAGTTTCAATTCTAACGTCTGCCAAACACACAATTTGGACCAGAAAACAAATAATATATAAACATATTTTTTTACTGACAGCATTCGTTTACAGCTTCTCATCTAAATTTACTGGGAATATTAATGGACACAAAATGTACACATAACACATGGCTAGTGTAAAACAAACACAAATAAGCATGCAAAAAAGAAACAAACAAAATTGGGAAACAAACAGACGCACTTAGGTCTATGAAAATATTAACGAAGGTAATAGCAGTTAAGTTAACTCTGTTAAATAAGAAGCTAAAACTATCTCACAGAAGTCACATATTCACAACTTGCAGACGGCTACTGATTTCAGATCACTGTTTGCTATTTATATAATGGCCAAAGATAAATATCTGACCTGGAGTATGAGCGAACAAAGACAATATTAAATTTACACTATGACTTTGACAGTCAGGGATCAAAATGAATCTTACTGCGAAGGGCAGCTGACCTAGGCGCTGTCCAAGACAATGAGTGACACTGACTTAGTAAAACTAGCTATTTATATTTGTTTTATATGAATTGGAAAATTACAATTATCAAAAAACTACGCTGTGCAGGGCTGGTGTCTATTAATGAAATTGTCTGTGTTTCTAGATATTATTACTTCTCCATCACTGTTAGAAAGGTAATGTAACAAAAGTAATCAACGCGTTTCTGTGTATGTTAATGGAAAATGCAGCAATGACATGACTCGACTGATGTTTGGCAATTATATTACTGAGCAAGAGATTAACATTCAGTGAGTGACTGTGATGATGAATATTTCTTGAAAGCATTTATCTGTCACTCAATATTTCTCATTTAGTCCACTCGCTGTGTATGTAGGGCAGTGAGGGAACCTTGCAAAATGTAAGAGAGTACAATTGACCTGAGTAATGTTTCCATTTAAAAAAAAAAAGCTATCTTTTGTCATTTTTCATTCGATGTAGTCTGAGTGTTTTTACAATCCATGTACTGCTGCAGATTAAACACTGCGCAGCCCCAGGTCCTACCTTGCCACGAAAAAAAAAAAACCCACAACACTCTTTGTCTTTGAAAAAATGTTGGTGTTTATTAGCATACTGCGCGGTGAAGAGAGTTCCGAACACATGTGATCATTCAAGATGTACATTTCTACACATTATCTCACCTGGTGCAAACAGACTTGCTGTGCTGTGGTGATAAGCCAACCCCAATTACACGTTAAAGCAGCTTGAATAGCCTCCGACTCTGACTGGTGGCTATCTTGCTATACACTGTGTGGACATTAGATAGGTGTCTCCAGGCCCCAAAGGCATAAAGCTAGGGGTGTAAAACTTTCAGAAGGAGACTGAAATGATTTTACAACTACTTAATGAAATGATTTATGTTTCTGAAATTGCAACACACTGCTGCTTCCAGGCTGCAATTACGCAATATGCATCCTGACAATGAAGGAATGCTGTTTATTCTTGACTGGGAGGACATACCCTTGGTAAAGGATTTCAATTATTTGCTGGAGGCAGGTGTGCATGTCTTGTGTACATTAAATATATATAGAAATGTTATCTAAATCACCCAAAATAAAATGGGAAAATATTAAATAATATATATATATATATATATATATATATATAATACCACTCAGCTCCGTGCCTGTATGTTGGGATTAACACTGGTGGATGAGAGGGTAGCCTTCTCCCAGTGTTCTGTTATTGGACTTTTGTGCTTGTTATGGCTTGCCCATAACAATAACCATGGTGAAAGAAGATGCCAGTCTGACCTTTTGAGAAAATCTAACAGAGTCCCCTGTCAGAAGGAGCTTCAACTTCCACCGGCATAACTTCGCTCAGGTCCTGGAGAAGGCGGGGGAGATTGAGTCCAAGTGCAAGTGGACAATGTTCCATTGTTGAGGTGGTTGACAAGAGTTGTCCCCGTCAGGTGGTCGGTGCATTTTGTGGCGGCAAGCCTCCAACCTGTTGGTGGAAACCAGCAGTGACGAATGTTGTCAAGCTAAAGAAGCATTCTTATCTTACGTTGTCCACAAGTGGGACAATAGAGGCAGCTGATAAGCACCAGCTGGCCAAGCAGAATGCAGTTTGGTGGGCGCTGAGGCAAAAACCAAGGTGTGAGAGGAGTTTGGTAAAACCACGGGGAAGGACTTCCGGGCGGATGCAAAGAAATCCTGGTCCACCATTCACCATCTCAGTAAGCGGAAGCAGCGCACCATCAACACTGTTTATAGTGGATACGGGAAACTGCAAACCTCAAACCTGGACGTTGTGACTGGTGAGGAGAATACTCCGAAGACCTATTCAATTCCACAACACACCTTCCCATGAAAAGCAGAGTCTAGGGACTCTGAGGCAGGCTCTCGCCTCTCTGAGATTTAGGTTGTTGAAATGGTTAAAAGGTTCCTTGGTGGCAGTGCCCTGGGGGTGAATGAGATCTTCCCAGACTTCCTATAGGCTCTGGATGTTGTGGGGCTGTTTTGGTTGGCATACCTCTGCAACATTGCGTGGACATCAGGCACAGTGCCTCTGGAATGGGAGTCCGGAGCGGTGGTGCCTCCTTTTAGAAAAGGGAGGCCAGAGGGTGTGTTGGAATCGGAACAGAATCACATCTCTCAGCTTCCCTTGTCAGGTCAGTTCAGGGGCTGTAATGAAGGTTCGTTGGGAAGTCGGATCTCAGATTCTGGAGAAGCGGTGTGTTTTTTGTCCTGTCTTTGGCAGGGTCCCCAAGGGTGCCTGGGTGTTTGTCTAGCCATTCTACATGTGCTTTCACGTACGATCGACCGTATACCTTGGAAGATCTTGGCTACTCCCGGAGTACAGGGTACCTGATGCCCTAGTACAGGCTGGGTCCCTTTACAACCGGTGTCAGAGCTTGGGTTCTCCCTTAGAGATAAGGTTAGAAGCCAGATCAACCGAGAGAGGCTCAGTTAAGCTTCAGCTCCCCTGCACTGAGAGGAGCCAGATGAGGTGGCTCAGGCATTTTGTTCAAATGTCTCCCAAGTGAGGTGTTCCAGGCACATCCCAATAGTGTTGTTGTTGCCTGGTGGGGTTCATAAAATGATTGTCCAGTATACCCTTGGTCACAGGTCTTGTGGGCGTTTGGATTAAATGTGAGATGTCTTCCCGTCATCCCAGCTGGCTCCAATTGTCCATGCATGGGAGCAGCTGCCCATTGGTGTATAAAAGTGTGCGTGAATCGCTATTCATCTGTTCATGCACACATTCACACAAGTTTTGTAAAGCACTTTGGGGAACAGTATATTATAGATGCAGAAATGCCGTTTCCTCAATGCTAAACAGTTTACTCCATCATGCGGGACTTTGATACTTAACAAAATTCACCGTGTTTTATGAGAAACTAAGAATATATTGTCGTTTAATCAGCAAAACTCCAGCCGATGAGGATTATTTTGAAAATGACTCAAAATCGTCCATTTAAATCAGAGTGCTGCTAAGAAATGAAATGTACAAAAACTGTCTGAAGAATAAAACTAAATAATGGATGGCATCGTGTTATTATTGTTAATATCAGGTTAAACTATCACCGCTCTGGACATCGTTTTTCATGTCTATCTTTATGTACTTTACGTCCCATGAGATAGAGTGGATACAATTCTGAGGAGACCCTCCTGAATTACACCTTTAAGTGATGCAAATTGTTGTTTAATGTCTCTTTGTTCTTGCCTGAAGGCATGATTACACGTTTGTCTGTGCATGTTATGCATGTGATGCATGTGTGTGCATTTGAAATGGAGCGGAATGGCTTCAGGCCCTCAAGCTCGAGTCTACAATCCAAATGAGATCTGAGGAACTGTATGTCAAGACAGCTATTCATCAAACAATACAGCAATGAGAAGCGAGATTGAATGGTGAAGATAGCATCTTCAATCATTCAGTGTAGTAGCCCACTTTGAGGGTTTCATCTCCACAATATATGACTTACAAGACTGTCAAGTGAATATGATAATGTGTGAATATATCTTCTTGAGTATGGATCTGGGGTGGGTGGTGTTGCAAACGGTATCTCTGACTGTCTCGAAGACGTCCACAGGGGACATTGTGTTCTCTGTTAACAAAAAAAAATAAAAAAAAATTTCGGGAATAGAAAAATCACACCTTGAATCTTCCTCTTGGTATCTATTTTGCTTTTATGTAAATGTTTCTTAAGTACCATACTGTGCTGAACAAATGTATGTAATTCCTGAGTTATAGTTTCAGTGTTCTAAATGAACTTTTTTGAACAGCCAATGTGGCCGGTGACTCTCTAACGTTATCAGCCAATCAGAATTTCCAGGAGAATTATTATTATTATTATTTTTTTTTTGTTAAAGTTAAGGTCCGCTACCTCTAGACTAGTCTGAATATCTATATTCATTCTGCCATTCATCTTTTATTATTCTGTTTTCTGAAATGTAAATTTGTTTGTCAATTATGTTTCAGCTTTTGTTTTTTGAAATGTAAAAAATTTTGGTGTGTTTAATAGTTTTATGAAATATAAAATTCTTTGCTACAATGTAAAAGTGTTTCACATTTGATTTTGTTTTGGACTTCCCAGCCACCATATATAGGGATGTGGATGTAATAATAATTTTTTTCCCCCAGCGATCAAATGTGGAACAGGATGCCTAATTCTTCTCGTCATCATAAGATTAACATTTTTAGTGTAATCCATTTGTTGTCTAGATTTTGATGAATTAAAATGTGTTTATTTTTCAGTGTTGGTGACACTCGCCGCTGTTCTGGGCCACACTGTCATCTTGGCTCTTTGAGATACTTTTATAACCTGATTTTATAAGTTGGCTGAGCCCTTTGCTGTGTACCGGGCAAAGCATTGCTCAAATTATTTCCTTTCCTTATTTGTTTCATGAATTATCAGTGATTGCTTATTATTCCCTCTTGTGTTTATAGTTCGTTTTGTTCTCATATATGATCATTTGTTGAGTTTATCTTATTATATTTTCTTATAATTTTGGATCATCCCCTATTTGTTACCGCTGTCATGGTAAGCCGCCAGTCCTGTCCATTTCCTCTTATGGCAAAACACTTCTCTTATTTAGTCATTTATTACTTTTAATTGATTTGGTTATTAAAAAAGCAATATTTTTAAGTCCTATCTTTTGCAATGGATGCTTGAACTGTGTGCCTTTATTTTTGATTGCTTCTTGCTGGCATACGCCCCCCCCCCCACTCCTTTATAAAGACCACATTGCCACATTTCCATTCCTTTTTTTGAGTAGTACATGAAGTTCATGTTTTGTTTTGTTTTCTGGTGTATATTTGTGTGCTGTTGTTTGGGTTCTTGTATACATGAGATGTTTTATTTTGTCTGCTTAAAAACAAACAAATAAAAGATATTGAAAGGCTGGATATACAGTCAGGCATTGATGTGAAACACAATACATATGTACTGTATACACTGCATTTGTCTCGGAAAAGAGCAGCTGTGTCTTACTCGCTTAGACTTGGAAGGTGATTTTTCATCTGTTCTTAATACTTCTGTGTATTATGATTGGCTATAATTTGCGACGTTGTCACATCGTGCACCTGTGTTTCATGTAATGTTTCTCAAGACTTGGCAAATGGTGTCAGGTTGAATGGCAGCGGGACTGCAGGGTGGAATAATTTTATTTAAAGAAACCAAAAGCAAAACAAGGTACTGGGAAAACACAAAATACTGAAATCCAAAACAAGTCAGAATCAAAATAACTAAACAAAAACGTGGAGAAAGAACTTGGACATGACAATGAATGCGGACGAACAAAAGCAACAAGACAGACGAAGGATTAAGGACAATGAACCAAGGAAGGCCACGTTTTAAATACAAACAAACAGACGAGACAATTACAAACACAATGATTAGCCACAAGTGGCTGAGGGAGCTGATTGGCTAACACAGGGGACTGGGATGACAAGCACAGGTGAACACAATAACCTAACAAGTCAAACAGACAAAGGAACACACAAGGGACACAAACTGAATTTTACACCAAAACCGACAACAAACACATCATGACAATGGGTGAAATGTGTGGCAGAGCCCCGCGTGCTGCACAAGTGTGCAGCACGCTTCCGCAATACCACACAGTTCAATTGATTGCACCCCAATCCCACCCCAATTGATTGTTGACTGTTGTAATGGAAAAGCAACAGAGGCCGGGCCAGCCCAAGCGAAGCGGAAACACAGCAAGGCTCGGCTCTTCTGGAACCTTTAATGGAAAAGCGCCTTTGATAGAGCTGTCATCAAGACTTGCTAGCTTGCTTGCTGCCTGGCTACATTGAATGATATTCGGAAAAAACACATTGTCACGTCTTCCAAAGATCACAGAAGATGTATGTCTGTGACTGAATAATTTTTTTTTACAACAAAACACACCTACTTTATGGCCGTAGATGACACGCGAACAAGGAGTACATCACAAACAGTACACTGACTTGCAGACTCGCTCATTTTTCTCTTTCTCTCTGTCTTATCCCTATAACATGAAAGAAAATGGTAACAGGAACACACAGCAATAAAACACACACAAGACAGTCCATCACAATATCATGTAACAAGTTTCAATTAAAAAAATAATTGACAAATATAATAGAATAAAAGACAAATAGACATTTATTTAACAAGAAAGTGTATTTTCCCCACCACCACGAAGTTTAAGTATATTTCTGGGAAAGAAAGTCATTTTCCTCTGATTTGTGAGGAACTGGGACGAGCTAATTTCCATTCAATTAGCGAACATTTAACGGTGTGCTTCTCAGTGTTAGAGTGGTGTTGATTTCCTGGAATCGAGCACATGGCCTTGTCCATATTGTTTTCTTCCAATTTTAATGATTTAATGTAGCTCAAGAAATAGAAGATCCACTCAAACTGATGAACTCAAACTTCATTTAAATCAAGGATCTTCTCGATATTCTCGTTTTAATCCCCATTCGCACGCCATCTTTTAATGTATCAAAACTGATGTTTGGTTTTAATTTAATTTTTTTTAGAATTTAAAATGTTGAATTTTATCATGATTTTTGCAATATATAAATATATATATATAATTCCTTTGCTCTTTCTGTAATGCTTTTGATCTATTTTATGTCAAGCACTCTACATGAAATGTGCTCTACAAATTAAATTGCCTTGCGTTTTAGTTGGTGAATATAAAAATATTAAGAATCATTTGTGCTAAATATTAGTCAGCTAACTTAAGATGTCAGACATTTGTAACTGATTTCAAAAGCAGGAAAAAGTGGTCTCAATTAGACAACTCAGCAACTCAACTAAATTTTTCATTCAAATTGAAATGCTTCTGAAGAAGATTTCTGGTCGCCTGTTTATATGCTTCACTTTGTTCTTCAGAAGATCCGTTTTACAATTGTGTGACATGTGCAGATAATTGTAAACATCACATGATTTAATCAAGATAGTGTCCATCTATTTAGCACAGTAGGCACGATTGTTTCAACACTTACAGCAACGGCTCGATTAAAACTAGAGACAAATAATTTGAAACAAGTTCTCCTGTCACAGATACTCTGGTAGTACGCCGCCATATTCAGGTGTGTCACTATGCATTTACGTCAAGACAGAGCATGCACAGCCCAGACGCACCCAGCCAAGTCAGCTAAACATACTGTAGCATGAGTGGGTATAGCGGATAATCCCACGGTAACATGCTTCTCTTCGGCACAAAAACAGCCTCACACAGTCCCACCCAGGAAAATGTAGGATGGAAATTAGCACATTTACAATAAATTGGTAACATGCCGGCAGCACGGTGGCCAACTGGTTAGCCCGATGGCCTCATAGTACATAGTTTGTGAGATCAAATCCGGCTCCGGCCCTCCTGTATTGAGTTTGCCTGTACTCCCTGTACCTGTGTGGGTTTTCTCTGGGTACTCCAGGTTCCTCCCACATTCCAAAAAGATGCATGGCAGGTTGATTGGACACTCTGAATTGCCCCTAAGTATGAGTGTGAGCGCGGATTGTTGTTTGTCTTTGTGTGTCCTGCGATTGGCTGGCAACCAGTTCAAGGTGTACGTTGCCTACTGCCCAAAGACAATAGACTCCAGCACCCCCGCGACCCTCGTGAGGAGAAGCGGTTCAGATAATGGATGGACTTGTTTGCTTTATCTAGTTTTTATATGTTTTGAAAAAGATTCCAGGGCACGGTCTCAAGCAGAGAAACCTACCACGGTGAACTTATGATGAAATGAATTAACACTGCATAGAACTTAGTTCTCTCGAATAATATTGTTTGAAGCTGTACCGAACGTGAGGGTCCTTGTCTGTTAATTTCAAATTAAGAATACGTTAAGTGGAGTCCCTCATGAGTGCTTGGTAAATGAATTCTTCTGCACATAACTAAGGAGCTGTTTAATTAAACTGATACATTGGCTGAGTGAACTGTCGGAATCATACATAGAAAGCCGCAATTTTATTAGCTGGCCTCCCTCCATGGCACTATTGCTCCGCCTGAAATGAATGTCAACCCAGTAAACAAGACCTACCTAGAGTGACAGTCACCACGGGGTATTCAATTCCATCAAATGTCCTTACTGTTTTAAATTAAGCAATGTAAGTTTGATGCAATGACTATACAGGATTTTAGCACTACTGCCCACATAACTAAATGATAAAGCAACATTGTTTTTCTATTATAGAAAACTCGTTTCCACCCAGAGAGCTGAGAATCCCTACTCCCAGATAATTATGATATTGTATTTCTGTTCAGCCCTGCCCCCTATATCAAATCTTCTTCCAGCATCCTCATATATAAAGACAAGGCCATTAGTTTTCTCATAATGCAGTGTGTTGTGGGGTGGCATATGTCAGCAGCAGCTGAAGAACTAGTAAAATGCCTGTCATAGGAAAGGATGGCCTCCAGCAAAGGATCTCCAATTAATTTAAGACAAGAGAAAGTACTGATTCTTGTCAGTGCCATCTGGAGTGTGTCTTTTTATATTTGAGTTATGTGCACTAATTACAGTAAACAAGGTAGGTCATGGGACCATTGCAGTAAAAGGGCACACGATGAAAATAAATAAATAAATGATAAGGTATCCAAATGTGTTCAGTTTTTAATTCAATGGCATTGAACTTTTCACAGAACATTTTCAGGCGAGTTTTCCCTGGCGTGTACGTGGGTCACGAGCCAAGACCCGGAGTTGTTTTTCTCACCAAAGGGTGTATTTGAGCCGAGCTTTGTCTGGTTCCTCACCTGAATCTGTTTCCCATGGGTGATACTGCCCAGAGCATATCACCCAAGACAATTTAGCTCCAAGGATTATTGCAACACACAAATCTCAAATCTCCACGATGATGAGATGAAGGTTCCGATATTTGTTTCTAAATACAGTTTTACCTGTTTGGAGATAACTGCTGAAACAGGTGCAGCGATATAGAAGTGTGTCATAATCTGCTGTGGAGATATAGCCTTTTTTTGTCTAAACCAATGGCCAGCAGTGACACATTGGCCACCTTGCATTTATTATTTTTTTCTCTCTCGTCAGCTTCCATCCTGATGGCTGACGTAAGACAAATCTCTCCCATTCTTTGGTTCTTCTGCTCCACCTTTAAATCTTTTCAATCTGCCATGTGCTGCTCGATCGATCCTGCGTCACTTATTTCCATTCATCTGTCGTGACCGACCTCCACCTGCAGCGTTGGCTTCTTTTTGGCCACTTGCTTTGATTGTAGGACTGCCCCGTTCATTCATTACGCTCCACATGCTCCATTAGTGCGGAGGCTTTCTCGTGTGAACAGGTCGTCAGCCAGTCACAGGGCAGACATAGACACCGAGGCTTGTGTGCTTATTTTATGATCATAGTTAGCAATAACTTCAATTTTGAAGGTGGGCATCCACATTTGATATGACATCATGTTAGTTACCGTGATACCATCATTATCATGATGCGTGTATAAACTGCTATTGACAGAAGTGACATTTAATTGAAATCTAACAGTTGAGCAGGGCATTGTTTCAGTAAATTCAGGTGACATGCCCATAGCTTTTTCAGAGCTGATGCCGCCTCCTTTTGTATACTTGGTCTTTTTGTTGTTGTTGTTGTTTTTAAATAATTCAAATTTGGCAGGGTTGATAACAGTCCTCTCTGTGGTGTCATATTCACAAGCCATATTTATTTTTGCATTACAGGGTCTTTAAACTGTATGAGGACAATAATTACAGCGTCTGGCTGGTCGATAGATGTATGGCATGCTACCCTCTCATTCATCCATCACTCTCAAATAATATATCATGTGTCCTCTTTAGGTCACGGGTGAGTTAGAGCCTATTTCAACTGTGAGGCAGATGCGCTAACCATAGAACACTGTGCGATCCCCATAATCCCATTTGGCTTTAGAATATAAAACATGAATATGACAGTAATAGATCAAAGCTTTAACATTACACCTTGCATTTTATTAACAATGAGTTTTTAAAATTTAAAGTATTGTTCTGCGTGTTTTCATTACTGTTGAAACATCATTCATTATATCATAGATTGTACATTAAGTATTGATGGAATATTTGTGTGAATGATGGAAATTTTTAAACATTCCACCCGTTCTGCTTTTTGGTCAGTTTAATTTTTCAATGCCACAGTCCGGTCCAGATTTGTAAGTATGATTTGCCTCTGTAGTTACAGCGCATTTGTGAGAGTTTAATGCAGCATTTGTGCTCCCACACTTTTGTGGGAGTGCCTGTGCAGATAGAGCTTCAACAGCTGCACACAGCGATATGAAGTTAATTAAACTGCCAATCCAAGCAAGGACCATGACAGCAAGCGAAGACCTGTGGCTGTATTAGAAAAGCGTAGATGTGGGGGAAGAATTAAAGCAATCTGCAGTATGTCATTAATTCTCAGTAACCAAAAACACATTGTATGAATAAGTTTAATATTTAGTGCTGCTGTGCATTCTGTGGAAATATGTGACTCACAGATTCCATTATTGTTCCAATATTGACAAGGAAATTATTTCACCCTGTTGAAAAGGTGGATTAATTTTCTTTCAAACTTTCAGTATATAAATATATATATATATATACATATATTATTTTTAATCATCTTTTATTTGCAGCAGAGACCAGAGCCGATACAAAAACTGGAGCTTTTCTAAATTATAACATTAGTGTTAGCAACATATTCCATCCATCCAGTAGAGCTGGTGGCTATCCCAGTTGACTTCAGGAAAAAGGCTGATTCCACCCAGGAGTGGTAACCATCTAAGCACAGGCACAGACGATTACATTTATAATATCCTAAAATGCTGACACTCACACACAACTGTAGGAACTAGCTATAAAATACACAATGTCACAGCAGACTTGATAGTAATCAAAGTACAAAACCTATCAATATTATTTACATTACAATATAAACTAACTTAATATATTTACTAAAAAGTGGCAAAGAAAACGTTATGAAACGGAAAACTATACATTCGAGACATGTTCATTCAGCCTCATTTTGCACTAATCCTTAATAAATATGACTTTAGCGCTGAGTATCTGCAGAAATGGAAAATGGTCGTCAGTGGCAAGAAGACAAAAGAGATGGAGGGACTGCAACAGTGAGAGTATGCAATTGTATACTTGAGTCAATTGGAAATATCACACTTGGGAGGAGAAAGAGAGTTGAGGGTGATCAGAGAGATGGAAAGAGAGGCAGCAAGATCAGGGAAAAGGAAAATCAATAAATTCATCAAACATGTACTGCACACTGAAACAACTCCTTTGCTCCCAAGAATGTGAGTGTGAGGTGAAATGTTGTGGGTAAAATGATGGCTGACTTTAATGTGTCCTTCAACAACACTGACTCAATCAAGGCAATCAAAGGGCCATTGGTATACTCTGACTGATACTTACAGTAAACCACTTTGGTTTTGTACCCAAAAAGGTCGCAAGCAAAACTTGTCGCATGGGACTTACCACCAATGGCAGCCTCTTTTCATCTTTATATGGGGCAATTGTGAATATATTACACTTTACTAGAACATAGACAGTATTGAGCAAGGGTCTGGATATGTGTGGGTTTTATTTCATGAAACGCTGACGGTGGATCGTGAGACAACGATTTTTCACTTACAGAGGGAGTAACAAGCATGCGTCGGTGCGCATGTGCAGCTGATGTTCTGGGGCTGCATGAGTGGTGCTGACATTGGGAAGCTACAGTTGATTGAGGGAACCATGCATGAATGGCAACTTGTACTGTGACATACCTAAGTAGAGCATGATCCCCTCCTCCAAAGTAGGCCATAGTGCTGTTTTACAAAATGATAACAACTCCAAATACACGACTGCCGTGCTATACAAATAAATAAATGAAAAAAAAAAACATTTGGGTATTTGTCAGCAATGGGCAACTAGTGGCACATGGGTGGCAGTAAATTTACAGTTAGAAAACTGCATTTACATTGCAGCAAAGTGTCATATCTTGAGTGTTGTGAAAAGTATGCAAAATGTTCCTAAAAATAAATGAGAGGGGCATAGTCAACTTTTTGATAGCCTGGATCTTGAGTTTGTGGAGTATTTTTGTGAATTTAATGAGCATAATCTCACTCTGAACTGAAGCGAAATCAACTGGTGATGGCGTTGTTCCATTACCTTGAACAATTTATTCTACTTATTATTCTAATTTCACTACTTTTTTTTTTACATTGAAATATTCTCAGTTACAGTAAAGTTCTGTCTCAGTCTCCCATTGTCATCCTTTGTTGGCATGATGCAGAAACGTTATGTTATGAAGGACAAAAGTGATGTCTAACAGCTTTCAAAGTGTGTCCGTCTACTTCGTGGTAACTTCCATTGTATATACTCTCTTTTCAGCGTTTGTAGTCGTCGTTCTTTCAGAATGTTTTGCAAAAAGCCAAAGGAAACATGCAAATACACATGCTGAGTTCCAGAGTGACCTGCCATCGCAAGTTACGATGAATTTTTCATTTCTCTGATTATCACATTTCTCATGTGTGTTTGGCTATGACTAACACCTTATTGTGGCAATTGTGCTAAGTATTTCCGATAAAAAAGAATGTAATAAGCCAAATTATAAATTGTCCACTGTTTTGGCAACATTTTTTGGTTTGCTTTTAAAAGTCAAAACCATCATTTCTTTTGTAAATGGGTATATTCCTTTATAGTTGAGTGTGAATTTTAGTGACGGCAGCAAGTCTCTGCTTCACACAAGTGCTGAATACCGACAGGAATATGACCAAGGGTTCACGCTCAAAGTGAGGTCACATGGCCTCTAACGTTCTACTAGCTTTTAGACAGACCCAGCGTTTTCATTTAATTCGACCCTCAGCTTCCAATAAAGGCTGCTATTGTTTACCAGCTTAACTCATTCACTGCCATTGACGGATATAGAAGTAAAAAATTCCATTCATTTTACCTGGGTTGTCAGTGAATGAGGTAATAGCTTTCATCAAGAACAAAGTATACTCCTATGATGAGTCAATGAAAATGCTTTCATAAATCATTGTCATGGTCATTAGCTCCTCTGTTATTTCAAATTCAAAGACCGAAACGCCATAATACCGTTACAGTAGCTAGATTTCCTTTTTATTCACTTTAACATTAAAATAATGTACATATGGGCTCATGTCTGTTCTCGTAGACGTATGAACGGGAGGAGAGACAAAACAATCTATGAGGTATCAGGAAAGAATAATGCTGACATTTGAAAAGGAGGAAAGCAATTTTCTCACTTTTCTCATATAAAAAGGTCAGACGCAAGATCAGAATAAACAGCACATATCATCATATTGGTCTCAAGACTGGACACAATTTTATTAGAATCACATTTTGTTATGAAAGTCATCAAATTATTGTTCCAAGTTGCAAACTAAAGTCACAGGGTCAAAAATGCCTTACTGGCAAAGCACATACCCAGTTTAAAGAGAGCAAGATCATCAAATGCACTGTGATATAATGGTCAATAGGGGAAGCTCAGAGGAACTAAATAGATTGAGCCCAAACCCAGCAGCGCAAGCATATTCTCTACTGCTCTCACCAGAAGCAAGTGAGGCTTTTTACAGCTGTCTTTATCAGGGATTTTACGATTACAAAATCACCAGCTCAGCAAAGAAGAGAGATGGGATACGGGGACAAAAGAGAATTGGGGAGGAAAATAGGCTGACAGAGGAATATATGGTAAGCTACAGTGTTTGGTTGGTTGAGACAAACTGATAATCGACGATAAGTTTCAGAAGCCGTCTTTAGTTACTTCAGCTGCTGGTGCGAAAATTACTGAATAATCATTTTTGAAGTAAAATTGTGTCTATAAGCACTTGATTACATGTAAAGTTGAGGTAAAATGATTCATTATAAGGCTCCAGGAATTTAAACTTCTAAGAGCCCAACTTCAGTGATATGAAAATTTGGCCTATTCTCAAATGTTTTTTTTTTTTTTTTTGCCATTTCCCTTATAATGTTTAAGATAAGCAAATGCATTTAAGTCAGACAAAGATAACACAAGTAAGCATAAAAAACTTTTTCTTAAGTGGTGATTTTATTTACTGAAGAGGAAAAAAAATTCTATAAGGCTCACTAAAATCCTTTAATTTACTCAAAAACGGACAGCGTGCCTTATGTATGGATCTCGGCTTTTCAGTTTATCGTCTTAAACTCAAATTCATTCCTGTTCTGTCCTGTTCTCATCCGCATCTAATCCATGCATTTGTATATAATGGACTTGCACTTTGACTGCCGTAGTTTAAACCAGAGGGCAGCCATCTTACGTTGCCACGGTTACTGACAACTCAGTGCGTGTTTTATGATAGGATTCCCGTATGGAGTAATGAGAGCCTCTCACTGAACAAATTAACTTTGCTTTTTGCCTTTTTATGCTATGTCAGTATCGTGAATTGTGATTTATGCAGGTTAGGTTTATATTAAGCGGTGAAATTTGTCCTGATGGGCTTTGCTTTCATCTCATTGTTCATGGTTCTGACAACATGATGCAGACGAATCTTTGAGTAGCACTAGGGGACATACTCTACCTTCTAAGAGAACATTTAAAAGCACTCTCTTCATGATGAAATGCATGTAGCACTTCTCTCAGACAAATTGGTTGAACCGTACGCCACACACTGTGACATTTTTGCCGTGCAGACACAAAATCAATGTATTCAAATTAGGCGCACTTAAATGGCAACGTACCTGACACTTTGCTCCAGCCGTTCCAACCTATTCGGATCAGTTTCTTCTCTTCCTTACCACACTCACTGTTGCTCTGGACTGATGACTCCAAGAATTGAAAGTCCTCTTTGCCCTTTAGTCTCACACTTGCTCCTCCACCCTTCTCATTCACCTACATGGAGATTCCAGTCTAACCTCATCTGTCAGCCTATCCATTACTATTACAAAGAGGAGGGACTTTGGAACCGTCAGATGCAGTCCCCACAAACACACACAATAAACTCCTCTATCACACCTACATGACTCCTCACCACTGTTACCCTTTTAGACGTACTGCATGATTGTTGTATACTCCTCTGTAATTTCAGACCATGACGGGCAGTACAACAGTTCCTCCATCAACAACCTTATGGCAAATAATTCATCTATGACACTCTTTGTAAGCGGGAAATCATATTGTTGCTCACATATATATACTCATTTCTATCCTGAGTCTAGCTGCCACAACTCTTTTCCATAACTTCACTGTGAGGCTCATCAACTAGTTGCCTCTATAATTTCCACGTTCTTAAAAAAAGAGAGCGGGAGAGAGGCTAACATCAGAGATTTTTGTTTGTTTTTTTAGTGTGGTGTGGGCAGAATGGTGAAATGCAAGAATGGAAGGGCTTTAAAAGGACAAAGACGGTTGGTGATAGAGGATAATTCTTATTATGAATTAGGACAGAATGATGATGACGGGTGCTCAGGTCGGAGATGGAGGATGGACGGACAAGAAAGGGTAAGATGCCCATCTCTGGTTGTTTCCAGCCAAAAAATAGCGACTGCAGTTTTCCCCTCTCAAGCACACTCACTGCTATGCACAGCAGCTTCTGTTTATGTGTTAGAGTATATCGGTGAATGGAATTTGAGTGAAAGAACATTCATTAACTGTGACTAGCCACAAACACAGGTGCATTTATTTCCTGTGATTTTGCCCGTTTGCTCAATGCTGGTGGTGTTCTGAAAGGATCAGGACTTTAGTCATAAGCCAGTCCACTATAAGGTTTATAATTGACTTGGGTGTCCTCTTTGTGATTCTTTTCCCTGTAGATTGTGTGCAGCAATATGAAGAGGTGGCTGCTCTCTTGGCCGAACTGCAGCAGAAGCAAATATGTGTTCAATGGACTGTAACTGATGTGACAATAGAAGCCTGGACTTCACTATACAATGCAGCCCAATAATTCTGTCTTGTCTAGTAAACTGACAATTTCTTATAACTAATGTATTTCCGGAGCATACGTTTTAAAATGCCTTTGCAGTTTCTCACGACTTTGTTGAGCATGTGTATTGCCTTCCAAGGCACTTTATGATGATACAAGCACTATGATAACTGTGTAATGACAGCATAACTGTGAAAATAAATAATATATCAACTAGTTCAACACAGTCCTTTTTGTCCTCTAAAAGATTTCCATCCTTTTATTGCTGGAGTTGCCAAGCTCTTTCACAATAAGCCATGGGCCACTTTCGTTGCTGCCACCACAAGTCATCAAATCCTCTTCTGTATATCTTGGCTTTTGTCACTTCCTTCTGAAGATTTTGATGTTGACTTAGTTTTCAATGGGTTGTCTTTGTCTAATGTTTGGCATTCAATAAAAATAACGGCGCACATCCTCTCTAAGTCAATTTGAATTGTTAAAATTCTAACCAAAAAAGAAGAAGAAGACGATTAGTTGGGGGACACGGTCCATTCAATAGCATTTAAATTTTGCACCATAAAGGGCAGAAAGCAGTTTCGCATGGCCAATTATTTAACACTGAATTCAGCAGTACTTTCATTTTCTTTACATTGTTCTTAGTTTTTAGCATTTGTTTTCAAAATTAACCCCATAATAATTCCAGAAGTGAGGTTCAAAATGACAGTGATTTATATTTTGTCAGTAATGCACCTTGTACCCCTGATTACTGAACATCAGAAGGAACAACTGATGCAACTAAGTCTTTTTTTCAGTTTTGCATCTCTTTAATTGCCTCCTAAATAGCCAGAAAAAAATAAATAAACGGAAACTGTATTTTAATTTCAATTTTCTCATTTCAGCACCACAAGGCGTCTGCTTAAGAAGTGAGAAAAGAGCACAATTTGATTTGTTTTCTTTTGTTATCAAACCCCCTTTTTTTGCCTCTACATTTACGGAATCTTTAAGCCCAACCAGGAATCTTGATTCTAAATGAAGAGTTTCAGATAGCGCAGGTCCTGCTATTGCGCTATTCCTTTCAGCATAACTATAAGGTAGGATCCAATATTAAAATCCTCTTTCTCTCCTGTCTCACAATCAATCTAATTACTGATAAAAAACTATCTCCTCCTCCAAATTTGAATCATCTAATATCTGCTGTTATAAAGTTAGCTCCCTTAAAAGTCGTTCATCAGCCAAGACTTCGTCATGACTAATAATGCATTCATCCATTTTCTTCTGCTTATCCACGTTTGGTCGATGCACTGGTAAATTGAGAGCTTTGCCTTTTGGCCCAGCTCCTTCTGTACCACAACAGATTGCTGCTGCAACATCAACATCCCTGCAAACCCCAAGGTACTTGAACTCCTCCACTTGGGGTATTATCTCATCCTCAAGCAGAAAAGGGCACTCCACTGTTTTCTGACTGAGGATCATTGGCTCACAATAACAAGTGCTGATTTTCATCCCGAGCACTTCACACCGGGCTGCAAACAGCTGCAGTGAGAGTTGGAGATCACGGTTTGTCGAGACCATCAAACCCACATCAGATGTGAAAAGTAGAGATGTAATACTGAGGTCACCAAGTCCCTCAAAAAACAACACAGGGAGCGACCAGCTCCGATCCCACCGCCGCCAAGCTAACACACACAAGGATTTGTGAGATTCAATACAGCCCTTGGCATTTTCCCCAGAGATCTTGGCGGAGAAATAGTTGTCAATAGACTCCACACCACAAGATAACCATTGAGATAATGCTCAAATTTGGTCAGATTATCAATATTTATGCACCCTGCTGAAAACAAAAACGGACTTTTATAGGTTTTTGCAAACATCAAAATATCGAATGAATAATATTGTGACTTTTTGCTTTGACGTGGGCTTTAACACTGAGCTTTTTAAAAACATACAAAAGTTGTTTGCACAAGCAATGCTGCACATCGTTAAGACGAGAAAAGTAACTTGTAAAAGTCAAATAAATGTTCATTCGTAGCATACATACTGTTCCTCACGGATGTCAAACTCAAGGCCTGGGGGCCATATCTGGACCGCCACAACATTTTATGTGGCCCTTGAAAACAATTATGTGCTCATCTTTCATGATTTGTGCTCAAATATTTACAAAAAATGACAATATTCCAATGTAATTAAAAAAAAAAATAAAATCTTCAATCTTTAGCACTATATAAACTATTGTTGACTACTTAACTTCTGATTTTAAAAAAGTAGTAATCCATCCATTTGTTACGTATATATTAATATGATGATGCCATGAAACGTTTGGATTCACATTAAATAACGGCCCACTGAGGGAAACCGTACCTAAAATGAATGAAAATGAGTTAGATAGTTCTGCTGCAGATGATCGTAAATTCCACTCAATTGTAATATGTGTGTAATGAGCACTAAAGCGATGCAATTATCAATATAATTAAAAAAGGTAAATTGTATGTGCCTGCAAATATATGCATATATATATATATATATATGGGTGGGTACATTTAAGCATGCATGTGACCACATATGCTTTACAATTTACATTCATATACATGGTGATTGTAATTATGTAGGTTTACTACAGTACGTGTGAATATGTGTGTGATTCTATACGTGCTTATACTTGTATAGAGTTGAAATTGTGCACTGTGCATGTTTCCATGTGTTTACTCGTGTAAAAAAAATGAACATAAGCTGCAATGTACAACAGGAACTGAAAAAACCCAAACACAACTTTAGAGTAAAATTCTGATTAAAAAAATAAAATTGACAAAAATAGTAAAAATGTTTACACCTTAAACTGAATTCACCTGTGTTAATTTAATTGAGTGGATATGATTTGCTACCCGTCAATGCAATGTCTCATATCTGACAAAGTGTACACAAAAAAAACAAAATAAAACACAGGATTGTGACACTGCAATAATTCTGCCTCAGCTTGCCAAATATCAATGTGCACGCTAAATGACATTTAACTTGGCTTTACGGGAGGGAGTAATGATTTGATCACCTCTAATGAGCCAAAGCACATATTCTATATTGGGAAAATCTCTATGAATACGTAAATAATGATGATTTCAAGTTACTCCCAAATCTACTCAGCCAGTGTGAAATGCCAGTCTGTTTAAATGAACACAAATCTGTTATACTGTGATACTAAAACACCACTAGTAATCTGTTCCCCATGTTCTAGAAAAGTGTTAATCTGTGGCCCATTTCAATATGTCAAAATATAGCAAAAAGTATCGGCAAAAGCTGCATTAAGAAAACAAAGAACGGTAAGGCGTAAGAAGAGTCTTGAGACAACCGCAAATCTGAAAAAAGTGTTGCACTTCTGCTTCATTGGCAGCTTAATGGTGTGAGACATAAATGGTGTCACCTCATCCCTTCTTCTCTCAAACCTTCATCTTTGCACCCTCCCTGCCTGATATCCCGATCCCTTCTCAATTACCTCCTCCATAGCTGCCTGCCTCACCCCTTATCAGATCATTCAAGATACTATTTCCAGTCCAAAAGCAAAAGACCTTATCTGTTTCCTCAGTACCTGCCAGCATTATTCAGGATTTACACTTTTGTTCAACACTCAACATATTTTGCACCTATTGAAGTCTGTTACATGAAATATTTTTAAAAGCAAGGTAACAGGAGCGTGTCATGGTCAGCATTTTTTGTGGCAGACAATATTTCTTATTTCTGTTTTATTAAAAGGTTTGGGTTGTGATTTGTTTTAGTTTTTGTCTCTTATCTTGCTGTCAGGTTATTGTCTCCACCTGGTCTTGTCAGTTCTGCTCCGCTTCCAACAGCCAATCAGCTTTCTCTATCCAGCCTCAGTTTCTCATCGGTCTGTTTGTATTTTATATTCATAGCTTCCAAGGATGTCCCTGATCATAAGTTGCATGTCCTGTTGTTGGTCTTTTCATCTGTGGTGCTGATTTTCCCCTCTGTGTTTTCCATGACCCCGGTATCTGTTTTCGCACCTGGATTGCATCATGTTTTTTGTTTTTTTTTGCAAATAACGCTTTCCTTTAGATTTCCTCTCCTCCTCTGCTGCTGCTTCTGCTCTTCCCTGTACTTGGGTCGCTACCTGCTTTTGCCTTCATTATACCACAACAAAGCCATACTTGACAGAATGACCAGAGAAAACCAGCCCGTGCTCTTCTCGGCATCAGCCTGACGATGAAACCAGGAGCCAGTAATGCCTCTTGTTTGTTCCTCTCTCTCCCCTTCGTATTCTCAAGTCTTCTGAGTGTTTCTAGTGATAGTGTTCGTTTGCCGTTACAGTATATGTTCCATTTAGCATCACACACTCAGATTGATTCAAATTTCCAAAATCGCTGACCTGAAATACAATCTATAACCTTCACCGTCATTCCAACTTGGATTTTGATTTCCCCGACTAGTTTATTGTCCTCCTGTTTTTGTGTTAGGGTGCATCAGTGCAAGAACACTGGTAGTGAATCCGAAACAAACAAAATTGTATCATGTATATTTATGGTATATTTTTTTATAGTATTTATTTAAACCAAATGAGCAATAAGCGCTAGGAAAATACAAGTGCGACAAAAGGTCAACATGAAGGTTAACTAAAGTAAAGTAAAATACCAAACACAAAATCAAAAGCACTTAGAAAAAGTTGATGCACAGACATTCTACACAGAAGTTCTAATATATGATACATAGAAATGTAATTTCAAGAATAATTGTGATTTGTATTAGTAGGAGTAGGCATTTCATATTCGGGTTGGAAACTAATCCTCCTTTCACACAAAATGATGTCCCTTTTTCTCGCAAGACATCACACAATGGTTATGACAATGTCAATGTATCCAACTCAGACATTTAATGCATATTCATAAGAGTGAAATCAAAGCAATTTCCCAGCAAGATTGAAACAAGTCTTATTTTGCAGCGTGAACTCAATGATCCCAAACTGATTGACTCTAAATGTGACAAAAAGTGCAGGTACGGTGTAGTGGGAAAGAGGCTATTTTGCATGTACTATGGAAGGTCTAATAAAGTATAATTAAAGCAGTGGTTGTAAAACATGCTCAGTGAGCAACAACAGATGCAGCGATTACAATATCCTTGGCCTCCTCTTTCATTCTCTCTCTCTGTGTAGTTATCAACTGTCACACTTTTATGTTGCACATACAGCCACTTTAATGACTTTTGCGCTAATAAAATCTGACTGGACCTTTAAAGGTGCATGAGTTTGCATATTGAGCTTGCCTTTGTTTCTGGTATTTGTGTTATTGACCACACTGATACCGTATGAATTATTTGGTTGATCAATACACAATTTACAAAGCTTGATGATTGTGGGGAACAGCCATTAGTCACCAACCCAACCATGAACATGCGAGAATATGAGAAAAATAAAAATGTTTGCATGAATTGATGGACTGACCGTGTCTAAGTGCATGTGCTTTCTAAGGTCAAAACGGAATTATCGGACTGCACCCTTTGTCCATTAACACCTAAAATTACACAGCATCTTATTATTGTGTGCCTTTCGCATGTACTACCCTTCCACTGCCCATTTACAAGAACTCGGATCCTATCTGTCCTAAAGGTTAAGGTTATGTTTTTAAATGCCACTGTGCTTGCATTCCACATCAACAAAAATGTATTGTTCGATATATAATGTCATTCAGAGCATACTGTTGTTTCACCATCAAAAAGACATTTTCGGAAGTAAAGCTATGATAACATTGAGAGGGTATTGTGACAGATTTTTCGAGCAGAACAAAAGTCAATCTGCTGGCAAATCGATTTTTTCGCTGTGCAAGCGTCAAGCCCTTTGTATCTTTATTGATTTATCATTATTGATTAAACCCTTTTTGATCGTCTGGTGAGTTTTCAATTGAGGTGTTCCAGTGCCTCAGGTAAGTTTAGAAATGAAACGTGTCAGGAAACAAGTCATGTTTGTTTTTTTTATTTTTTTGTCAAGTTGATTTAGGCCAGATTTCACTTCCCAATTGCCCAAAGTCAAAAAATAGTACAAATAAGTATGCATTTGTTGGTTGTGAATTTAAAAACCCAATGGACAGCTGCCTTGACTTCCCTTTTCACAATATCGTGAGAGATATGCGGTGAAATGGTCACTTCACCCTATTTTGCTGGTTCGTCATCATCCCACTGTCCTTAGAAAAATAATCAGCCACCGTCCGTCATCGTACTTTTAAAGTGCTTCTGTCCTTGATTTTCACCAGTCTCACCTCTAACAAAAACCCCAAAAAACGGGAAAAAAAGTGAGAGAGTCGAACTGTAGAGGTTTTCCAATTCCTGCTTGGCTTTCCCTTCTTGTAGGAATAAAACACAGCTACCTTTCCTTTAATTGTTTGCAATTGTTTAAGTGTCAGGCCTTGCGATTGGCTGGCAACCAGATCTGGGTATACCACGCCTACTGCCCAAAGTCAGCTGGGATAGGCTCCGCGACCCTAGAGAGGAGACGGGACTTAGATAATGGATGGATGGTTGTTTAAGTGTCAATCAAGATAGCATTTAGCTGCAACCGTCGGTCACCAGACTGATTGGCGATGTGTAAACTTTTTTTAACCGAGGACGAGCGCATATCCTCTTGTCGGCTCGAAGCAAAGTGAATGCAAACACGGTGAACATGCACGAGACATGTGGCGCGTCGTGATATTATACATTTTGTCTGAAGTAGTGTATTGGTGGATTACACAGGCAAGACAGGCTGGGTGTGTTTCTGCGAAGTGGGCATCTGTGGGTACTTTAAGAACCATTTAAGGATGATTAAAAGCACAGACAAAAACCCACTTCTGTTGTTGCTTAGTCTTTCCTTTTTAAGTGCAGGAGAGTCACACAGTCTACATGGCGGAAGCATGACAGACTCACTGGAGACCGTGCAGGTGATCAGATAAGGAACTGCAAGAAGATCCCCTTGCGGATGATATAATGTTATCCGCTGTGAAGTAATAACCTGGAGACCACCGTCGACCCCAGTTCGTGTTCAAAATATATTGAAGATAATAACAATACATTCAAGGAATTGAATTCTACAACGATCCAGAGGGTTTGACGCATGCTGATGCTCAATGACTTTCACCACAGACATCAGTGAAGCGCAGATTTTTTTTTCTGCTCGTCTGGATCGAATCCACCAAAATCACAATAAACCACCTACGCCCACAACGTAGACCAGTTTCACCTGGTTTAAAGTCTAGTTGACTTTGGTATGCCCTGGGGCATGGAATAGAAAACCGCTGGAATGCCCAGAGCGGGATAGCACAGTCTGCGAAATTCTCATACTGGTACGAAATAAAGTTTTGGGCCTGTTTGTGAAATTAAAGCCCCTAGTGTACACCTAGTCTCTCACCCTGTCTCACTCCCAGACTTCTAGTTTTCGTTCTGCTTTAAGGACATTTCACAACCTCTTCTGCTCAGAGAAGAGCTGCTCTGTAGGATTTTGGACCAACCAACCAAGACAAGACCTGAGGAGGACCACCTTCTTGGAGGCGTTAATGTGTATGATTCTGTATCAGCCCACTGGGAGAGGTCCAGAGAAGAACCACTTCAGATGCGCTTCATTTCACATTGTATCGCTTTATAACAGGGGTCTCAAACTCAGGTCCTTGACGACTGCTTTCCTGAATGTTTCCCATCTCTGTCTGCTGTCCTGATTCAAATGATCTGCTCCTCAGCAAGAAGGAGCCTGATAACGATTCTGATCTTTTGAATTGGGTGCGTTGCAGCAGGGATCGATGGAAAACGTAGGAAAGCAGACCTCGAAGTCCGAGGTCTGAAACTCCGACTTTATATTATATGATTCATGTGATCAACATCACAGAGACACCAGGAGGCTGGACAAGCTGCTTAAGAAGGCTGGCTCCGTGCTGGGAAGAGCCTTTAGATTAAGGTGGCTCACCTCTTCACTTCACCATTGATCGGCAAAGCAGCGGTCGCAGCTCATCTCGATACACTCACGACCTGTGTGCTTCAGAAGGTCCATTGTATTAAGGCGATCAGACTTTGCAATACCTCTGCTCAGGGCAGTGGCTCAATATTGGGGGTCATTGATTTACTTCTATCATTTGAACTAAGTGATTGATTCCTGGATGCCCGTTTTATGTGGTATGTTGCTTTTTATGTATTTGTTTGACAGTTTGTTCCTCAAATAAAAAAAAAAAGGTGAGGCATTCGTTATCTCAAGGCACCATTGTACTAAGCTACTAATAAATCATTTTTGTTAAAAATCCAGCATTCAACAACCCACTTCCTTGCCCTTGAGTGGATGATCAAAGACCCTCCTCATTTCAGAGAAAAAGGTAGGTGGTGACGAACACACAAATGGACAATGATTACTCACCGCCATGGCCCAAGCAGCAGCCTTATCTGTAAGCAAATGATAAATTCCCCTTTAGAGTTATCCACTGAATACGTGAGGAGCAGTTGGTTGAATACCAATGAGCAATGATGAAGGAAAAAGGGTGGGGAATGTTGGGTTCACAGGTATAAAATGCATTAGAAGCCAAGGGTGCTAGTGTGCAGAAATTGGGCAGATGTCTGATCTGTGCGCGGCGTTGTCTACAGTCAAGTCAAACAATTAAGAGCTTCCATAATCTCAAGTAATAAGTGCTCAAGATGGCTAACAACCTTCCCTTTGCTCGATAAAGCCATGTGCTTTCAGCAGAGTTCATATTTCCCTCACTAGAGTAATGAGGCATGCACTCCAAATCTTAGATCCATAACAAACCATTCTAAACATATTGTGCCAAATAAGAAATTATTACCCAAGGGATCATGCCATTGTGGGAAGGGAAGGGGAGGGAATAAATATCCATGCCCGCCTGCAGGCTTTTGCTGTCTGCCGCCACGCGCCGGTTGCCTCCTGAGACTTGACAAAACTTTAGTGAAGCAAAATTTCTGAAATATAACCAGTCGGAGTTCATGTGCGCATTCATGCTCTTGTCCGCTTCAGCCTGTGTAAGTGGAGAAGAGATCAGCAAAGCATTTTTTTTTATTTGCGGAGATGATCACATGAGCTCATGTTTGGTGTCACTAAATCAAAACTTGTGCGGAACAGTTGTATTCTTTCACAAGTTGAAGTCGACCCGAGTAGTAATGTGCATTTGCATTTTGGTGGCGATCGGTCGCCGTTGTAGAGAACAGAACTGACAATTCAATGATATTGCAAGGCTTGTGTTTGTGTTAATTATGTATATGAGTATTTATTGTTGATGATTCTCAAATGTCATTGTTTTGAATGTAATGATGTCTGGTCAGAGGTTCACATAAAGACCATCTGTGCCTTCAGAGGTTTACATATTTTCTATTACCTTCATTAAAATTAAGCAACATCATTTTCAATGACAAATATGTTATGGACAAAACATTGAACATGTTAAATGGGCAGTTATTGTCATGTATAATTGAGAATGTTTTTATTTATTTATTTTCAATTTCACCAAGTATCAGGATCGTTACTGGTCGTGCAAAGAAATTGCTCATCGTTATTCTGTCGAATCCGAACTGTCTGGTATCGCCCATCACTACTCTCAGAATTTTTCACACCTTCATCAGTTATTTCGTTCAGGCCATGGGACAGCTGTGTTGTCTCGCATGAAGCAGCAGAAAGTGAAGTCAAGCAAGACTGAACCAGATGGCATATTTTGATTCAACGTCTGCTGTATGTTTTTTTTTTTTTTTTTCAAAAAAAGAAAAATGGGAAGATACAACACACCTGATTCTTACAATATGTACTAATTATATTAATTCTATATAAAATATGTAATTTACATTTTGTAGTATACACCCACTTCCAAAAGTACTGAACAGTGAGGTCAATGAATTTCTGCTGGAGGCCGAGTCACTCATTTAGAAGATTGTTTGTATGATCATTTCATTTTGAGATAGGCTTCCTATTTCAGAATTGCCTCTGAAGTTTGACACTAAATAAGATAGATAGAGTAATTTTTACCCTATCGTTTATTTGAGACAGAGTTGAATTTAGCTCACATAAATTGACACTCTTTTTGAATCTTCTAAAACTGACTGAGATTGGGGATTAATTCATGTATTGATTATATTAATTCCATTTGGTCCGAACACACAACCCTACAAGATGTTACAGCCATTGTCTCAATTTTATTATTTTTAATTTTTTTTTGTGATAGGATAAAAGTGACATGGAGTCCATCAGCCAAGCAGCTGTGCACAACAACTGTGTCGTGACCCTCAGCTCAACCCACCAAAAGTTGGGAGGGAAAATGGTGATGTACAAGTTGGCCAAGCAGCATTTGGCATTTTGCCTTGTTTTTGCTTAATTCATGCCCTTGACTACTCGATGTGCATGGAAAACACCTAGAGCTTCATTCAGCAGGTAAAGCTCAAGCCAAAACTTCAAACCTTTAAAGATCACCTTACAATATACATGGCCATCTACAGGTAGTACTACTTAACCCCGGTCACTGATCTAAAGGAACAAATTTGTTGCTTTAACATCTATCTGTATCAGAAACTCTTGTTTTAAAAGTTATGTTTGACCAGTAGAAGAATCTCCGATGTGAGGACAGACTTTTGGAGTCTGACAGGAGGTATTTTTTGTTTATTTCATTTAATATTTTTTTTTACATTTTATTTTATCTATTTATTTGCGTATTTATTTATTTCAATCAAGCAGGCCAAGAAATTAACTATCGGCCCCTTGAGGTGTAACATGTTGATGGTAAAATGTTTATTTCTGTCAGAAATATTTAAGGCCACATGCCTTACAGCATATGAAATGTTACAGCTCATTTAATGGATCTATTCACTATTTTGGACCTTGGGCCCCATTTGCAGTCGGTAAGAAATGATAAATTTGGGAAGGGCTTTTGTGGTAGTGTCGCAGTCTAGTGCACTGCGCAACAGGGCGCAAGGTCCAAAGAATTTAATCTGGCTGGATGCCCACAGGATTGGCATTTGCCTTCTGTTCTGGTTACTAAAACATGTTTTAAATGGGAACTAAAATGGCCAAGAACAATCTGAAATGAATTATAAAAAAATGTTTAATAATAGACTGCAAATGGGGTCTTACTTCCAAAAGTCAACTTGACTGTTGTAGTTTGAAATATTTATAAATTTTAAAAATTATCATTGATTAATTATTGTTATAAAAAAATTAATTCTTCGCAAAATTCATGTTTGACCAGAGGTTTGACTAAACTTGTACCTTGGAGGGTCCAATGGCTCGTCACTGGAGCAGTAACCTCAAATGTAACCCATTATACCTCCTTAACAGTCTTAAACAAGGTACACTTTTACATATTTGCCCGCATTTGTGACCAAAGACACATATTTGACAGCAAAGGGTACAAATAGGTAGGTTGCCAATATCTATATACCCTGTTTGAAGAGGTACATTACTTGTACCCTAAAAGGCACCAATTTAACAACCTTTGCTTATCGTCTATGTATGAGTCATTAAAACATGACGCATCTTATGGTGCTTATAGTATACATCAACCTCAAAAATCAGACATGACATACGTTTCATTGGAGTATGAGAACCGGATTTAAAAGCCATGTTCCAAATCTTTCCCGTGACGTCTCATCCATTGAGTTGTTGTATAATTGAAGAAAGAAAGGAAGAAATATAGAAAGAAAAAGGAAGAAAGGTGAAACAAGAAAGGCTTAGATTGAGACACAGGCATGACACAGTGGTGCAAGGCATGGGTCCAAGTCGCATTAGATTATGTTAAATTCCTTCTCGTCTGACCACACTTTCTGCCTTGGTGCCTGAGGCACAGAGAGTACCCATTTTGTATATCGTTTCATTCGCGTGAGCCACGATAAGGGTTGAACCCCCAACACGGTGAAAACAGTCCACTCATTAAAGCCTTGCATATTAAGCTTACTGAACAACCTCTGGCATACTGTCACAGTGATCTGCCTGAAACAACCATAAATCAACGACAGAAATGTCCTCATTATCCGTTTGCGTCAAAAAGAAAGGACTGGGAGTTTAGTATCAAAAATATATTTGGGCTTATATGGTGGTGTGGTTAAAAATGAAGGAGTGAGGATCAACTGGAGATGATTGACTTAACATGCAGCATTGTTTCCTTCAATTTCCTCGCCCTCATCAAAGTGGCCTATTTTGGCTCAAACACCATATTTTTAACCTCTGTGGCTCAGTCTATCCACTCTACTGAGGAGAAACTTGGGTTTACAGAAATAGGTCAAGCTGCTGTCATTGAACGCTGACATGTGAAGCTGAAGAAATGCAAACATGAGGATGAGTAGCACTTGAGTCCCTTCTAAGTGCTTTCATCACAAACAGCCAGTTTTACAAATAACTACAAACTACCCTAGAGTGCATTTTCTAAATCAGTATATGGCATACAGCCAGTGATTTTATTTTTCTGATTAATAACATGACATGTTTTCTCATTTTAATGAACTGCTTGCATTCAAGGAAGGTGAAAGCAGAGTACTCTGTTGTTGAACAAAAACATTCTGAAATCTGATGATAAGGGGATTGCATCTGATTGATTAAACTGATCATTTCCCATATTTTCATGGAAATTGATCATTTATTTTCTCATCAACATTTGGATTTGGTTTAACTATTATTCACAGCAATGATCAATACTCCAACGCGCCCCACCCCACACACAAAATGCACTTTGCATCGTATTTTGATCTTGTGACCGCACGTTGTCCTTGATGCAAAAGTATCAATTCAACAATCTAAACGAAAAGGTTCCTGGGTCATCTCCAAAGTACTGGTACTACACCAAAGCCGGGAACCTTTCAAGTTCAGTGTTAAAATTCCCGTGAGTGTGAAAGGATCTAGACCGGTGGCCTCATAGTCTAATCCTGCGCATTTTTATTTTTATGGTGCTATCAGCCAATTAATAAAAGGTGATAGAAATTGTGCAGTCTGTCAGACCTGTCCGGCTGTTTGACCTGTAAATATCAAAGACTGACATTCAAAGGTCATCTGAGCATGTTGGCACATTTGATTTGAGATTAATGAAGTGAATGTATCATCAAAAGTGCACGTGCGCAAGATAGAGAGAGGAGAACGTTTGTGTCTGATCAGTGATCACATGGTTTCCTGAACTTAAATACGCTGTTAATATATCTGGATTAAAAGTATTTTGAAAATAACATGGAATAAATTTGTTGTTCTTGTGTGGGAGAATTACATCAGTAAGAGTTTTGTAAATTGGTTTTGTTGTAATCGTGTGTATGTGAGGAAACCATTTTATGCAATTTATGTTATGATATTTTATTCTTTTATTTTTGCAGAAGGATGCATTTACTTTTTGTTCATCAATTACACTGTATTTTATTTAGTTAAGTAAGAAATAAATTGACTGGAATGTAACTTTTCAGATTAAACGAGTTCCCGCATGAGAAACTCGCTACCTTTGTGTCCACTCTTTATCGAGCCACCGTGGTTACGCAGTGCTTGGTAGCCTGTGCAATTTCCCCTAAATTTGGTGTCGGTAACACCGACGTTAACACAATTTTAAAGAATGAGGTTATTTTTGCTACAGATGGCGTCCGGTCACTTGGAATAAATAAAACGAAAACAATTTTAGCTTTCAGACTGATCTGCGGACACTGAACCATATCAATTATGTAACTGTATATAAATGCTAAATTCACTACCTTTTAAACTACAGATACCAAGAAAGGCACTTTGTAGATCTGATTTGTTTACAAAGCAAACGTAAGTCAGCATCGCAGTCTCAACAACCACATCAGTGCTTCCACATACCGCAAGGCAATATAAATTCATGCGTGAACTGACCAAGTTCTGTTTTAAGGTGCTGTGCGCAATGTGCTGAGTGTCTTAGGGACTCTGTGTGGGCGCTATGATGAAACATGAACCTTCTCAAAGTATGTGTCATCAATAGCGCTGTAGCCTTCAGAATCTGTTCATGTGTCATCCTCACCCACACAAATCAGTAACTTGAATGCTTCGTAGCCCTGAAACATTAGTGATTTGCGTCTCATAGCAGGATGCAAAAGAAATTAAATAAGAATCCATTTTATGGCATTCAAAATATTACACCACTGCCCGAATAATCAAGCACAGTGCCAACATTGTAACTGTCCATAATATAGCAGTGGCTTACATTAATAAATATGAGCTTACTTGAGGAATAAAACCACTGTTTCATATTGCTGAACATTTAGGACCACTATGTTTGTGCATTTATTGTTACATGTTTATCGTTAATATGGCAATACATTGACGCGATATATGTGTGGGGACATCCTGTAAAATTTCCCAGAACCACTTCTAGATGAATGATTAAAATTCATATTTGTGTGACTAATATTGTCTGTAATAACAACTTATATTATACGTAGGTACAATAATGCTAATTTCTGCATTATTATGAGCCCATACATTTTGCAGCTGAAATTTTATCAGACTTGAGAATTTCCGGTTGGGTAAATTCTCCTTCGCTATGAAATATGCTGTCCTTATCCCAGCAATAACCACATCCTTCACCCTTATGTACGCGTTCACAGTCGCTTGTTGAAATTCATCTTCCTTGCCACCAGCTTTCTCAGCATCTCGGAAAATTACATGAGGGATTATCATTGCATGTAAATTAGTCAACAAAGAGCTAAATACCATCTCTCGATGCCAAAGAATTTCCATTCATCTATAGAAACAATAATGACCTTCTGTCATGATTTCTGCATTAATACATACATACAACTGCAGTATGCCATACTACTAAAGATTTAAAACACTATTTTTTTTGCACATGGTAAAGAAGTGTGTGCTCCTATATGGACCCCCCCAGAAGCACTGCTGAAAAATTGTGACACGCTCCAGCATTTAAATTGCTCTAATCCTCTCGTCCAGACCATAAGCCATTTTACTTCAGATGAATTGTATCACAATAGCAAAGCAATGTCAACACAAATCAGAAAGAGGCAAAAGAAGAGTAAACCAACAATTTTATTCCACTAAAGTGAGAAATCAAATGAAGCAAGATGGGACTTGGCTGCTAAGACATTAGGTCATTATTAATTACAAAGATGTTTCCACTGATTTGTCTTTCCAGGCTCTAACACCGCAGGCTTGATTCCTTATCAGCAGTGAGGGAAAGCGAGGAGGAAGGAAGGGGAGTGCAAACAGAAAGAAACAAGGCAGAAAAATCTTTATAATTAAACCATAGTGGCTTTTAATTAAATAGTGTGTTGTTTAATTAAGAAAATTATCACTGAAGCTAAATCCATCATTACAGACGTTTCAGCTGAGGGTTTTCTTTTTTTGGGGGGGTGGAGGGGGTGTAGGGTAAGCAGTCGTGGGAGGGAGCCAGGGGAGAGGGGCTGGGCAAAAAAGCCTGCCATCCATTACGCAAATGTAATTTCCTCCCATTGTCTGAAATCTTCATTTTCATTATGGGGGAAAAGACAATGAAGCAATTAGGGTACAGCTCGTTCTGCAGCACAGGAACTCACAAGGGGTAAGGTACTGAATGTGGGGAGGCATAGTGCCGGGCTATGAGCACAGGACCTACTTTTGGAGATTTGGGCTCTCATTACGCCATCACAGTCTGTTTCGGTAAGTTTGCCCAGAAACGTGGCTACTGAGTGGCCTACTGGAAGTTTATTTGATGTATTCCTTCTTATTTCTTCCTGCACAAAGGAGCAGTTTGCAGTCATGTATTTTATGTTTAGGTATTTTTGGAAATGTTCTCTACATTATTACCGCGAGAATCAATGTGTGCACAGCTAATCATTGATTTCATGATCAATTTAATTTCTGCCATAATGAACAATCAGGTCCAGAAGAAAAAGATGATTCGGCAAATAGCCATTGCATGGTGACCAAATATTTATTGCCCTAAAACTTGTTTTATTGGGATCAAGTGTGTTTGTAATAATTTGCTGGAGAGTGCAACGCTTTGCCTTCATAAAACATGTATTAATAAATTCTAAGTGAGGAGTCATTAATCTGTATCCATCTTTTAAAAACATCAAAACACTCTTAAACACATCTTTAATTTCAAGGTCACATGAGTATACTGTACGATTGAAATAACCTCTAATTTAATAAGTTAAAACAAAACAAACAGAAAAATACCTTACATTTTGTTTTCAACTGATAAGCAGCGAGGGAAATGGGAAACTAACGACTAGCCAGAGATGGGCTCTTTACCCTATTTTGCCAGTCCGTCCTCTGTCCACAACCTGGGCACCCTTTTGTTATTGTCCTTATCCCATAACTTCCATGAGGAAATCTAGTCTTGCGATTTTATAGAACCTTGGTCAACATACTGGGAACGACTTTCAGGTTGCCATTGTATGACAGAAAGTCTCAACCTCACTCCCAGTACAATTGTGATCTGAAGCAAAGGCTGGAAGACAGCTACCAAATTGCTACAAGACATGCCACTAAGAATATAGAGAAAAACAAAGTTCGGGTTTGATCAACGCATCAGACGATCCAAGTTGGAAGTTGAAGATTGAGTTTTATTGTGCAAATCAGAGCCAAGCACAAGCTCTGGTGGAAAGTAAAGACGGAAGCACTTTAAAAGGACGGGATGATTATTTTAGAATGTTTTGCAAGATTTTAGTATGACAACCATGATGCACAATTCGAGAATAAGTACCGATTTGAAATCCTGACCTTGGTCTGTGTGCAAACTTTCAGGGATTGTCCCATAGACGTGGTCTGCGCTTTCTGATTTGGTGTCGGTATGGCCATAGTGAACTTGGCAAAGTGGTCTGTCAATACTAGAATATCCTTGGTGGTGCTGGGGTTGGGTTCACAGGAAACGAAATCCATGCAAAGGAGTTCTAATGGACGAGGTGTTCGTATGCTGACTAGAGAAGCTGCTGTCTTCGGCAACACATCGCAATATAGCGACCGGAAGTTCAGATTTTGTGTTTTCTATCAACAGCCATTTGGGGACCATAACATATTATATAAGATAGATCAAGATTTCGCTCGATTCCCATATGACCCATATCATCATGCAGGTTCTGGAGAATGGTCGGTTGAAGATCACCTGATAAACGCGGCAATTATTGTTATACCTCATCCAACGAGAAGTTCCAGTTTGGTTACCACCCTCAAAAGAAGTATTAGGTTTTCAATCTCTTTTTGAACTGTAGGTGGTACTGTTTGGGCAGTTTTGTTACTGACAGACAGAAAATAAATCAACTAAATGTAAAATTTAAGTTGATACTGTCTCACCAAAAAATAAAGCAAATTGCTTCCAAACAAAATTGAGCATTTTCCAAAACCCAACGGTTCAAGGTCAATGGGCTCCTACTCGCGCAAATGTCCTTTGATTTATGGGTTAATTGGAACAGATCCTCCAACCAAACCATGGGCTCAGGTTAAAAGCTTGACTGACAGAGGGCGTACTTAATACATTACTGTGGACATCAATTAACACGGATGCATATTTGGCAGTGACTGGGCATTTTATTGACACCATCACATCTTTAAAAATGGTTGTTCAGGGTGTGGTTAATTTCCCACAAAGCCATACGTTGGAAAATCTGAGGGGCAGACATACTTTTTCTGGTGACTGATGAGGCAGCAAACGTGTGCATGTGGCATAGTCATTGAATCTGATCATTAAAAAGCTTGTTGACCAAAACCCTGCGCTATCAGACATCCACACTAATGCACGGAAATTAGCAGGATACTCTAAGAGCAGCTCAACTACAAAGGAGAGCGCCTTCGTTTCTGATCATAATTTCTCCTTGCTGTGGTGACTCATGATGATCACTGTTATTGGCAAATCTTATAGGAGCGGCCAACCCAGTTGCAGTTACAAATGAGCCGCACAACCCTGAAACTTGCGCATTCGGTTGACACCAGGTGGAACAGCACTTTCCTTATGCTTACCCAGCAGCTACAGGACATGAAACCTGTTGGAGCAGCGTTGGCTTGCTTGACGACAAACTTAGCCCCACTCACTTTGAAGCAGCACAACACCATAGTGGAGTCACTTAAAGTTCTGACACCCTTCAATGATGCTGTCAGAAGAGAAGAGGGTTTTGGGCACAAAGGTGATTTCCCTATTTTCCATGTTGTGTTACTCACTGGAAGAGGAGGAGCTTGGCCTCCTGTAAATCCCGGAGTCAAGAGAAATGGTGGAGAATTGGAGATGACAACTAAGGGAGAAATTAAATGCAATGCAAGCAATGAGTGTCCTATGATTGTCTACACTGCTAGACCCCCGCTTTGAAAGAATCATCTTCTACTCATCCAGCAGAGCAGAGGAGGCAGACAAGAGACTTGGGGCTGAGTGTGTTGCCATTATAAGGGCCACGGTGGCCTCCTCCTCTGCTCTCGCTGCCTCTTAGTCCTCCTCCCCCTCCTCATCCCCCCCTTCTCCAGCGGCCCCTCTTCACCAGCCGCAACAGATGCTCCTCGCTGTACAAATAAAGGTATATGGTCGCAATTTTATTATTGTGCTCACTCAGTGAGCCCGATTTTGTCAGTTATGTTTGTTTTGTTGCTCTCGGCAGCAAACTGTGGCATTGTTTAGATGTCAGTGCACAGCAGACGTGAACCAGTAGCACAGCAGACTACATATTGAGGCACACAAGTACCTGGGAGGACAAAATATCCACCGGCATGATGACCCCCTGCAATATTGGGGCGAAAAACAAAACCTTTACCTAAACATATTAAAACTTTAACTAAGGTACTTGCACATCCCTGCTTCATATGTTTCGTGAGAAAGTTTTTCCTTTTAATAGGCGGGGAAAATTCTTTCTCAAAGGACAAACAGACTGAGCCGAAAAACAGTTGAAAAGCTTCTTTTTGAGTATAAATGACGACGGTAGAACATTCATTTTGTGAATACATTTTTAATCCGTGACAAGAAAGCCTCAATTAGCGCAATTTATTTTCAATGAAATTCATGTCATGATGAGTGTAATCCTAATCAAAACAAAAGCACAAGAATTTTTTTTTCCTTGCAAGCCAATATGGCGCCAGAGGGGATTGAACCACATTTGAGGTTTCGATAAGAGTCAAACCAATTGCACGGAAAGCCTCAATGCGTCAAGGAACTTCATCTCACCATTACCACTTGCAGCTGTGGCTGCTTTGACACTCCCACTCAATTGAGAACAAAGGAAGCTTATTTAGTGCCTAGCTGACTGGTGATTGGATAATTGAAATTATGTGCCGAGGTGCGTTCAGGTACTGGTGGAAATGTTGGAGGGAAAAAACATCTTGGCATAAATTGGGAATTTTAACTCTAGCTATACCCAATGTAATATATTGCTGTCAAGGTGGTAAAAGACTCCTGCAAAGTGTGGATTATGTTTCACAAGTATACGCAAAAGAAGGTAATTTTGAACCATTTCTTGTGATTTAATGCATAGTTTTAGTTAAAGTGATATTGTTCGGCCATACTTGAAGTTGCACATTGCTATTTTATAATTTGGATATTCAAAATATATTACTCACCACTTACTCAGTACTTTAGGGTTCTTTTTTCACGAGTACCTCAAGTAATTTTCTTGAAAGATAAAGTAACAGTACTCTTACTTGCGTATCACCTCTGCTGACAGTCCAAAATTGATGAAAGAAGAAAAATCTATTAACTTCAAATGGGAAAAAATTAATAATAATATACAAATGTACCGAAAATTAAAATTAGTAAAACATTATTGCTTTATTGTATTGCTTTATTTTTGTGTTATATATTTTTTTTAAGATCATGAAACCAATTACAATTTACTAAATTTAATTTTTAATTAATTTTTAATTTGCTTGCATAGGCTTTCTTTGATCATGTCAGTTATTATAATCTTACAAAACTAGGTGCTGAATAAAACAATTGTTCGCAAGTGCTAAAGTCAAAATCAAAACCTAGTCACGATATTAAACTCTTTATGCTGAAAGAATGAAGACAAGGAAGACTAATATTACACACCTGAATATTATGCAATGTCGTTAGCAGAGACTGTTCTCTTTCTTTCTCTCTCTGTCACCCTATACGAAAATTGTATCCTAGCAACCGCAACGAAAGGTCGTGCTGGTGGTCACATGAGTGACTCACTCAGGTGTATTATAAATACATCATCAACAATATATTCTTCAGCAGTGGGCTGCAGTCATATGTTTTTTTTTCTTTAACCAGTCCTGTTAGACTGCCTTGTAATACAGTACGGTGAATCTCTATGCCTTTTCATGCTGAAAGAGTTATTCTGCGCAACAGGAGAGTTTGATATAGTCCCCCTGTGGTTGTTTTTCTTGTGATGGATATTTATTGGGAATGCAGTCAAATAGAAAAAGGGATGAGACGGAGCAAAAAGAGAGAACTGAGCAAAAAACACATGAAAATAACAATAGCAGTATATAATGGTATATGGTGGCTAGAATGTTCCATAGGATTTGGAGTAGAAGGGATGCAATGAGTAGCAAATAGGACAAGGCAGAACAAGAGCAATGCATTGCGACCAGCATGCATTTCAATGTGCGATGTTTTGCAACTAGTTTTCATTAGTGGCTGGTGCGCCACAGCCTTTGTGAAGAGTCAAAATTTGAATCACCGTGTATAGCGTCGCTAGATGGCAGATATAAAAGCCAATCAAAAATGCACAAGCTTTAATTAAAAAAAAAAAAACTTAAAAAAAAAAAGAGTTTCAAGCATACGTGAGACTCCATACGTCACGTCAATTCAGATTTATTTTTTAAATACAACCCAGGCCTCTTTTTTGTGGACATAATTTGGATACATCCAAAGCTACAGTATGGCTGATCAGAGCATTCTCACAAAAACATTGGTGAAAAAAGGTGTAGAAAAGTATGGTAAAAAGAAAATGTTTAAGGAGGACGCATTCCAGTCACATTAGAAGTCACATTTGTGCTTGTAACGTGATTGATCATGAATAGTTTCGGTTTTGAATACATTAAAGATATCCTAACGGATTAAGAAATGCTTGGACTCTGAGGGATACTGACTTCATTGAGAAGAGACCAGAAGCAAACATGGGGTAATAAAAAGTATCAAACGTTTGGAAGTCTACCTAAGTCACTCTTTTACTGAAAGGTGGGGATCAAATCTCAATAATAATAGTTCACAAAAGTCTAGAGAGACTAAAAATATTTGTGCTCCAAACTCAAAGAATACAGATGATGTTTGTCAAATTGTTACTTTAAACAAGAAAACGAACAAGTTACTGTGACCTGAGATTTTACTTGGAAGGAAACTTATCATTCAATTTAACAAGTGTCTTACGAAGCCCAATTGGTGAACCGGGGTTTCTATTATAGAAACAAACATTAATTCCTGAAGTGAGAGAAAGACTTACAAAGTCAACTTCAGTCTTACACTCTGCATGCATTCAAATCTGTCCATGTTGTTACACCGAATGGCCAAACACATCCAGTTGCCACACACGTCAAATGAGTTAAATTTAGCAGAGCGTGGATTTTATGCGTTTGCCGCTTCCCCAAAATTATCTGAGCGAGAGACTCTATGTATAACTTGTTCCCCTCTCAGGCGGGGATTTTATATGCCGTAATCGTAAGCACACACATTCTTTGAATGTGCAATCTGTGGCTGATTTAAATGGGTCATAAGGTTACATTTGTGTTATCTTACTGCCAGCCATGGGAGTCCCAGGATAGTCGTGAGACAACATGGGGCAATGGGATTGCTGTGGATACCCATCAAGATTTTTAAACTGAACGCATTTGTCATGGCATAGTATGAGATGAACATAGTAAAACAGGGTGAACGCCATGAAACTCCGTAGCATGAGCAAACGTTCAGGTGGTGCGTAAGGGTAGGGGAAGAGGATGCATTTGTCAACATCTCACACTTGCCGCCCACAACTCTTCAGAAGCTCAGCCATGTGTTTAATTTGTTGAAAGTGTGTGTGTGTGACTGTGAGGGAGAGTGACAAAGCGTGGTTCCAGCAGGCACAAAGTTTTGTTTACTTTCAGCCAACAAATTGTCAGGCGCTGCTCGAATGTCAACGGAAACGCCCTCCGTACGCCGGGACCCCCAGTATGGCGCAGAGAGTCCATGTACATGTCCAAAAAAGCTCATCAAGGCTTGAGTCTGCACACAAATTTTATTTTGTTTTATTTTTTTTCTCAGTAATACAGGACTCACAGTGTACATTATTATAATTCTCATCTAAAATTCTGTGTCAAAGAATATATTTTTTGTTTTCTCAAAAATGGACTTTGATTTATAATCTGGTGCGCCTTGTGTATTTCTGGGTGTGCTTACTGATCTCGAACCAATTTTATGTGGCACACAGCGCTTAAAAAAAAAAAAAAGGTAAAGTTTTCCATTTGTAGTAAATCCACATTTCTTCACAATGAACGCAAGGACGGGATGTTGGATTTTTGTCATCTTTAATTCACATTCCTTCCAATTTGCTTTCACATTCTTTCCAGTGGCACAGGGTTTTCAATCCTGTTCCTCGAGGGCCAGTGTCCTACCCGTTTTCCATCTCTCACTGGTGCAACACACTTGAACGATCGTTATTTAGCTTTTGTAGTCCTTGCTGATTAACTGATCATTTGCTGTGTTGCAGCAGAGAGAGATGGAAAACCTGCAGGACACCGGCCCTCGAGGAACAGGATTGAGGACCCCTGCGTCGTAGCATTATGGCTGCCGTATATGAATCAATGTAATATTATGGAGGAGAACATGAGTGAGACCAGATTGCTTTTTCCAAAACTATCCGTGCGCTTCCGTGCACGCCCATCTCAGCGAAACTATCAAAGCCCCAGTAAAGCCAAGTTATTCAGAGCTTGCCATCATTCCAGGTGGATTAACTAAAGAGCTCCAACTGCTAGATATTGCTGTCAACAGGTAGTTCAAAGTTGAACTGTGAGCTGCATGGAAGCACTGGATGACAGAAAGCGAACACACATCACCAAGACAGGGAAGTACTGCCGGGCGAGGTACGCAATCACCTGCCAATATATTGTGGATGACTGCAAAAATGTATCCACCTCACGTGTTGTCTGTGCTTTCACAAAGGCCGTAATTATCACTGGACAGCTAACAGCAACGACAACTAATGCCAAAATCGCCCAAATCGTGTCTCATAATTGGCTGTGTTTTATTTATGAAAGTGACGGTCTTTGTTTTTGCGCCTGAGAATCGAGTGCGTCCAAAAGTAGTCCAAAAAATATGGTAAATGTGCAATAATGTTAGAAGTTCTTTATTCATTGCTCAGTGCAATCTTTGCACCAGTGTACTCATGATAACGTCTCTTCATGCAATATAACAAGGCCTGTTTGCACTTCCCTTTATGGAAACAAGCACTTGGTTCTGCACCTGAACACAATTAGTTTAATTAGTTCAGCTACATTCAAGATTGCAGAGTAGCACGGTGAAAACTCATTGTGGCCCTCGAAAATACCCTTTTCTGATGATTTGATTTAGGTGACACGCATTAATAATCAAACGGCGATAAGAAGCCACTGGGAGGATAGAATAATTGATGTACAAAATTGAAAGATTAATGACTCTTCCAGATATATTGATTAGACAACTATGAAGACCCAGTTCACAGAAACAAATCAAGTGTGCGCTTTGAGTGAAAAAATGCATTTAATTTATCTTTAGTGTTCAGTGAATCAGGCAAGTGAGGCCAATGAGGGGATCCTTATCAAACCCCTTTCGTTGAGAACACGGTGTAATCAAAAGAGTATGGATAGTTAACTTGCCTGCATTTTTCATCACTGAAAAGGATGGCGCAGGAAGAGAATTACTAGGGAGAATCGAAAGATGAATTGATGCTTCAAAGTAAAATTTCTTGTAAAATCCTGCACGACACGCGTTTTGCAGCATCATATTTATCATGCATTTAATTTGGACAGAAGTGCATTAAGATGGGCATATCTCATCAAATATACGTTGGTGTGTCAGTTTCTGCTTCACATCACTCTTTTATGTAATTCCGCTTAAGTTGACAATGATAAAGATGCGTTGCTGAGAGAGGGGCACATTCAAAATAATTCTCCAACTCTTCGTTTGCTGCAATTCCATGACAGCATTTGGCAGATAAACACTGTTTTATGTGGTTTTGCATAATATGATGAATATTCTTTGCCCACAGTTTGCAGTTATCCCAAATTGTGGCAGCAAACATATTTTGGCGCTGCTTTGTGGACATAAAATGTCAATAATATTATGAATGAAAAAGTGGATTAAAGTGCCAGGCATGGCATAATTTTTCCTCAAACATTTTTAATACAAAATGTGTCAAAAACCAAATCATTATTTAATAAAACAATGTGCAAACATATTAAAATAAAACAGGAGTGTGCTCAAAAAATTTACTAACGTGGTGATAAAAATATAATGCAGCAAGTAACTCGTTACTTGTTCTTGGGTAACGTTGCTGCAGTGTGAAAGGATCTTATTGGTAGATCGCTTTCTCTCTTGCTCTCACTCTCTCAAACACACATGAATGTCAATATTTATGAAACTACTGTAACTGCAAGTCCTTCTACTTTAAAGTTCCCTCTTGAAAGTAACTGTTAATAGAATATTTCTTGCTATAAGAAAAGAGTGAAAGTCAATAAGGTAAAGTAGAAGCTAATTAATGGATAAAACATTCGGGGCGATCTTGGATTACGTAACATAGAACAACACAGATGGTCAGTACATCTCGAGACCAGTTAAAAAGGATGGGCTGAAAGAAAATCAGAAGTGCAACCATATAGTTTTTAGGTTCTATAAAAGAATATATATCCAGAGAAAAGCGGGTATCTGGTCATCAAACATGACAGTGTTGAAAAATCACTTGATTTTTATACAGCATTTGCGTACAGTAACCTAATTTCATTACCAGAATTCTGCATTGCTTTTTGTGCAGGTGCACATCTACATTCACCTATTAATTTCCTCATTTTGCTCAGGGTCACAAGGACGCTGGAGCCAGTCCCAGCTGTCTTGGGAGAGATGTGTAAATACACCCTGGACAGATCACCAGTCAATCACAGGGTTCACGCATGGAGACACACTGAAAAAAAAAAGTACCTAACTTTGCACATTATTAAAATGTGGTCAACTGATATCATTTTCCACTCTTCCGCTCATAAATATTCAAATAAAAATGCAGCCGACCATTCCCAAGAATTTGGTCACTGTTGGACAAATCTGTCGAGAATCCACCCAAATGCCACTGTTCTCCAACACAAAATTAAGACTGAAATATATCACTGTGGTTAGTACAGTTCCCAACACTCCACTGTACTGCCCTCTACATGTCCCCTATTTCTGTATTCCGCCCAGTCATTTTTTTTTTTTACTATGACGGTAAATTTTATGACATTCTCTTGATTCACATTAATAATTAAAGTCAACCTTATTGCCAATGTGATTCACGTTTTGTTTAGTTCACATGAATCCAGGCATCCTAACGTTTAATTTGGAATTTTATGTCACCTGTGGGTGACGGGAGACCTATTATTCCCTCTCCAACACCTGTCGTCCACCAAGGTCATCGTCAATAAAGTTCTACCCAGGGAACTTGAGGGCTGCCTGATTTGCATGCATAATGCAATATTTATATGCTAAAAGCCTTGTTTAAAGGGTAGACAATCATCAGGCAAAGGAATGGCTTTACTTTTAGTCACACGACTCACTATGTTCCCTATAGTCCAGTACTATGCCATGTGGTTTGGGTGTGTACGTGGGACTACAGGTTATCCCAGAGAAATGCTATACTGATACAATAATAGTAACACACTTCATGAAATTAAACATTTAAGTGTTAAATTCAAAGAGGTGATTGCTCCAGGCATCATATTTTCAGAAAAGGGAAAATAGGTCTGGTCAGCGTGATGTAGTGCAAGGAATGAAATGCCATTTTGGCCGATTGAACGTGACATTTCTTCTTCCATTTACTTCCCTGTACCTCTCAGAGAGAAAGTGAACAGAATGACCTTTTGTAGTTTCCTTGAGGCTTTGCCCGAGCAAAACACCCCTCGATATTTTGCAGTGCATCAAGGCTAATTGAATCTAAAATAGAGCTTATGAACCCTGGGCTGTGGTAATGAGAGAAGAGCTACCTTCACACAAAAGGTCTCCAAAATGATAGAGAAAGTGGGAGATCCTTCGGACAATTTGACTGGAAAGGGCATTCGCCGACTCTGTTTGATATCCTTTGAGAACCACCCAGGCATACACAAATATGTTGAATTACATTTACTACACTGTCGGTCTATTTTAGATGTTATTTTTCCATTCGTAAATGTAGTACTGTAGCAGAAATACTCATTCGCTATTTGAACTTTGAATATCTAACTACACCAGCCAACAAAAATGATCAATCAACTCACAGCCAAGAACTGATGTCACCAATCCCGTCTATGAATCGGACCAAGTAAATTAAATGTCCTAGGCTTTGAGCGCCTTTATAGCAAAAGGCTTGCCGCTTTATTTGAAAGTGGAAATTGGTGTGCATCAATACATTATGAGGAGACTCAAAATGCGATACACGATCCATTCGCATAGCCACTACCCACAACATGTAGTACCATTAAAATAATAATGACGTAAAATTCAGGGGTGCACGTAACAATTTTGGTGTGTTTCTCAAATGAGCACTAGAGGCAGGGATGGTGCTACACAAAGGCTAGGGGGTGTTATTGCCCCGTCAGAAATCTGTGTAACCCAAGTTAAGCCCCTCCAGCACTTTATTTAATAATGTAAAATATATCTATATATTATTTTCACAGCCCCTCTATGTATCGGTCATGCCCCCCCCCCCTTCAGTCCCCGGGAGAGAGAAAAAAAAACCTGGAGCTGTGTTTGAGCAGAGGTTGTTGTTTGGTGCTCAATATTTTTTTTACCGACCCACTGGTTTCATGAATGAACTTACACTTGAAGCATCCAAGTAAGGCCTGCGGGCTTGAAAATATAGAAGATGGTATATATCTGGAGACATGTTCTGTGTGAATGTTGATTAAATGTGATGGAATGCTAATGTGTAGAAGTCATTTTCATTTGAGTGATTTTAATGTGTGGACTTCATTTTAATGTGACTGATTGTAATTTGTTTTAACAGGTTTTATTTCAATTTAAATTTCTTAATTATACAAGTATCAGCTTATTAAAACAATACCATTTACTGCTTAATAAAATGACATTCAATTCATATTCACTGAAACACAATTGAGGTTGGTATGTTGGTGTGGCCTTCAACAACTGTTTAATTTTCTCACACGGCCGCTTCGGAAAAATTAATTGCCTATCCCTGACTTTCAGCATGGGCGATCCGCTTTTGTTACAGTGCTTCGGTCCCCGATCACGTTTTAGGCACACGTGTGACAACATTATGGCCACTGCACAGCAAGACCCACAACGCCTGCTGTGGTCTGCCACTGGCACCGCCCCACGTGGCGCACTTTGTCAGGGAGTTGGTGGCTCATGCACGCTGCTGCGTTCAATTGAACTGAGTAAGGAACGAATCTGTTAATGAAGTGATTTCATTTATTGCGCTTGATTTAGAAGACATGGAAGAAAGCCGACATCCTCTCTCAAAGAAAGCTTGACCTCCGGACGACGTGTCACTGAGTAACTCGAGCTTCGATACTGTAAGACATCAGGCCTATATGACTTAAAGAAACAAAACATAAAAGGATCAAATCAACTGCATTGCAACTGCGACATCGAAATATGTCAAGAAACAACCAGTCACAACAAATAATGTTTATGAATAAGGAGACCTCTGCCGTTAGAATCTCATCGCGCATGGATGCTTTTTTTTTTTTATTTTGGGTGCGGCAGACGTACCTCATTTTAAACCAGAAATTCCTCACCCCCCCATCACTAAAACCTTTTTCATCTCAAGCAAAAAAATATTTTGAGGGCATCCAAATTAATATTCTTGATAGAGAGGAGGACCTGCATTATGTTATCTATATTATGTCAAACAAGAAGGGTGCTTAATAAGCCATCAATATGCCATCAGCCCGCAAATGTCAAGTTACTATCCTCGTTGTCATAATTCACCATTTCTTATCCAGCCTTTAACTATAAATTATTGGACATGATATATGATTTTACAAATGACTTTGTTCAGATTTTATTGAATGAAAAAGCCATTATGAGTGGGAAAAATCTTGCTGCATATAGTCGGACCTCACTGAAAATGCATCCCCAGCATTAATTATAGAGGGGCAACATCTAATTTTCCAACCATTATGGTACAAGGCCTTGCACTTCAGTATATCAATGATTTATCGAGCTTGCAAAAACACATACTGTGAAATGAAATTATGAGACTTTAGATATATGAGAGTGGAAGAGGAAAAGAGAGAATAAAAAGAATACGAACATTTGTTTGTCACCAGCAGTTCATTTAACATCCATTTTCAACCATCAATGGTATGCCTTGTGCAGAATAGACCTTCCTTAAACTACAAAGTACCTCAGATATTTTATCGAACCCATAGATTAGAAGGCAGTTGCTTCGAACTGTCATCAGTCGGAGGTATTCGTCAAATCAAATTAAATAAATGTAAAATAAAACAAAAAAATCCTTGACCCAAAGACACACATCAATGACATGCCACTGTCAACAGAAAAGGATTCCTACTTTGTGTCCAATAAAAATTTAAGAACAAAATTGAATCTAAAAAAAAGAGCAAAAGAAAAATATTGCTGCCAAACAGGGTGGTGGGAAGCCAGAGGGAGACTTTTTTAAGGAGCCAGGGAAACCACAAGCATCACTCTTTGTCTTCTTTTCTGTCATCTGCGCTTCAAGCTTCCTGTTGACTGACTGACGTGAGCAAAAAGCCTGGCGGTTCCCAGCCAGACTCAGCAACAACTTCCTGGTCCACCCACAATTCAATATTTTATCCATCCTTTCTTCAACTCATCGATCCCAGACACAAATCCTACTTGTGTTCCAAGTGAATTCACATCACATTGTCAGAATAAAAGTTTCGTGGTTGAGGAAGGATAAATATAAACATAGCAGGAAATGCACCGTCTTTTGCAATTTGAACTGCCGTTGATGTCAAACATCCTATTTATCTGTATTACATTAGTTATCTGCTTCATCAATAATGCCGATGAATCTGCATATCCGCAGGGCGTGGATAGGAATCTGATTTGTGTTCAAGATCATGGAGATGAACGCGAACTGCGGGAAACGCTCTTTGCTATAGCTGCCCCTCATGCTGTCCAACTGTGTCAACCGTCGAGACCTTCAAGTGGGAATTACCGTCCTCAGAACCAAGTGTGAACTCTAACACCTCATCAATATTACTATTACTCGATCTAGGGCTGCTTTTGACACCGTCAATCATAACATACTATCAGAATGCTTTGAAAGGTGTTTTGGTATTTCAGGCTCAGCACTTTTTTGTTATAGTTCTCACCTCTCAGAGAGCATGCCGCGTGTATTTCATGACAATTTGACTTCAGAGTTTTGTAATGTTACATGTGGAGTACCGCATGTATCGGTACTTGGTCCTCTATCATTTAGCATCTACATGCTTCAGCTTGATAAGGAGAGTTAGGAGGTACGGTCGACGGAGACGGAACCTCATCCTCTAGCTCTTGAAAAGCAAAGTGACACACACACACACACACAGACAATCTTGAGACTTGAACGAAAAAGTATACACCCACGGATACCTATCTTAATTGCGATTCCGGGGCCTTGCAAAGATTTCAATTTATTGTTTTGAACGTTTCGGTAAAATATATTCCTTGTGGACTCAAGAGCCATGCATTCTTTTTCCAGGAAAATTTGTGAGACTCCCGCCCCTGACGAATGCCGGTTTGCTCATGAACTCTGGGCCATTACTGATGCCGCTAATGTTTGTGTCAAGGATATTGTGAGTCCCCAACCATTTACAATCAGGCTCTGTGTTCCTGCATAGCACATCTGTAGTTCTCTCCAGGTACTGCCCTCATACAGTATGTGGATGACTTACTTATAACGTTGCCAAGTAAAGAACCTCGTGAGAGTGACACGATAACTCTCCTCAAGCATCTTGCTCAGGAAGGTCACAAAGTTCGACTATCCAAACGCCAATTTGCCCACGTTGTTCCCAAATTTAACATCCACTTCATGTCTCTGGACTTACACCCTGACTCACATGGACACCAGTGACTGAGCAGGCGTTCACAGACATGAAAACAGCATTGCAGTAACACTGGGTCGGTCTTCCTGATTCACCCCTAACACTTTTGGTACCACATGGTGTTTCACTCATTCTCATGGAGCAGAAAACTTTCTATTTGTCTGCCTCCAGGTATCTTAGGTAGCCAGTGTAGGCAGTGTTGCTCATTGCTCTCACTGAGGCTCGTTTGGCTGAGGACATGCCCATCACTAATTACACCACTCCAACCAGCGGAGGCGCTGTTGAAAGCAAAAAATGGCATACCTAAAAATAACCTTGCAAAGTGCTTTAAGGAAACAAACGTCCTCTGGACGAAGGCCCTGCCTAGTGTGCCGATGCTTATGCAAATCAGGAAGCGGACATGATCCGAGCTCAGCACATTTGAAATGCACTTCGCCGCCCCGCCTCATGTTTGTCTGTAACCGCAGAAAAAACCTCCACATTCCACAAAATTGTGTGAAGATGCCATGCTGTCATATTGTATTAATCCTCCCTCTACTTTATCTAATGTCAAATGCCAGCTGCACTCTGACTTCCAACTACATGGACTACATGGTGGTGAAGGACTCCTAGAGAAAGAATTGGCCGTCCAGAAAGTTCAGGAAAGGTCCATACCTGAAATTGAATACAACCCTTAAAGATTAGAAGGAATATTTTTTTCAAGCATTGTAACAATAAAGTATATTGTAATGAACTGGGTTTTGAATGTTTTATTTTTTTTCAACTGCTGGGTCAAGGCATTTGGTAAAGGTGGCAGCAGCCACCCTGTAAAACCACCCATGACAAAAGCATCTATTGAAGTGTGAGCCCTTTCCCCACTCATTCATATGACGGTGATCTAACTTGAACACGGGTGTGGATCCCTATCAGTTCATATAAAATGAGTTCATAAAATATATTCTCCTATAATTTGAAAATGTTAAAGGTGTCATTTTTTTCATCTCCCTGTTTTCACTGTCGTGTCATGTGAATAATTTCCTGTCTCAATGCCATCTCATAAGACTCCTGGCCACCTGTTGCAAACCAGATATATTGACATACTGAAAATCAAGCATTTTCCTTTTTAGAAAATATGTTCTCTGTTTGTCCTCTCCACCCATTTCTATTTACTTCTACATATTGTATCACTTATGAGCCTTTTGCTTCTCTTACAAAACATGCACCCCTGTGGCTATGCCCACTGGCCAAAATCTCACAACCACCACTCAGAATAGGAAATCACATTAAGCACGTTTTTTTTTCAGTGCTGTGTCCCTCGAAAATAAAAAGGAAAATCTCATCGAACGTCTGGCTGGTTGCATCCCACTGTGGCTATCAAGACTACAGCGCTAGATCTAGTGCATGACCCCATTGATGAATACAAGACTGCACACCCAGAGGCCATATGAGTCGGTGAGACATGTTACACAAAAAATGTGCTTTTCCGCAAATAATGGACAATATTATTATTTATTATTCCTTGTATAGAAGCTGCAACGTTCCACCACAACGACCCAACACTCTACGTCAGCCTGCCGATGAAGCCGTCACTATGTTAGAAGATTAAAGGACTAACTCAGACTCATTTTATTATTTTTAACCTCATAACATTGTAGATTATCTACTACCAGTGGAAGAAAATGATGGAATCACCAGTCTTAGAAGATGTTCATTCAGTTGTTTAAATATGTAGGGGAAAAAGGCAGATCAGAAACGCAGACACAATTTCTAAAGTCATGTCAAACAACTTTCTAAAACTAACGCACTAGGAAACAACAACAAATGTGGTAGTCAATAACAGTTACTCATTCACACCAAGCATAGCGAGGCCCCTGGCTGACCAAACAAAATGTAGCTTTCTTTCGTGGTCGCTGAGGCAAACACTCGGGTGTGGGAGGAGTTTGGTGAGCTCCCGGACGGTTTTGAAAAAATTGAAGTCCACCATCTAGCATCTCAGGAAAAGGACGTTCGAGGAAGAAGAAGTTAGTTGGTGGGGAAAATACTTCAAAGACCACCTCAAATCCACCGACACGCCTTCCCAAAAAAAAGCAGTTTGGAAGCCCTGAGGCAGGCTCTCCTATCTCAGGGGTTGAGATGGAGGTCACCAAGGTGGTTAAAAAGTGTTTTAGCATATTATCTCGTTATGGACTCGATTATTACATTTGCTCAGATTTTTTTGTCAACCAGGCTAATAACGTAATAGCTAGCCAACAATGTAATAAGTAATTAAGTTATTGGCCAAAAGTTATTACGTTATAGGTTCAGGACTTTTATTATGTTATTCTTCAGTTATTACACTATGGGCTTGTTACATTTAAAAAAGGGCAAATTTATTACGTTATTGGCTGTTATTACATTATGGGCATCTACAACAGTCTTCAGTGAACCCCACATTTATGGAATGTCACTCACTGCTCAAGTATAGACTGAAACAAATTACTCATGTAGTATTACTTTAGAATTTTAAACTTTTTTTTTTTTTTTTTTTTACTGTGTGTAATTTTTTTGTAGCAACAAACAAAAAAATCTTCAGTCAAGTATGAAAGGAAACAATAATGATCTTATATAGAGACAGCTTAGAGTATAAAATAAATTTTTTTCAAAAGATTCACCAAATAAAAACTCACCGAGCATGAAATGAATGCACATTATTTTGGACTCATGTTGTGCATTTGCAGGTGTGTGCATATAGTACACATCAAAGAGTCTAGTTCTGTCCTGTAAATGTCTTCGGTAGGGGTCATCAGTATGGTGCCCGTGCGCACGGGGTAAGCCACAAGGACCATATCAGTAGCCTGTGGGTCTTTTCCAAAAATAGCTCATCTGTGATGGGACACTGGGATTTTCTAGGAATGTGCCAGAAGTGATCATTTGAAAATGTAAATACTGTCATAGAATGTATTAATGTAAAATATTTATTGATATTTGCATGAACAGGGCAAAATCATAAACATGAGCAGTGTCTTGCAATAAATTAAGATAATGCATAAAATAACTTACGGTATGAGTAAAGTAATATGAGCACATTAAGTTAATTAGCTCTCACTTTCAACAGAGTTGGTGACCCCTGATCTATAAGGTTAGCCATGTAGACCCACAGGAGCTCACTTTTCTTGACCTTTTCTGACCATGCGGCACAAGATCACATAGCTGCATTTGATGTGTATTGTATTTGATTGAATGTTGAGCTTCAGAATCACAGACTGGTTTTGTGTTTTACCCAGTACCTGTTAAGTATTGTGCAAGAAGCCAATATAGCAGCCTGATATGACATTCAACTAAAGAGTATTCTAAAAACCAAACAAAAAAAAAAAAAGATTTTTGTTGGATAGGCATGTGAGAAAGTTGCTCCCTTGGTGTGAAAATTGCAGATGGAAAAAGCCACTAATTGTTAACTTACTCCTTAAGCGTTGCTGATGGTGACGATCATTCTTGTGGTTTGGTTGGATGGTCGTTTATCTCATCTGAAAATGTATAGCAGGATGGGCAACTTAAATTATGAAGGGGGCTACAATCTATTTGTCACTGGGGGCACATAAGACTGCACATGCAAACAAAAAATCCTCCCACTCAGAGAAGGCACACACATTAAATACAAGAACTCATTAGAATGTGTTAAAAAAAAGATTTTAATATGATAATACAGCAACGTATGTCATTCAAAATCCCCTCATTAACAGAGGCTTACTTACTTGTATCCAGGATAGTTTGGCCCGCCGCATCCCCTCTGCATCATCGCATGTCCGGCATTCGTCACAACTACCGCTTCTCCAAGCCATTAAACACATGTGGAACTCTTAAGCGATGAAGAAGTCGACGTTTTTGAGGACGCAAATTAAGTGACCCCTCATGCACTTGAAATAAGCGGTTAACGGTTCTTGTGAAATCAAGAAAAATTGCCGTTTAGTTAAGAGATTTGTGTTACAGTGGAGACTTAGGTTGATCTCTTTCATGGCCGATACATAATCTGTTGAAGCAAACTAGACAAAGAGGTTGGTGTTTATATTTTGTAAACATAATCTGCTTCCTACGTTACCTGAAAGACATTTCCTTGAATAAATTAGCCCCTGGCTTCTGGTCTTGCAGAAAAGTACAGTCTTGGATTTGGATGAGTTTTTGAGTAATGACTGCCATCTAGTGGTGAACACTGTTATTACAACTTTTAACTGTTCAGGTAAATATATTATTTTGATGGTCAATCGAACTCTGGCTGCCAGTTGCCCATCCCCGGTATAGTGCAAAAGTCACATGTGTTTGTAGAATAAATACACAATACGCTTGGTGGCCTAATTCTACTACTACTGTACAAGTTATTTCATCTGCTATGACAACAAATTCACGTTATCCTTTGTACAACTACAAGTTCTTTCTACAACTACAACATTTATTGATGACAACCACAAGTTACTTTTGCACCAAATTTACCTCTACAGCTCCAGCTACAAATTAGTTCTCTCCCCGTCCACTCCTCTGCCCACTGGAAGGCCTCTCTTCCACTCAATGTTGCCACCATAATGGTGATTATGGATCTGCAGTAATTCTAAGAAGGTAATTATCCTTAATCAATCATCTTCATTCATTCCCATCTGGGCTGTGAACTGGCTTTCTTGATCGGTCTATTGCTAAGGGAGGCATTGCCTTAGAAAATAAGAACACCTAAAACCTAAAAGCAGAATAAACTTTGTTTTGTTGCTCCTATTCGGTAACAATGCCTCACAATTACAATTTGATCTCTTAGAGTGCAGGTGTCACACTCAAGGCCCGAGCTTCATTTTATGTGGGCCTCAAGCATGTGAACTTCCATGATGCGTGCTAACGTTTTTTACAAAACTTCAAATTGTCATATGTAATAAATATAATTTTAAGATATTATATAAGCATTTTCTTGTTATGTTATCACAGTATCTTGAACAATAGTTTAACAAAATGGTCATTTCTAACTCCAAAGCTAGTTGACCATCAGTTTGTTGTAGAGTGCATCTGTAATATGAGATGTGATGACACCACTGCCTCATTTTTCATGCAATATGTTCCATGTGCCCCCACTAGTCTAAACCTGGTATTCTGATTAATATTCTGTTTGTGGAATATTAATTAAGCAGTAAATTCCACCTGATTTTAATCCATCTCAGGGGTGGGCCATTGCTCTACTTGCTGTCTGCTGAAAATAATATCACAGTGCCTAAGGCACAAGACTTATATATAATAGACTAACAACGCCGCTTACTCACCGTTTCGAGAAGTGAAGCCACCAGCAGCTATCATGCGTTGCCACTCACTAAGCGGCCGAGCAGAAGTGTCAATGTAAAATGGCTGCCCTCTGGCTTAAGCCGCGCGACGGCAATTGTTAGTCCATCATATAAATCTGAAACCTAAGGGCTCAGTTAACGACCGTCGCGGCTCACCTGTTTTCTGGGTTTGGTCATGTGACATTCGCAAGCCCTTAGGCACTGACATGTCATTTTCAGTCGACAACAAGTGGAAAAATGGCTGAATCGTGAGATTGATAAAAACTGAAATGGAAAATGAGGGGTGAGTGAGGCAGCCGATGCGATAATGGTGCCCCTTACACTTACACAAAGTGTGGTAATTACAGAATTAATTAAGCTGTTGTAGTATTTGACATTTTTGCAAACTGCTTCTTCTGTTTGTCCTTATAATGGGAATACAAAATGGTATAGCTAGCTCGCTTTTTGATTAACATATACATACATGTACCAAATACATAGTACATTAACATATACACAACAAGAAAACCAGCATTTCTAAAACAACACTAAGTACCAAAATCATTATGACTGCTTTTGTATAAGTACATATATAGATTTTTTTTATTAGAAATAAGACACATTCACTTTGTGCTCTGAAAACTGTACATTAACAAACAGATGACCCCTGGTAAAGTAAAAAGGCAAGTTAGGAGGTGTGGGAGGGCCCTGTGAGAAAGGCTGGCGATCGATAAGATTAGAGAACAGGGGACAACAGCAAGGAGATCCAAGAGTAAATGGTTGTGATATAAAAACACGCAGGTTACATTGTGATACAGAACACGCATATAGTCCAGTATCCTGAAAAGACAGGAAAGGGAAAAGAAGGATATCATAATAATTCTCTTGATATTTTCAATAATGACTCTTCCCAAGCAGAGTATGAAATGTATTTAAACGCTGAAATCCACTCTGTAGAACTCTGTCAAATAATTACAATGCTGTACATCATGACTCCAAATGAGCCTTGTGCTTTCATGTTCCATTTATGTATCACAACATATGGTATACTGTATATTTATATATTGAGTCACGTACCTATCTTTAATTACTCACGATAGATACTCCTTTTTGATACCAACATTAAAAATTGTATATTAGCTGAAGTAATCTTGCCTGCTTGTACTTAGTCAACAAACGCCACATAGTTGGATGTACTGACCGACTCGATGTAAGCTATCCCCGATCCTCAGGGGTAGCATTGAGGTCAGGCCCGATTAGATAGCAAAGCCAGCAAGAATCTCAGAGGAGTCATTAGAGGAGAAATCACTTCTACGTTTGGGCGCTTGATTTTGTTTTCTTCCACATTCGCCTTCACTTGTCTCACCAGTGCCAACCGTGCCAGGGTGGAAAAAATGTCGGAGCCAAAAGGATATGGGTGAGTTATGCAGGGGAGGGGATCGACTTAGGGAGCATAGCAGTGGGCGCTTGGCAGTCTTCTCCTCAAACTACTGTTGATTTTTCAATTTGCCACTGATGTTGAGGAAAAACTTTTGAGCCATGTAAAACAGCAGTGTTGATTTGGAGAAACAGTGGATGTAGCAACACTGAATGGATAGAAAGAGGACATGACTAATTACATTACGACCATTACATACATACTAGACAACAAGTCATAGCCTTTGTGTATGGTACACAGTGGAGTCACTAAATCTCCAACCAAACTGTCTCCCAAGTGAGCCAGCCTGGTACTCATGTCCATAGGGAGGCAGTTCATGTCTGATGAAAACACGGTCCAAACATTAAATGAAACAACATACAAAGACATCATGATAGCAGTTCTCTTATGTTAATGTCCTGCATTTATTGTCTTTTTTTTTTTTTTAACTCTCCTTTCTCCTCACGTTTGCAGCGGACCTCCTCCAGAATATGTGACATGTTCCTTATTTGTCCAAGAGTGAAGTGAAAGGTGAGTTGAGGAAATACGGTTTATTTATCACACCTCCGTCTGCAGGTCCATGATATCCTGGCCTACCAAAGGAATAGTAGCACTTGTCTTCTCCCACTCCACCGTCTGCATTTCCAAAGGGGAGGTCACTGCCGTCGCCAAATCTTTTCTTCCCCAGGATGGAGGTGAGTGGGTCTTTTGCATGCCCTCCCATGCCCTCTTACTTGGGGTCTGCTGCTTATCCTAGTAAGAGAAGAACACATTTGCTAATTAATATTATTATTCACAGTTGTGTGTCGTGTGAGCTACAGCCCTCAAATCGCATACTAAGATTAATAGCCACATTTTCATTTCAATAAAAATGGAAAAAAACATTCGAGATATAAACCAAAATAAATGCCCCTTTTATTTTCCTGACAAATCACTGGAATAATATTTAGTTGTACAGTAAACAACAGCTGCTGAGAGCTGCTTCAACTCTGTGTTACATGGAGTCAACCAAATTCTCTTATTCCAGCCCAGGATGATTGAACAACATTCCACAATTTCTTTGCATTTCTTGGTTTTTATCTCAGAAACAAGCATTTTTGTAGTTCTCTGTTGGACTAATGTGTAGACAATGGGTTGGCTACTCTCCTCACAAGGTCCAAATAATGCTTTACATGTTCTGTCACTCTCACCTTTACTGAAACATGGCTGAGCGAATGCATCTGGACGCCGTGCTAGACCATTCCAACTAACTAAACTGTGCGAAACCGAGATCATGGAGCTATGGCGGTAAAATATGCTTCTGTGTCAAGGAGAAAAGGTGCACTAATGTCACGCCACTGAGAACACACTGCAGCCTGTATTTGAAGTCACTATTTCAGTCAGTGTGCGAATTCTCCTGCCGATATTTACATCCCACCACAAGCTGATAGAAACGCCGCGCTGCAAAAACTGTCTGGCTGACATGGAAAACAAAAGCACCCAGATTCACCCATCATCGTTTTAGGTGACTAGGAAAGCAAAATATAATCCTGAATTTCCTAGATAAAAGCAGCATATTAATTGTCCCACCTGGGAAGGCAACATTCTGGATCTCTGCTATACAACACTGAAAGACTCAGACCGCTCTGCGACCCGCACAGCTTTGGGTTTGTCTGATCACAATTGAATCCTCTGAATTCCAACATACAAATACAAACGTAAATGTTTGAAACCTGCAGTGAAAAACAGTGAAGAAGTGGAATAATGAAGCATAGCTGTCATGACACGAAAGTTTGGACTGCACTGACTCTACCGTCTTGGAAATGCCAGCTGGCAGCTTGGACAAACCGCTGTAACGTCCTACATTCTTTTTTTGTGAGGAGGTGTGTCCTGACAAAAACACTCCGCTCGTTCATCACCAACAAGCCATGGTTCACTGCCAAAATCAGACAAGGCAAAGGAGGCCGTCTTTCGCAGCAGGAATAGAGCACTATACAAACGTGCCCGAAACCAGCTGACAAAGGAAATTAACATTGCCAAGAAAAGATATGCAGATACGCTGGAAAAACAGTTTACTGCTAACGACTCTGCGTCAGTGTGGAATGGCCTGAAATCAGTTATGAACTGCAGGACATAATTCCCCCCCCCAAGCAGAGAACAATAACGGATGAAAACATGAATATGTTCTACTACACATTTGAAAAGAACCCTATTGTTTATTTCTGGGAAAAATATACAAATGAGTTGTTGCACTTAATGTTGGTTGCTTGTTCACCATATTTGTGCCGCCCTTGAATGGTAATCTTTATGCAAGAAAGGTCTTTGCACTGGGGAATAAAATATGTTGTGTGATTATTTTGTTGTTTGCATCAAACCCTTTGTTGTTGGGTTAGGATAGTGGATCTTTTATACATGCAGTGATATATTTACTATAAAAAATATATTATAAGCAGTTGAGCGTGTATGTACGTATTTTGGCCACATTTAAAATACAATTTTTGTCATCTGGTGAGGAATTGTGTGGTCCTATGTATTCCCTCAGTAGAACCGAGGATAGGTAGTGGTTTTTCCATTCCAATAGCTTCTTCCTTTTGTCATTAAAACAGTTGACTCAAAACTACATTGTGGAACTTTCCAAAATGTTGGCCAATATTACAATATTGATTATTTTAGCTTCAGCTCTCTACGTATTTGTACAAGAGTTCTTTATCAATATTCCACGCCAATAGACAAATGAAAGCTTTCAATGACTTTCTGTATCATTGCACATTCAATGTTGTATCATAATTACTGCACTATTGGTCACTTTAAATGGTGCGGCAATTATCTGCATCATCTGCACAACTGTCATTGTATTGTAATTAGCGTACGACTGGTCACTGGATTTTTGCTTAATGACTCTGCATCATTTCCACAGTTGTCATTGGTCGTTACTACGGCACTAATGGTAGGTACCACCAATACATTATATAAAGACTCTCTGTACTTATGAGCCCTTTTTTTGTCATATTTGCTTGTTATTGCAATTCTAGTAAAGCTCATATTTCCAATAATGAATACTTTTGGGAGGGAATGTATTCCTTTTAGGTAATTCAACATAATACATCTATAAGCACCATGGCGGCTTGTAGTTGGTCTTTTTCTACATCATGACAGCTACCCAAATGTATTAACCAGAAAGCTACCCATATCATGCTCGCTTAAGTTAGTATGTTTATGGAATGTTCCTGGAGGTCACTGCAGCCCCACTTCAGCTAACCATGGACAAAATGGGATGGTCATGAGATAACGCAGGGAGGCAGACTAGGCAAATGTGTCTTGTGATGATTGTTGTGGATTCTCTGCAAGATTTGAAAACAGTCAATAACATGTCATTTGTTATCCTTGGGCCTATATTGTGTGAGCTGGTAGTAAGTCTGCATGCCTGCATTAATACATTACAAATATATATTTATGTATTTAAATCAATGTCTCTTTCTCTGCATCAGGCAAATTTTTTTTTTTTTTTTTTTTTTTTAAAGTTGAATCTTTCCATGCAGGGTTAATAAGAGTCGATGCAGAACCTTTCCTTTTAAGAACACTCGTTTGGGAACGCAGGACGTGAATTGTGGTTGTAGGTGTTTGTTGGTCAACAGTTTGGGGGCTCCATTTTCAGATATTGTGCTTCATAACGCGTTTCGCATTTTCATTTGGACACACGTTTGAACTGCAAATAGGCCAGTCTAGTCTTCACACTCTTTTACCACAAAACAACACATGTAACAGAAGGAGAATATTGCAGGGATGTCTCCAAGGAACAAATTGGTTGGATAGCAACGTATTTTGCCTGAATGCATCTTTCAACATTATTGGTGCCTTCACAGATGTGCAACTTACACATGCCACGGGTACTAACATACACCATTACAGATGCTGGCTTTTGAACTTTGTTCTGATAAGCCAAAGGTTTCTTTTCTTATTTGTCTGAGAGGACACAACATTGACGACTTCCCAAAACAATCTGAAATGTTTTCCATGTTGTGTCTGGCCATCCCAGAAGAGCTCAGGGCCTGGAACACTGGCAGCATTTCTGGGTGTTGTTGATACTTGACTTTAGCCCTGCATTGTAGTATTTTAACTTGCATTTGTAGACGTAGCAACAATCTGTGTTGACTGACAATAGTTTTCTAAAATGTTGCTAAACCCATGTGGCAGGGGTCTCAAACTCAATTTATGTGGTGGTCGCTGGAGGCAGAGTCTCTGTGATTTATCGCCATATGCAAGTTCATTGTCAGCTGATGACAAGCAAAGATACAGTATGCAGCAAAGTGTCTGGATAATAGTCGCACTGAGGTTTTGCCAGATCAATACAAACAGAAGAGGACTGCGAGTTACTCATGTAGTGCTTGGGCGGTTAACTGGTCCCCACATTCATCATGTCACTGACACCTTGATCAAAATAATTTAAACACTATTCATATTAAAGGGGAGAAATATATAAACAAATAAGCATTACAAAATATTGTAACCTGGGTAAACCACTAAAAGCTGGAAATTGCATTTTATTGCATGCTTATGCTAGAATATGCTACAATATCATCTGTGTTGATCGTTGAAAGCGTGGGTGGATTTAATAGAGCACAATTATATTATCTTGGTGCCAAAATATTTGCCCTTTTTTAATCTTAGGCTTTGACAGTAATTAACCAAGACATGCCCATCTACCTATGGTTGCTGGTTAAATATAACTTGGATGTGTCATGGTACATGGGAGGGAAAGCAAAATGTGTAAAGAAAACTGATTTGATTTAGATATCTGCCAATGAAATGGATCACTTTAATGCACAACTATAATAATCAAATAACACGTCGTGCAGGTGTGCAGACACTCACACGCACACGATGATTTGGAGATGGTACAGAGGAGGTGCACAGATCATAAGAATGTAAAGCAATTACAGGTGGCCATGAGTGGAGTCATCCCAAAATTACCTACTGTCCAAATGGATATTGAGACTAAATCATAGTTGTGTAAGGGTTTCTCAAACTGAAGCAAGAGCTTCAGTGATCGATTTTGCCTGCAACTTGAAACAGTACAATCCATCAGGGGAAACATCATCGCAAACCAGCAAAATCACAAACGCATGCAGCACTTAAATTCACCCAGGCATAAATCAATTACATGAAAGAATTTGGTACAGTGGATCACAAAATTAATTGATTTGGTTCAGCAGTTGAAACCATCAATACGGACCCAACAAACAATGGCACAGATCAATCAAAATAGAAATTTATTTAACCAAGGGAGCACGTCAGACATGAGAAAGAAAAAAAACAATACTCAACGAAATAAGCTGCGGAAAGCAGATAAACTAAGTTGAGTGGGTGAAGTAAGACAGGAGCTAGCTGCCGAAACAGAACAAACAAAATAGCTATGAAAAAAAAAAATAACAAAAGGAACACCAAAGGAAAAAAAACTGCTCGTGAAGACTTAATAATACAAAACAAGAACTAACCAACACAAGGATCGCTGACAACTTTTAATAATGAGAGCCTGGAACTACGTACGTGGACAAATTAGCCGCGAGGACTGGAATGTAGCAAAGTACAATGCGCACTGACAAATGGCAATTAGAAACAACATACCAGCGACTAGCACCTCTGTCTCGAGTACTTATGAACCTAACTAATTATGATGATCAGCAGGTGCGCACTGGAGACTCCACCCATTCATCCCAATGACTGAAAGAAAAAAAAATGGACGTCTTGACGCAATACCATCAGCTTCCGAAACCCCTGAAAGTAGATACAGTAAGGCCACTTCCAAAAAAATTCTTACTAGCAAATTCTAGACAAATCTCAAACCTCCCCTTCAACTCAGCAAATTCTTGAACACGAGCTGACTTTCAGATAAATTCCAATCAGGCTTCCGATCTCATCACTGTACAGAAACAACTCTTATGAAAGTTTTTGAATATTTTGGATTATTACATTGAACACTAACGCAAACAAGGTGTCTGCACTAGTCTTAATGGATCTCAGTGCAGTATTTGATACAATTGATCACAACATGCCGTTGAACGGAAATTTGCATGGGATTAAATGGAATGGAAATGAAAATGTTGTTTTGTGACCATTGGAAGTTTTGAATCTGATCAAATGGCCATGATTTATGGGGTCCTTCAAGGGTCAGTCCTTGGACCCTGTTTGTTCAGTCTGTATGTTACATTTGAGGCAAATGCTTCAGAACGCCAAAGGTGGTTATCATGACTATGTAAAATGCATATGACACACAGCTAGATTTTGTCATTATCTGTATTTGTTGTTTTTGGTTTCGTGTTTAGTTTGTTTTTTCCTTGTGTTTGGTGTGTCTCGTCATGTTCATTGTGTCCACCTGCGTTCGTCGACCCTAGCCACAGTGTTAATCAATCAAGTCCTTCCAAGCCTTTTTGTCTTGTCCAGGTGCTCCTCGTTGTCTCGCCAATTTGTTTGTACTCAGTTCCCTGTTTTCTTTCCGTTCTTGTCCGTGCATTGCCTTTGTAAGCTGTCCTTGTCAGATGTCCATGTTAGTGTCTACGTCCATTGTCCTCCTGCCTGGCTCGCTTTATTTTCAGTTTAGTCAAGTCCTTGTGTTTTGTTGCTTGCAGTGCTTTTGTACTTTTATGTAATTTGATACATACCCCTTAGGTTGCCCCTGCCTCGCTTCCCTGCTTTTTTTTGGGGTCCTACTTTTCCTCAACCTCCACCACAACCTGACATATTTCTCATTATCCCTTAATGACAGCGGTACAATTAACATGCTTGGTCACAGTCTAGAGCAAATTAACAATTGGATGAATCAAGTTTTTCTTCAGCAAAACCAAAACAAAGGTAATTGTTTTCATCAGCTGTCTTTAGAAACCATAGACCAAGAAAACTTGCAGAGAAACATATCTGAGAAACATATCCATGTTTTTATTTTCATTATATTTGTTTATTGTAGCTTTTAGGTATTGCGTCTTGTGCTTGCGTGAAACTCATTGAGTATGTAGTGTGTAAATAGTAAACTGTTGGAGAGGTAATGTAGAACCAATCATACTACTTCCTGTAATTTGATAGTAATCAACGCCAAAGCAACAAATTAAAACAAATTATATCTGAATCGAACTATTTTCAATTGAACTTCTGTAGGTTTCAGCATTATGGATCTATAAACCTAACACTTCACCCTCACGAAACAATACTACCCGTCTTATTTCTGCACAAGACACATGGCCTCTTGGTCACTGCCAATTGCTTCTCACTGATTTTCCCAATTAATCTTGCAGAAAAATGCAATTGGTCTAGAACTCAGTTTGCACAATCTTGAGCGCCCCTATCCCCAGTCACAGCACACCTGCTTTAAAAGCAACTTCCGTGGCCTTCACCACATTTATGAAATCCAGCCCTCCTCCCCACATTCAAAGCAATTTATAATCAATAATCTCACCAACGTCCTTCTATGAAAACACAGCCACCCTTTCTCTCATGTTTTCTGCACCTAACCGCCACAACCCTGTTCAATCATGAGTTAAATGTATTTAACTTCATTTCAATTTGAGTGGCAACACCCAGGCCAGAGTGACTGAACTCTAGCCAATCAGTCTGGAAAAGGTTTCAAAGCCCTTTTCGAGGCTTTGGGGACTCCAGGAAACCACGGTCAGAACAATTATCCACAAATGGAGAAAACCGGGAACCGTGGTGAACCTTACCAGAAATAGTCGAGAACCACAATTACTCCAAGGGTGCAACAATGACTCATCCAGGAGGTCACAAAAGAATGCAGAATGACATCCAAAGAACTGCAGGCCTCACTGGCTTCAGTTAAGGTCAGTCATCATGACTCAACCATAAGAAAGAAACTGGGCAAAAATGTCATCCATGGCAGAATTCCAAGGAAAAAAACATTGCTGGAAAAAAAAAGAAAATGGCTTGTCTGATCTCGACAGCTGATATAAAAATAACACAGTATTTGATAAAAAGAACATCTTCAATGATCAAGCAAGGTGGTGGCAGAGTGCAACTTAGCTCCGTCGGGACTTGGATGACTTGCTATTATAAAGGGAACAATGAATTTGGTTGTCTAACAGAAAATCCTTCACATGAGAGATTGGCCATCAGTTCATGACATCAAGCTCAAGTGCTCAATTACGAAACATGACAACTACCTGAAACATACCAACAACTCCACCTCTGACTGGCTAAAATAAACCAAAAAGTCCCAAATTTTCTCTAAAATAGACGAGGCGCCTTATAATACTCCATCTTATGTGTGGACCAAGTTCCAAATATTGGATTGGCTGAGGCTGAAGCACTCCCAGAATGCTTTGCAGCACTTTGGATATGGATGGCATTAGAGATACATGTTTTTGTTAATTGTATTTCTTTGTTCCTTGTTTTGGTAGTTTCATTGTTTGCAACTATGCTGTTCCGTTGATGTTGCGTGATAGTTTTGGGTTTGATCCGTGATCGTTCATACACATCTGTTGAGATGGCATTGAGTGATCATGTACGGTGAATACTGTGTCCGCCTGCATTGTTGGTCAAGTTGTTCCAAAAACATTGCATCATACATGCGGCAGTGAGACTTCTCAGAGAATTGAATCAATTCCAACTGGACTGTTCTGGTTGTCTTAAAATATGTTTCTCCTCTGGTACAGGTAGGCTTCATCAGTTAACACACACAGGACTGCTCCAGCCTGGCAGTGCCTATCTCGAGGATTCTTTGACACATAAGTAGATAGGTGACTTGAGCTAGGCCGTCACGGTGGGTCCCAGTGACCTCTACGCCTTGCTTTGCATGTTCCTTTCTATTTGTACCCTTGCCCACATATCTAGTTGAAACCAGTTTAGACTGTGTAGTCACACATTATCAGATGGGCTTGGCAGACCCCATGGCATTGGTTGACAAAAAATTCTGCCTTAAAACGAGAGGCAGAGTGATTAACCGAGTGATCGATTGCATAATGGATAGGATAAGAAAATATTTGTTTGTAACAGCCCAAGTTGTAATGACATTCATTTATGTAAAGACACTGATCTTGTTAATTAGTTCTTAAAATGACGCGGGAAAAGATAAATGCCAATACCCAACACATTATTTCTATGATTCTCTTACATTATTTACATTTTCAATTTATCACCTATTTAATATTTCAAGAAAATAATGTCTTATCACTGTTGAGCCGTTCTCAGAACAGACCCGAAGGCTACTGATGGAGTCCTTGGGGGGCTACCTGGAGTCCACAGGCACCGTGTTGGTGACCCCTGCATTATAGAGTTCAACTGCGAATATAGTCCTCTGGTAATTATTATGAGTGTAGCGAGCATTAAAGATGAAGGTTCTCACAGAACATTTCAATTGCCATTGTAATAATGATAATAATAAGAATAATAATAATTATTATTATTATTATTATTACAAATTGTAATATGTACCAATTATAATGGGTGCGCGACTTGCTTCTTGGTTGGAACATTGTTAATAATCCTCATAGTGTGTGTGAGATACAGTGTAAACAAAAACTTGAAATTGCCTAGTAATTAATTCCCAACCTGTCCATAATTAAGTACACAAGAAAGTAGGTTGTTTACCCTTGATAATGATATTCTAAAGTGCAGGAGATTTGAAAGATTACTTTTAAAAACATGGTTGCAATTGCAATAATTTCTATTTGCATGAATAGAAACTTAATCTCCCTACCCAAGGGATAGTAAACACATCATTAAAATCAACATGCAGTCAATGTTAAAGCATGGGAACAGATAAATTGAAATGACGATGCCAAACACTTAGACAACAGAGAGAGAAAAAATAAGAATCAGAAAAAAATGAAAGAGGGAACAGCACTATAACCCAAGCTGCATTGATTTACGTAATCTAAATACTTTCTTCAATGGGCTTGCAGTAGAAAGGTTTATTTAGGTAGCCAGATCTCTTGTCCTGCATCTCATATTGATTGAAGTGCATGACAATATTTATTCTCTATGAAGCATAGATTTTCTCATCTTGTCAAGAACAGACGAAAGTAAGAAAAGAAAAACACTACATGGGCAACGCTACACTCAATCAGCAGGCCCAGGGGATGGAAGAGAAATATGGAATTGACGACCATTTAGAATTTTTGATAGCGTGAACTCCTCTGGAACGGTTTCCCCAGAAGAACATGTCATAATAATATATCCTGAAATTTATAGTTCCAAATGAGTTTTGGCTTTGTTTGGGCCTGTCATCGCCAAACTATTTGATTAAGTTCAGGTGAAAGCTAATTGTATCTGACTACGAGAAAAAAACTCCACTCAAGTTTTTAGATTTTGGTTTGTATTAGGTGAAAGGAGAACATCATTATTGCAGAACAGAATAAAGTCAAACTCTTTACACTTATGTTGGTCTTGTCGCTGCTGGCAGAGGACACACTCCATCTTTTAGTAGCTTTGGCATCAACAGGTGGAGACTCTACATCCGTGTCTGCACTGTGAATCTTCCTGTTCAGGTCCTGAAACATGTCCTGGTGGCGTTTCCGGGTGTGCATTATCTTCTACACAAGAAGATTGTAAATTACGCACAAGGGAAATAGCACAGACGCCCATCAATTCCACTTTACCCTCTTCTTACTCGTCACTAACTTCTCTAATTAGGTTCCAAACCAAAGAGTGAATCATAAATGTATGCAGACATCTACATATAATACTGAAGAGACAAATCGAAGCTCTGTATATGAATGAAAGAGACTAAAATTACCTCAAAGTCAAGCTCTGCATAGCGTGATTTTCGCCTCTGGTGGGGGAGATGATACAGACAGATTAATGACGTATAAGGATATTATGTGCCATGTGAGAAGACAAATGCTTGAGTACCCTAAATACATTTCATTTTGGTGGAAAGTCAATAAAGGGATTTTCTGCGACTCATCGGAGAAGAGCGAGTCACAAAGGAAGAAAACAAGGTTTGTCGCTGGTCATTCCAGCCCCGTTGGCAAAAGCTTGCATTTAACAGATTGTGACCGAATGACCTTTAAGTCAGCTGTCACTGAATAGTGAGGGAAAACCTGACCTTCAGGCTGCCCAGTTGCTCTGGCAGCTGCTGCCTCACACGCCATTATGGAAGTGTGTTTTGCCCTCAAGTGAAAAGACACCAGCAGACAGATGTTAAGGCCACTCTGTGCAGCACACTGTGTTGTCACATCTTGCGACAGCAGTCAGCACGAAAAAAAATGGGAATAAACTCTCACCTTTTCACCATCCAGGGTTTTCCTATGGCCATACTGGCTTACATGTTTGGATGCAGTTTCATTTGCCCATGAAATAAGATGATCTAAGTTAAAGCATCAATAAAGCAGCGACTGGAGTATGTGTGAAATGTAGCAAGCTGATGCATGGATAAAAAAATAAAACAAAGTGGATTTATGTGATGAGCCAAAACCATGTCTAACTTAACATAAATAATTAAAACTTTGACCCATATACAATAAAAAAATCCTTTTAATTGGTTTTAAAATCCGGGTAGTCTCAGGTTCAATCTCATAAACAGTGGTTCAATTTACATGGGAAGGAATGATCCAGTTTCATCTGATTAAGGCAATACATTGTCAGCATCAGAACAGAACTTCCGACTTATTGAATACCTGTGTATCAACGAACTTTTGACCTCGATACAGATACTGAAACGCTACCATGGCAAAATCTTAAAACATCAGGAAAAGCAGTGATATCAGAAATGACAAAACACGATTCATACTATCATTAGTATTTTTATATTAATTCACAAATGGAAAAAGATAAGAGGAAACTGCCATTAATTCATTTTTAGTAAAAATGCTATGTCATATATATATATATATATATATATATATATATATACCATTCTGGATATCAAATTACCTATATAGATAATAACATTTTGTATATATTGCACACCTTCAAGTACCAGAATACCGTGCAACTCTATCAGCAGCTTCTAGTGAGTTAAACCCCACCCCTCTCAATTTCCACGGTATTCAAGTTATTCCTGTCTATTTGAACACATTATTGTTTTTTGATAGTTGATGTGAGAAGTTATTAACAAAAAAGAAACACAAAGGAATTGTGAACTTTATTTTTTGTTGTTGCTGCTACTGGTGGAATTTTGTTGATTGATTTTGGGGTTATTAGCAGCATTATGAAAAAAATTGACATTCACGCAGAATCCTTCACGCTAAATCATATTTTTAAGTTGAAAATATGAATGTGAGAGAGTATTGCTTGGACAAGATCATGGAAGTACCGGTAAATGTACTCACCTCCAGGGAGCTTGTTGATAGAGTAGAAACAGTCTCACTCTTGGTCATCGCAACCGTGTTTCCAGATTCAGCTCCATTACAGGTGCTGCTGTCCACTTGAGAGTCTCTTGGCAGGTTTTGAAGATTGTGCGCTGGTGAGTCTCTCTCTGAGCATGACACACTGACCTGGTCAGCAGGCAAGCTCTTCAGTCCAAATCCAAGCACTGGCTCACCACCGACAGGGTTAGCCAGGTGGACGAGCCTTGTCTGAGGCAGCTGCTCAACACTGATGTTGTACTTGGTTGGTTGCTCTTCTTTGCCCTTGGCGGGCCTTAGGGTGCCTGAGTTGTTGGTTGGTAAAAGGACGACACCTGGGGCTTTGCCAGTGCCTTCACAACTGCTTCCTTCTCCATTCCTTTGTGGGAGCTCACCATCTAGCTGCTTAAAGAGCTCACTGTCACAGATGTAAATGGATTTGGCACCTGGCAACTCAGTGCTGATTCCTTTAGTGGTACATTTTTCTCTGCGTAGAGTCAGTGTGTGGCTGGTATAGTCTGCCATGTTCTGGAGGTGGACTTTGGCCATACTGGCTGGCATGGTATTGAAGTTCGATCCCCTTTGAAGAGTTACAGCCCCAGAAGAGGCCTTTTCCTCTCCCTGGATGGAGGAGTGCTTCATAGTGCCTAGAAGAGCAGAGATGAAAGTCCATTAAGTCTAAATCCATTTTGTGACGCTAGTCGACTTATCAACTGATTGACTCCCTTTAAGATCAATTATACAAATATTTAGAATCATTTGTCCCAGAGTCAAAACTGTGTGTCATATGAGAATAAGCAAAAGTTATCCGCTCTAATATTAATCAGTCAAAAACAAAACACTCACTTAATTGGAATGGCAAATGAGGACGCGTAATACAAATTGCATGTATTTTTCACACTAACTGTCAGACAAATATTAAGTCGGTTCTGCACAGAGAAGAGAAATTCAACCATTGTGGAAAAGCTTGCTTGTCAACAAGTAATATAGCCGTTAAACTTGTATTTGAAGTCACATCATTTGGACGTGTTACAATTGTTAACCTGCCTGTCGCTATCTCAACTCTTCCATTCGGTGAGGCAGCTCTATATAAGGCAAGAAAGAATAAGGCTAGGTATACACTGCAGGCAAACGCGACCCAAATCAGATTTTTTTTTTGAATGGCTGAATTCAGATTTTTTTTTTTTTTCAAATCCGACCTAAGCCATATTTCATAGCTGGTCCTACATCTGAATTTTTGCAATAGTTAAATAATTTCAGTTTTAGTAACACTGGTTTAAAATAGAATAAGTCAGAAAGTCTGCCCCGAAAATGTGCCTCCCTCCCGTCTGAAAATGTTTCAAAAGATTTCAAATGGGCTAAAATTAACCAAATAACAAAACTAAAACACATTTATTTACCTGATCTGCAAGCCATATCAACATCCTTCTCAAAGTCAGTCTGGTGACAAAATGTAAAAGGAAATATATTTTATTACAAATAACAATAAATAAAAGAAAAAAAACAGATGAACTGACAACAATACAGTTGATAACATATAACAGTCCACACACATATCTGTTCAAATGTCAGGTTTTTGTGACAGAAAAATGTGATCCTTAGAGATATCATTTGATAAGTTTTTCATTAATGTGACCAATACCCTGTACAACTCAATTGAATTTTTTTTCAATGTGCTTATGATAGGAAGTAAAAAAAATAAAAATAAATAACTGACATAATGTGGTTGCACAAATCATGGCAAACTCATCTAAAATGCGAGTCATTTAAAGTGCCTCTGATTAACCCCGGATAAAGTTAAAAATGTTGTAATGGGTTCATTACCTTTTTTTTTTTTTTTTTTTTTTACAATTGAAGACGCCTGAAGGCTATGTGCTAACACTGAGTGTCATTTGGAACATTTTCATGTTAACCCACACCATGACTAAGAACCCAGTTTCAGCTGGGAAAAAAAACAGCTCCAAATCTACCCATGTCTCACCACAGGTGTGGTGGTCTTTTAGTGATGAGAAGTGCTTTTCTCTGTCAGACAAGGCTTGCATCTTGTTACCCAACCCAGTAGCACACACATATGAAGAGATTCAGTCCTTGTCAGAAATTTCTGTAACAACTCCAGTGCTGTTATTGGCTTTGTGGTCGCCTCAATGTCTAGTTGTCCTCTCATCTTTTCATGAATTTTGAGGGACATCCATTTCTTGGTAATGTTACTGCAACATATTTTCTACAGTTGATGATTACTGTCTTTGCTATGTTGCATGGTATACCATACAGTATTTAAAGCATTGGTAATTCTTTTGTACTCTTCTCCTTACTTGATACCTTGAAAGAATGAGATAATTGTAATGCTGTGGAAGCTCTCTGTGCACCATGGCTTGTGCTAGAAGATGTTACTACAAAACTGTCAGGAAAAGCCTAGTAGAACATCTGAACTTTATTTGGAATTAATCAGAGGCATTTAAAATGGTTGCATGTGTGTAAAAACAAAGAAAAACTGGAATATGAACGAACAGGTGTGTTTAGAGTTTTTACATCCACTATATATCAAACGATTGACACTGAAGACAGACAAGCATGCAGGCAAGTAGTGGCAGGAGTAGTCAGGCAGGCAGGCGGGCAGGCACATAGTCAAATGATTGTGAAGAGGCAATATACTACAAGAAAAGACATCAATAATAATAATAATAATACATTCAGCATTATCATAATTTATTTTGTTACATTTTGACAAAAGCTTCCATGTCTAAAATTAGTCACAGTCTTTCTCAAGACATAAAACATATGAAACGTTATGTTGATTAGAATGCCCAATAATATGCTTACATTTTCCGGGATTCTAATAAAAATCACAACCCTTCTCAAAAATACGCATAATGTTGGTCTGAAAATGGCAGAAAAAAATCAATATGCATACCACAAGCTGAGCATGTCCATTCTGGAAAGATCCACCAGAATCTCCATTGCCATCTTCCTGGCGGTCTACCACACGACACTTTACTGCTTCCTGAACCTGTTTAACACAGTACAGCTCCTGGCTTTACTTCTGGTGTATCATATAAATGGTCAATACTTCCTAAACGCTGAGCAATCAAGCTTATCTTTGTGTCCTATTTGATCATTTGCATTTTGAAATAGATATACTGCATCTAACGGACAATTAGGTGCACCGTATTATTAGGCGCAATATCAATGAACGGGTCTACTTAAAAAAAAAAAAAAAATCATATATAAGACTTATGAGATTATAGGGCACATTGTTTTTTGAGTAAAATTGAATCTTCAATAGTTTATTTTAATTGTACTATGTGTTTATTTGATCAATTTTGCGCTATTAGGCCCAGGTAGGCGGGTAGCGTCGCCTGCTTTTGTTCAGCTTGCAACTATACTTTAAGCGGGAGGGGTTAATGTACGGACTTATAAACGCAAATATGTCTGTCTTAACAGACACACACAGAACACAAATCAATTCCCCGTTTGACAAGTGGCAACCCAATCCCGTATATATTCAGGTAAGAAGAGGGATCACCTTCTTTTCCGTTTTTAAAAAACAGAATAGGAGCCTATTCAGGTTTTTGTGCGAGTTTTTACTTGGCCTTTAACAAGCCGAATACTGCCAATATTTTTCAAAAGGGTTATTGACCGCAGGTAAATGGAGTCAGTGTAGCATTGGAAATATGCCACCAGAAAAAACTCAGCGTACATCATTTCTAACGGCAACTGCAACGTTAGGCGAGCAGGACTACATTTCCCATGATTCTTAGAAACAAAATCAGGAAGAAGTTACAGCTTCCATCTCCGTTATGACAAAAACAGACACCTGCTAGCGATTAAATGCGGATGAGAAAGAGAACGCAAATATGATGGAAAGTAAATAGGAAGGAATTTAACATCACGTTTACCTCTCGGTCCCAAAGACCGCAATGATATTATCCCACATTGTAACATTGGATACACAGCCAGAAACACTCAGATGACCTGAGCATTAGGCTAGCAGGACTACATTTTCCAATATTCATAGACACAAAAGAAGAGAAAAAGTCCTAGTTCTGGTATGAGGAAAACATAGAGACGCCTGCTAGCAATTAGATGTAGATGAGAATAACAGCGCGAATCTATCCAAAGGAATTTGAATTAAAGACAATGAAATGAAAAGCCGGAATCGATCCATATATGGGCGCATCGAATTACAAAGCGCATGTCGATTTTTGGTCAAATTAAAAGTGGTAATTACTGTGGTGGCACACAACATGTAGCTGGCGCCTATTCTGGGTTTGTATCTCAGCGTGTCTTGCCCAAGAATGTTTTCTCTGTGCACTTTGGCTTCCTTCCGCAAATGGTACCATTAACCAAGAGTAGACTAAATTACCATATACAAAAATTACTGTAAAAGTATCAGCCTGTAATTGACTGTTTTCCGGTGCAGGGAGTACCCCACCACTGTTCTTACGTGAGCTGGTAAGTGGGGTAAAAAAAAAAAGAAAAAGATGGCTATTCATCATATAAGAATTGACATGAATTTACCATTGGCAGATCCTAATCAGTACAGCAGGTTAAAAATACTTTTTATTAAAATCGAGAAAGTAAATACATCTCAGAATTATCTATGTGTGCTCAAAATAGCTTCCATTAATATAAGGCATCTCTACCTCCCCTCATTCGTCTAATGATGATGCTGGATGCTGATAAGCAAACAGCTCAATCACCCCCAAATGATAAAGAATCAGGAGTGGCTGGGCTTGATTTTCATGCTTGTGGATATTTCCAAATAGGCTATCTGGATGCTGGGGGTGGACTTAAAATTTTTTAGCACCTGACAAAGGCCACCCCATGGCTCCTAAATGCTAATGAGACATTTGGGAGCAAGAGCGCGGTGAAGGAATGAGTGCAAAACCTTTAGAAATCATCCTCTTAGGACTAACAACATAGTAGGAGAATGCAATGAACCTGAACAATTAAAGAGCAATGCAGTCGAATTTCTCTTGGGGATAAGTGGACAGTGGAAATGGGCAGTGTTGTTGCCATGATTATGTCAAAATACCTCTCTTCGCAGGATGCAGTGCACCATGACAATGACAAAGCCTTCCATAGAATCAAAGACAGCAAAAAGAATCTGGAATAGTGCAGAGCGCCGATCAGTGATGGCAAGTACAGCTGACATCCATGTGAGAGCCAGAAGGGGCAAAACCACACAGGAGCTCCACAGTGAGGCCCTGCAGGATGGGAGTAGGGGAGCAGTCAAAGACAGCAACAATAACCTTTCATCAGCATAACTGAGTAAGATGATGATTATGGTGTAATCAATTTAATTATAGTTTTTCATAATCATTGTAAATGTTCAAAACACATTCAAATCCCATGAGCAAAAATTAAAAAATGCACTAATCAAAGCTCCACTGTATATTTTAATCATTGAAAAAAAATTGCTTAGAGCCTTCCATTTCAATAGTGCATGAACATATCACAACACATTGGTTGTACTACAACCAACACAGTCAAACCATACATCCAATTCTTTCATATATAGGTTTGTATTTACATATATTCCATGCATGTATGTTCAAGATGGCTGAGACAAAACATGGAAGATATAGTTTTAACGGGAAGAGAAGGAAGAGCAAAGGTGAGGAGTGAGGGGAAACAGGTAAAACCAGGCTGGAACAGAATGGAAAGAAAAACAGAAAAGACGGAGCAGAGAAGGACAAGCAGGACAGAGGCACAGTCTGAGGAGGGATCCAAAGTTGAGTTCTTTTCATGAACGTTCCCTTTTTTTCCCCTTAACTCTCAAGTTGGTCTATTCAACATAACGTTAACATAGGAAAATAAAAAAAATAGCTGTGGCTCTGTACCTTTGCAACAGTATAACCTAATGGTATATTTCTAGATTGAAGCCAAGGTACCACTGCCACTGGCAATGTCAGATAAATTGTTGAGTATCTGATCGAAGATTAATGGGTATTATGCAAGTGTTTATTAATGCTACTTTACATAATAAATACACAAAGGTTTGAATTAAGATAACCTGTCTAATGCGAGTAGAAAGAGTATTGTCATTGCATTGCATATGCAAGATGCAAATTTGGCCTCCAGTTTTTACTGTGGTATGCATCACACTTAACCCAAGGTTATTTTAGTAAACGAAAACTAACAAAACAACTAAAACTAAAATTGAGAAAAAAAAACAATTTTCATTAACTAAATAAAATAACGAAAATTTAGAAAAATTAAGACTAACTGAAACAACATTTTACGTTTACAAAACTAATTAAAACTAACTATAGTTGTAGGGCAAATGTGCTTCATTTTTGTCTTTGGCAATTAATTTAATACACTGGCCTTTGCAGTTGATTTTAAAAGCATTTCTTTCGATATTAACAGGAAGGACGTTTCAGCTTCAGAAAACAGGTGAGCTATGATTGGTTATTACCTGACCCATGAGCAACTGCGATGATATTTTCAGTCGACACAAGTGACAAAACGGCCGCCACTGAGATGGCTAAAAAGGGGTGGATTTTGCTGCTTAATTCATATTCTGCAGACGCAATGTTAATCAGAATGCCATGTTCAGACTTGTGAAGGCGCAAAGAACATTTTATTGCTAAGAATATTTTGGGGTAGACTTGCCCTTTAAGTAATAATATATAATTCAGGAAATTACTAAATAACGAAAAAAACCACACAGAATTAGAGGGTGTTTCCAAACTTTTGTCTGCTACTGTATGTATATGGAACATACAATCCCTTTCCCCAAAAAATCTGAATATCATGGAAAGGTTTATTTCCATAACTGCGTTCAAAAAGTTTAATTTTGATAAATTATACATTCGGGCCCCCAATTTAAACCACAGGTGTCAAACGCAAGGCCCGGGGGCCAGATCTGTCCCGCAACCTCATTTTATGTGGCCCGCAAAGGGCAAATCATGTGCGTCAACTTCCTGTTTCTAGCACATTTTCTTCACTTTTAACAACGTTGAGATATCCGATTTTGCCATTTTAAGAATTGTTGAACAAACAAATGACTGACTGGCTTTGTTGTGTGTATGTAATAACGTAAGGTGATCGTACGTTTATATGGGTTCACATTCATAACGGCCCTTTGAGGGAAACCAGAACTACGATGTGGCCCGTCCACAAAAATGAGTTTGACACCCCTGATTAAAACAATATCAATGTTTGTTTATTCTTACATAATTTAGTCTTCCAGCTCGTAAGACGGAAGGAATTCGAAAAATTTGAATACAGTGGAGAAATGAGCTCAAAATTTGTGGGGCATGATTTCAACTGAGGGACGCACACTAAACATCTACTAAACTTAAAACACCTGCAAAGGTTTCCAGAGGTGTCATTAAATTGCTCCACTTTAGTTCAATTGTCTGTTTGGTTCCACATGGGGAGGTATGCAGGCTTGGCTACTGGCCAGAAGGACATCATTGATCCCCTCCATCGGATGGTAAAGACACAGAAGCTCATAGCTACGGAGGCTGGTTGTCCAAGCCTATCAACGGAAATTCTAAAGATTTTAACTCAGTTAACTCAGTTCAAATTTACTTCAAAAATAATTTGCAAACTTTGCAAAACCTGTACCATATTAGCTGTACATCTTTCGCACATCATCTCAGAATGAAACTGCTCAAGTTACCACTGGGCCTTGCAAACCAACACTGCTGGAGTGTGGTGCTTGTGGGTAGAAATAAATGCAATGCATAAGTCTGGAGAAATGTTTCAAACAAAAATGCCTGTAAAGATGACTTAATTGAGATTGTGTTCAAGGATCAAAGAAAGCTATACATTCATTCCAATATATTATTCAAGTAAATATCTGTTACGAGTGTCACAAAAATGGAATAATCACAATTAATTACGGATTTTTTTGCGATTAATTAGTTTAAGTATGTAATCGCTTGACAGCATGAATTATTTTATTTTTTTTACGCAGGGTTAGCTGTAAAGATTTTTATTTACTTAATAATATCACCTTTTAGAATCTTTCGAATCCTTGCTAGAAGTGACACATTTTCTGTTGACAATGCCTGTGTCAGTTACAGTCAAAATATGTCATAAACATAGACATAAAACCAAAATTGATTGCAACAACTGGGACCAAAAGCTGAGGGTGTCAGAGTCAAACAAGATGATTCCAAAATCAATATTAAACATTTTGCTATTGATGCCAAAAATGTTCAGGTGTTTTAGTTAATTTACTTTAAAAGGAATGACGGTGTTAAACTCTATCTAAAATATACTATTGACATTTATTCCGCTTTTGTTTAAAGAAAACAAATACACACACACACACACACACCCCACACACCCCCACCCCCCCGCACACACCCACACGCACACACAAAGCAAAAGGTTTTCATAGTAATTGTCATCAACGAATATATACAGTAAGATAAAATTAAAGTTAGAAGGTAAAAATTATTTTCAAATATTAAATCTATAGCACATAGATCACCAGTGCTAGCGATAGGGATAGGTATGGCATAATGGGAGTTTAAGTCTGTTGTTCCAACACAACAATATCAGATCATGCAGTTAAAAATAAAAAACACATCAACAACCACATGCACACGCTCACTCTCACATGCCTGCACGCACACACACACACACAGGATAGACTGTACATTCGTATATCCATAGGTACATAAAACCCACTGTTATTTTATAAATACGTTCCTTCCAGATGTTATTAGGAATGTGTTTGTCTGTTACCACTGAAGAAAACACACTCACATAATATTTTTTTTCAAATCCCCAAGTTCACTCCTATTAAACATGTAATGTATTAACTTATACTATAACACGCCAATACATTTAAATGTTATAATTCTAAAGAATATTATTAACTGAAACAATTAGGTTTGACATCCAACATAAATATGCAACATGGGCTCCACATTTGAATTCTTATTTTCAGGCTTTGCGTATCTGGATTGGATAGACAATTTAGAACAGGGTCTTCAATCCTGTTCCTTGAGGCCCACGGTTCTGCCCGTTTTCCATCTCTCCCTGCTGGAACACACCTGATTCAAATGATCAGGATGGTTTTCCGTCTTCTGCAGACTTTGATGATTATGATTATGATCGTTTGAATCTGATGCATTGCAGCAAGGAGAGATGTAAAAAAACAGGCAGGATGATGGACCAGGACTGAAGACTCCTGACTTAGTAGATACAACCTGTTGTTTGAACCCATCCATTTTTTATGTGAGCAAAAGTAGTGAAACGTGACTGGTAGATGTGTTGTACTACATTAATTGGACAAAAAAAAATATTACTTCATGTCCACGCTCAGTTTCAGGTTACTTTTCCTTCTGTGATGAATACATTTATACGAGTTAGAGGTGTCCCCAAGATGAAAAAAGAAAGGTGCCTGTGGGTGAAAATCAAGTATAGTAAATGTGATGAGAAAAAAAAGTCAAAATAAACAAAACGGAATGTTCTGTTGAAGAATAAATGACTCGTGTACTAACACATTTTGAACCATTACCAAGAATCGAGTCTCATACCGCCTACTCCCAGCCCCACCATGCTAGTATAGGCCATCCAGGCTGTCAGAAATAAAAAGGAAGAAGAAAAAGCAGTAGTTGAAGAAAAGCAAGCAAGGATTTTGAGTAGATCGGGGAGGAAAATTATTCTGAATACGCCCCACCCACCTCACTCGATAAGTCAGGCAATTAATTTTATGAATATCAACAGATGTACAGAAGCTGCACTGGTACTTTGTACATGCAAGCCGCTCATTAGTAAGAACAATAGAAACATATAAGCTCGAGTTTGCTGACAAGTACAGAGGCGAGCTGGGTTAAAGTTTTATGGGCTGGCGAGACTATGACGAAGATTTTGAAAAAATATTATTAATTTCATTAACTAAGGGTCTATTCATCAATCGCGCTGATCTAGCCAAGCAAGCCCATTTCACCACCATGTTTGGAGAGAAAAATAATATCTCCTCCACTTGGAATTGCACAGCTCCCGGATGCAATTATACCAATTGTGAATTTGTATTTCAGGCAGCAATATGAAGTCCAAAAACTCACTGCCAAAACAAAAGGAGCTCATCAGTGTAAAGAAGTGGAATGTTTTAGTCAATCTTGAGACATAAACATGACATAGACATGACATAGAGCATGCTGTGAACTGCAAAAGTGGGCACTGACTGAAGTAACTCCCTCTACCCCACTCAGCCCTCCCACGCAAAACAAACAGCAACATCAAAAGGTATTGAGTAAATAGAATGAAAGTATGCTGTTTTCTATTTTTTTATAACCCTGAGAAAGGAATAGCAAATAAAAATATAAAATACGACTTCTTAATTTTAATCTACAGCATTTTGTTTCATTTTTTTGCTCACATAAAAAAATAATTTTGCTAAAAATATTTAAAGTTGCATATCTGACTTAAAGTCACAAATTTGTCTCGTGTCATAATCAGCTTTTTTTCTTTATTTTTTTTTTTACGCCAAACCGGATGTAACTAACTGCCAGCCACAAAGGGAAAATAATTTGTGTCACTATTGCAATATTGTTGGAGGGACAATTACTTCTTCTGAATTGGATGCATACAAAGCTAGGTTTGACAAAAAAATGAGACTCGGATAATGACAACAGAACCAATCAAGTGAGGGAGAACAAGAGAGGTGTAAAGCTGAGGAGAAGATAGAAGCAAGAAGAGTTAAGGAAAAATAATTAGCGGGACTAACATGGCGTTACTGGTAGCTGTGGTGGATACGTCAGCCGACGAGATAACTCCACACTTGGCACATTTGAGCGTCATATTGTACAGTGGCACTGTCATCTGACTGCAAAGTCAAATTAACACGCTGTAACAACAACACAAACAGATACAAATGCACCTATACACAGATTCATACAGATGTACATGTACATACAAGCACACAAAAACAAAAGAGTCACGCCAACAGTGAGTCACAGTGGTCTCGCACAATCTCTCTCTCAGGGTTGTGAGCCAGCTCAGAGTGTTTGTGTTTCTTGGTGTTATCTATATATGACTTGGAAGAAGATGGAGAAAGGGATAAGACTGTTTTCACATATTTGATTTTCCGGGAAAAAAATAAATAAATAATGTGGGCCTGAGAGGTCTGGGACTCTGCACTAGGGGCTCAAAATTTTACCAGCTAATCATTCATTTGCTTGTATTACAAAAGCCACATAACATTCCATCTTAAATACGCCTGGTGATTATATCATCCCTGCCTGTGTGTGTAGTCTAATGACAAAAATCAATGCTATATCTAAAGTGCATCTTCCATGGGAAATTAACAATTTTATTCCGTGTATTCAACTAGGTGGCTCTCTAGAGTGCCTGCCAAACAATTAAGTGTGAATTGAAACCATCAGCGACATCATTTATGAGCTGCCATTTCCTGAAAATGTTTTCTCTGAGCAAGCCACTCTGATGCACCAGTGCACTTAACAAACTGTAAATGTGGTTACATATTACCCGTCTAATACCAAGTTTCTTCGCCCATGATAAAAACTTTTGATAAATAGCACATACACGACGCCACACATTAATTGATAGAAGTGTAATTCAACAGCTTTTGGAGTGCTGAAGTGCTGCCCTGCATGCACTTTGTAGTTTGCACTTGCTTTTTTTTCAATCGGCAAGTAGCCACCGAGTACTCCTACAAATGGTCGAAAAGATAAAAAAAGCCATACTCAGCATTGGCACTACAAACAACAGTTCAGGTTGAGCAGTGGTAGAAGCAATTTTAGCGAACAGATGTAGGCCTGTCTTTTGCCCCCAGGCTCAGCGCTTATACCTTGAGGTTCACACTAGAGCACAAGTGTAACATTTCTCCACCTTCGGTGGGGGAACAGGTCATGACTGTGCAGCTTAAAGTACCCATCCCTCTTTGGAGTCCTTGGAGTGGGTGCTGGAGAGTGCTCCGGCTGGGGACTCACTTTCTCTCCTGATTATCTTTGTTCTTGAACTTAAGTGCTAATCATGGAATAACAAACCATAGCAAGCACCATAAATGTGTCTATACTTGTACTTTGCACCAGGATACCCTAAGCTGCAGTAGAATGATTGACTTTGTGAATGCCATTGGACTTCGACACTCTGGTGGAGAAGGGCAATGTCATCAACTGATCACCACCTGGTGGTGAATCCGAATCAACGTTGGACGAGGATCCCAATTTGTCCTTTGAGGATCTGCTGGTAACATCTGGCAGAGTCCAGAGTCCCTGTTAGAACCGCATCCTTAATCAGAACTTTAACTGTGTCCCGTGGGAGGGTGGGGGAAACATATGAGTCAGACTGGCTCATGTTTTGTGCCTCCATTGTTGGAGGAGTCTGAGACAGAAGGATACCTGTTGTGGTGATAATCCTCAAACTCGTTGATGGACATCAGCTTTGAGGGATGAAAAAGAAAATGGAGTTCTACTGGGACTTATCAGCCTATAGGAAACCAATAGTCAGCTGTGGGTAACAAAGGCCAAGTGGAAGCCAGCTTCAGCAGTTATTTAAGCAAAACTAAAGTGTGGGAGGAGTTTGGCGAGGAAACAGAGAAGGACTTCCAGATTGATCTGAGGAAATTCTGATTCTCCATCCGCCAGCTCAGAAAGGGGAAGCAGCGCCAGTGCATACGAAACACTGAGTATAGTGGGTATTGGTCCTTGCTGACCTCATCACGGGACAGGGATGTAGGTCATGAGGAGATAGTCAAAGACCTCCTCAGTTCCACTAGCATCCTCATCAAGGAGAAATCTGGTGACTCTGAGGTAGGCTGTCCTATTTCCAGGGTGAGAAGGTCTAGATGGTTGAAAAGCTCTTTAGGAGTAGAGCACAGGAGTGGATGAGATCCGCTTTGAGTTCATTAAGGCTCTAGATGTTGTGGGGCTGTGTTGGTTGACATGCCTCTTCAACTCTGCGTCGACATCAGAGACAGTGTATTTGCAGATAATTAATAGACAGAAGGGACTTTTCCAACTACAAATGGACTCGACTATTCAAACTCCCTTGTTTGGTCTAGTCGGAGGTTATGGGGTACCTCAGCAGGGTACTAGAGCACATGAGACACTACACCGACAGGTGCTTTATAGACTGGGAGAAGACATCCGATTGTGACCCTTGGGGAGTCTTGTGGGGGTTGCTCAATGAGTATGCGGTATACGACACCCTGATCAGCTCAGTTCATACCCAATAGGGTGATTTGATAGAGTTTGGTCCCCATTGCAGGAAGTAATTTGAATTTCTTTCCAGCAAGGGTTGAACTCCACAATCTGCTTTTTGCAGATGCTTTTCTGTTGTTTCAACCATTGCTTGATGTGAGCTCTGGTCAGTCATAGAGAAGAAGAAGAAGAAGCTATGCCTAAAAGCAAAGTCCTCAATTTATCAGATGATCTACAATCCCACTCTGACCTATAGTTTTGATCTATGTGTTGTGACTGAAAAAAAAAAATCATGGCTACAGGTGATCGAAATTTGTTTTCTCGGTAGACTGTTTGTAGAGATGGTGTGAAAAGCTCAGTCCTCTGGGTCGAGCTAAGAATAGAGCCATTGAGAGGAACTCGATAAGGTGGCGTTTTCGGGACATCTGAATCAGATGCCTCCCTGGTGTGTTGTTTAGGGCATGTCCCATCTGGGCATACTATGCCTCTTGGCTACCTGGAAGAGCTGGACTAAGTCTGGAAAGAGTCTTGTAACCCAATCCCCGGAAAACCCAAAGAAAATGGATGGATGGGTGGATGGATGATAATAATAATAATAATAATAATATAATATTTTATAACAAACGGAAACTGTGAAACGTGTTTAATCAATTTTTTAATTCAACAACAGTGACTACTGGAAGTACTTTATATGGAAAACCGGCGAAAAGGTACAACTGATGGAACTTCGGAAAGTGTGCTGGAATCAAACTATAATGTGTATTTTAGTGCACTCTCCGATTTCGGTTGTTAGCTAATATTTCAGCGACCACGGAGCTGGAAATGATTCCCTTCTTCTTCAACGTATCAAACGGCTGGCTATCACATTACGGGACAACAGAGCACAGCAGTGAGGCCAACCTGCTGTTCACAAGCTCTCTTATGAATTAAAAAGAATATTTTTTTTTACATTATCATAGCCAAAATTATCAGTCAGCATTTATGTGTGAATTAGCTGTTTTGACCAGACTAAATACAATTCTGCAAATTTGGGATGTTTTCACTCACCATCCTGTTAAGTTTCCTGAATAACAATTACGACCAACAAATGGAAGGAAATCAAATTTGTAGCCCGCAGATACCCTGATTAAATACCACATCATCGAAGAAATGTAATTTGTAGCGTAAGGACAATACGCCTGATAAATATATGACGTAGGCAGTATTATTATAAAAACAATCTAAACTACTGTATTTAAAAAAAAAAAAAAAAAAACAATGGGTGGCTGGCTGGACTGAACGTAGTCACGAAAGCATTTGGGAAAGTTACTTACTGGTCAAAAGTTATGTATCAAATGCCTTGCACTACAGTTAACATTTTATTGAGACAAAATGATGGGGTAAAACCTACTACAACATAAAATTCAACCTTTCCCAGAGTTGACTGGTTTTAGTGTTGTCTAATTCCGTGAGGTCAAATTAATTTGTTGCCGGGGTGCAGATAGCAATGAAGCCTGTCTCTAAGGGAGAATCTGCCTAATTGAAATGTTCTAGTGTACTTAATTGGTTGCTGAATAAATTAACTTAATTAAACATGTTTCAATTTGAACCTTAAGTAACACATTATGAAAGGTGAACCAACTTGAAAATGTATTTCCATTCTGCGGAAATAACTAACAACCCAAATGCATGTCCCTTAGGGGGTAAACGCAAACTGGTGTGACCGATCAGTTTGTCTGCTTTATCTCCTATTACCTCCATCCAAACACTGCTGTGTAACAAACAATCAGGCCAAAACCGCTTTGGGCCCCTTGCAAACAAACTCTAATTCGATTTAGTTCACTTTAGCTGTGTGTGAGTTCTGCACAGACGTGTGGTAAAATGACAGCAGCACAAAGCACAGGGAGATCACAAGGCTATAACAGTAAACTTTAACACAGGTGTCTCAATCAGTCTGCTTTTGGCATCTGTGTTTGTGAGTGTGTGTGTGGCTGTGCGTGTATGAGCAACTGAGGAACTCACAGTGCTTTTTAAGAAATATAATTCCACCACAAAACACCAACACTTAACACACAGGCATGATTTTATTTGGCGGATTCTGGCCTGATGTTAAAATGACTTATGTCAGTGGCAAATTAACCAAATTCGGAATTCAAAATACATCTAAGGTTTCATTGTTTCGGTTTAAAGTGCAGATACTGTATATTTATCCTGACTTTATAAAAAAACAAATAAAAAACAAATTCGGAATCACAGAAGTGCTCACACCTTACTCATAGTTGTTAAGGTGAGCAATTGCTCGTAACCATTACATCGTGCTTGCTGCAACTTTTCAGTGTTAATAGCTTGGATATCATTCCTTTAAGGTTTTGTTTTTTATCTCTCCTTTAATTTCTTTCTTTAAATTTTATAAACAAATGCAGATAATATACATATAAATTAATTTACACCCGGCTTTCTGTGGCGTCTAGATATGTATTGATTGTAATACAACATTTCTGTTGATAGCTGCTGGGTCTCTGCCCTAATGCGGTGCCAGCCAGACTTCTGTTAAAAGTCAACTGTAACCATAAGCGCTTATTTTGGGTCTTTTCCGACTCTGTGTCACTTTAACGATTAGCAAGCTTAGCGACTCCTTGTTTGCCCCCTTGGTTAAAAGGCTACTTGTTAGTGGGGTAGTGCATTTGTCGACATGGAGGAGATGATCTGCATCACGCATCTTGTTGCTGCTACTGTGCACAGACCTTAATATAGTACAAACAAAAAGTCTGTACTGCTGTTGTGCAAGCTAGATTGGCACCTAGCGTTAAAGCAGCAGTGAAATAAATTACTTCTGGGACTACGGGGGACAGCATGCCCCTTATTTTTTTTAAGTGTACGGTGCTAGTTAGCATTTTCTGTTTCGTGACCATGGGGCACAAAAGCCCTTTAAAAAAAACACAGCTTTGACGATCTCAAAATCGCGTTGTCTGAGATTCCAAAATGATAAATGGTTCCACCTTAGCGTCAACACCAACAGGAGCTTTCTTCGTCTGCCAGGTCTCAACTAGAGTCTTCCCATGAAACTGCTGCTTCACTGTCAAGGCAGCTATCGGTGCTACCACTAGCCATTCTTCTGCTAACATTGCCTTCCGAACAAACACTTCTCAACAACTCCGGGATACGGGGTGCCGTGCCACCCTGGAAATGAACTCCACACCTTGGACTTGTTACCAGGCAGTTGCAGGGCAAGTGTAGAGGAATACGACCAAACACGCACACATCGACACCATCACAAAGTGAGAAATGGACCCACGTCGCCTGCACCAAAGTCAAGCAAATATACCGCAACACCATCAGGGACTGATACTACTACTACTTCTACTACTAACAATATTAATAATGACAATAAAAATAAAAAATTGTTTTTTCAATGTCCAGAGAATCAGCATCAAAATTTCAGATGGGAAGTTCCAAAAGTGGACGAATTCGGCATTAAAAGAGGGTCAGGGATGTATGGTTGGCCCATGGCATGGAGGGAAGTCGGTAGAAGTTTAAAAACTCTCTGAAACTTGATTTGGAGCCACCAAAGTTGCATGAGGGTGAGGCATGGCTATTGTAGACTGCATTGCTTTTGTCCACTTGATAAGAGATCAAGGAATGGGTGAGGGTCTTAAGGGTAGATGAAACCTTACTTGGTAATGGATTTAATGTGGGATTTATAAACGGATTTTATATTAATTACTATATTCCACTTGTACATTATCGTGAGTCTATTTTATTAATTCCTTTTATGTGGTCCAATTTGAAGTATTTTGGAATGCCTTGATGACTGGAGCTTGAACGGCTCTGCGGATGATGTCAGTTGGAGAGATGCTTATTCAGTTGGAGAGATACTGTATAAGATAAGCCAAATAAGTATAGAGCTGTAAAAGATCGAGGTGCTCAGAAAAGTGTTTGAGGAGAACAAGATGGTGCGCCGTCAAAAGCAGTAGGTCAAGGGGAACAAGTATGCTGATGTGTCTCAAATTAGCAGCAAGAGGAGGTCACTTGTGATTTTGAAGATGGCCATCTCAGAGTTGTGGTGGATTCTGAAGCCAGACTGAAATGGTTTATAGAGTTCGTGGTAAGACATAAATTGGTGGCATATGATATTACCAGGATTTGGATTTATTTATCTATTCATTCATTTCAATTGCATTTAACCAGGTCTGGTAATCTGGTTCTCACTTGCAAAGCCAACCTGGCTGCAGACAGCAGAAAAGAAGACTAAATAAAAGTAAAAACAAATACATGTATATTTCCATACATACAACAAACTGTACGTGATGGACTTGTAGTCGCCCCTCTGCACATCGGAGGAGCAACAGTGGATGTGGTCTACAGATAAAAATACCTTTCAGAGGACCTCTCATGGAGTCAAAATACATCCTGCCTGCTGAGCAAGGCTCACCATTGTCTCTACTTCACCTGGATGCTGTGACATCCCAGAATGAGAGGCTGTGTCTTAAAAACTTCAACAGATGTGAGGTACAGAGCATCCGCAGCACCAGCATCACGGTACGGCAGAGACAAAAGGAAAGGTCTTCAAAGGACAGGGTACTCATAAGATTGATGGGGAACAGCCTCCTCACAACCACAGACATCTTAGAGAGACTTAGTGCATCATCAAGGACCCCACCCACCTCAAATACATCCTGTTACATCTCCCTCCTCTCAGGCAAGAGGCTATGGGACATCCGGAGCAGTACCACCAGGCTTAGGAGCAGCTTCATTAAACAAGCTGCTAGACTGTTGAACTCAAACAGTGTTATGGATCTCCGACATCAGACCACCCCCTTCCCGTCATGCCTAAACATTGAGCACTTAATTCTTGAACGCAATATTGAGCACTCTACTCATCATTTGGAATTCAAGCAATTTTAGTCTGCTGAATCCACAGTTTTTATGCAGCTTTTCAAATGATCAAACTATAAATAAGCATCTCCCGTGTCTAATCTCCTTGGGCTAACCTGGGACCTTAATATCGTATTTCGTGACATATCATGTGGCAATGTTGGTATGACAATAAGATTTATCAATTAACGGAATAAAATTTCTTCACAGCACAAAATTCTGTTGTTCACGGCACATGCAATATTTTTACCACTCGTAGTGTACAACTGTGTCCTGACTAAAACCCTAAATGCAGAGGCTTAAAGACATGAAGGGTCTCTAGAAATTCAGGATGCAGTTGCTTATTTTTTAAGACAATTTTAGAAAGTCAGTACAATGCACTAATGGTCAGCAGCTACTGTATAAAGTAACCCATTTTTGCCCATTTTATAGGCTGAGCCAATTTATTCCTGGATGACCTGTCATTTTATTATTTTTTTGTAATGTCTGTTTCGGATGGATAAGATCAGACAAATGAACCAGGAACGGAGTGGTGTGACGCATTTCCGGTAAAATCTCACAAGGCCTCGCCCTTTCCGGTAATGGTGGTCACTGGTGGCTTGAATCGGTTTTATCACAAATAATTTCCATCAGCTCTCAATGTTTTGGGGTATGATTGTGGTCGCATGTATTCGGCATGATATCGAAGAAGAGGAGAGAGGACAGTACATCGAGCTATCATTTCTGTGTGCCTGCCCTGATATCCAGATTTTTCAGTGTAACTCCGCTTTGCAGAGCAGCAGAGGCAGTGGCTTGTAAACATTTACAAGGATAAATTTGTAGTTACAAATAGCTTTAAAATCTGTTCCTTCCATTTTATTCCTGCTGATGTAATGCAGCCGTCAACCCCACATGAGCACCGTTACTGCAAACTCCCAGAGTTGTCATTTTGACACTTGTCAAATTTGATGTGTTGTTATTCTCTTTACATATACTAAAATGTTCCTGGCCCCTTTTATTTTCCTGTGTATGTATGTTTATTAATCCTATGCTGCCATTTTATTGTATTAAAAACAAAATTATTTATGAGTTACTATTGTTGCACTTCTGGAACGGGGCTGCCGAGTTTCCATAGCAAACATTCCTTAGCGGTGATAGTGATTTTTAAGAAAAGCCACTATGATCTATAAACAAACAGTTCTACAGTAGTGGAAGGATTACTTCTGCTCCAAAATATTGACGAGCCTAAATCTAAGGATGATAGAGACTGCGAGTCTGAGCAAGAGCGGACTCCCCTCAGTAAAGAGGAGCTGTGTCAACACAGTTCAGGGTATTATTATCTAACAGTAAAATATTGGCTGTTCAATGTGATAGTCAGGACATTTTTGGCAGTACAGACCAGGCAGTTAGCTGAGGTAGGAGATTAATTTGTGCTGTGCATTGACTATCCCCATCCAATCTAAGGGAACTTGTGAGATGCTGCAAAGAAGAATGGGTAAAATAACCAAAAGAGAAGTTTGTCAAGCGTGTGGCATTAAATACTTGAGGCTGGGGTGCTGCAAAAGGTGCAACAATGATCACACAGAGGCAATGGACATTCACGTATCCAGCCATCCATTATCCATACTGCTTCTCCTCACAAGGGTTGCGGGGGGTGCTGGAGCCTATCCAAGCAATCTTCGGGCAGTAGGCGGGGTACACCCTGAACTGGTTGCCGGACAATCACAGATATTTATGTATAGTATTTGTATTTTCTTGTGCTCGAGGGCAGTTTTGGGAATTTTAATCCTTAACAATCACAAATATCATGAAATTCATACAAATCCTAGTGGGACTGATATGAGGTTAATTAGCATATTAGTTGTGTGGGTCAATGTCTCTAACATAACACATATGGTCTATTCATCGATGCAAATTTGGAGCTGGTGAAATATCTAAGGGTTGACTTGGAATCACTTATAGTCATGCCCCATAACCTTTAAAAAATCTGCATTTTCTTTCATTTTGGTCATTTAGGAATGCAGTGACTGCAACTGGAGTCTCTCAGAACAGTATTTCCATTTTGCTGTCCAAAAAATTAAATGCAATGTTCCTTAAAATAGGCAGATATGATCTACCTTGAACTTGGAAAGACTTACTGTAAATCCTACAACATAATGACTTTTATCCGCCAAATGAAAAACCATGAAAATCACACCTACGTATAGTGCAAAACACTTTAACATGGCTATCTCGACCACTTTCACACCTCTTGCCCACAACAGGCGCTATCTATTCGGAGTGGGTGAGCATGCAGTTTAGCTCCCAGTATATGGAATCTCAGTGAAAGATTGAAATGTTAGATCACATGCAACACTCCCACAAGCAGTGCATGCAAATCTTTTACAGTGAATACTGGATCTTAGTGTCATGATCTGTTTTGTTGATTTCGGTTTTTGACTTTAGTTTCATGTTTGGCCTTGTGTTCCTGTGTCTTCTGTCTCGTCATGTTTTTTGTGTCCACCTGTGTTTGTTTACCCAAGCCCGCGTGTTAACCAATCAGCTCCCTCTAACCCTTTGTGTCTCGTCCAGTTGTATTTAGTTGCCTGTTTGCTGTCGGTTCATTGTCCATGTCAGTTGTCTGTGTCTTCTGTCAAGTGTCTGGCATCTGGTCCTCAGCATGTTTCAGTTTTTATCGTCATAGTTATTTTGCTCATGTTTGTTTTGTACTTTGGTGCTTTATTTTTTCCGAGTTCCTTGTTTGCCTTTTACTTTTCTTCAGTTAAACCTGCTTCAAGTTCCCCTGCCAGGCTTCCTAGCATTTGGGTCCTCCACCTCAACCACTATGCAAAGACCTGACACTTAGTATAACAAGGCGTAAATGTGACTGTTAGGGTAGATAGCTCTGATGGATTCTCACGGGTGCTTCATCTCAGTACCCACTAAAAATATCACTCGAAATAAAAGCATTGAGAGCAGAAACCCCAGGAAGTAACACAACTATTATCTGTATAGTAAAATGCAGACTCTATTCATCTCAAAGTACTGAGCGATGAGTTAAATCCGGACATGAACATTTCACAGAAATTCTTATAAATATAAATAAATATATAGGCCTTAATCAATCAAACTCATTTATGTCAAAAGGCGCCATCATATTTACACCTCCCTTCACAGGGCTGTTATGACAGTAGAGCCAAATAAACATCGCCTCATATTACATTTACATCACAAATTGATAGCTAGTTTTGAAATCAGAGGTCAGAAAAACTGTTCAAATATTACTACATTGGTAAAAGTGAAGACAATTTGCAATTTTGGTGTTTTAGCAAGAAACATGAAGTTGAAGACCATAATTTGCTTTCACGGCCACATAAAATATGTCGCTGGCCAGATCTGGATGTACTGGGCCTTGAGTTTGACTATTGCGCCCTAAATTGTCACATTTTGCCCCCAAATTTGATACGGTGTGATTAAATATTTCATCTAGTCAGTGTTTTTAGAATTAAATATTTTTTGTTGCTGACAATCCTCTGCTCAACACTTCAACACATCTGATAACAAACAGGTGAGTCGGTTTGCCTACTGACATTCTCTAAAAGAATAAGAATAATACCAAAGTTTTGCAGACCTTTTGACAATGTATGATTTGGCCAGTGTAGCTTCGAGCCTCGCAAATGTTGTATTAAACGTCAATCACTTAAACCAACTGTCTTTTTTTGTTGGCGCATTTCTATGTTCCAATTTGTTATACATAGTTTATATTAGTGATTGTCACATGTACAAAGTCAAGCAATATATTGCAGTTTACCATTTGAAATAGTTGTGTTTAAATCAGAATTAACTTGAACCATGATAAATTATTTAGTACACTACAAAAGGCAGTTTTTGCCAATTAGGAAAATAATGAGATACCTTTGAGAGGTAAAAAAAGTTCTCTTTATCAACAAAACATGCACCAAAAATGTGTACTGTGATTAAAAAAAAACAACAACAAAAACAGTACGGTCTTACCCTATATTACAGAATTTGAATATATAGTTCGCAAGTCAATTATGGTTACAAAAAAAATAAATAAAAGTTCATCTGAGGCTTTGCACCAGAAAATCTGTTCCCTTGATGAGCCCCATTTAATCTCTACACTATGCACTTTGTATAAATTGTAAAGCAGAAATTGGAGCCGAATAACCATAAAAAAAGCGCTTTTTTTTTTAAAAATAATAGATGCAATTATCAAATTATAATATTCCAGGCCCTGGAAATGAAACTCAACTATTGTGAGCACTGCTAATTTAGTAGGCACATCTTCTCTACAAGCACGACAGGCATGGCCGTTAATTGAGGAATTGATGTTATGTTCTATGCAGCTAACATGGGATAAGATGAATTACATGGTAAGGAGGCAGGAATATCAATATTAAGAGAACTTTAGGTGTTTGCAATAGGATTCAGCAGATGTGGAAATGGGCAAGGCTAGAACCAAGGATGAGATGGGCATCCAATAGATTACCCAGTCATTGATAGCATGGGGAGGGGCTTCTGTGGCTGATATGTTCCTGATTGAGGAGCCCTGAGTGAGAGAGAGGGGATTCTGTGCAAACTCAAAAATGACAATCCAGACAGCAAAAACAGATGCAGTAAACAAAGAAATCACTAAAGAAAGCACTTGAATGGACCAACAATGCCCATGTGGACAGAATAGGCTGCCATGTAAAGGAGAGCAGGGTGCACACTTTTGCTGTTTGGTTTGAAGTCAAATTATTCAAACGTCATCAGATATTTTACCATCTCAAAGATAAGAGTTTATTTGTGACTATTATAATCATCCACTTGGTGTTCCACTTATAACATTCAGTATGTTTTTTTTTTAGTTGTGTACAATTAAAGGACATATTAAGACACATCGTTGGCGCCGGGCGGAATCCTTACTTACTTACAAAATCATTACTTATCAGGAAAACCCTTTACTTTGGACAATCATTTTTTTAGAATAACACCCACATCTGTGGACTGACCAATAATATACATTTTGGGGGAAGAAACACATAATGAACTCTACTAAATTGTGACATCAATGTATGGATGCACACATGGAGAGAAATAATTGTACCATTTATGAGATGTGGATGATATCTATGATCCTACAACCAATAGGACATGTCTTAATGTACACTATGTTTAAAAATGATTGTGTCCTTAATCAACCAGCTTGACATTTTAAAGTAACAACTACTGTATGTTTATTAGTCTGTTGTTCACTCTTGCCTCAAGTGCCAGGAATTTTTTTAAATCATTATATTGATTTGGTGGAGCAAAATGTTATTAGATATCGCCCACATTTTAAATTGTGATAAAATTGGAATTTTCTTTGAACGTTTTTGTGAAGCCCTGCTTGCCCTTACTAGCAAAGACCAAAGAGTGGAAAACGAGATGGAATTAATGAATACTATTATCACAGAACAACACAGAACAGTTGGATATTTTTAAAGCATTGGGATGAATCGCCATCTTTATATCAGTACCGATAACCAGATGGAACTCTTCAGGTCGTGTGCTTTCATAACACTTTGGTGGTCTCTCATCATACATAATAAATTACTCCAATTCCATGTATTAATGTCTTTCCATTTCACCAATTAAGGATAATTTTGGAATCAATTTGAAATGCTTGAGTCAAAGTAAATTAGCCTCATTCACCAACCATTTTTGAGAACACATTTGCATCATCCAATAAGAATGTGATGTCACCAATGTACATTATTTTAGTGGTTCACAATTGAACATTCATTCATCAAATTCTATTGCACGTCAATATAGGATTTAAAATGTCTTTATTGAAATGTGTTGTGAGGGGAGTTCAAGAACTCCTCATAAACCTCACTTGGATTATTTCTAGAACCTTTCTAAGAGCAAATGTAATTCTTAAGAACATGTTGATGAATCAGGCCCAGTTATTTTAGTGAGTTACACCACCAGGAGGGTTAAAGGTGACAGTGTAAAAGTGTGGTATAAGGCATACCCCGCCCTCTCCTTTAGTTTCATATCAGTAATGCCGTCTTTGGACACCAGTTTGTTAAAAACGAGAATCCCAATAACCATGTTAACCTGCCAAAAGAAGAGGCATACAATTAATACATTAAAAGACATTTTTCTTATTTGACAGCATGCAGAAATACTTTGATGATGACTGATGGTCGGCAGAATGCAAATAAATAATCAAATACGTCACAAACAGTTATACTTACAGTAGGAGCTTACTGAACTATGTAAAAATTTAGAGAAATAAGTCGAAAATCACACACTCAATAAAACGTGTAGACATATATAACTCATTTAAATTAATATTCCTGAAATAAAACAAGATATGTTGCCAATATGCAGTGTTGTAAAACATTATATGTCATTTTATCATGTCCACTTGCATTATTTTTGCAATTGTGTTGTCATACATCAAGTACCATTGCTTTAATAATTATTCATTATGCACATGACGACCATAATAGTCATTAAGTTGTCATTATTTGTGATTTCAAAACAATATTGTTTGCTGGAAACCGCATTAGAGAAGTGCATCATTACATTTCATGTGAATGAGAATTAAATAGAGGACTCAATGGGAAAGCAACAATCAACGGTGTGTGGAAAAAAAAAAATTAACGTTCCAAATCTGTAATAGTGTATTAATGTCTGAAAGGGAAAAATAAGATGGAAACCACTCACCAAGAACTATCATTGCAAGGCCACATTAGTTGGTCAACAAATTCAGATGTTTTCTAGTTAAAATGGTGTGATTCTAATTGAGTTAACACAGACTGACTGATAATGTTGCTGATATGTTTTCAGTTCTCCATTTGCACTTTTTACCTTTCGTCCACTCCCCCCATCATAGACATTAAAGCTGGGTGCCAGAAAATTTGGATATCGAGGGAAAATCCATTCATTTCAATCATTTGTTTCTGAAAGTGAAACTCTTATGTTAGTTCACTGCACACAAAGTGAAACAATTCAAGGACTTATTTGCTTTTATTTTAATGATTATGACAGAAATGCAGTGTTTTCACAAAAGTTGAATATCATGACTGTGTCCCAATCTTGCCAGCTACTAGAGGTTCGCTGCCTTTAAAATGGTCCCTGTCTGGTTTGCTGGGCTTCAGAATCATGGGGAAAACTGCTGACTTGGCGGCTGTCCAGAAAACCATCATTTACACCCTCCATAAGGAGAAAAGCTGAATGCTCATAGTGCGCTGTTGTATCAAAGTACATGAACAGAGTGGGAAAATGCGGAGGAAAATGTGGCACGACAGCAACCCTGAGAGGATTGTCAAGCAACAGCGACAGAAATCTGGGGGAGCTTCATAACTGGAATCAGTGCATCAAGAAATACCACATACAGTCTGCAAGACATGGGCTACAGCTGCATAATTCCAAGACGCAAGCTACTCCTGAACCAAAAAGAACATCAAAAGCGTCTGTGCTGGTCTAGGGAGAAAATGTACTGGTCTGTTGCCAAGTGGTCCCAAGTGCTCTTTTCAGATGAGAAAGAAGCTCCAGAATCGGCAGAAGCACAAAAGTCAAACTGCTTGAAGAAGAAAGAAATTTTAGAGCACTTCATGCTCGCCGCTGCCGAAAGCATTTTTTGAAGACAAAGATTTTATTTTCCAGCAGGTTTTGGCACCTGCCCACAAAGCCAAAACTACCAGGTTTGATAGCCATGGAATAAGAGTACTTGATTGGCCGGCAATCTCGCCCGACTTGAACGCAATTGAACATTTCTGGGGTATCGGCAAGAAGAAGGTGAAGGAATGGAAACCCTGAAATGCAGACAATCTGAAAGCTAATATTAAAGCATCTTGGGCAAAAAAACACCTGAACTGTTCTAAAGGCTGATTGCCTCTTTGCCATGCCACTTTGATGTTGTAATTAATGCATAAGTAGGCCAAAAAAAGTACTCGGGCATATTATAGTAAGACGTTTTTCAGAAAGCCAGCCTTTCTGTATTTAGTATCCTTTTTTTGTGGATCACATGATATTTTCAATTTTTTTGAAAATGGACGGAACAGGATTTTTTATTTTTCATCTTTCTCCGATAATAAAGACGTGGAATATTTTACTATGGGTGGGGTGGACTAATATAAAATACAGTCAAAGGTATCACATTTTGAAACTAATTTTTGAAATAAATTGACTTTCCCTCAATATCATATTTTTAGCACCTACCTGTACTGTATGCCTGCCGCCAATGGCATCCAAACTACAAATCTCAAACTGCAGCGCAACTACTGCCTGATCCCATGATAGGCTATTCAAAGATTTCCCATAGCCCCGTATACATACGGCTCAAATTCCGTGCATCTTTGGCAGCACTTACTTGACACACATGTGATGCACATGAACAACTGTTCTCTGTGATGAAATTAAAGAAAACATCAAATCGGAGTTATCTCACTGATGATTGATGATGATGATTATCTCACTGCCACTTGAGAGTCTAAGATGCCAAGTATCAAGCTCTGACAAAATAGTGCAAGAATAAAGACAATTTAATGCTTTCTTTCACCATTTTAACTACATTACTACTTTTTTTTCTTTTTTTTTTCGAGCGGATGATTTTTGAATTTATATAAGTTTACAATATTTTTCAGCACTGCAGGCATATTTCAAGTTGAACTTGATTTATTTTGAAATCTTATTTTATTCTGTTCAATAAATGTTATTTCGTGTTCAGCCTGCACCTAAAGTGTGCTTTGAGTTCTGCCCCGCCCAAATTGCAGTATTACAGTACATGATGTGTTCCAATGTAGTGAAAGGCTTGCGTTTTGAGGTATTTGATACAACGGTGATTAAAGGATAACAGCAGAGAGAGAAGAAAGAATACCAAGACAACAGCAGCCGCTGGTCCAACAAATGCATAGAGAAGACCTCCTTCCAGAGACAACCAGCAGCTACAAGAGAGGAGCAGGCAGACAAGGAAAGTATCATATACGCACAACTAAAGAATTCAATGCAATCTATCAAGAAATTGCATGTCAACACTGAAGAGCTGACACAGAACTGAAATGCTGTACTAATTGACTTTTTGAAATAAATTAAATAAATAAAATATGGGATTTGAAGTTGATATTATTTCACAAGATGTGGAAGGATGAGGAAAATGTGTTGACTATCCCTAATTTTGGTAATCTTAATTTGAAAAGATGGGGATTTGTGGAATGTGATCAATCATTCACAAGATGAACAAAAATGAATGAGAAGAACATTTTAAAGTTGGAATGGGTTTAATTGGTCAAGAAATGTAGAAGGATGAGGTAAATATATAAATATCTCTAATTTGGAATATTTTGTGTGTAAAAATTTCAAAACTTTGAGAATGAGCTGTATGAGCTGAAGAGGTTAAACTTGGAATGTTTTGAATTGGTCAAGAAATCTGTACTGCTGCGTGGTGAAGCATGTCGGCAAATTTGCCTCGTATGACAACAAGAAAGACTGAGAAATGTTTTAGGATGAAACTGTGTACCTTTGTGGTTGTCAGCATCTATCATTGTTCAAGGAAGAGAAAAGTTGTTGCTTTTTTAAATTTAAATCCAACTGCATTACCTCTTTTTTTTTTTTTTTAAGAATATCCCACGACTATTTTTACGAACAGGGCAATGTATGTAGAAATGAGCTTTTATGGCTAGGTGCGTTTTGAAGTCCAGAAATTGCGGTAGAAAATTTTTTGTCTGTGAACATTTGGAATTTTGAGAATGTCAAAAGTAATTTCTGACATGTCTTGAATTTTGTGAATCCTTTGAAGAAGGAATGGTTTGAATCAGTTGAGAAACGTGAATGTAGTAGAATGTCAAAAGTGGAGAGTATAATCATAAAAATATATATTTGGTATACTCTAAAAAAAAAAAATTTTTGGTTTCAGAATAAAAGTTCTGTTAATGCTCTTTTGGAACACGAGAGTGATGGAAGAACAAGGAAATATAAAGTGGAAAGACGAGGTTTAAAAAAAGAGAGAATGAGTGAAAGAAATGGGTTAGATGAAAACGACGTGTGACGCTAAATATTTACTGATAGAGAAAGTAATAGAAACATGGAACTATATTCAATATTCCTCACAAAAATATTTGCAAAAGAATTATACACCACACAATAGACCATCTACAGAAAAACATTCTTACTAGCTTGGAGTACCATAGCCTTTTGCCTTGGTAAAGCCCACTGAGATTGCCACAACAAGGGCGGGTAGACCTAGAAGAGACAAAGGGAATAAGAGAATTAAACAAAACTATTTCAACTGAAACATGGATTGATATGAGATAAGCGAAGACTGACCCCAGCCAAGACAGAGGAAACGCTTGCGTATTATGCGATTCCTTAGACGACCCGTCACTGCCATGTAGGACTGCCATGCTTCCGTCAGGACCCAACAGAATGATGATAGGAAAAAAAAGTGAAGAAATGCTGCTATTATGGTGCATAAGACCTGGAACAACGGCAAATAAAAGGACATGGGGATGTCTCACAGTGATCAAACAAAATCGTACAGTATGTCTTAATTTACATTTCAAAACGAACAAACTTACCTTATTTCTTGTTTGAGTCTGTCCGATTAGAATTAGGGCATTGGAGGAAATGATTGATAGGCAGAAGTTGATAAGAATGACGGATCGCTCAGACCGGATGTATCTGCAGAAAAATGAGAAAACACTGAAAATAAAATATTTGAGGTTGGAACTCATTTCAATTAGAACTGAGGGTAAGGTTATGCTGTCTGACAAATCCCCCCAAAATGTTACTCAGAGCAAGCAGTGACTTGCCTTTAAAAATTTGCTTTAATAACTTTGTTTTATGTACCCTTTTAAATTTGTTCTGAATTTATAAGTAAGCAATAGGAGAGTGAGCATTGACATCTTGGAGGATAGTGTTAGTCCCAGACTACGAAGATAAGGGATTACCACAGGTTGTGAAATCTCTTTTGGAAATAATTCTGCATTGAGATAACATCCAATGATGACAAGCCTCGTTATTCGAGTAAGGGCTCTGCTGCCCCACACTGCCGCTTCCAAAAAAGGTTACACTCTTGGTGTAGCAATCAGCATTGCGTTCTCCATTCTTTGCCAGATTTGATCCAATTGCCATAGGCAAATATTCAAAATATTCCTCCATATTTTCATGTTCCAGTGCATGTGACATGAAAGACAGTGATTGCAGGTGTCTTGGCAGCCCGATGAGACCACAGATTGGCTGTGTGCAGTCTGTTATGGATTTGACTTTGCAGACGGTCGGTGGCCATTTAGTCTTGCAAACTTTAACTGCAAAAGTGTAGAAAATGGTATTTAAGTGTTGACAAAGTAAGGAAAAGGTGTTCTCGAGTGTCATCGTTTTGGCCGCCCACTTCAGCTCACAACCCGTTAAGCACAAGTTAAGTGAGCAGTTGCAATATTTTAAACATTTTTTTTTTTTTTTTAGAATAAATACTTCTTTGTTTCAATTAAACAAATGTTGACAAAGACCACATGAAAGAAAGTATTTTCTCACCTCCAGACCGACACGTAGATGATGATGAGTAACAACAATGTTAGAGAAGACACTCCACAACCCACAATTAGTGTCACAGAGGGGAGCTGAGTCTTATCCATGTTCTGAAATAAAAAAGTAAGAGAAGATAGAAAATGTGTTATGTGTCATTTTGTGTCATTATAGTAGAGGAGCCGATTTTAAAGTTGCAACACAGACTCCAGAGATAAATTCTACAAGACACTGAATATTTGGCTTGGGTTTGGCACAGACAGGAGCGTTTCCTAAATTCATATCAACAGTCAAGCCCTTGTCCCACTGAGCGGCGAATATTTGCAAACATTTGCAGGGTTAGCATATATTGATTTTCATCAGGGTTCGTTCAAGGTCGCAGACATTCGCTAACAATTTTAACATCACTGACGTTCAGAATTTCCTTGCGACAAGAAAAACCCTCAGGATTGAGGACCCCTTGTCTAAATCACTTAGTGTCATCCAATAGAACTGAGCAAGTCGTTTTTATAGAGTATGAGCATGAAACAAGTACAGCTCGACATTATCCGTACTTGTGTTAAATTGGGTAGCTACTTATGTATTCACTCTTCGTGCTCTGTGATTGGCCAGTCACACACAGCGACCGCCCTTCCCGAGACAGACTTTTCAGCAAGTGGAGCTGTGCATAACAGTACTCTTTTGCACACAGACAGTGACTGATCATCTCGCTCTGGTTTCTTTCTCAATATATTAAAAAAAAACTCAATGATAGTCAGCTGAGATCAAATAGGGTTCAGTTCACTGTGACCATAGAAGAATCGAGCAAGACGGGTGGTTACCGAGCATCCATTTTAAATAGTCCTTCGATTTGCTACATTTTCAGAAATAAAAAGTCATCGACTGCACTTGTCACAGCTTTTTGTGACAGCTTTATTTCTCACTCAGCTTTTTCAGGTGCTGACAGCCTCTGAAAGCTTCGAGTTTGTCTCTTGAGTGAATGAGTTAAAAAGTATACCTTTGCACAAAAAAAAAAAAAAAAAAGACAGCCAGACGACAGACCGATGCAGTCTGCATCACAAATGCATCCCTTGGAATTACCTAGATTTCTGCATGTATTGACCATAAAATCTATGTGATCTATGTGATGTTTCCAAGTTACAAAAATAGACAAAATCCGCATAAGCTAATTCCACACAAACAATTATGTTTTCCTGTTTTTACTTTGAATACATTCAAAGCACAGGAGGGAAAAAAGCATGTGAATCCCTCAGCTAACAACCACTCCAAGACCTAATCGGAGTCAGGAGTCAGCCAACCGAGAGTCCAATCAGTTTCAACACATTCGTGGTGTTGATTAAAACAGCCCTGTAAAATAAAAGCACACCAGTTTTGATTTGGCTATTTTCAAGAAGTATCATAAATCATAACTTCCACAACAAAGCTCTCCACAAAGTCCTTTGATTAAGAATTGTTTGCTCAGCTGCAAATCTGAAAAAAAATTATCACTCTTGCTATTCAGTAGTCTATGGTAAAACCATCCATCCATTATCTGATCCGGTTATCCTCACAAGGGTTGCAGAAGAGCTGGAGCCAATCACTGACAGCCTACCACGTCTGAATTTTACCCAGCATTACTGGCAAACAATGTGGAAATATGACACCAATGTTGAGTATGGCTAGATGAAATGTGCTAAAAAGAAAAAAAAAAAAAGAGGGAATCTATTTAAAAAAAACTCCATGATAATTTGATAATCTACAAAAATCACTTTAAATCGGTACCTACTCAACAGAACACTTAAGGATAGACAACAGCTCTTGTATATATTTTGAAGATGCTTACTACATCTTCTGCAAAAACATTGCAAAATGATATTTAATGGCAATATTTATTTCACAATGAAGAAATTCAAATTATGACCAGGTCAGAAGGGTAATGTTCTCCCATTTCCATCGACTCCAGCAGTCACAATGAAAACAAACAAATTGGAAACATGGTGATTTGTGAATAATGATAATAATGCATCAGATTCGTATATTCCTTTTCTGGACAACCGGACACCCAAAGCACACACAATGGATGCATTATTCATGCTCTCACGCTCTGGTGGCGGTAAACTATGTTGTATAGCCACAGCTGCCCCGGGGCTGCCAGTGTGCGCCTACGGCCCCTCCGACCACCACTAACCATTCACACCCAAATGGCTTTTGAAAAACAATTCAGTACAAGTCTTTCTCGTGTTTTTGGTGAGCCGCAGCAGTGTGTACAGTATCCATAATAGCTAAGTAGCGCTTATGTTAATCACCGTTGTGCTAATAGCTATCGTCTATGGTACTCTTTTTGTACTATTTCATTGCTTGTTCAAGACATGAGCGTTGAGAGCATTTGCCACGCCCGCCAACTAATTCCAATTAGTAATTCCAAACAGTTCATACTTTTTGTTCTTAGAATTCTGTTGGTTTAAATATATTTTTGAGGGCATTGCGTAGGTCAGAATTATGTATTTGTCTTGTGTTTTCCAAAATAATGTTTAGCTACATTTACATGTAAAATAAAACACATGGTATTAAAGTCAGATGGAATTAAACATTGGTTGTCAACAGCTGTTCTTGAATAAAAACAATGTACAATGTAATTCTAAGTCTCAAACCGTGAAATATACCTCACATCTTAACATTTGATTTTATTGGTATTTTATTTCTCCCAGTGTGTCCAAAATGCCCCCTCCAGTCGTGTGCAAATCTGAGTGTGAGGAAATTAAAGAGGTCACTGAGAGGATCACGGGCATCTTACACAGCTCTCATTTTGAAACTGCTGGACATCTTTGGTAAAAGTAAACATCTTCCAAGTGTGATTTTTTTTTTTAACCCTACACCCTATCCAGCCTACTCCAGGACATCAACCCTTAGCTCTTGCAAGAGATAATTGGCTGAGTTTATAGCCTGTCTTGTCTGGTAGTTTGATGTGTGTGTTGGGGCCAAGTTAATTAAATCCTTCTGATTAATCTGCACTGCAGTGAGTTCCTTCTCTAAAAGTAAATGGGGGAGAAAAACATTATGAGTGCAGTGGACTGGAAACATGTCTGTTGAGAGAGTTTTTTTTTTACTTGTTCTCATGATAGAGGTCTTGCACAGCATGAAAAACAGTTATTTGAGTCACTACTGATTATATGAAAATCACCAATGAATATACAGATAACCATCCTATTTGTGCCAAAGCTTGGTCCTGAAGGTGCAATAAAATGAATGAGTAATTGAAACACCTTCCAAAATTTTTTATCATGTGAATATTATTTTTTCAAACCATGAACTATGTCCACAAAATATTTTAATATAGTAATTATAATAAAACCTACAATATAACATTATTGATATATAAATAAATAGCATTCCGATTATTTGGATAAAAAAAATGAAAAATAAAAATAAATGTTCGGACGCTGGCGTTCGGCAGCTTTTGACGAAGGAATACATAGATTCAATTTTTTAGATACAGCGAGCCAATCATCCATTATCTGTACCGCTTCTCCTCACAAGGGTCACAGGGTGTGCAGGAGCCTATCCCAGCTATCATCGGGCAGTAGACGGGGTACACCCTGAAATGGTCGCCAGCCAATCGGAGGGCACACATAGACGAACAACCAAGCTCGAGACACGCCCATGGAGCCTTACTCTGTAAGATGTTAAAAAATGTCTAATTTGTCCAAAATGTTTTTGACTAATATCTTGTCTTGGTTGCCAACAAATGGGGCTGGGGGTGCGATGGATGGGGCGTGTCTGCCTAGTACGTCTGCCAAGAGTGCCATGGATAAGGAAGGCCAAGCAAGGCGAAAGGCCACAGTGACTCAACGGCCTCATTCAAGTCACCTATCTAATTATAGGTGACCTAATCTAACAAGATGGTAGCCAAGGCTTGCTAATCCTCCTTAAGGGAACACTTGCATCCAAAGCAGTATTCTTCATCTAGTGGAAAAGTCCAGATAACAAATGTTTTGGGAGCAGGCCGACAACAATTTTGGTGAACCCTGAGTCTTTGCATGGGACTCTCACTGTGCCATCAAAGGAATGTTGATCGCTCAAAAAGATGGGCAGCTTGTTCATGACCAATGAAGCTGTTTTTGTAAACCGGATTTTGTAATATATCAGATCAAACTGACACATCTAAACTGTATTTGTTATCAGAATTCCAATAATGTATCCTCCACATCCCCAATGGACAAAATTGATAGGCACACCATTTTGTACTTATTCCAGGAATCTAGCCTGTACCCAGCAACAAATGCCCGTGAGAGAGAAGGCTTTCCTCTCCCTGCGCTTCTGATCAAGGATATTTTGTCAATAGTTTCAAGAGGACCTCTAGAAAAGTGCAGGCCACCCTTGCCTCAGTTAAGGTTAGTGTGCATGTCTCAACAATGATGACGAGACTGGGCAAAAATGAACAGCCGTAATATTTTTCAATTAAATATTGGCCAGTTTTTCTACACATTTTAATAGTTTTTTAAGGTCGTATTATTAAGAATGTGATGGTTTGAAAGGTAAGCAGGCTTAGCGCTACACAAAGCTTGTCCTAGTGGTGTTCCCGTTTGACTTCTGCTGCAAAGCAGATGGAGTTGCGGGTAGTGTGGTTGTCACCCATCTGTGTAAATAAAAATACAATATATATTGGTCTACATTCAATTGCGTGTCCCCTGTTATTGTGGAAGTGCAGCAATATATAACATGAGTTATTTAGTTTCTATTTGTTCTTTTTATATGGAGCACTTCAGTGATGTTTGCTTTTGAGACTTCATCACCAGCAGAGAGTCGCCGCGTTTTGCTTTTCTGTACGCCACAAGATTTTTACTTGGTAGTAAAGTGGGTTTGTATTCCTGCCTTTTACTGATATGCTGCCTTTGCTCCCTATTTCTCTCATGTTTGGGCTCATAACGTCCAAGGCACAAGTATCACGTCATTTAATTCTCCACATCGCGATACTGTATAGCAATTTAATATTGCCCATCCAGCCGTTCATTCGATTATCAAAAAAAATGACCTAGGGTGACCTGGTGCCAAGTGCACATAAGGATACCGTTGTTTGAACATTGTGTTCATTATTGATGATCCATGGTAAGGACCTAAGTCTATTAACCCCAATGTACAGGCACCGCGTTGGGGGGCTTCAAGTTCACCTGCTTGTTGCCTTTAACTGGGGGCAACTCTGGAGAAGAGTGGAAGAGTGTCCATCCCCTCTCAGGAGAACTTGTATCAGAGCAAGTTGTGTGTTGAGGTGAGCCAGATTTATCAAGTTGGAAATTTTCAGCCTCAAACACCATCTTGGGCTTTTTCCCTGCCTGAGAGATGACATTCTACATTCCTAGAGCCAACATCTATAGGCAGGCATCAGTTGCCAAGGTGCCTTTGGCCACCACCAAACTCCCAATACACATGATCCCCTTGGCACCTTCTGCAGATGATGATCCCATGAGATGAAAAAAATATGCCAGCATTATCATGGACAGTACATTGCGATGGAAGAGCTCTAACTGGAACAATTTTGTGGTGTGAAGAAACATAGCATGCGAACTGAGCAGCATCTTTTTTTAATGCACAAAAGTCCATACTGCCACAGTGCTCTGCTGGTGATGTCCCTTCCTCTTTGAGAATAAAGTCTTAGTTGTATCTATTTCAGAGTCTTCAATCATATCTGATGCCACTGCACAACAGGTTTAAATATTGAGAAGCATACTAAGTTGGTGTGCCAAATGCGCTACTCGCGTGTGTCACATGACTACCTTGCAGTTGTTTAAATCACGGGTAACAAAGTTTTGACATACTACTTCTAGTCAATAATAGACAGAATTATTGCTTTGAAAAATAATTATTGAATACACTTTACTACTCTTAGTTTAACTTACGTATGCATATAGGACGCTAATTATATAGAGTACTGTTGTATCATTTGTCCAAAGAATGAAGTAGTTGCATGAAATAAAATAATCCAGATACATTTTTAAGTTATGTATCAGGATCCAGGTAATTTTATTTTGTGCAACCACCTGACCAAATAAAATTGAGAAAATTGAGCCTGTTTTTTTTTTCAGTGTACAAGTAGACAAATCTATTGTCGTAACAACTAAATTTATTCAACTTCATTGTAGATTAACAAATATAAAAACTAAAAAAAAACTGTGGGGCCATATTTGCCCTGCCATATTCCAAATTGGCAAAGAATCAATATCATCCATTTAACACTCACACACAATTCTAGCTGTGCTACGCGGAGGTTCCAAGGATGTTCCCTTAAAATTTAGTGCATATTTTCATTTCCTTTATTTCTTTTTTTTAATCTAAATGCCTGCAGCAAATTTAGGCTGAGCAAAATAGGCATGAGAAATAACAGCAAGAGAGTAATAGGTTATGCATGCTGTAAAGATGGGAAGTGGAAATGTAATGCGGCATCAGAGGGAAAAAAATGACTGAGGGGTAAAAAAGATCGAAAGTGCAAGTGAGAAAAAGAGTGAGGTGTTTATTATTCTGGGGCCGTAGGAGGCTAGTTACAGACATACTGGCTGGGCCATTTAAAAACGAGCAAGAAATTCACAGCAGATAATTGGCATGGGGCTCGTGGATATCTAAAAAAAATGATTACAGGGGGAGGCATCAACAGCAGGAAGAAAAGAAGAGTTTGCATTCCCATCATCCTTGACCAAAGCAGCTAGTTTACAAAGTTGGAGGCAATCAATACTCAAGGAATGACTGCATTCAGAAACGCCAAAGTAAAAAAAAAAAATCATAATACTATTTTAATCCAAACTTTTCACACAGTCCCACCAAAAATAAGAGCAACATTTCCAAGTACCACCATCATGACCAATATTAAATACAGCAGCATAGTAGGCCCAAGTGTTCACAAAAATGAGGGGGAAGTCTTAATATTATTTGAAAATAATATACGGAGTACAAGACACTAACATCACGCACTCAAAGAGCATGTATCAAACTTTTGGTAAGACCAGACGTACTTAAATAATAATCCGATCACTCCAAAGTACACTCTATGGGCCTCTTCGATTCTGGTTTTCGCCGAGGAAATGTTCTTTCCTGTCCTAGCCGAATGAGATGAGCCGGAAGTACTTGGAGGATAGGATCATTTGAATTCTACAAATGCCTGGGAACGGTGCCGGGATGCAACCTTTAAGACACCTTTAGCAAAGATTACTCTTTGCCAACCTTTAAGAAAGGAGACATTAAAAAAAAACAAAAAAAAACATTTTTTCCACAAGTGGATTGTCTGGAAACACCTTTCCATTATTTATTAGAGAATAGGCAATTTCAAATTCAGTAAAAAACATCATCACTGATTCTTCACAAAAACAACAATGTGTGTCTGTATCTTTTTCATTTTAATAAGTTAATATTTTGCATGTAAAGTCCGCAAGATCGAGACTTATAAGTCAGGAATACTCGCTGTCGTGCGATGGAGTTACTTTGGAAAAGTCGAGTCAAATTCATTTGAACCAATCACATTTTCACCTATCTTTAACTCAATGAGGTGACATAAAGGTAAGGAGATTTGACTTTCCGAAGAGGCCTGATATGATGTTCTCTTTTTGTCTCTTTTTGTTGAGGTCTTCGTCATAAATCTCCATATTCCTCTGCCTGACTAAGTCCCCAAAGTTGTGAGAAAAAATGACCCATGCTTTTGTTGCCGAAGGCTGTTTGCATCAACATAGCTCAAACATTTTTATCAAAGGGGCTGTTATAGGAGATTGGTTTTAAACGTCACCAACTTCACATTTTTGGGTTTTAGACGCCTACAAACTCAGCGCAAACTCCGCCTTCACCGACAAACTGCGCAGGTAGAGCAGGACTATAGGGGAAAAAAGAATTGAATGTAAATATTTAATTATTAAGCAATACTTTAAAAATTAAGTAAATAAACATTGTCGATGCGTAATTCTGTGGTTTTATTATGTCTGCAGTGCATGTCTTATGTGGCTTATGTTATTTTTCCCTACAATGCCACGGGTTATGCGCATGCGGAAGTAAATACTCTGTGGCACTATGGGAATAAAATGCATTGCAGACAATAATGATAACACCAAAAAAACACATAAACAATGTTATCTTCCTTAACTTTGTAACATATTGGTTATGTTTTCCATTCGGCATTGTTTCCCACAATGACAAGGGGTTTACATTTGCAAATTTATTCCCCGCGGCATTATGGGAAAACTACTACCTTTGTAGCATTTAGCCTACAATTACGTTCAAACACCCCCTGGCTGTTGTTATAGTACAATTTCTGTTTCTAAATAAAGTTTAAAAACTTACGCTAGTATGCTGGAACATATTTCCGAGTACGTTTGAAGAGTCCAAAAAAACTTTGACTCCACACAGTCACCCCCACGTAGCCATTTGGATCTTCTCTGTACCAGAGTGTAGAAAGGACAACAAAAATCCGTTTTCTCCTTCCAGCCACAGTAAGGCTAGTGGTTGGAGTTTATTTATGCATCGAACGCAACCAAACAACTCCCAAGACGTGTGTTACTGATGACTGCATCAGCAATTTTGGATTCGCAGTATTATCTTTAACTTATCTCTGGATCAACCAACTCCCTCTGGAACTCCAAGTTACCCTCCTCAAGTAAGTCTCTGATAGGCTAACAGTAGACCTCCCTGATGGAGCGTGTAATTCTACAACAAGGCATAATTTTGCAAAAATGTGTATTGATACAGTATTCGGATATCAGAGGATGATTGTCGTCGTCGCTTCAAGTCTCATGTCACGGGACCTTTAATGACCTCGCTTACAACAGGACTTTCCAACAATCTGCTCAATGCAAATGCAGTCTTGCAACAATATTCAATGATTATATCTTGTGCCACCAGGGAGACTCCTTTAAGAAAACAAACTATGATCTTCAAAACAGCTAAGTTTATTAACTTTTCTATTAGGTAACAGTTAAGTGTCATATTTTAGTATTTTAAACCCTATGTAATAGAAAATTAGTCCTACTCTCGTTTTAGACAGGATTTTGCTGGGATTTTTCAGCATCATAATACCGATGGACTATGTTGAATTGACAGCAGAGAGACAAGCTTATTTTGTGTGTTTGTTTGTATGTCGGGCGGATGTAAGTTTGGCGCAGGAGGCGAAAGAAGTTATGACAGAGCCCTCCCTGCAGGGAGATGCATAATTGTTTTTTTAGAAATCAAATCATCAGACAGCCGGTTTATGTTTATCATTTAATAAAATACTTCTATCTTCCTATAGAACTTTGGCATGGAGCATCTTAAAATATCAGAAAAGAGAAGAAAAACAGCAAATAGGTGAATTTTCAGAAAATAATGGAGCATAGGTTACAAAAAAATATTATTGTATTTTAAGAATAATAAAATATTTACTTTTGTACGCATAGTATAAATGACCTTGTCTGTTTAAAGTTCATAATATTCATACAATGTTAGCTGGGGAAAAAAAATACATAGACATTCGACTAATAAATCGCATCATCATGATTAAAAATGGTGGCCATCCTCGACACAAGGGGGCATATAGATAAATGTTTCGGCTAGGCTTGGGCGATAATTCAATGACAATATGTATCACGATAGACATGAGCTTGATTTTAGAAAATGCCTTTGATAATGAGCCCGCTAAAGATAAAATAGTCCCATGGTAATGTCAACCGTAACGGGTGCACTCCAAGAATGTATTAGGTCACTACACTTATAATTGCATTGAACATTGAATGAATGTTAATGTAACTAGCATTAAGCATTTACCACACATTGCTAGAGGACCAATTTTGCACATTACCCTACTTTACAATGTACATAAAAAAGTTAATTGATTTTTTTAAATGGGTAACATGAAAATATTAAATACTTGCATCGTGAAACATTTTTCAGCCATATTGTCAACCACAGACATTTATGTTTAAAAAGGCGTTTATTTAATCTGTATATTGACCAGTTTCTTTGACTTTTTCCGAGTTGTGTTGATTATTTAAAGTTAAATATTGTGTTAAAATAGAATTACCTGAATATTGTGCATTTTCCATGACCTTATGATGAATAGTAAAGAAATAAAATCTCAATAATAGCCAAAATGAATGAAATATTTATAATGTGATACTTTTGAGTCATATCGCCCAATCCTAGCTTCTGCCCTGTTCATTTAACCGAACATAGCCTTCCATTTGGGTTGTGCAGGCCAAGGTCTAAACAGCACCATGCCTTCAATGTACTTCTTTATGGGAAAGCAAGCCGTTACCACGGTAACCAGCGAACAAATGCTTTTAAAGCAATTTACAGTCTAATAATAACTAATAGCAATAAATGAACAGACTTCACAGAGAACCAGTGTGCCCTTTCCCAATGAGAATGGTGGTATGTTTGCGTCAGATTCTGATTTCTGAGACCTTATTTCCCCATTGTGGGACTAATAAAGGACATCTTATCTTATGATGACACATTAGTTGCTTGGCTGTGCCCAGCTGCAGCCACATTGTGAAGAAATTGTATTGTTGCATATGTAGCTCTAAGACTAACCACAATTGAATTAACTATTTTAGTTCTTGAATTATTTTCATTAATTCTGCAGGGGGACTTGCCAAATATTATAGACTCACGTGAACGTGGGATGTGGACACTAATTTGATTCAAATATTGCAAAGTAAAACCATCTAATACTGCAAACCGTACAATACACGGCCCTTCCTCCTGGCCCAAACACATTCGCATCCTTAAACTGGTGACATAAATGATAGCTAATTATGGTCGACAAGCTTGTTAATTCTTTCTCTTTTTGCAGCAGCAGCATTGCTTTGGCTTGGCGAGGCAGAGAGATAGTGACAAAGACAGGGAGAGGGGGAGGATCTGTTGATAATGTAATGACAATGACGCCCTGGGTTTAAAAAAAAAAAAAAGGGCTGGTGCGTGGACATTACACCACACTAAAAGACACAGTGTCCGCTACTCGTTCTTTTGACGAAATCAAGGGAGGTTGACACTTACCATTTCGGGATGAAGTCGTGCTAAAATGGCGAAGGTGGACAGTCTGTCACACAGGCATTTGGTTCTGAGTGCATCGACGAGCACGGTTTTGCAGCCCCGAGCCGACCAGGATCCAAGCAGAGAGGAGCTGCATCGACACGCACACAAAAGAAGACGATGCAGTAAAAGTCGAGATGGCAAAAGGGAAAGAAAGCAGTCAGAAGCCCACAGCTGTACACCCGCTACTTAATCCACTTTATCTCGGTTATTTGCAATCTAAGGCGCAGCAAGAGACGTGAATGCGGTGATGAGGAGGCTCTGGGGCGGCGCGCTGCAGGTTTCTGCGTGGATACATTTATTTGAAAAAACACAACGAAACAAGAAAAAGTGCAAAAATATTGCGCGCTTTTAATTGATAAAAACATTTAGACAAATAATTACAACGGAATTATTTAAATGTTACAATGAGTACAAATACTAATATATATATATATATATATATATATATATATATATATATATAATTACATATAAAAATATAGGCTATAGCCAACTTATTGTTTAAAGAATAGTCTTTTAACCCTGATAGTCTATATTAAGTCTAGGGTTACGTTTTCATTTCAGCATCTTCACTTTAAGTTTCTAAATCAATTTCTATTTACCCTTGCCAAGGACATGGCGTTTGCATGTAACGTATAATTTAGCACAACTCAATGTATACAGTTTATTATATTTCATATCAATCCAAGATTGTGGGTGATTGGTCTGTAAAGAATCCCATTACATCTTGGTGAGATGCTAAACGATAATGACATAATTGATATGTTCCAAATCTTGTAATTAGGCAAAAGCCTTTTATAAAAATGATTTTAACTTGAACTTAATTTGCTTAGCCATGCAGGATCAGAAGCAGTAAAATCACACAGAATTTTATTTTCATTTTAGCTTGACACTTATTGCACATCTAGAAAATTCAACAAGGAAATACAATAGGCCAAGCAGATGCTTGTATTTGCAAAATCTCATCCTATGAGGTTGTAATTTACTGTGAGAAAATATGGTCCTAATAAAGTTTCTAAATGTGTTTGCAATCCAGATGGACAACATGTTAACATTTCAGAAGAATATGCAGCAGTATGTATCCAATCAAGATAAAAACATTGAACTATCTTCCAAATTCAACAGAGATGATGTAGGGCTCCAGACAACCCCTAAATTGTAGCATTTTGCCCCTAAAATTCAAGACAGTACAAGTAAACTTTTCCATCTACTCGCCTATGCAAGCGGTGAATTTGTTGATTTAAAAAAAATATATATAAATATATTCTTCACCATTTCATGTTAATTGCAAACTTCTGCTCCATGCTTCCACACAATTGCTGGTGTTAGTTCCACAGTTAACACAATGTGCTCTATTTTCATGCCAAGTGTAAGTCTGGAGCAAGGCATGGTGTAAATCTGCTCAGAGGTTGGCTCAACTAAATTTTGGTATTGGCACAGATCAGTACAAGCCGGTGCAGCGTGGATCATTTAAAAAAAGGGATAGGATTAGTTTTAACAATATATAATAAAGATGATAACAGTAATAATAATAATAAGGTGTTAAATTGATTGATTTCTGCAGCAATTCATGGGGTACGACGCACCCTAACTTTATTTTTATGAATGAAATATGTTGACATCCACCACAAAGTCCACGGAGCTCAGAATCTGTCTGCCTACACCTCCATCAAGTTTAGCAAAATCACATTACACTACCTGCAACTAGAATTAGATGTGGTTCCAGGGGGCTGAGTGAACTTTATGCCACCAAATTGTCAGGTGTGCCAAGAGCATCTCAAAGGAACACCAAGCATGGGCAGAGAGATGAATCAATTTTTCAAGGAAGCGCATCAAGTCTCGCGTCAGCACAAAATTCTGGATGCACCAGTTTTTGCACGGCTGCGCTGTCTACAAATATGTAGAGCCCAATGTCTGTATTAATTGTTAATGTATTTTGCAGTAACACAGAATACATTTGTGGAAATGTGAATATTTACTTTGCAGCTCCCCACTGTGCTCTAATTGAAAAATAAAAGGTTTTCTGGAGGCATACAGTGCTGCCTTGAAATCAGTGAAATAATTGTAATGATAGCTGTGCTAACCTGGAGCCTTTTTTTGCTATTACAGAATAATTCTGATTGAAGATGTCTGGTCATCTGTTTACATGTGACATGATCTATCCCGACCTGCCGTTTACATGCGCCATTAGATGAATTAGAAAAGCCGTTTTACAGCCATGTGATACGCAGATCAATGTAAACGTGTGATTTATCAAGGTGGAGTTCATTGGTCTATTAAGTACAGTAGTAGATTGTTTTCAACTTTTTTTAAAGCGACAGCTTCACTTAAAGCAAGTTACAAGTAGGTTAAAATAAGCTCTCACACCGCAGACCACCGTTTTCAAATGGGAAAATATATATCGGGCGTGGGTTCAATCCTGGCACCGGCCATCCTGTGTGGAGTTTGCATGTTCTCCCCGTGCCTGCGTGGGTTTCCTCCGGGTACTCCGGTTTCCTCCCACATACCAAAAACATGCATGGCAGGCCGTTTGAACACTCTAAATTGCGCCTAGGTATGAGTGTGAGCGCGGATGGTTGTTCGTCTTTGTGTGCCCTGCAATTGGCTGGCAACCAGTTCAGGGTGTCCCCCGCCTACTGCCCGAAGATAGCTGGGATAGGCTCCAGCACCCCCCGTGACCCGGGTGAGGAGAAGCGGTATAGATGATGGATGGATGGATATGTTAACGAGTCATTATTCATTTAATACATACCTCCAAAATGACACACACAAACCTGTTGTGCACCCTTTCACAATTTCCTGCAACAATGCATGATTGTGATCTGGTTCTTTGTTTGGTGTAATGCACACAACACAATACACAGCGCATATATATATATATATATATATAATACATTGGAAACTTCCTGAGCATAAACATATTAAGAATATACTGACTCAATACACACAAGGTACCAATGTTCTAATTTTCCAAGTGTCTGAGTATTCACACAAACTCCCTGAGCATTCCTTGGACCATGCTGAGCTACATCCATGGGCGTATATGTGAACGGACTAACAATGCCACTTACTCGGCGTAGCGACAAGAGAAGTCTCATGTTGCCACTCGCTAAAAGTGCTTAGCTTGAATACATTGATTTTGCTCTCTCATTGTGTGAGATAAGATTGTACCAGTAAGTATGGGAGACATGCTACATGCCCATGTCATCAGTAAGAATGCAAGTATAAATTTCCCGTCGATATCGCTGTGAGCGCTACTCCAAGATTTGTCTGCATCATGTTGTCAGAACTACAAACAATGAAATTAAAGCAAAGCTAATCCGGACAAAATTTGCTGCAAAAAGTAAACCTAACCTCATAATACATGTATTTTCTGAATAGTTGATCCTGATGTAAAACACACACAGATAAGAGTGTTTTCAGCAAAAATAAAAAACAACATCTAAAGTCGTCAGTACCAATGGCAACATAAGATGGCTGCTAATTATTCGCCCAGTCAGATATGGCCTCCAAACCAATCACACTTAGGGACAATTTGGAGAGTTCAATTAACCTACCATGCATTTTTTTCGAATGTGGACGGAAACCGGAGTACCCGGAGGAAATCCACGCAGGCACGGGGAGAACGTGCAAACTCCACACAGGAAGCCTGCACCTCTGAACTTTGAGGCAGACGTTGCCAACCAAACAGGTCATTTTAAGCATGATTGTCAATGCAAATGATAAAAAGTGGTCCCACATTGTCCACTCAGAAAAATATGCTACTCAATAAATCACAAACATTTCTTAGTTACTGAGTTCTAAAATGTGTGAAAGACCCTCATTTAATGGGCTTGTAATCTACGCCTATGTTTGAGTTCCTGAATAGAGTGGTCTCCGTGTTGCCTCCAGCGTCTTGTCAGTGGTGCTTCAAACTGTGGTAAAACAACTGAGTTTGTGCCCTCTGTCTCGCTACTGAAACTGTGATGTAAGGCAAGAGGGAATGGTGTGGTGTCCTATTTGTAGATTAAACTGGTGTGGAAATGAAGGATATAATGAGTGTGGGTGGCGCTCGCCAGTTTCACCGTCGCCTTATCGTGCCCAATCATTATTGACGAAGCAACTCCATCACAATGATTATACAACATGGGTGTTCATCTTTTCTTCAAATCGTTTATTTTGTTGCATTTTTCTTTCCCACTTCGCCAAGCACATGTGCCAAATAAACTCTTCAATTTATTTGTATGAGGAAAAAAAATGTATATATACAGCGGAAGTTGGAATTTATTTTATGCGCTGCATACATTGGCTCTGCGCAATTTGCTCACATGTGCATCTTATAAGGAAGATTGCAAGGTATTAACATTTTTATGTAGCCTAAAAGCTTGGCTAGTTCAAATAAATATTAAAACTTAACTTACCTCTCATTTTCATCCCAGGATATACATGTCTGGTTCGTGGTTCCCTATTGGATGAAACAATTGTAAAATTGATAGAAAAAGTCATTGACCAGTCTGTTGGTTTGCTCCTCTGAAACATTGATTTGACACTCACGTTGTACAAGTGAGAGAATTCAACTGTAACTGGAGCAGAAAGGGAAACAGGAGTTGGTTTAATGGTGACTGATACAATCTTGGAGTTGAGCACGGTGCCGTTTCTAAAGGGAGAAAAGAGGAAGAAAAAGAAAAAAAAAAAGAATTTCACTATGGCGATATTTAGCCTCTTCCACCACAAAATGTTTTTCACTCATTCGCTGAACCTACAAGGCAATAGGGGCCACCAATGTGGTGCCCACCGGCACCATTTAGTCCCCAAGGACCACAAGAGTCGCCCCTGTTCTTAAAATAGCTCCTGGATGATTTTTCTGTAGCAAATTTAACGGCCCATTTGTTTTCAAACTTACGTGAAAACCATGAGGTCAGACAAAAAAAAAAAACAACAACTGCGCATTACATGTGCATTAATGCTTTGCGGAATTTGTAGGTGTCAACCATTTGTGCACCAAATCCTAATTAAAACATAAAAACACTGCATTCTCCCACACATTTCTTACAGTTGCAGTTTGTATGGAATTGACCTAATCACACTGAGAGGTTTTAGATTTTGCCTCTCTCGTGTAGCTAAATTAGAGGATTAAAATCAGGGCAACTGTACGCCACCATAATGAATAAATAATTGTATTGCATAGTGTATAAAAGAGAATTGAATACAGCTAGTTGTTGGTATGAATGTACACTGAATGTATATCTTCCGCATCTATTTTCCAGGTAAAGCAATCCAATTTCTTGATTCTTTTGTTTCTTGCATGAGAAGCTTAGCAGATTGTTTTCCGATAGCTTCATAGCATTTTAGCCCATTTTATTTTACACCCTGCACCCTATTTGTGATTCCTGTTTTTCATAGGATCTATCAATCACAACGAAAGAGACAATCACAAGGAAATGAATTGCTAATGGGGGTGGAATGCCGAATGCTTCCGGACAGCCAAACACGTTCAAATCTCGCTCCCCCTTTTTGATTCTTCACATCATCAGTGTATGCTTTAAGCACAATCACCCTTTCACCAGTCCAAAACACAATCAGTCACTTTAATCTTTCATGTCATCTAGTCTCTTGCCTCAAACTCATCTCATTTAGCTGGAGGGGCAAATCAAATGCAAAAGTGAAAGAAGATAAGAATGAAATGAAATGGCAGTGTGAAAAGGAACAGTGGAAGATGAAAGCAGTTCAAAGACTCCGAACAAACATGGGAGGACTGAGAAGATTCAAGGTTTAATTTCCCCAATTCTGTATGTTTCTACCAGATCATAATAGGTTCTACAGCAAAAAAAAGTGGAGACTTCATATCGGAAATACTTGAACATATTGTATGCAAATGTAATGACTTAAACAGATGGAGATGGGGCTGTCAACCTGTGCACTTTTTTTTTTTAAACAAATCCCATTATTTATTGGGTAGGTACCAAAGGGACTGCAGCATATATGGACAGTTATGTTGAATGGTAATGTATAAAACCACAACTGTCCAAATCACACTGTAATTAAAAAAGAAAAAAGAAAACACGAGCTGTAATATTTGCCATAAAGGGCAAGCATAGACCATTGAACAATGTGGTACATTAAAGTTGTGTCATTCTTTGAACAGGCAAAAAAAGAATTGCTAATGACAGCCTCAGTGAAATCAAGGTTGGGGCCAAGCCAGGTAATAAGATTTATTTTTATGATTTTATTGATTATTGTTTACTGACATGAGGATGGTTTGTTAATAAGTCCTTTTCTTCAGCGAATGTTAACATGCCCATATCAGATATGGCACTTGAAATGTATATATATATATAAGTAAATAGGAAAAACAATCATATTTCTTATTTTATTGGAACTGGGCACTCAGGCCAATCCTGGGAATCTCTAAGGTTGCTATTTGCAGGTAAGTGTTGGGCTGTGTTGTTTGTATTGCCTCTCCCTCAAAATCACATTTCATTTTAAATTGTTGTCATTCCCCCCCGCCCCCAAAAAAAAAAAACAGATGAGAGGTTATATGTTATGTTACGTAATTGCAGTTTTTTGTATTTTGGCAAATCGTCGAAGGTGACAAATGGGTCGAGAAGGACTAAGTTATGCAACATTAATGACATAAATGGAACATTGCAACACTTCCCATCGATTCATTCCATTTTACACCTTGAAACAGGACATTGGTACACAATTAAAAGCACGGCGTGCCACAATACTTTTCAAGACCCTGTTAATTGTTGAGCTTTGTCACAGGTCTGCTCCTGAGGTAGTGCTCTTTGTTCTAGTTGACATTGTTGTGTGGGAAAAAAATTACATTTGATCTACTTTAAAATAACAAATCCAACTCAACATTGATTATATGCATACACTTCCATTCAGTTTATTATTCAAGGGTCTTACCTTTGCAAATTGAGAACACTTCCCAAGTTTCTGTACAGAATGATACCTGTTACAAATGTCGAGGAGTCATCTGGATCTGAGAGATAAAGAGAGATCAGGAGAAAAATCAGCCAGGGTCAGAATTTAGAATCTCAATATTGCAGTCTTTGAACAGTGGCCTTTGTTTGAACAGTGGCCTTTGTTTGAGGAAAATGCAGGTCATCCATGCTGCTTCAATTCCTCCAGCTCTTTAGAATGGAAGTGACCTACATGACTAGTCAACTATAAATGTTGCTTTAGATAGATTCGCTTGGACACATATTCATTTCATTCATGTTCCCAAGATCAATGTAATTTGAGAGTATTCTGATAGTTGAAATTAAAAATTAAAAAAAAAAAAGCTGGAAAACTCATGAGCTGACAGGCTCATAATAGCATAGATAGGCACTTTATCCTAATTTGCCAGTCCCTCTCACGCCCTTCGTCCGCGACCTTGGGCGCCTTTATGTCCTTACAATTTTGTCCTTATTCATGAAAATAATTTCCCTACGTCACCGTCTGTCTTCATCCTTTTAAAGCGCTGCTTGCTTTTAGCCCTCCATCCCCAACCCCCCAAAGTGTTTGTGCATGACAAGAGTAGCTAAATTTAGCTCTAGAAAAAGATTTGTACTCATCTTAGTTGCTTCCGACGAATAGCCGCCTGTTTCCACGTTATTAAATGGAGTATTATCTATATCATTGCACTCAAGAGGCAGTGAATCTCTAATTGCTGCAAGCATCAGACCAATCTTGCAGAGGGTTTCATTCATTTTATGACGAGGTATATGTCATTTGTCAACACGTCATCCACAGTCATGGTGTCACATCTTTACTAAAATGATTACACAACAGCAAACTAAATAGCATACTCGCAAATAATGAAACAATCATTTAAAATCCTATTTACACCCCTTAGTGCTGCAAAGCATGCTGGGAGCGCATTTACCGGAACTCGTTGTCACACAAGACAAATTCACAGATGAGCTCGAATCCGGGTCACACTGTGGAGATGGTTGTATTTAGAATCAGAATCATTTATTGAACTTTAAACTTTTAAACCGAACTTCAAATGCTTACTGTGGCTCTCAGTTGCTTCTTCACAGCTGTGCTTGTGCACATGCACGGAAAAGAGAGACAGAGACAGAGAGAAAGAGAAAGAATACCTTACAAGAGTTCTTTCTGCTCCAAGTGCAAAGCTTTTAATTCTAATCACGCGGTACTTCAAGGGACGGAAGGATACCCACTCCTACCCTTGCTTTGTTTGTCCTTATTTAAAAAAAAAAAAAATCTCATTCTACCTCCTTCATCCCAAAAATGGGCGTCCGTCCAGGAAGGACAGACCGACCGTTCCATCCCAGGGATGAAATGCCCTATCTCTGCACAATAGGACCATATCATTTCTTCTTTTTAGGTTTATTGGATCTGAGGCTTTTCTCAATGTCTGGTGGCCTTGCATGGATATTGCACCATACTGTATTGTCTATCTACAAAGCTTATATATGAGCTTGGTTGTATAACCCAAAATAGTATCGAGTTATCTTACAGTCCAGCCGTTACTGGTCACAGATACACTTTAGTCACTTCTTTCTGCTAAAGATATATATCAGACCATGGGCGCGAGTGGCATCCTCATTCAGCTGAATATCCTCTTGCTTCTGAAAATGGAAACTAACCATAAACTTACAGTCCCTTAACCCACTGAGGGCCGAACATTTCAGACTGTTGGCAAAAGTACAAAAATGCATGTTCACGTCAGTTGTGAGTGTTTTTGAAGGCAGGAAATGGAGGCAAATGATCGCTAAATGGTCATCGGACGTTTGCCTGTACTTTTCTTGTGTTGAGCATGTTAGAAAAGTCCTTGCAACAAGAAAAATGACAAAAATGCTTGGCGAACGTCTGGCACACATTTGGTAAACATTTGTGACATTGAAACAACCCTGTTTTTTTTCTCTCCAGAGTGCTAAGCCAAGATGGTTACAGCGGCACTTCATGATTCACACTCAAGTTTTTAGAACAGACACAGTCGTTTCACAATACCCTTCCAGCAACGTGCCAGCCAATCATATTGCAGCCGGGCGCATCCTGCCGACTTGGCAACTTAAGATGGATTGATGCCAGCGTCTCCATGGTAAACCACCACAACAAACTTTTCATATCTTTAACACAAGATCTCTGGTACATATAATGGAATAAATTATAGCGCAGTATCTGCAGGTGAAGCACATTTTGTTTCATTTTAAATCCACTGTATTTGTGTTTAGGGCCAAAAAGATGAGAAATGTGTGCAAGTCCAAAACACGAAGAAGTTACGTTATACATGAGCTGAGCTCATCCGTGTATCATCAGATAGACACATTAATAATAATGACAATAAACTATCACTCTTCTATCTCTGGATATGAAATATGATGTTGTTTCAATTTAGCCCCAAATGTACTTAGTCTGTGCTTGTAAAGTTGAACACAAGGCTGATAAATTGGCAAGGAGCCATTACTTATTATTATTATTATTATGACATATGAATAACAAGTTGGCAACAGGTAGATACGCATTTATTTGTTCTGCCTTCCGTTTTATGCCATTAGCACAGATAGAACAAAAAATAATATAAATCATAATGTAAGAACAGTAAAAGTAATTCATAATGATTTACAAAATATACTTTAATTTTTAACCTAAGAATACAAGGCATAATTAATTTTTCTGAGAGTGTATACAGACCAAACCGAAAACCGTGAGCACAAAACAGAGATACTTAATTGAACTGTGTTTCTTTTTTTTTTTTTTAACTCAAACACCCCTGTTAGATAGATGGACAGACAGACAGAAGGGAAGGATCAAATGTGGCACAGGTACGGAGAGGCCTCAGGCAAGAAGAACACTTATTTCCCGCTGATGTGTCAAGGGTGAAAAACAACTCCCATCTGCTGAGCCATCTGAAAACATCCAGCTCCTCTCTTCTAGGACGCTGTATGGCAGCTTCATACTATGCCAGGCTGCAGGCAGAGAACGTAGCTCCCAGGCAACAGCTGAGCTTTCGTGGCCATCCGGGGTGAACCAAGTGAGTCGTGCATGTATGTGTGGAAAGATTATGTTTTATGTTTCTATTCACCTAAATTTAGTCTGGCGTATCTGAAACGCATATAAGCCAGATTGTCTGTGTCCAACAAAAGAAAAGCTTGCCTGAAGGTAACATAAATCAGTGATTCAAATAATTTCTTTAAAATGAGGTTGGTTTGCTTGAACAGTGCACGGAAAGCTTAATTTTTACTCTGACTTTGTTGCTCTGTAAAATGCACAATTATTTCCATAAATTGGGGGTGTCTATTAGAATGTGAAAAAAATAGTCACAGTGTAGGAACAGTCAGTGAAGATCAGCTTCATTTCGGAACTGGCCACTTTGGACTTCATGACAGGCTATGACTCAGCCAGATCTTGGCTTTTACACTCACTTCACTTCTTATTTTTATTTATTTATTTTTGTCTGGTGTGTCATATTCTGGTTTATCAAAACCAGTTGGTGGGGAAAGAAATATGTGCATAACCAGGGGAGATCTGCTTTGTACAAACATCCCAGTGTCATACAAAATGAAACACCACCCCCACCTCGGCCATACAGACCACCTAATTTATTTTAATACCAACACACAAGCAACTGGCGATGCCAAATAGGTTTGAGATTTATAAAAAAATAAAAACAAAAAAAAAACCATCAGGGTATGGCCAAAAGGAGCAGCATCAGCTCTGCAGAATACTTTCATGCATACAGACTGGGATATATTTAAGACAGCTGCAGCCCAGGATGATCACACCAATATCAGTGAAGGCTGAAACAGTTATCAACATAGCCAAACATACTGAGGATGCATACATCATTGAATGATGTTTTTTTTTTTCCCTACATGGAACAGAGGATGTCACAGTCAGCACCACCTTCACACACAGGAATTTATTAGAGGTCAAAGCATATTTTATTTGCAATAATATGTGAATCCATGAGTCCAAACATGGCATTCTGATTAATATTGTGTTATATAAATTAAGCAGTAAAATCCACCCGGGTTTATCAGTCTCAGGCACTGACTTATTCAGTCTATGATGGACTAACAATGCCGCTTACTCGCCATAGGGAGAAGTGAAGGCACCAGCAGCCATCTTGTGTTGACATTCCCTTAGCGCGCCTAATTTGAATAAATTGATTACTCCGCGGTGTTTTCACGTTATTTTCTCTCTCAACAATGTATGGCATACGGTTGTACCAATAAGCCTGGGAGAACGACTACAAGCACAATTTATATGTAGGAATCTGATTAAAAAATTTTTCTTTTAAGATCTATCTCCTAGTGCATTCCTCCTCTGCATTATGTTGTCAGAACCACGAACAATTAAATGCAAAGCAAAGGGCATCAGGAAAATAAATCACTGTGGAATGTATACCTAACCTCTGTTTAGACACGACTCACAATACAGAGATAACACACTCTGAATGGTCAATGCAAACAGTGAAGTTTGTTCTTTGGAAGGCTCTCATTAGCCCATGCAGGAATCCTTGCGTATAACACACACTGACAGCAATGTTTTCAGCGAAAAACAAAAATGCACTGCTAGTAACAGTGTAACATAAGATTGTCGCCCTCTGGCTTCTGCCGCAAGGGCCCAATTGTTTGTCCATCATATACAAGACATCACAATGCCAAAGGGCTCAGGCACTTCGGGCAAATGGCATAATGGCCGCCTCCTGAGATGGGTAAAAAAATTGAATTTGGCTGTTTCATTCATATTCCACAAATCTAGTATTAATCAAAATATCTTGTTTAAACTAGTGGGGGTCCATAGAACATTATTGTAAAGAAACAATTTGACTTGACTTAACCTCATATTGTTGTAAACATGAATGTGGCACGAGCTTAGAGAAAGGGTACTGTTTCAATCAACTTACTCAGAAAGTCAATGTTGTCATTTGGAATAATGACCAGTAGGTGGTAATAATGGGCTTCATGGAACATAATTGTCATTTAAGAACACTGAGAAGACATAGCTTATTCTTCATGTTTTTAGGATGAGATTTCCATTCGTTTAAATAACCCATGTCGGCCCTGCATTCTCGAAGAGAAGGATAACTTTTTTTTTTCTTAGACTGAAAATGATAACGTTGTCACTCCGAATTGGGACTATTCAAATGAAAAATGAATTTAATTAATTTATTCAATGAGTCTTTGTTTCATTATATGGAAACGCTCTGAAACCCAAACTACAAACACCGAAAGAATTATTTCACTAACAAATGTACTACTTTAAATTAAAGAATAACATTGCTCTTTCAATGTCGTGAGGCAACCTAAGTTTATATGCAGTTTGTTTTTCTGTTTTTGTAATTTCTAATTATTATTGTTATTATCGGTACTCAATGCTTTTTTAAGGTATCAGCCAAAGTAACCAGGTAGTTTTGCAATAAAACTTCTAGTCCAGGCAGGCCCAGTTCCGGTCCTCGAGGCCCGCTATCCTGCCTGTTTTAGATGTGTCCAACCTGCAACAAACCTGATTCAGTCTGGAAACCGACTGTCCAATTTAATCCGACTATCGCTTAAGTTAGACAAGTGGAGGTCCAAGGGCAAACTAGATTGCAGTCATTCAGAAATTAAGTGCAGCCCGTTTCAGGTGGAAGAGTGGTTGTCTCCCAATCCAAAGGTTGTGGAATTGATCCTGACCAAGAGTACTTGAGCAAAATACAGTACATCCTGATGCTGCCTCATCAGTAGATGAATGAGTAGACAGTAATAAAGCTATGAGTATCTTAAGTTAGATAAGCGCTACAAACAAAAAAGCCCATTTAATCGTACTTGAAATCTCGAGAGTAACATTCAGTTATCTTAATTGAAATCTTAGAGAAAAGTTATATGTACTCATTTAGTAAGGGTCACTGTCATCTAATAGTAAACTTGTACATTAATTAAACTTGAATTGAAATATAAAGAACACACTCACACACACGTACACATATATGCGTGAGGTCTGAGGTGAGTGGTCACGGGTTTTGAATTTAATGCCGTATAGGATGCCGTCACAGCAATTAAGGCTAAATTAAACTGTTTTCGCACCTCCATTAATGTGTTGGGAGATGATATTGTTGTCCATGAGAACTCAAAGGTTCCGGCGGAGTTCTGAGGGTGAGAGGGTGGACTAATCAAAAGAGAGGTGAAAGTTTAGGGTTAGTGAGGTCGGTCTATTATGATCCGATTTGGTAACGTTAAATTTGAGAAAATTACTCTGCATCCATGAGAGCATGAAAGCAGTTTGAGAGAGTGGAATGGGCCTGATGGTCAATGGATTCGGCAGATAAGTAGATTTGGATGCCATCGGAGTAACTGTGGAAGTCGAGGCCAAGGCAATGGATAATCCGAACAAAGTGTAGGATGGAGAGGGTGAACAGGAGAGGACCAAGTACCAATCCCTGAGGACAAGCTGCAGTGAAATTATAAAAAGTATATGTGTGATGGAAATGTATCCTATACAAGCACTATTTCATACTTCCAGCATTAATATTGTAGAGTGCATGGTAGAATGCCGAAATAAGTTTGACTTATTTTTATTTTTTATTTGATTAAGATAATGCTAAAAATTTAGAAACCTGTGTATAGGATGAGGAAACACACCCACCTCTCACGACCATTTTGCTCAAGCTTATAGTGAAGGCTGACTCAGGTTATCTGTTAGTTAAGCTGCTATGTGCCTTGACAGCTAGAAGAACTCAAAGGATACGCCAAGGTCTTCGCTATCGCTACCCTCAAATTAATGTTCACATGTGCTGTAGTTCTATGCCATTAACATCTCTCTCTCTCTCTCTCTCTCTCTCGCTCACTCTCTCTCCTCCCCCCACCCCTAACTCGCCTTATGTTTTCCATCACTACATCTATCAATCTATCCTATCACCCTTCGACAAATACACTCACAATATATTTTTCCTCTGGACATATCCAAAACATTCTAAAAACATGCATGGCAGGTTGATTGCACACTCCAAATTGCCCCTAGGTATGAGTGTGAGAGAGGATGGTTGTTCATCTATGTGTGCCCTGCGATTGGCTGGCAACCAGTTCAGGGTGCACGCCGCCTACTGCCCGAAGACGGCCGGGATAGGCTCCAGTACCCCCCGCCAACCTTGTGAGGAGAAGCGGTACAGATAGTGGGATGGGTGGATGCTTTTTTTTTCATCCCAGCTTTTGCCATTATTGACATATTAAGTCTAAGTTTCCTTAGGTGCAGCAATAATTTTTGAGGAACTTGGTCTCAATTACCAATCAATCAATCAGCCTACATATAATGCAGCTGGTGTAGTGTAGCGCTCAACACAACTTGCCTGTTAGCAGGATGTGTTTTGGGATGATGACTCTGTCCTCGGAGTTGCGGGCCCAATCCACCATGCCCCTCCAGCCTTTCATCGGGAAGCTGATGTCTGCGTTACTCAGCACTGGGCGCTTGTGGATGCTTAAAACTGTAGCAGAGATGACATTTTTAACAAATTACCTAATAATACCCTGGATTCAATTTGTCTCTTTAAAACAACAGATCAGTAAAGAATGAATGGGGAAATAAAAAGACAGACAGACAGAAAGGCAGCTGAATGCACTACAAAGACGAGATATTCAATGTTAAAACTGATGAAGGACATCTTTTTTGTTGTGTTTTGCATATCTACACTCGGTTTGAATTTTATTCCTGCAACAGGTGACATTGCTGTGACATTATTATTATTATTATTATTATTATGCTGTTGGACAATTTGCTCACGCAGTTGTTGAAGGTTTTTTTTTTTTTTTTTTCTTTTGTTGCCACTGTCCCAGTGTATTTTTTACATTACGTTACAAGTATCAATTTCAAAAGGAGGTGCTTGCAAAGCAGTAAATATCTTGTCTTTGTTGTGTATTCAATTGAATATAGGTTGTCAAAAATTTGCAAATCATTAAATTCAGATTTTATGCAACATCTCAATTTAATTGGAATTGGGGTTTGTAGATAGACAGAAAGGTAGAGGCATGGATAAGCTCGTGTACGAGGTAAGGGCCCCACCAGGTCCAACATATGGTGACTTTTGCACCCCCCGCCGCCCATTCATATTTTATCTGTAATGCAGAACAGTGATTCAATTGTGATATCAATAAATAAATAGAACTATTGTCATAGTGAAACAGTCCATATATTCTTGCCACAGTTTCAATGTCTGTAGTTGTCGATGGTGGAGTGTGCATACTGGTTTCCACATTTGGGCCATTTTGTGTTTGTCCCCATGATCTGATAACTCTTTGGCATTCTTGTGTGAGTTTGTGAATTAGCTTTTGCAGCAGACGCCACCACTGTCTATCTGGTAGTGAGCATTCATTGTTTCTGCAGATAGGAGCATGACAGCGGCAAATGTACTACTTGCAAAGAGGTTGTGACCATCGTATGCTGCTTGATTACTCAAGTCTTGTGGAACTTCAGATTGAAATTTAAAGAATTAATCACTAGTGGATCATCTTTCAATATTGGCAATGCACATAAATAATTGTCAAGGCTTACCCATGTTATCAGTCACTTCGTACATATCCTGGAAGTCTTTCATTCTCAGACCAATGACATCCACAAAGTCCTCAATCAGGCGGAAAAGCTCTTTGATGTTAGGGCCCAGCTGTGAGAGACAATGTAAAATACAACAGAGGTGTTGTTTTATTCAAAGCAAGTTTGTTTTTAATTAATCTTTTTTTATACTCATTATGATATTCTGTGTATTTTTGTTGCACACCATTCACACCAATAGAGCTGGACGATAGTACTTTTGTACTATCATGTCTATCGTAAATTGTCAGAAGAACGTCAAAGGATTGATTGATTGATTGGCTGAGTAAAAGCTTTCACTTATAAATCGTGTATTACACAGCTGCCACCAGGTGGCAGACTGAATAACAACATGGAAATGAATCTGAGCCACACCACAGTCATCTTAAAATATATATGCTACGAATATAACTTCTTTGGAAAATATAAACTCACAACAACAAATCTGTAATAATAAATAACCTTCAAACTAAACAAGCATTGCTGTTTGCATTTTAAGACTCAGCGAAACATAAAAACAGATTTTTCAAAGTTTTTCCAATAGCTGAACAGCGGAGACAGTCCCAAAAAGCTTTGCTGCGTCCAAGTCCGGTCATCAAGAACACTAATCCAGCCTATTTTCGATGTCTCTCCCCTCCAGCACACCTGATTCAAATGATCAGCTCATCAAGAAGCATTGTCGAAGCCTGAACCATTCTGCAGCTGCTAGCTACAGCAAATTTAGCTACGAGCTTCAGCTTGCATGTATGTGACTTACTCCCACTTCTGCTGCATGTCATAATATTTATTTTCATCCGCAGTGGGACTTAAACAATCTCCCTATGAGAGATGGGAGGCGTCTAGCAGATGTGAGCCATCTTATTGAACCGCAGCCTGTAATTTGGGGTCACAAGGTGACGAGAGCGGAGCCTGTCTCTGCCTCAAGGTGGGGGGACAGGTCCTAATTGGTGTTTGATTCTATGCACCAAACAGCAGCTCAGAAGTCCAACCCTTTTGGAGTCTTTCAAGAGGGTGGTTGAGAGCTAGAGACTCCCTTGTTCTGCTGGGGGACTTTAGGGCTCACATGGGAAATGAGTGTCCAATCAACCTGCCATGCATTTTTTTTTAATGTGGGAGGAAACCGGAGTAGCGGAGGAAACCCACGCAGGCACGGGGAGAACATGCAAACTCCACACAGGAATTCCAGAGCCAGAATCGAATCCACGACCACTGCACTGTGAGGCCATCGTGCTAACCAGTCGCCCACCGTGCCGCCATATATATATATATATATATATATATATATATATATATATATATATATATATATATATATATATATATATATATATATATATATATATATATATATATATATATATATATATATGCACAGGATGCAATTACAGAAAGATGCAATTAAATAAAGATCTTTACCAGTTGAGCTTCTTCCCATCGTAATCGATTTTCTTCCATTAGTAGGTTACTAATTGACTGGACAAAGTTCTAAAACAGAGAAAAATGTTTCATAGTTAGCATAGCAACGCGCTTAACAACAAAAATGCTCATGTTTGTCAATCTATGGTATTTTTCGGGAGTGACGTCATTTAAAGAAGACTAAGTCACCAATCTGCCTTTCTACTGCATTTTTTACTGTCCCGTTTACTGCTTTCTTCCGTGGCTATTGCATTTTTTCCACTCCATGTCCAGTCCGTTGGGCACAACATTTTTGGCATCTTGAGCATCTGGCTCATACATGTACGGACCAACATATATCATGCCAACATCCTCTTCCTCCTACTCTTCAAACACCTGGATCCCCTCAGATAAGTTTCCAATATCGCTTTCTGAGTCGATTTCTGACTGCCTTCGTACACTTTAAATGTGGAGCCCCGCATTGTTTTTCTTGAATGACGTCTCACTTCCAGGTTTGTCGCTTGCCAAGTGTTCAGTTCAGAAAATAACAGTATTTTGTCAACCATATGAAATAGTTAATTTACCATGATTTATTTGTTGCATTCTGTTTAATTACTTTGATTTCCTTTGGCATTTCTTGAAATTACTTCAAACTAGGTCGTTCATGTTAGCTCACTCCTTGTAATTTGATTGTGGCTGGGACAGGCAAGGCTGTCTTATTAAATATGTTAAAGTTTGGGTAATTGTTTATCTTGACAAATAGTCTAAATGGAATATATACATGCATGGATTCTCTGTTACAGAGATGATCATGCAAGTGGGGAATGTCTAGTTAAAAAAATACCCTCATGTCTGCACTGCTGGGACTGTAGTATGCCCTCCTGAAGATCTCAGTCATGTTCTTCAGCACATCCAAAATGGCCTGCAAATCACCACTGTAGCTGGTGCCATCACTGGAAGTCACCCTCAGTTTAGTCATCACTTCAGAGACTCCATCGCCCGCAAGGCCTCGCTGTGCCTTGGATAAATGATCTCGAGTCTGACAAAAAGAGTTAGAGCGCAACATTTATGTTAATTATAACAAAATAGAATAAAGCAAGGGTATCCCAAGTCGGTCCTCAAAGGGGCCCTGTCCTACATGTTTTAGATACCCTTCTGCAACTCAGGTGATTCAAATGATCAGGATCATTTTCAGGCTTCTTCACAGCTTGTTGATGAGCTAATCATTTGGTTCAGGTGTCTTGCAGGAGGGACACATCTAAAATAGGCAGCACAATGGCTTTTACAGAGGTCCGTATGATGTTTGGTTAAACTGAGATTTGACAAAAATGGAATCGAAAGTATATCTGCAACTAAGTTGAAAATTTTCAATAGAATGTCTATCCATCCACCCTGAACTAGGTGCCAGCCAATCGCAGGGTACACAAAGACGAACAACCAGGGCTCACACTCACACCTGGGGATAATTTAGAGTGCCCAATCAACCTGCCATGCATGTTTTTGGATTGTGGAAAGAAACCGGAGTACACGGAGGAAACCCGTGCAGGCACGGGGATAAGACCTCTGCGCTGTGAGGCCATGGTGCTGACCAGTCGGCCACCATGCCGCTTAATTGAATGTTTCTTTCCAAATTCTGTTCCTCACGTATGTTCTGACCAGTCATGGACCCAGCAGACTCAAACACGATCCCTCAAGCCTTGTACACTCATGGCTCGGCAGACACGAACACCTCCTCGGGGATGTTCCAGACTCTATTCAGAACCTTTCCACCATTGTCAAATCAATGGGCGCCTAGTTGAGGCTGAGCGCCTCGTCACCACCCGCCCCAATTCATCAACCAACCTCCAATCAAGGAGTGATAGTCTCACCTGCTACTGCTCTGCCTTTTCACCGTGAACCCAACATTCCACACCCAAACATTATTCCGGGGAGGTTGGACCTTGTGACAGATTCCTGCTGAACTGTTCTTTGCTTTTAAGGGAGCAACCCAGTGCATATTAGGACGATCGCCTTTATTAACTTGCATTGGGGAAGACCTGGGCTTGTGGGAATCAAAGTCATTAGAATGACATGTCCCTTTTTCTGCGGAAATCCGTTGAGTCTTTAATCAGCTCTTCAATAATCATATAATAATCACCCAGCAAACTGCTAATGTATATAAATAATGTCCGTGCTCTCAATCTCGTTGCACAGTGAGTATGGTAACTATAAAGGGCATTCTGATTCTGATTCTGCTGCAGACTATGTCATTGAATTCAGGATTGTAGCCTCTTAAAGTGGATGGAATGAACCTGTACAAAAAACAGCTTTTGTTGTGTCTATGATCAGCTGTTGACTAGGGATGAACCAGGATGAGTTTTTCAAGCCGTTAATTTCCCCAGTAATTTACATTGACAATTGCCTCAGAGAACGCCGCCTGGGAGCCAAACCTGCCTGACCTTCCTCCCCTTGTGCCACTGTTCCTCAACTGGTTGCCCAGTCCTTCACAGTGCCCTCCTTCCACCGGGGAAGAACCAATGCTACTCAGCAGGACAAGACCTTATCAGGAGGAGCATGCTCAGCGGGTTGCAATTTTTCTTTGCATGAAAACTCTGGGTATTTCATCAACCACTGCCCACTCCAGCCCAAGTGTGGAAAATCAGTTAGTCCAAGATAGTCTGACTACATTAAAAGCAGGTTATGCATCTCACACAATTATGAGATGAACCGAGACCCCATTACAATTGAGTAACACAGGTGCAATATATATGTGTGGGCGGGCAGGGTGTTTGGGTATGAGGGGACGTAAAGCTTTGGACAACTTCAAGAAGTGGGTACTCAGCAAACAGAGAGAGATCAATGACAAACAGGTAGAGAATATGAAACCCCATGTCGTGTCACCCTTTTTAGCCTTGCCATGACCCCATTATAAAAATGTCCATTCAGCAAAAAACTGAAAGAAAAGGGCCCATATTGAGCTTAACCTTGTGTCTTAAAGCAAGGCTTGAAATAAGTGGTTTCTCATCGCTGTTTGCGAGGCAAAATTAAAATTTTGCGCCTCAATCAAACACGCAAGCATCACCTGGGATAGCCTCCAATTACCCACGACCCCATGAGACAACTGAAACAATCATATACATTGAAATCTGCAATGTTTCTCTGTTCCAATAAACAAGTTTGTTGAAAAGAATAATTAAGATTAATTTTCACAATCGACCATGCTGATGATGATGATGAGGATTCATACAATCTGTCAATATGATGGGTGGAGACTGAGTTAAATATTTGATATTTTCAAATACAAAGAAAATGGAAAGGGTACGTTTTATAGTAAGTAGCTGATAAGTATGTCCTTGCATTGAAAAGTAAGGGACAAATACATTAAATATGATCACAATTAACACTCATGTGTTATGGGGGAGATCAATGTCGGCTATAAAGTGCAATTAAAATGTGTGACTCATACGTCTTGATCTCAGTAGTCTGTTCTGTATTATTTGCACGCAATGAAAAAATATACAAGACAAATATGAAACTCACCAAAGTTTGTATGCTGCGATAATCGTTGGAAATGCACTTCATATAGGTTGGATTCTCCCAGTATGCAATACCCTCCTCGTCTAGGATGCAGCGACGCAAAATCAACCCTGTGATGAGACGGATGTAACTATTGTTGTATATTTACAATGTGTATTTTAATTTCCAATGTTTTATTGGACAGTTGGATATGTGCCTCGATGGCCGATGCTAACCCATTGCATTGGGAGGACATCGTACTGCAGCTGTATCTCCAGCAGGGGTTATCTTCCAAACAACGTTGGAATAGTTGTCCTCGGCGCATATTTCATGAGGTTCTAATGACACCAAAATATTAATCAATTGGTTGAACTGAACACTACCAGACAAAGGTTTGGACACAACACATTTGACTGACTGGTATTCTATGTAAAAGGTTAAATATTTACGTCGCATTTCTCAAATGTTATCCAACTGAGAAAGTAACACATAGAATGTTAGATTTTACTTACCCGGGCATCTCTTTTCATTACAGTGTCGGACCTCTTCTCGTTCTCCAGGGCAAGACTGTCCGCCAAAAAAGGGCCCAAAACAAATTCTGTTTCTCTGCTGGCTCCCACCACCACAAGTCTTGGAACACCCTGACCACAAAGACCATGGCTGCCACCTCCCATCCACTGAAAGGATATTTTCAATGTTAGACCACTTGCAAACAACTGGAATGGTTAATAAACACACAAGAGTCATATGTAAAAATGTAGAAAGGCTAAATGAACATGGTATAGGTCATGGTCTCTCCCCTACCAGGGCATTCCCCAAGGAAGCAGTCAGCAGTCTCAAGCCACTCTCCTCTGCACTCAGAACCGCCGTATGACGGGCCGTTACACTCTCTTGTCCGTTGCGTGGTCCCATTAGAGCAGGAAGATGAGCAGGAACTCCAACTTGACCACTCATTCCATACGCCATCCACTGAGAATCGTAATGACAGAAAATTTGCAAAGCATACAACTAAAAGTTGTTTCATTATGTGTTGGCAGTACAGTGGCACATAGTTTGTTCATAGCCATTCTCGGATGTTTCAGACGCGCCTTCATCCTGTTGTCGGATCAATTCCTTGTGGCTGACGCCACAATTTCTGACACTGGGCAACATTCTAGAATGTTTTGATAATGTTATGATGTCATTGACCTCTCTACAGAGATTCAAGACCCTCGGCAAAATCAACCCAGAACATTTAGTAACTGAGCCGTTTATATGCTTCACGGGGGAAATGTTTGAAGATTGAATGACAAAAATTAGTCTCTATGTGCTCTACGACTACCTGGTGATCAGTTCAAACTATCCCCTGACAAGTCTCACCCAAGTCAGGTATAGAGGTAAATGATGGCTTCATTTGATGACTGATATTCATGACATATTACGTATTTGCTGATTCATACTGTCTCCATGTTTTATTCACATGTACAGATCTAGCACTTCTATATAATGAATGTAAAATGTGCTATCTATGACCAGACTGAAATGGATACTGAGTAGGCAATAGCTAATACAATACGGTGCCCTCGCCACCTCATCTGGCTCCTCTAAATTTGAAGCAGCACTGGCTCCACTTTGAGCTTCTCACTTAAACCTATATAAACCGGTAAATTGAGAGCTTCGCTTTTTGATTCAGCTCCTTCTTCACCACAACAGTCACGTCACTACATATGCTACATCAGTCTGTGTGTCGATCTTACACTCATTATTTCCCTCACTTATAAACAAGACCCAAAGATACTTGGACTCCTAAACTTGGGGCGGGATGTCACCCCTGAACGGGAGAGGGCATTCAACCCTTTTCTGACTGAGCACCATAAACTTGGAGGTGCCAATTTTCATCCCAATCGCTTCACACTTGGATGTGAACCACTTCTGTGAAAGTTGGAGACGTTTCTTGATGAAGCCAATGGTACCACATTGTCTATAAAAAGCAGAAACCCAATACAAAGTCCACCAAACCAGACCCCCTTAATACCTCAGCTGTACCTGGATATTTTATGTCTGTAAAGGTTATGAACGGAATTGGCGCAGTCTAACACTCTCTGGAACTGAATCGGACTTACTTCTATTAATGCGGACCAAACTCTGACGCCACCCCGTTTTCCCGAAGCACCCTGCACAGAACTCTGCGAGGTACTTGATTGAACGCCTTCGCCAAGTCCACAAATCACAAATAGACTGGTTAGGTGAACTCCCATGCAATCTCAAGGACCCTGCGAGGGTTTAGAGCCCACTCCTCCACGGCAGGACGAAAACCACACTGCTTCTCCTGAATCTGATATTCGCCTTTCCGATGGACCCTCCTGGATGAGGAGTGTGAACCCCTTGTAGTTGGAACATAACATTCAGTCCTTCTACTTCTTATTCATCGAGTGCCTCAGGCGTTTCACAGGCCAAAAAAGTCCAATAGGATGTCAAAGCCCTCAATTCGGGTGTCTTGATGAAATAGTGAGCTCAGGATGTCAGTCAGCATTTAGCTTTTTAAATTGAAAGACAATAGAATTGGTACTGTTCGGTTTATATAGTACACTCACAATACACAGTTGAGTCTGAATATTATGAAAAGACTTCAATAGGAGAGATGAAAATAAAACAGATCAATTACATATGTTGTATATTAAACTTGATTAATACTCCAATTATGTGAGCCTTTCGTCTTCCTTTTGAGTTGTCAGGTCTCAATACCACCAAAATAGACAATTGTCATTTTTGTTATAAAGAGCATAAACAACTTTGAGGCCACATTACTTGATGTGTAGACCATGTCTGGGAGGTGCTTCGGCACACTTTCAATCTGAGCATTAGTATGCAGAGTACCAGTTATGCAGGAGACCATTGTTTCCAGGCTTGCTGGAATCCAGGGAGGGAAACAACTTCACAAAAGTAGTTTTAACTTGCCACTTCTTCAAGAACATGAAATGGAGAGAGAGCATTTACAGTCTGTGCATCAAGCAGGCAGACGTCTACCTGCTTCATAGACTTCATTCTCACCTGGAGATCAGTGGTGGCAATACGAATGCATTAAACACAATTCAGCCATCACTCCTCAAGGGCAAGTCGAAAGAACTCTGGTCAAACTCCCATTTGTCTGCCTGGCAGATTCGCTCGCTGACACACTTTGTCAGTTGGTTTGAAATATAGCCGTAAATTGCTTAATATATTTGTACTATATATATATATATATATATTTTTTTTTTTTTTTTTTTTTTAAAGATAACAGATGCATTGTGTTTCTCACCTGGACAGACAGCTATATTACAGAATTTGGTCTGTTTCTCTGGACCCTCACAGGGATCTCCTCCAAACTGGGGAGGGGTGCAGGTTCGTGTTCGGGATCTATAACCTCTGCCACATGTTGAAGAACATAAACTCCATGGTGACCATTCATCCCAAGCGCCGGCCACTGCAAATAGAGAAGCTAAACTATGATTTATTAGAAAAAGACCCATATTATTTTTTTCAAATGTGTTGATGATCCATTATTTGTTGTTGAAAGTGTTTTTCTCTAGCTTAATGCAAAAAAAAAGAATAAAATCCATATTGGGGGCATATAGCCTCTAAGTAGGAGATTGGGAAAGCTAGAATGAGTGAGGAAGCATCAAGGAGAGGGCTTGGCAAGCGCAGGGAATTGGCTCAACGGACTGGGAAGGGAAACTTACCTGGACAAACAGCAGGGTTGCAAGTTCTCTGCTCTTGCAGTGGCCCACTACATTGGGTACTGTACGAGGAGGAGACACAGAAACGAGTGCGACTCTGCCAGCCCTCCCCACATGTAGCAGAACACACACTCCATGCTGACCACTCCTCACCTGAGGTTGAGTCTACTGAGCAGGAAGGGCGGGTAAAGAATGGGGAAGTAGAAAAAAGAGGAAGAGGAAAGAAGAGGGCCATAACTAATTAGCATGCAGGATAAAGCCAGTGAAGGACTTTTGTGATGAGGGGTAGTTTTTTTGTCATGGTAGATGCATGCATATTTTTCCTGAGGGACAGATCAGGACGTCCAATTCCACACATAACTTTAAATATTTTTTCTAAAACTGCATTTGAAGTGTTCAGAGTTATAATTAAAACATTAGAACTTGCCCAACCAAAAGCCAATGGCCTAAGCAAATCTGAGAGAGTCATGGGTCATTATCCACACCGCTTATCCTGTAGAGGGTCGCGGGAAGGTGCAGGAGCCTATCCCAGCTGACTATGGGCGAAAGGCACACTACACCCTGAACTGGTCGCCAGCCAGTCACCGGGTAGACATAGACACCATCACTGAGTGGGAACTGAACCCACGCTGCCCGCACACAACTCGGGGGAGTGTACCACTACACCATCAGTGACGAGAGAGTCGCCTATTTCAAAACAATTAGCTGCAAAGAGTGGCATGCAGTGTATAAGAATCGGGATCAACCAATCGTTTGCATTCAAACATGTACAGGGGGACTATTCTAGTAATAGCTGCTGAGGCCGAGGCGGCAGCTTCTGTCCATTTATTTATAGGGAAATTAGCTCCTCTGGTTTAAAATGTGTCAGTAAACTTGTCAGAGTACTCAGACAGTGTTGCTCAGGGAGTGACAATCTAGATATTCAAAGCTAGGAAGCAAGGAAACCAGAGAGCAAGTGATAACTCTTATTGGAAAAAAGAAAGACAAACACTGTGAGACTGATGACAGATACAATTTACTAAAAACTTGCTTGCTTGGAGGCGGTTCAAATATCACATGGTGGCTGTCCTAAATAGTGTCTCTTTTTCCTTAGTCAAAGCCATATGGACACACATGAACAGGCGGTTATCTTTTGCCGCATGCAACTGGCACCCTCAACCATAAACATCCTGCTATGTCTCATAGCAAAGTGATAAAAACGATATCAGAGAGACAGGAACACAATCTGATTTAGACTATTTTGAATTCATCATACTCACTAGTGTTCATCTAGAGGAAATTCAACTCAGACTCAGAAGAAGTGGCGGGCTGGCCATCGGGGATGCCGGGAAAATATTAGAATTTTCCCAAAGGACCAGTGTATTTCAAGGCTGGTCCTGCCCATCTTCACCGCCAGCAGCCATCCAGCCATACGAGTAGCGCGGCAAAATAAAAATCGAATCATAATTTGTGGACTCGCATTAGATGATGGGATGTCACCGGAATCGGCATTTGTTTACATTTTGTGCTTTATGACAGTTGCGAACGTAAACCATGCGTGACCAGCAGTTGACGCAACTTAAAAGAGAATGTGTATGGAGCCAAAACACGTCCCTGATGTTTTTTTGACAATGCTATGTATCTTTTCATGGCACCCTGCAAATCTTCTACAGCAATTTGACATACAACAAACAGAAATACATGTCTTTATCCCAAGCCTTTATATATATATATATATATATATATATATATATATATATATATATACCGAGCACCAAGTAGGAGGTCTCTATTTAAACTCATACCTGTCTGAGGGTTTTGCTGTCCACTGATGGGCTTGTCTACATCATCAAGCTGCTTACGACTGTCCACTGAACGAAGTGACTGACTGCGAGAAATGTGCAGGTCTGTACCTAAGAGGGTGGGGGAAAGGTGAGAGTGGAAGCATGGGTTAGAAATCAAGGCAACGTAAAAACTAACTACAACTACATTGAAGAACTAAAAGTAAACTAATTAATTAAAAGTGACAACGTTAAAAAAAAAAACTTAACTCAAAACAAAATAAATGGAAATTATTGTTAAAATTCTAAAACTATAGTAACCTTCGATGCACACTGGCCATGTAAGTGGCAAAGCAAAATGTCTTTATATACAAAAATACAAAGTAATAGCAGAAAGCGGGGCTGGATGCAGAAGGCATGGAAGAAAGCTTGACATTCTGACGTGTCAACTCAAGCTTAAATCATCATCCCAATCCATATGACAAAAAAAAACTACAAAAAAAAACTTAGCAACTGACAACAAGGATTCAACCCCAAAACACAGTCAGAAAAAGTCTAGCTCAGTGGTTTCCAACCTTCTTTGTCTCGTGTAACCGCAAACTCTTTATTCCCACCATGAGTTCCTCCTCAGTCCTATGTGTTGATGAGTCTCCAAAAGTAGAATGTAACACAACTGAATATTAAATGGAAATATTTTTTTTTTTATTTCTTCTCCTTAATTTTAACATTTCATTCACAGAAAAACATAAACAACAATAAATGTGTTTCCTAAAAATAAATAAATAATGCAAATTGAAAAATATGAAATCAAATATAATAAACCTTTCTTTGTTATAAATAAGTCATAACATTTACCCCACACACAAAAAAAAAAAACCACAACTACGGCTAATTTGAAGACCGCTTTAAACAGTTATTTAATATTTAGTTATCAGGAACAAAACCCCAGTAAGACAAATTGTAGGGCTCGGGTACCATTTTCTTAACGGCCTGTGGAAATGACTAAGAAGATCAACATGGAAAACAAAAATTAAATGCGTAACCCCTGCGCGCTTGTGTACCCTTGGTTGGGAAAAAAAAATCTAGTTGATCATTTGAGGTGAATTTTGAGGCACTTCTTAATTTTTCCATCCACTTGATGTACCTTTAAAACTAATAATGATAATGAGAACTAATGTGGGTTGCACAACAGATCGACCGTTGGCATTTCATACGCTTGTCAGGCTAATATGCTTCACTTAAGCACAAAGACAGGTCACATACAAGCGGGACTCCTGCCGCCCATCGGTTATTAGGGCTTCATCGTGCTCCACGCCTCCTGAGTCCCGCTTGGTGGGAGCGGAGTGAAAATTTAAACCGATAGCGCCGGCCAATCTGATCGGTATATATTTTTATTTTTTGCAATAATCACAATGTCTTACAATAATTTCTGCAACATTTGACATCTCTGCAAATTTCAGCATGAACGCACATTTTTCTTTGTTTGCTTGGGCGTAAAATGCTCATTTTGACTCGCAAACTGCAATTCAAATTTGCGTAATTTGAGTCTTGTTTTATTTGAGAGAGAAAAGAAAACGTGAGTAATTAGGTTTTAAATGTATCCTATTGTGCTGTGGAAAAATAGAAACAAGTTATTGTTGTTAAATGTAATGCCACAGGACTCTCTCAAGTTGAACAGTGAGCCTGTTTGTGATGTCCAAACTCATTTATGGACTAATGATAGAAAAAATTCATGCTGCAGCAATTCAAAGGAGTTACTCTTTCTCAAGTCAACCCAAACATTTTCTTTCTAAACATGACACTAAGATTAATATTGTGTTTGCGGAATAGGAGTTAAGCAACAAAATCCACCTCTTTTTCGCCATCTCTTACTGTCGACTGAAAATGGCATCACAGTTGCTCAGGGCTCAGCTAACGACTAATCATGGCTCAGCCTTAGAAAACAGGTGAGCCATCATTGGTCATTTTTTTTTTTTTTTTTTTTTTTTTTTTTTTTTTTTGCCATCATTGGTCATTACCCGAACCCCTGAGGAACTGTGATGTCATTTACAGTCGACAAAAGTGAACACATGGCCGACCCCTGAGATGGGAGATGAGATTGCTTAACTCCTTTTCCACAAAAGCAATATTAATCCGAATGCCATGTTTAGACTAGGGAAGGCACATAGAATGTTTTATTACTAAAAAAAAAAATTGTTGGCTTCCCCTTTAAACAATATGTATGGAAGGAAAAGCAACACATTTAAGATGTGACTAAAAAAATGTCACTTTTAAACCTTGACATGAAGCCTGAGAGAATCTGTGTCTGTTGGAAACATAACAAACTGGTACAAAAACTGCCATTGTGTCTATACTTGCACTGCAAAAAGGTGCCCTACCTTTGTTGTGCGCATAAAGTGAAGTATTGCTGGGACACTGCAACACATTACTGCCACATTAACCGCAACCAAGGGAGCTTGTACTAAAACCAAATATCTCTGCAACCAGTCCGCATGGTACAAGTTAAAAGAGCGCCTCAACTCAAAGAGCTGAAAGAAGCATAATCACCAGAGTGTTTTGGAGGCTGTAATTTGCTGGCCATTCATCAAATTACACTGAGCAAATGTAACCAGGGAGGGACTGAAGACAAACTGAAAGCACACGCTTGGTACCTCTGTCAGATTAATGTGTGCATGTTGATGTATTGTTCTTACTTGATTAAAAAAAACAAAAAAAAACAGACAACAGCGTGAAATATTGTTTAACTCAAATCCAGTAGGACAATCCACAAATGCGCCAAATGCCATAAAAGGCACAGCAAGGAAGTAAAATGATAAGTTCTTGTAACTTCATTTAATATTTGTACCAAAATGTCTTTTTTTGTACTATTTAATACGTCTGATCTTGAATGTACTCTGTACAGTAAATAAATATCTACGAAATTTATGTCAATTATGGCATTCTCCTACTCAACTTTAACACTTTACAATGACTAATTGTTCAGTTGGCATTTTGATTTCTTTAATCGTTTTTGGCACTATGCATTGTCGTAGCTGTTGATGTAATGTTATAAAACAATTTTTAATAGCTTTTTCCTTGCCCAGTTTCCAAACACTATAAATCAGCCAAACTGCATTCCAAGTAGGTTTTAACTTTCTTTTCTTCAGACAATTCCTTGTCATTGTCCTTTAAAAGGAAGACAAGACCGCCATAGCTCTTCCTGTTTGGAGAACAAAAGCGTGTGTGATGTAGAAGAACAACCTTCACCTTCACATTTGAATTATTATAAGTTTATTGTGAACAAATATGCATTATGAATACAAAAGAAGATTAAGTGCAGTTTGGAAAAAAGGACAAAGGGTCACGCCATCATGCACAAGCTTTAAGCAAAGCAAGAAAAATGAGGAGGTAACTCCATTTGGTAGATAAGATTCTTTTTCTCTGCAGGATATTTCTTTTTTTTCAAATGATGACAAGATGGACTTTTCTTCTTCCTCAATAATGGAATATTGTCTTCCTTGAAAACAGCATTTTTATATGTCCTCGGTCACTCTGACGGATTCTTATGTATTCACACTGGTAGTGGGCGCTGCAAAAAATTTCATTACTCTCCACCCACTTTGCATTATTGCCAAACGCCTGCGTAGCTGTTAACCCCTCCTTATAAAAATATCTGTTTTCAGTACAGCATAGCATTTTGTTTTGATGACTTTTGCTGTATTATTTAACTTCTTGACATCCATCTTCTCCTCCCATTTCGAGCAGTGGAATGAGTGGATGGTTTATCTCCTGTAGGAGCTTAAATTTCGCCAGCTTTCAAATCAATACCTGCCACCAAACTAGTGGCCTCACCCCATACACATACACACCCATTCACGTAAAATCACACCCACACAGAGATACACGCGCACACACACGACAAAGGCCTTGTATATGATTGCTCCACATTGATTTTTGAACGTGTGTTGAAGTGTTTAAGTTAATGCATGAGGAAACGAGGAAAGAAAAGGGGCGAAAATGACATGAGTGTGGAGTGAGGAAATGCTTGGAAATAAAATGCTGACAGAATAGGGGTGGCTAGTTCACATAGAGCTGTATGGTTGAATGGAGGATAAGGCAAGTGCTGACACCCAGAGGACAGAAGCAGTCAACTGCATTTTGGAGATAACAGGCAGTGAAAGGAAAGCAGGGGGGAGGAGAAGAGAAGTCCAAGAAGGGAGGCAGGGACAGACGGAAGAAAAAAAACAACAGGACAGATAAGATGAGGGGAGGGACTTGAAGTGCAAGGGGGGAAGACGCATACAAAAAAATGACTTAACTACATATATGAGCGTCCACAATTTCATTTATGTAGTTGCAACCAATACATGTGAATTAATATTATTTTACTGTACAAAACTTCTTTGGTTTGGGTGTCAGCTTGGCCCTCTTGTGTGAAGACTGCATTTCCCCCGATCATTTTTTTTCAGGGTACTTTTGATTCCTCACATAAGCCATGAATATGCATATTAGGTTAATTAAAGAGTCTATATTATTACATACATAGAATGAACGTAGACAGTAGGTGCTCAGCAACTAACTGGCTGCCAGTTCAAAGTTCCTTGCCTCAGGCCAAAGTCAGCAGCAAAAAATAGGCTCTTGCTCACACGTAACACTAATCAGGACAAGTGTTTAAAAAAAAAAAATCGAATAGAAGTACAAATGAAAGAAAATTTAATTTTCACTCTCTGGCACATGCTGTGTATTGTGTTGTGTGCATTACACCAAACAAAGAACCAGATCACAATCATGCATTGTTGCAGGAAATTGTGAAAGGGTGGACAACAGGTTTGTGTGTGTCATTTTGGAGGTATATATTAAATGAATAATGACTCGTTAACATATGTACTGGGTAAATCCTTATTCATGAGGCTCTTGAGCTAGACCAAAAGGTGGGCAATTGCTTTTTCGAAGGGACTTTGTGAAAAACTGAAAGGTGTCTGGAGGGTCACATCAACATATTAACCTCAATTGTGTAGCATTTTAATTGAATGTATTTATTTAAAAAGTCCAACAAATGGGCCGTACATCGGCACCTCATTTGTCATTCTGGATCAAAAAAGCACATCAAACTGCTCTCAATTTTGGGCTTGTTTTATATGTTTTTATCAGATTTTAGAACACCCACATATAGGTTAAACACTGCAATGTCATATTCGTCTCCGAGGCAGAGAAGGAGCCCATTTTCTCATAGTAAAAAACAATATTCATTGGGTTCGTGAGTAAAGCTTAAAAAATGTGTGTTACATGTACACCTTTTAATCAAGTGCTTACAGGTTTTAATATATTTGTCCATATTAAAACAATCTTAATGAAGAATATATTCATTATTAACTGCCATTTCTGCCTTGATTTAACCTACAAGTCAATCAGTTAGTACAAATTAAAAATCTTGTTATCATCCTTTAATAGCGGAGTACAAGGCGAATTTGCCAGCACAGTCGGATGTTTTGGATTACAAGATTTTTTACATGGGTAAACATGAAGACAAGAAATGTGACTCTTGTAATAAGGTGGGATTCAATTTCTGAGGACAACTGGCCTGCATACCAGAATTTAAAGTAGAAGTCAAGTCATAAACTGTCTTTACAATAAAATGTTCTATGTGGTCCCACTCTTCTAAACTTGGCATTCTGACTAATATTGTATTTGTGGAATGTGAATTAACCAGCACAATTCACCCGCTTTTATCCAACTCAGGGGGCAGCCACTTTGCCACTTGCTCTTGAATTAAAATGACTTCATTGCTGTTAAGGTCTCATGGGTTGACGTAAATGACGATTCAGCCCACCCAGAACATGCTGATGCAGGTATGAATAGATTAAATGTAGTTCATTTACAGTATCGGTTGTGTTTTGTTTTTTTTAAACATAACTTTTTACATCTCAGGCTGTCCTGCTGTGTTATTCAGCGGACCAAAATTTTACAGCTATCCAGATACGCATTAAAATTATTCATTGTCTCCCTCCCGGCTGTATTCAAAGATAGCTGTTTACAACATCAGATTAAGGGATGAATGACAAAACAAATTAGAAATAATATGGGACATGATAGAGAGAGTGTTTCCCTCCCCCTTTTTTTTACTTGGATTTTTAGGTACACTGGTCATCTTTGAAATTCTTAATTCATTATTTAAATTATCACTGGAAATCCATAATAGGTAAGATTCTGGCCTCATAAACCTCATCATTCTGTCTCTTTATTTTTCAACGTACCGGTAACTATCAAAAAGCCATCGTCCTGGAAGAGCAGTTCAACATTGTTTTTCTTACTCACTGGATGATTGTGTGGAGAGAAGGAGAAATGTGGCTATCAAAGGTGCTGGTCGGCATGCTGCCTCAATAACTTTGTGACTTCAAATCAATCTGAACCATATAATTGTCAAATGGTTAAGACTTTTTGAGGCAGTTTTAGAGTTGTATGTCTTTTATTTTATGGTGGTCACAGTTTTTGTGTTATTGAAATGTCAATGTGCAGTCATTGTTCTGATAAAGAGTTGGATAAAACTGGAATTTCAACGTGTACTTTATCCTGACGCACAGCAATAAGTTACCACGGAGCGGCATTACTCAGAGGTAGAGTGGTCATCTCCCCACCTAGCGGTTGTGGTTTTGTTCCTCTGCCTTTGTGATGTCAAAGTGTCCTTGAGCAACATACTCGACCCGCAATTGCTCCTAATGCTGCATAAACAGTAGATGAATGAGGCCTCACTTTGAGGTGCTTGTAGGTGGAAAGGCGCCATGCAAGTCAAAGTCCCCCAAGACTCCCATTTACCAGTACTCCAAAAAGAAATCTGAGCCAAAAGGCTTTGAGAATGCACTTATTACGTCACATACACGCCAGATAAAAAGTACACAATGCAGACCAAATTAATCATTGCATTCTGTGGGCACAGGTACTTGTACATCACAGCCAGCTTCCAGGGGAGCCAAAAAGGAGCCGGCGTAGGTTACTAGGCGAAGCTGATAAGTGGCAAGACTTGTTTACAGCTGCTGAACCAGCAAATGAAACCCCCAATGAAAACCCAACCAACCATAGTAAGGATAAACGGTTTATGGAGATTTACAGGGTACGCATGTTGATCACACAAATGGTGGAAAAACGTTAAAAAAATTATTTATCTTGGTGCAATTTTTATTTTACCAAAACATTAAGCATGAGCGTGTAGGCCTTTTATAGTCACTGTATCGAGTAGAGTTTATTTCGGTAAGGTGTTTCAAACACTTGTTCCATGTGAACCTTTTAACTTTTAGCACCTGTTCCTCCAAAAGTCTCTGCTTGCTGGTACCACCCACATAAATAAATGCACATCAAAATAAAAAGACCATTATTTGACTTCATAAAAAGAGCTGGTCAGAGGCCGTGGACCGGTATGTCCTAGACCTTGACCGTGAGCAGCTCCTCTTGCATAAATGGCCCTCACACCAACATAAAAACAAACTGCAATTCTGTTTCTGGATGTTATTCCCCCCCCAAAAAATGTTTTGTATAAAGTACCTGGACAACACAATTGGAGTATAATTTTGATTATGATATTATTTATTTTAATAAATGTAATTAATTATTTATCTGGCTTCCTTCATTAGCATGTTGTCTAATGAGTGAGGTTGAAGTCTCGCGACAGTGGTTTCTGCCAGAAGGAACGCTCGAGCGCCACACACATGTGGCCATCTTATAACAGTAGAAAGGCAGATTATTCATAATGGAGTGTTACTATACGACTACTGTTTTTGGTTGGAAGTTGTATTTTTTCCAATGTCGTGAGTGTGTGCCTGCGATGAGTGTACTCATGAGTGTGTGATAAATGATCTCACCCCGGAGGTCATGTGTTCTGCCTCTGATTGTTTTTGTTCAGGTGCAGTGGTTTCTTGCATGTCAAAATAGGGTCATACATGCACTACTGTCAAGTCATCATGATTATTTAATCAGAAATGGCAAATCTCCTTTTCTGTATTTGTATTCTGTTACAGTACACGACTGCTTATACTGTGGCTCAATGACTATTTCACCTTCATGCCACTTGAGAAATTATTCAACTTGCTGAACTGCTAATGACAAGTGACAAGCATACATTTAAGATAAATGCCACAACCCGTAAAAAATGAATCATGTCTGTGAAGCTAAGTGGAATGCCGTACATTAAAATGGATGGACAGTCCTGCACATACACATTTTCATTGGGATGGGGGCCAGTTATTACTGTTAAACAAACACAATTTCAGGAAGCACTAATGTATATATTTAAAAAAAAGTGTGCGAGTGTATTGTTCAACCCTTCTCAAACATCTTGTCAAAGTGTTTTCTGTAACTAAAACATCGGGTGGATTATCACTTGTGATTACCGCCACCTTCCACAAGGGAAATACAAAGTAACCAGAAAAATACAATAGAATACACAGTGACAAATGTGGCAATGCAGTGTTGCATTATGAATGACGGCACACCCAAACATATTGAAACCCACATAAGTGCAGCAGTGTGAGTGCAGGCCAGGGTCAAAAGGGGAGGGATGGATGCGAAGTGGTTGCAGTGTCAAGTTCTATACTTGATTGCAGTGCACTCAACATAAATTGCCAAGACTATCATTAAAAAGAGCTGAACGGTGAGAGGTTTGGAAAATGTTCATTTTGTGTGAAGATGAACAATTTAAGAAAAAAAAAGAAAAAGCCTACTGCATTTAAAACTCGCAAGTAGAATTGATAATTTCGCCAATTTCCACAAAAGTGACATCGCTTAATCAAGCTTTGATTAGTGTTTGTTCAAAATGTGTCCCCATGACATTTACAAAATATTCGCACTGAAGAGAGAGATCCATCTACGAAATTTTCTAAACCATTTGTTCTCATTAGGGTCATGGGTATCTGCAGCCTATTCAAGCTGACTGAGAGGCGGGATACACTCTGGCCTGGTTGACAGTCAAATGCAGAACAGACAAACAGCCTTTCAAGGCACATACACATCTACAGACAATTTGCAGAATTATGTGAACCTATCAAGCATGTTTTGAGTATATGAGAAGAAAAAGGAGTACCCGATGAAAACAGCAGCACAGATCGAACATTAGAATGCCACATGCAGTTTGAGATGTGAAGTGTTATATCGTGACTGTGAGGTAAATGTGCCAACTACTCTTTCACTCTGCTGCTTGTTATATTATTATTATTACTATTATTATTTTTATTTTCTATAAAAATGATAACAGGTGGAGAATCACTTCTGTGAATAGTATGAACGGGCATTAAAATATTGTCAGACGTTACTGGAACATCCATACCACAGTCTTTGTTACATATCGGGCTCACTCAATACATTCCATTATTTGGAAGAAAAAAAGAAGCATGAATAGCTCAATTTTAATTCTGAACCTACGGAAAACAAATTTCATTTAATATTGATTTTTCAATAGCAAATACCATGGCTGGCTTTATTCGGGAAGGCACGCTAGCTATATTCGTAAAATGTGGATTTAGTCAAAACTCCAAATTAGCGGTTTTGAAATGCAGTATGAGAGTCAAAATTCTCACATTAAAACACATCGAATGGCAAAATCGAGAATTTCTTTTTTTTTTTTCGAGAACTGAATCGTAGAGAAAGATGTGCTGGGCTGGAAGTACGCACCAATGTGCTAATATAATCTACACACGGAAAGTTGGCACTCGAGACAAACACTAAACTACTTACGCCAAACCAGCTAACTAGCAAAGAGCTTCTGCAGACTACTAGTGCGGCTAAACACGATGCAGAGTGCCTCCTAAAAGCATAATCTTTACCTCCATGGCAGCAAATAAGATGTTCTCACAAAAGGATGACAAGTAGAAAAGAAGACAGAATCCATGCTAAGATAACCGAAGATTGACATGTAATCATGAAACACTGGAATTAAGTGCTTGGGTGATCGAGCACTCTTTTCACAGAAGCACTGGAATTGTGTTAGGCGGAGTTCTACAATTTTTAGGACAATTTAATAAGTGTCTGGAGAGAAAATTCTCCGCATAATAATGAATAAAGCTACACACAGATAAACAGGACTGGTCACCGGAAATGAGTTGCATTATGTTGTGATGTGCGTGGCATTGAAGATTAAAAAGTATATTAATATGGAATATTAAATATTCATAATGTCCATCCATCTATCAATTATCCAAGCCGCTTATCTGTCACGAGGGTCGCGGGGCGTGCTGGAGTCTATTCCAGCTTTCTTCAGGCAGTAGGTGGGTCACTAATGTTATTTGTTTTCACAATACAACCCTGAGTTTTGAATTTGGCTATTGTGATCGGCACAATAAATTACAGTAGAGCTTTGTTTTTTGTAATCAATTCACCTATGCAAAAGGAGCATGTAACCCATTCAGAAATGTATATTTGTTTGAACTTGACCCACTAAAAATGTTTCGAGGCAAGAAATCCAGTTTGCTGCGATTCAAAATGTGAATTTCACGAATAAAAAAATGTAGATTATATGAAAATTGAAACCAATCGTTCATGCATGCTTGCCAATATTTTTTATTGTTTAATAAAAGATTGGTGATTAACCCGCAAAAAAATTGCTCCTCAAAATTATGAAGTTGCTCCTTGAAGCCATTGAGACGGAAAACTGTTCCTAAAAGAAAAAAAGCTACTTTGAGTTTTTAAACCATAACTTTTACTTTGCTAGAATTACTATAAACTTTTGAGCAACATTTCACAGCAATTTCTCATGGATAATGCGTTCAGCATTTATGCATCAGAGCTTCCTGTTTCAATTTTCTTTGCCCATCTATGTGAATTTTGGATGTGCTCTCCATTCAAGCACTTTCTCCAGGAGGAGCCTCAACTGCCCAAATGTGGACGTCAACATATTCCCGATGACTGACTGGTGACAGAATGCAACACTCGTCTTGCCTTAAATCAGCTGTGGCAGTCTCCAGTTTACCCATGACCCTGAAAAAGATGAGTCCACTGCTATCATCATTAATACAAAGTATGCATTTTCACTCCTTTTGTGAGCCATTTAGTAGCATTATCTTAAAGGGAATGGGTTTATGTGAAGCACTATATCACGTTAAATTTGTTTCAACGTAAAGCAAAACGAAATTTCTTTAAATGGATCCATGCCTATTTGTCACTCAACTTTTATTAGGTCGCTCAGTCAGCCTTATTTTGAATTATACCAGCAACACAAGCTATCGCAGCTCTCTGTTTCACATAGCAGCACCTCTAGTACTATCTGCCAAACCACACTGTCTATAAATACATATCATGTCGGATACTCCTTGGTTTCAGGTGCAGGTCAGCCAACCAGACATTTCAATTCCGAAGATGGATGTCCTCTTTTAGAGGGTGCGATTAAAAAAAAAAAGGTCCTTCAGCATGGGGATCAGGTTTCCCTGTTTTTCAACAGTTGGATTGACAGCTCACTTGGTAGGGCTTTATTTTTTTTTTGTCCTCCTTGAATCACACATTCTTTGTTGCTGATAAAGCTTGCATGCGCAGACAGTGACTTAGCAAAGTCACAGAACTCCCAAAGTTTGTTTTAAAAAGTCATTTTTTTCCCTATCAATCAGAGTTGCATTTCTTCATATTTTTAAATGGAATTTCACATAGTTACAGTTTAAAATGAACTGAGAGCTGCTTTGAAATTTCCCTGCGAAAAAATAGTGATCAGTTCAGCTTGTAACCTGCCTCTCGCACAAATTCAGCTCCCCCGTCACTCTAATAAAGTGCAAGTGTTATAGAAAAAAAAACTGGATGGGTGGATGCTTTCAAACTTGACTTTTGCAACATTTGTTAACATTTTTTTCTTATCAGCAACAGTCTGTTTATATAAGACCTGTCCAAGACTTTGTGTCCATGACTCAAATTCGCCCCCGCTGTGCACTTACATGCAGGTCCTCTCTGCGGATCCTGCATTCATCTCCAGTGAATGTGTCATTATTTCTTTTCTAAATCTTTCTCCAAGTAACTTTAGCAGAGCATTAAGCATTCAATTTTAAACTCATAAGGGCTATGGTATAAGCCCAAGGAACATATTCCGAGGCATCCAGGGATCGCAGACCTATAAGCCTCAGCTCTTTTGGCACACATACAAACGCATGGAAGCACACACAAATGCAGATCTCTGAGCAATGCAGTTTAGTCTTCCCACGCTTTACAATGCTCTCATACATCAATCTCTTGTCTCCCTCCCCACACAGTGTGGGATGGTGACTACATTGTGACTCACACACAGAGAGACACAGAGTGAGAGAAACAGTGGTAGAGGTGGATAAGGGGTTGGTGGAGTGGGTGCTGGGAGTGTTATTATGGTAGGGAAATGAAAGAGGTGTGCAATTAGAAAGTTTGGATGGGATGAGAGAGAAGTGTGGGTAATGTGGTCGATGGCGGTGGGTGTGTGAAGGGAAGCTAAGCGAACTTTGTAAAAGTAAGGTGGCAAAACAAACAGATTATGGTTCATTGCGTGGGTGTTTGATGATATGCTATGGAATCTTTTACTGTCCATCCGCAGTAGTGGATTTCACTAGTTTCACATCAGATGTACTTCACCAAACATAACTGCGATGACCATCGCATGACTAGTTTCGATTTGAAACATTTTTAATTCGACGACGTTTCAACATACGTCACGTAGAAAATGTTTTAACATGGGTTAGCTAAGTGCGCAAAAGTGAGCCAGCACTTGTTGAGGAGAACATTAGCGTCCTCCCTTATGGCTCACGGCTTTGACTGAAGGTGCTTAAAATTGATTTTGCCTTTAAGATAGATGCATGTATCGTAGCATTATTATTATTATTATTTTTTTTTTTTGCCACAATGCAACTGAAAATCTTTGACATTTTCACAAGAGTGGTATGTGTGTTTGATAAACTCAAATCAAGACTTGGGAAGGTATGTCAGAAAAAACAGGCTGCCCTAAGAGAAATGTAATCCCGTGTTACTGTTCTCCTGGAGTGGTTGTTGTTTAACTCTGATCAGCTTGATTAGTTGTTCATATTTGACCACTATTGGAAGTGCCTTCAAAATACAACCTCAAGGTTAACGAGGTTGTTCCACATTATGAAGCATGAAACCATTCTTATGCAGAAAAAAATAATATTTCCATTCTTGAAAAGGTGTGTGCAATGCTTAGCATAAAAGAATGAAAACATAATTGAGATTTTTAAGAAAATAGTGTGACAAACGGGTTTGGTCAGACAAAAGTGATTATGGTAATGTTCCTGCCAGGCAAATGCATTGTATTAAGCGGGCAGCAGTTAATACGCAACTAATGAGGGGAGAACAGTGCCCCTGGAGTCCTAAGAAGTCATGCATGAAGCTGTATTTCGGTCACCCCTAACCAATTCTTGCGAAAAGAAGCAATTGCAGCAGTCTCAGTTATACGCAATTTATTTATTATTCATTGATGAGTGACTTGCTACTTGAAATGGTTCAGAGAGATGGAGTTGTGTTTGCTCGGTGGATGGCCACAAAGTTCCATCAAGGCTGTAATGTCTGAAAGGAAATGGCAAAGTGATGATTTGAGCTGCAATAATTGAGAATGACCACGTAAGCCCCTTTAAGGTGCCTGAAGGAGACAAAATTGCCTTTGCAAAATGTGTGACGTTAGAATTGACCATTTCTGGTCAAGATGTAAAAAAAAAAAGAAAAAAAAAAAGAGCCATGCTATTGTCCCCGAACCTCCTTTTCAGAACATTTGAACCATCCTGAAAAGAAAAATCCATGCAGTAGAATCCAAACAGCATTTACAAAGCTTCAGAATTAACCCATCACACAAAGCCTTCAAAGAGATTGCACACATCGGCTACCAACGGAAATTCTTCGGATTAACCCAAATTAAAGTTCAGAAATGCGAGTAGGCTTTTCTTGACCTTTTTGTAATTACATATTACAGCATAAACTACAGAACATAAGGAGCTTCCACAAAGAAACTGAGGGAGCTAATTGTGCAAAGGTATCAGTCAGGAGAGGAGTAAAAAAAGAATATCCAAGGCATCAATGAGGAAAGTATGGCACAAGCGTGTTATGACCAAGAACTGGACTTCCTTCCAAAATTGGAAGGATGTGAAGAAAACCGCCAAGACGCCGAGAGCAACACTGAATGAGCTGCAGGCATTTCGGGAAAGTACAGGATGTGTAGTACATGAGACAACAATATTCCTTGAGTCTTCTTCATACTGTTTTGGGCATCTGCTCTATGGGGTAGAATGACAATATATAAGCCTTAATTTACTAAATTCGAATGATTTTCGATGTTGAACGAGGGCTTTGATGGAGTCACGGATGAGGACTAATAAACATAAATACAACGAGTATACTATTAATACAACCGAGCTCCCTGTTTGCTCCCCTGTTTTTTTTAAAACTTTTTCTAGCATGCTTATGTATGTGTTCAATACAGAAATAGCAACCACAACTGACTGACCTTTAAAACGGGGTGCCATATGGTCGTGAAAAATACAGTACATACATCTAAATCCAGGGGTGTTTTTGTGTGTGTGTGTGTGGTGTGTGTATGTTTTAACTTAGGATGTGAAAATGGGGAAAGAATCACAATTGTGGAGGTCAGGTTCCAGAGCCGGTGGGCATGATGCTTAGGCGGGCAGTGGCGGACAGTCAGGCAAATAGAAAAGGAGGCTCTGATGGTACGGTTTGAAGTAGCATTGTGAAGGAGGTAAGGCAGATGAGTGAAGCGGTGGATGGCCTTGAAGGCATACAAGGGGAGTACAAATTCTCGTCATTGTTTGACTGCAAGCCAGTGGAGTTTCGGTGGTTGTAGTAAAAGGTTATGAAGGAACTAGTGAGTGAGGCTAAATAGGAGATTGTAACAATAATCAAAGTAAGAGGGGACGAGACAAGAACGATAGTGTGATGTTAAGATGTACAGTATGTATGTAAATTCAATTTTTTTTTTTCTGAGGAGACGTTTATCTGGCAATACAAACAAACGTCTAGTCAGGTTAGACAATGTTTTGTATTTGTGCAAATCATCAGGATGTTAGCACTTGGATCTGGCAGTATTTGCTGAGATGTGCTAAACGGGTTCCGTGTGTGCATATGGTCGTCATATATCTGGTGCAGTTGTATATTCTGACAGCGTTTCACCTCTGGGTGTCATTTTAGGTGATATTGCTAAGGAGAGCATCCTGCACAGCCACCTACTACGCTTAACAAAGACACAGAAGCACGCCAATGCAGCAAAACAGGGATAAGCACCATTTTTTTTCAATCCAGATCTGGCACATGGTAGCAATAAACTTGTACATCACAGAGTGATCCAAGATAATTCGTTGTCTATGCCATCATCAAATCTAATGAACCACAATGAGACAGTCAGACCATGTCCTCACAGTCAATAGAGAGGGATATACTGACAATTCTCTATTTTCTCCTTCACACCCAATTTCACCCTTCACAGATTCACAGTCCCTCAAAAATAGAGTATTTTCTGGAGAAGTGACAGGTTTTAATATCCAGGATTCCTTCACAACATTGTAGAAGGTAAATGGTGACAATATGCCTGCCACAAAACACCATCCCTATTCCACCCATATTGCGTCCATTCCCACAGTAATGTTACATGACTAATGGGAGAGGAGGAAAAAAAAACTCAAAGTGCAATGTGTCCATCATTCTATAGAACGAAACAATGAGAAAATGTGCAATTTTTCGAACAAAAATAAAGAAAGCTAGATGTTTTTGTGTTTTCGCAGACGCATGCTGCTTAGCAAAGTTTAAAATTGGTATTTTGCGCCGTTGTGGGTGTGAACACAGCCAACTTGATAAGCTACCGGTAGAAGCGGATCCTCTCATTCCCTCGAGGTGAAACAGATTTACTGGAGTCTATGCAGGAGGTCAAAGTGCACAGAGAGTGCGTTTATAAAGAAAAGCAAGCAGACCTCTACAGGCGCATAAATGATGATAATTTCAGATCTGTCAAGTGGCCAATTGGAGATTTTCCATTCCAACCCGATTGTATTTTTCCATGTGTTCCACTCAATTAAATGTCATTGTGTTTTCAGGCACATAATAAGTCTAAGTCAAGCCACCCGCCACAACAACTGGTCGTACAATGTATGACAACACTCTGATGGCCAACTTTAAAATAAAAGCCTCACCAATAAAGATGTGTACATCAATGCTTTGTTTGGAATTTATTTTGAGTTAGGCTATTCAGCGCTTTGGAAGCATCCTACCGTAATGCACCGAATGAAAGGATTGGCACCTGTCTTTTTGACTGGAATAGCAAAGGCAAATAAATAAATATGGTCTGTGCAGTGTAATTGTGAATTTGGCCTTCCCGTGCTTGTGCCTTCATTTTCAATTTCGTCTCTCAACAAACGCCTTGATTATTCCTGCCAGTACTAATATTTGCAATTAAAATCATTAGCGGACCGGCAAGATGCCACACTTGTAACGTCCCTTATGTGATTAGCGGCCAATATGGACAAGTTTATTTAATTGAAAATGTTGCCAGAAAAAAAGCAATAAAAAAATTGTAGAGGTGTATTTTTCAGCTTTTAGGTGCTTTTCACAGATAATCAAATTACGACCAATTAAGCCAGACTTCTTCATTCGGCCAGTGCCCCTTCGGGTGCAGACTTTCAAACTGTACATAATGTGACAATGATTTTCATTAATATTAAATGTATACTTTTGAGGAATAGAACCTCATTGACTTTCAATGAGCACATCCTACTATCTAAGTGAATTTTTAACGTTGATCAATATGGCGGTACTGGCAGAGCTAAGTATTTTTTGAGGTGGCACTTGCTGCAAAAAGTCTGATCTTTAACAAATAGGACCCCTCCAAGACTGAGTCTCAGGGGTTCAATGTACTGAGTGTAAAGGTACGGAGGAATGTCAAGTTAAAGAAGAGAAGCTGGTATTCCATTTAGATCAGTTTATTTACTGCGGTCCGCAACAACACAGACAAAGATAAATTAGCAAGGTATCGCCATCATACATCAAACTTGGTTTTACAATGGTAAAACCAACTTACATAAATCAATGTGTTCAGTGATTACATAACTAAACACAATTAATGTTTCCCTGCCAGGTTGCTGTGGCACAATCATGTGCCATGAGAAATCCTCAAGGGCGCCACAGGAAATGAACCAATTTTCTTTAATTTGTCCCCAAAAAATTAAAAATTATAATTACATCTTTTTTCATCTAACTACTGTAGGCTATAGCAGTAACTTATAGTAACTAGCAGAACAATTAATGTTCATCTTCTTCCAATTAATAGCAGACGCTACAATAAACATGTTGCCATTTATACAACAATAAGTCATGGTTTCCTGTGAGTTTATCAGCTTTGTGTTAGATTGAACAGGCCTAGATTTTACTTCACACTGAGTGAATCAATTTACGAGTAAATTGTGTTTGATTAAACCGGCCTCGATTTCACTTCACACTGAGTGAATCATTTTACAAGTAAATAAGATGAGATGACTATTATTTCAGTTTCAGTTTGCACATTTTTTCATGACATTTTTGTTTGGTGGTGTGCCTTGATGTGTTTCAAATGTAAAAAGGGTGCCTTGGCTCAAGAATGGTTGTGTGACATTGAGCTTGCATATTGGCCCGAATAACACGCAACCACACACGGACGGATGCACCATCACAGATGTACTCAAATATGCTATACAATAAGCATTTAAGACAACAATATTCGAAATTAACCACCTTTGGGCAGTTACAAGCAAAAATAAACGTGAGTGACTGCAGACAAATTGTAACTGCAAGTTGTGAGCGGCTGCATCAAGAGAGCAGCAAAACAAAACACTTTCACTTTTGATTATGCCTACCATGAGGTGTGTTTAGTGACCGCTGGGAAAATAGGACATTGCAAACTCAGATAAAATAAGTATGAAAAGGTACAAATTACACAATCTAGGCTTTCTAACATGGGTTGTGAATCTGTGTTAGCTTTTAGATTTTAAGCCTTAATATTACCCTTAGCGTTTGTCTGTATTGCCTCATGGGTGAGCTGCCCTGGCTGCAAAATAAAAGACCTTTATGTTGAAAAGATTTCACGTTCTCTATGTCGACATTGTATGGTTTTTATGTCTTTCAATGCTTAAAAAGCAATTAATAAATTGGGGAATCCTGTCATGATGGCCAAAACACAATAAAAGATGAGAAAGAGAGAGAGAGAGAGGTAGATAGGTAGATAGCGATAATGCGACTTAAATGTGAACTGTCAGTGAGGCTAAATGATGACAGAAATATATGTGGTATATAGAATTACAGTCATTAATCTTTATTAGTCACAAATATGATTGCTGTGGGAAACCGCATACGCAACCATTCTTTTATCTATAGCCCCTCTTCCTTTTGCAGTCACAAGAAATACTGTTCAGATTTGAGACTCCCTGCAAACAGGCTTCTCGCTGTCAACAGTCTTTCTACCCACACTGTACCCACGGTACCAAGCACCATACCTTGCTGCCTGCGCATTCACACGCAACCAAATGCACATATCAGCTCTATACTCTTCCATAGTCAGCCACCCACCCTCAGTCAACAGGGACCAGCATTTGGTTTCAACTTTCCTGGTGTGACAATTTCACATGCATAAGGAGAGACAACCAGGTGTAAATATTAAACAATGTACTAAAATTACTTAGCATTACTTAATATTTCTTAAAATATGTCTGTAAGAAAGACTAAATGTTCTAATTGACACAGTTACAGTACTGCCCCCAGACCAAGTTTCTCTACCCATGTTTCGGCTACTGGCCTAAGATCTAATTTTCAGCCATTAAACGGACTACATGGAAACACAATCGTGTCAAAGCCAAAAAACATACCACACACACACAGATACAGTATGCACACTAATCTAAGTGTTGAGGACTTTTCACACTGCACTTTGTTTTCTTGGTGCTCACTGCGGGCTGGGTGCAGGGATGACAGTGCTCTGGTGCAAGTTTGCCCATATGTGGAAGTGGTTGCAAACTGATGGCCAAGGATGCTTTTCCCGCTGGTTAGCATTCAGAAATCACTCCGCCGACCCATCAAGCGCCATTTGACATCACAGCAACATTACAGCCATGATTGTTCACAATGAAAACGTTTCTTCTCTTGACAGCATATCAATGGCATCGTCTAGGAATTCTTAACAGTCCATGCAAGCTCTGGTCGTTCATCAAGTTTGTCATTCAGGAGCTTGAAGCTGCAGCACTGGAACAGGAAGCGGAGATTAAAGCAAAACCAATAGAACAGGAAGCTAAAGCAAGAACATAGCACTTTAAAGCAGAAACGCGAGAATGGGACGCTAAACTTGAAGCAGATAAAGAAGTATCTGAATAGATCCGCCCTGTTTCTCAACACCTGCATCACTAGACTGTCAGATGCCGATTACCTGGAAGAGTTGGATAATGTCGCTAACAAGCAACCAATCATGAATGCACTTCCCTACGAAATGAGAAATCTTTATTGCTGGAACACATTATGGGAGCAGCAAAATGAACTCAGAAATCTACTGGGAAAGATGCAACCAGACATATTTGGGGAGACTTCTTTTCGAAGGTAAAGCAGCCTTCTGTAACTGGAAGTGTAGACATTATTTACCCGTAAACAAAATAAAATAAAAGGATGTATATTTCGAATACACATTACGCATTGACTCAAATGCTTCCCCACTCCAAGCCTTCTTTCACCGGCACATGCTTCTACCAAATTAGTGGCCATTAGTGCCAAAGGGGACAAAGACAATGCCACGCAAACAAAATAAATGAAAATTGACTTTTTCCACCCAACACGTTTTGTCCCAGACGGAGCTTAATAAATTGGCAGCCACATATGATGAAGATGACAACTTTGACCAGCGGTGAGACGAGTACGGGAGTACAGATGGATCAGCATGTATGCAAACAGATGTTCTCAACTTATATAGACGCTCAATAAAGTACAATTTATATAAGTTCCAAAATATTTACTGTTTTATGCTGCTCGCATTAACACAACAGGACAAGGGACAGGATGAGTGCTGGCTAACTACACGAATCAGATCCACCTCTTAAAGGGGCTACAGTATTTTACTCTGTAACGTCAGCAAGAAATACGCTGAATATAGATGTCTATAATTCCTGATCCTTGGTTGATTTCAACCAATGCAAGTCAGAGACAGTTATTTATACAACAAGGAATTGTTGAAATTGAAGGGAGAATAACACTTATTGTACTGTATCGCTCCTTTAAATCATATTTACCAGTATTTTACATGGTAAAAAGTATTCTGAAAATAAACGTTAATTGAAAAGATTGCAATGCAAGCCTGGAAAACCTTCAGAAGCCTGCAAACATCTGAGTGATGGGTTACAGCCTTTATGACGTTATTGGGGAAAAAAAATCAAATTGAATACATCTAAAAATGGCTTCAGTGGAGTCAATGTTGGAACTTGATTAGCGTTTCCTATATGGAAGGAAGCAGACTGGGTTATTTATGTGGGCTTAAGAGAGTATGTTGTCGAGGATGACTCAACCTGAGGCGATGAGGAAACTGAGAAGTTGTCAAATGTGATGGAGTAATTGTCAGTTTTGACGAGCGTTGCCTCTGTACCTATGCTAAAAATGTCTGTTTGTCTGCCTAAAATGTTGACTTTCATTACAAATAATGCTTTTCTTGTTTCAATGCATTACCCTGCACCGTGAAACGGAGTCATCCATTCACTCACTCACTCAGACTGTGAAACAAAAATGATCAAATGAGAGGGCAGCACTCAAGAGATACTGTATACACCAACGACATAGATCAGTACTCTTTCCTGACTGAGATTCTCCAGCCCAAAGCTATATTGCCGCTGCAAGTTTAACTTTATACGAACCACTTAAGAATGAATAGAAGAATGGCAGCTATTTATGTGATCTGTGGTTAATATGTACTGCAGCTAGGTTGAAGGTTTCTGAGGCCTCACACTGAATACTGAATACTGAAGCTGACCATCTGCTTCAACAGCAATCCAGAGGCAATCATCACTTCATCAGACTGCAAATTTTCTCATTTTGTCATTAATAGAACAGGTGCTGGATGGAGATTATCTCTCACCGCTAAAGAAACTGTATTTGCCTTGTATTAAAGTCTCAAAGAATCAATACTAATAAACGATCGAGAATGAACATACACACCACCATTGTGGCTGAAAAAAAACATACCGTTCATTATCCGTAAACAGATGTGTGTTTATCTGCCAATAATTGTGTTGACATCATTGGATTGAAACATGGTCCAAACACTGTATTACCACTATAACTTCCTTACGATAGGAAAATCATTCTGTACTAGCACTGAACTTTGCAGCAAGTTCGACGAAAGCTCATTTAAAAAAAGAAATAGATGTTTTGTTCCATTGCTTATTGTTAAGCAACCATTTGAGCTATACTATAACCATATCAACAGAAATACAAATATCATCCTTACATGAACCATAGTTAAAAAATAAATAAATATATATATATATATATATATGTATATATATATATATATATATTTTCTTTTTTTTTCCCTCCAGACTATAAGGCTAATACAACGGTGTGGCTTTTCTGTAGATTTTTCTTTCACCGGTAGGGGCGCTCTATAGTTCAGCAAATACGCTAAATAAATTGTGATTTTTTTTTCTTTTTTTATCTCTTGGGTCTGTTCTGTTTTAATTAGCAAAGTTGTTGCCCTGTTAGAAGGCATTGTTTTAAGAATCTGTTTATGTCCCTTTATGTGCATTTGCACTTCACAGTACAAAATGGTTCTGTACATGCAGTAAACTACAAATTTTTTCAACATCGAAAACTGCTCATAGCCTCTTGCGGCTTGTAAGTAATTTTGATTTATTTATTTTATTTTTTTTTAAAGTGTTGCTGCTGCTTATATACAGGTGCGCCTGTATATATAATACTATAATTCTTCAATTTACCTCTCACGTGAAACCAAGGACGCTTAAACTGAAGTCTGCCCATCAAATCAGCATTGCTGAATTTCTGAATTTTTCTTTTTTCATTATTCATTCTAAAATATTTCTGCAAACTCTGAAACATGTGTTTAGTTATTGGGTGCTCAAGAGCACACTTCACAAAGACTCCATCAAATGGACGTAAGCGGCTTGATTGTTGACATTAGTTCACAGCCATTTATCGGCTACGAGGTAGGTGTTTCAGTCCCTTCGCTGACAGGAAGTGAAGGAGGCTTGAGGCAAATCTATTAACTGCTCAGTTGTTGAGACCACTGAGAACAAATAGATCCAGCTGGATAGAGCCTGATCCAAAACACATACGTATATCTATCCTCATTAAGCCCTGTCCACCCCTTCCAACTTTCTCTCTGAACTTTTGTCAGCCTCTTCACTCTTTTATTTTCCTCTGCTGCGCCGTGTCTAACATCTTGATACCTATTGTCTTTCCATTCATCACTCACATCCATAAACATTTTTATTCCACCCTTTTGCCAGCCCATTTCCACACTGAATCCATTACACTCTCCCCGGCCACTCTTTATCTTCACCCAACAATTGAATCTACCCAGACATCCATCCTGCTAGATATTCACAGACAGTTAGCTTCCCCGTTCAAGTGCATCATATGGTCCCTGATCCCTTTAGAACGTCGGATTCTCCAGTCTGAGAGACATTTCCCAGTGGATGAAAAAACGAGGAGGAAGCTATTATGTGCCTGTTACTTTCTATGCATAGACCAACATCAAATAAAATATCCATCCATTTTGTATACCACTTTCTGTCCATGCATTTTGTATACCACTTTCACTGTGCATGCTCGCTAGGAGGTGGTGCCAATCCCAGGTGACTGAGGGCAAAAAGTAGACTACACCCAGGACTGGTCACCAGTCATCACAGGGAACATATGGAGACAGACTACCATTCAAATTCACATTTTCACCATAACTGTGTAGAAAGTGGGAAGGGCACCTACGGTGCTTGCATGGAAGTCAGGCGAGAAAACTACTACACTGTCTGTGATGCTGAATGCATTTTTTTTAAAACACCTTAAGGCTCAAATCTTGTTGTTGAACAGTATTTCGCAATGAAAGAAAAAGAGGCAAAACAGCAGGGGATGTGAAATTAGCTGCTCTGGCGACAGACATGCATGACATAGCAAGAGCTACCCAGAGCAATATCTCCTCTGGCTTGGTTGGTTTCCAATGAATGGCTCAGTATCAGCCCAATATCAGACTGAGAGCGGAAAGACCGAGAGGGGAGCGATGGTTTAAACGAGGAGGAGAACCAGGAAAATGTAACAACAAAAAAGAAATAAGGAGATGGAGAGTCAAGGCTAAACCCTAAGGCAATATTGCTGACACAGTCAGGATAGGGATGTCAGGCTACATCCTGTCTGGAAAAGGGAGGCGGGATCAAGTAGCCGGCAATTACACTTCAATCCACAGACCCTTATCCGATTCCATTTTCTAGTTCCCCTTCTAATGTCCTCTCTTGTCTTTGTTTACTGCATCAACACCCCCCCCCGACCCCAACCACTCACCTACCCCGTCCCATCCCTAAACACTGAACTATCCGATATCAGCCTTTTTATTCTCCTACATGTCTACTACTCTCCCAGATGCTGATTGAGTGTCCCTCCTTAGACGGAACAGGCGCAAAACACAGTACTGACCTTGCAAGGTCACATAGCTCTCTTCTAATAGATGAAATCGTAAACCATGCAAGGGATTTTCGGTTCCTCTTTCTCCTTCTTGCATATACTAATTCCCACCAGCTGCCCAAATCAATGCGATAAAATTACAGACACGCGATTTACAAATCACACACACCCTTCCTGTTTGCTTACTTGTGTGACACAGATTGCATGTTGAGCTCAAAAGTGTCTCATTAATCATAAAAATGACAATTTAATTATCAGCTGAATAAGGTTCTACTCACCAGTTATTTTCATGTTTTTTCCAGTTTCTCTTACTTTGGGTAAACAGTTATCCAGGTAAACTCCATTGTAGAAACAGCTGTTGACCTCACTGTGCTTTGGTGGTGGATGCCAACATGAACATGGCATCTGCATAATGCCGCACGGCCTGCTTGATGTGCTGGAGGCCAGACAGTCTTCCAGCCACTGGCAGAGCATCTGACAGGCTGCCATGCTGGGGTTCCGTTTTCCAACAACCAGGTACTCTACTCTGAAATCGCCACTGTCACTTGTAGTTGTTGCATCTTTGTGATGAGGACCCTTTCTCATGTGAACAAATTGCTTGCCAGCCTCTAGGAAGGCCATTGGGGCAGAAGTGTCGCACAGTCTCACAACTTCATCAAAACTTTCAATTCCTTGGTAGGTGTGTGTGGTCTCCAGGTAGGAGTCATATTGGGAGATACGAAGCTGTAAGGGCATGCAGTCCTGGGTAGGTTTTGTGATCTTGATGAAGATGGTGTAGTGCCGTGGATCAGGATTCTGTAGGGTCCAGGAGCAAGGCACAGTGGGGAATACTGATGATGACAAGAAGAAGCCAAAAAAACGGCTTTGTACCAGTGTAGAACAGGAGTTTGACTCTGACCCTGAAGGGGTTGCGTGGCACCACTCCCCAATCAGGAGCAGAGGAACAAAATACTGTATCACCACTCGAAGTGGGCAATTCACAAATTGAAAAGCAATGTTCGACATTTTTTTAAATCAACAAATTGATATTGTAGATTGGACTCTGACTTTTGAGGAAGTTGGAAAGATGGAAATAATGTGAGAACAGTTGGTGCTCAAAGATCCTCAATTGGAAGATGGCTTCAATTGTTGACACAAAGCTTCCCAGCAACCTGTGAAATAAAAGAAACAACATATGAATGAAACTTTGTACAGTCCAAAAAAACTATTGACATTTTATCAGCATCATTTTTTATCGGAATACTTTCGATTCCCTCGCCTGACTTGTGCGCAGGTAGCGTGGGATTGGTTCCCACTCGGTGACTGTGTCTGTGTGAGCCCTGTAAGTGGCTCGCAACCAGTTCAGGGTGTAGTGTGCCTTTCACTCGTAGTCTGCTGGGATAGGCTACTCAGATTATTGAAAAACTCGCATGCGTTGAGTTAAGAAGAGCGAAACCTCCATGTCGGTGCACATATCGTGTGGAGAAAAGGCGCCGAACCCTGTATTGCTCAGAGATGATGCATCTAACTAGCAAGTTGCGTCTCTGCTTGATAAATCACACATCTTTTGTAGTACAATTTTTCCCTTCAAGTTAGTGTAATAGGGATCCTGAAAGAAGAAGAAAGGATTCTACCTTGTGGGACCAATCTGAGCTCATATTTCACTTTCGGTGCCTTCTACAGGATGCACCTCTTGAACTGAGGTGCAGCACATTTAGCTCAATGGTTAGCTAGCCCAGTGGTCAAAAGTTGACGGTGTGGGTTCGATTTATAATGGCCTGCTTTTCATTTGTGTTTCATTTATGGAATCATGTTTTTTTTTAATTTTTGAAAATTAAACATGCATTGGATTAAATAATAAAAGAAAAAAAATGGATAGTGTTTAGATAATCACTCTATCTATCCATCCATCCATCATCCATCCATCTATCTACCAATCTATCTATCTAATACCATTCCACTAAATATGAGGCTGCAAACCATTTAATCACGTTTCACATTTCATCAAGTCAAATGTAGGCGCAAATTAATAATTTACATGAATTCCAAAAGGGCAAGTGATGTACAAAGGTGGCCAAGAGCAATTGACGCTGTAAAGGTTGAACAGAGAAAGCTATTTAAGTATAAGTAGTTTTAACATACTTTATTAATAAGTTTAACCAACCTAAATATGACACAAGTTGCATCGATCAACAACTGATAACAACACACTAAATATTTGCTTAAGCCAATGCAAAATGAAGTGGCTGTCAATATAAAGAGAGCTTGGACACGTTTGAAGTTTAAGTGGAAGATAATTTTCTGCAGTGCTCTTCTGGCGAATAACATCCTGTTACAGCAGTAGAATTATACCTTTCTTCTAGCCCATAGGAAGAGTAGCAACCAATTATAAGAACAAATGTGTTGCATTAGCCAGGAGCAGAGATGCACCAATCTGTGTAAACATGCCAATCAAGCCTGCTCTATGAAAAAATCAAACAATGGCCCAATCACAAACATCCAACTGTCCCTTCAGCAGAGAACAGAATTAGACAAATAGACAAAGGGAGCAGTGATGAGAAAATTATAGGCGCATTGAATATCATTTTCACTGAAACACTCGAATCTGTTTATTAAAAAGATATTGGGGCCAAAACATTTGTTAGAGGAAGAAAACAAATTTTCCCAACACTATATATACATTGTAAAGCACAATATACTCCATCCGTCCATCTCTTTTCTTGCACTTATCCAGGGTCGGGGTCAAGGGGGTGTTACTTTCAGCAGTAAAGGCCAAACTGCCTCAGCCACTTCGTCCAGCTCATCAGGAGGATTCCCAAGGCGTTCCCAAGACAACCGGGAGACATAGTCTCTCCAGCGTCTCCTGCGTCCTAATCCTGTTCGGACATTGCCAGAACACGTCACTATAGGCATCCATGGGGAATGCTAATCAGATGCCCAAGCTACCTCGTCTGGCTCTTCTGCATGCTTGGGAACATTGACTCGACTCAAAGTCCCTCGCTTCCTCACCCAATCTCTGATCGAGAGCCCAGACAACATGTGGACAAAACTCATTTCGGCTACCTGTATCCTGGATCTTGCTCTTTCCGTCACGACCCAAAGCTCGTGACAATAGGTGAGCGTAGGAAATGAGATCGTTCAGCCTTGTGGATCACCTCCCTCTTCACCATGACAGACTGATGCAGAGTCTGCAAACTGCAGACACCACACTGATCAACGTTGGTGCAGGATTCTATCTCTGACCGGGGGAGGGCACGTCACCCTTTTCTGACTGAGGACCATTTGGCGGTGCTGATTTTCATTTCAACTGCTTCACACTGGTCTGCGATCGGCTCCAGTCTGAGTTAGAGATTGCGGCTTGATTTTTATTAATACAATTATACGAATGAAAATAAAATGGAACTCTAATATCAAGTTGTCAAATTTCTTTGAAAATATGTGGTAGTATAACCACTTTTCAAGGAAAATGAAAGCACTTAAATGCAAAAATGTCAAATAAATAAAACACAGTGCTTCATGTGTAACATTCATAAAATGCCTTCTAGTTATCCAATACAAGTGCTAATGAATGAAATCCTTCAGAAGTTGAGTTTTTAGGAACACATGATTGCCAGCTTTTTCTGAAAGCTTGATTGCGGTGTCGAGGTTGGCATTTTTCTTCAGGAATCTTAAAACGCCAGTGTCCATGCGCAGAATAAATAAATTAGTCAAATGGAACTTTAGTTGCTATTTGCAAAATCCCGCCTCTGAAAAAAAAAAAAAAAAGGTTAGTTGTCTGAAGTGGGCATGGGCCCAGAAAAAAACATCCTGGAAGTGTTGTATCATCCGTGTGCCCCTCTGGCAGTAATTAATGAAAACCACCACGTTAAATAGAAATAACTAAAATCGCACGCTTGCTACCGCAGTGGGTCATTTAATTCATGCGATCGTGACTGCTCCAAGTTATTAATGGTGGCTGCCACGTTGCAGGCAGCACCATTTTCTTCACAGTCAGGACTAGAATCTTCTCCTTGGAACATTTCTGTGTGGAGTGCATGTTCACCCTGTGCTTGCATGTTGTTGTTGTTGTCTCTCACATCTAAAAAAACATGCACGTTCGAAGTGAACATGCATGAAGTGACGGCTCTATGTGAGTGTGTATGTTGTTTGTCCATTTGTGTCCAATTAACTTACAGCACCAACAAAATGGCCAAAGAGTTGCCTCTGCGTCCTGATGAAATGGTTTACAACTGTAAATGTCGAAGCCTTTCTAAAAGAGAGCGTCAACTCGTATATCGTCATCTCACAACACGCACACACTCGCAAGAAACACTCACACAATAGGAGTTCAGTTGATAATGCGCTTCCAGTCACATAGCAACGTGGCTTTATTATATAACACATGCACATGGCAAAAGCTTGCTCCTCTCATCGCAATTCAAAAAGGACAGCGGGACTGTCTGAACACGTGTCACGTTTCTTAGCTAGAAAATATGTCAGCTGGCTCCTACGTAGCAACATAGACAGGAACGCACAGTTAACTGCAGCCAAAATGAATCAAACTTCGATAAACCAGATAAGGTCATTGTATGGATGTCACCTCAAGTGAGTGGCCAGTTTGTTTGTGTATTTTTCCACGTGTGGCACTTGGTGAAAATAGCTTAGTTAGTAGACGGACTGATGGATTGAGACAGAAAAGAAAAGAAAGAAAAGACTTTTACGTTTATAAGCTGCTCAGTAACCGAATCACAGGGGTTAATGGTGTGAGTCTTTGTAATGAATCAGGAATCCTACCAACAAAGATTCAATTTGTATAGAAGGATTGAAAGCAGGTACGTGGACTCAGATGATTTGGTTCCCTGATTCGGGTTTGCCAAGTCATCGCAGACAAAGCAGAGTCAGGTGATTTCGTTCAAGGGAATAAACATAAAATCATTTACCATGACTATGTCTCTGTTATGAAAAAGAAAAGAGAAAACACATTTTTAGAAATTATTTTTAAAAAAATTTTAATTTACACTCAGCTCAAAATTTATTCCTATTTTTAACCGAGAAAACAATGAAATTACAAAGTAAATAATGGAAAATAATCAAGAAAAATAACACAACATTTAATGACAAAAAGTGTTTCATTATGTTGCGAGCAACTATTTCATTTCTAATGCATAAATAGTCATTCAGATGGCATTTGGTGAAAGGCAGACTACACTGTTCACAAGTTTCCAGCTAACCACAAGGGACCTATAGAGGCAAACATCCATAAGTTGGAACTGAGCCCACGCAGCTTGCATGGAAGTCATACAAATGAAGCACAACATCACAACAATATTTCTTCCTTGAAAATATAGCTAAACAGTTAAAGAGCTTTGACATACTGCTGTACTAATACAATACTAATGCAAAAAACTGTTTTAGTAACAATTACAGGGCAGTCTCTGAAGAGCGGCAATGTGAAAAAAAAAACATGTTGGGCTATAATAGCATTGCAGTTTTCATTATAATACACTTTTATTTCATTTTGACTATTTGTTTTTTAAATTTAGTTAGCTTTCTATATTTATCTATTTTGAAATTTCTTTTTCATTTTTAGTGTTTTTGGGTGAGATTATTAATATTATTTTGAAATGCTTTGTTTTAGTTTAATTTGTATTAGTTTTTGTATTAGTTCATTTTTATTTTTTATTTTTTTTTAAAAAAGTGTATTTTTTGTGTGCAAAATTTAAAAAAAGGTCAAAATAAGTATTGTGTTTGTAATGGACTGGCCGTTCGGGAATTTCCTGAACTTCTGATTGGTTAAGAAGTGCATGTCCCGATGTTGCCGCTGAGTAGCACTGATGAAAAATTAAAGTTTCCTATCCCTGATGTAGGTCGTCATATAGGTTACTATTTGTTCATATATGCACCAAAAAAGGAGGGCACTTGTTACCTTAGCTTCCCATTTCAGGCTGAGTAAAGTGCCAAAAACAAGGGAGCCATGACAAATGCATCAACTTGCAGCGAGCCCGCTCCAGAGCTGCCGCCGAGGAGTAACGCGATGTGCCAGAGCCTTTTTATTGTCTGCCGCCAGATGACGTTCCTCGCAGGCAACACACAGTAAAACTACAATTGCCAAACGATTCTTCAATATTCCTTGCTCTATACAGCTGTTATGAAACCGGTCCTAATAAATGTCAAAATCAACCCAATGGCTCATGTATAAATTAGTATTAAAATTAAGTTCAGGATAGTTTTGAAAATATTAAATTTTGTTTTTTGTAATTTTTTGAAAACACACGTTCATGATACTATATTTCCAAAACTCAACTTTAGTTTTTTAATTCATTTTTGTGAACCATAATAACGTTCTATGCATAAGTCTTTACCAAGCAGAAAAGGTGAAGCCCAATAATCCAGTACGCAGCTAATCAAATGCAATTGTACTTACATTCACAAGGCTACAAAAGTTGTAACCTCTGTCTACAACATTTCCGCAAACAAGATGTTTTGAATTTGTACTAATGGGCTCATGACCGTGACAAACAGTCTCATTTTGCCTTGAATAAGGTTGCAGCATTAGCAGTGCTCATCGCATAGTTAGAAAAGGAAGAGCAAGATTAGAGCTTTGATGCATGTACCTGTGGGCATGCTTGGGTGTTATCTTTCCTCCCTTATACCATAACTCTCAGTGGGGATGTTACTGATGGCAATGATGGTCTTTTTTTCCACCACACTGCCATAAGTCTCAGTATAATGGCTGCTTTGTTCTAGCCGTAATCACATTAATATGAAAGGCAATTGCTTTGGATACCAAATCAAATCAAGTTAGATCGTATTCTGATTAAATGAGTTAATTGGAAAAGCTATGTGTCTGCACTGTTGGAAGCAGATTAAAATTGCTATGAAACTTATCACATTAAATTGTAATTCCACTATACAATAGAAGAATTTTTTTTTTTCGCTGTTTTTCTGAACATTGGGAATATGGTAGCATTTGCTGAACTGATGACATTTTATTTTATTTTTTTAAATGTAGTTTGTTAATAGTTATCTCAGTGCTTCATTTTTGTTCACATTTTACACTAAGATTTTTTTTTTAACTTGCTGTAACTAATTATTTATTGACTATGTACCTCATGACATGCAGGGATGTGAGAGACTTACCCAACCCCAACTGACACTGGGCATCTGCGACCATTCATAATTCGATTGGACTTGATTGAAATATTTTATGAATTCATTCCAACATAATTATTGTCTAGTGTTTCTAGCAGCTCTATTTCCTGCTCTTCTGTCCTACCTGTAGTTTGAATTACGAATTATGTGATTTTGTTTCTTTAAGTACAATGTAGATCCGTTTTTCAGGTGTAACATTCCATGTTTCAAATGCAGCGTTACACTGGATGGGAAGATATTGTACAACCAATTGCTACGCACTCTGAACAAGTTCAATCAAGCAAAACATGTTTTTTGCAGCAGAAGCAGCAGCTTGCTTACCCAAACAAATTGGAGCATTAGACTGTGCTCATATGCAATCCTCAAACATGGAATTCATTCAATCTTAAGAACCCACATTCTTAAGTGGCAATGGATAATTCAAAAGGGGTCATAACAAAGGTTGTGGGAAAATATTGAGGTAGTTAGCTTCTTCAACGAACGTATCCAACTTCAAATTATATTTTGCCCAAATTTCCGAAGGAAACTGCCAAAAAATCGGGAGGCCTCCACCACTTTTATACATGTTGCCAATGGCTCCTCATTTAGAGCAGGTCACATGCAACATGGCCACAAACAAAGAACATAATCTGAGTAACGTCATTTGAGAGCACGCAATTCAGTGATCACTGTTGAGGATCTTACAAAGTAATAAATCGGAACACAAGATGAGTCTCTGAAGCACCCGCCCATCCACCAAATGTGAAATTACACAACCAAGTAAATCTTTTCTCTAGCAATGTCTGAAAGTGCATACCAATGGCTTTCCAAAGATCCAGAACTAAATATCCACTTTAAAGCAGGCATGTCCAGCTCCGGTCCAGCGCCGCTGTCCTGCCTGTTTTCATCTCTCCCTGATTCATATGATCAGCTCAACAGATAGCTGTGAGGAAGCATGATAAGGATCCTGATCATTTGAATCAGGTGTGTTGGTGCAGGGAGATATGCAGGAAAGCTGCTGTCGAGGACTGACTTTGAGCCCTCGTCAAAGGTAAAAAAAAGTAAGTTGAGTTAGTGAGTGTCTAAATACAGATTAGAAGAGTAGGCCATTGTCAGTCCACGGCTAATTCCAAGTCAGTTTTCAGGCCGACCCACGTGGGCCCAGTTCTTACCTAGTCGGTGACAGTCAAGCGGGGACGTGGTGCCGCTAAGTCTGTTCTCGATGCCATTTGGCTGACTCGGACCGACTGGGTTGGCCTGACGTGAACTCACAAATTGACTAAAACACTGACAAATGCCCACCTCTGATTGTTTCAGTCTCACTCGATGTTTGTTTGCTGTGATCTTCATCTGTTATAATCCCCAAAGTTTATCCACCTTGCAGTCTGTCTGCAGAAACTCTGAGTTATACGGTCCATGTAGATGGCACCGTTGCACCTTATCTTATTTCCATTAGGTGTTCCACCTCAAGTGGTTAACTCACTCCGTACCTATCACAACAAGAAGGCTCTGTCCAGTTTGGCCATTGAGATAGGATTGAAATGGAAAAGTGTTGGCCGGTGTGATGGCTACATGGAAAAAATACTTTGAGGAGTTGTTGAATGAGGATAATGAGACAGAAGGAAACATTAAAGAGTCCCAGAAGTGGATGAAAAATGAAATGCAACTTGTCCTGATGGAATACCTGTGGAGGTATGGAAGCATCAAAGAGAAATGGAAGTGGAGTTTTTGACCATTTTGATAAAATTACAGAGGGAGAAAGGATACCAAGGAATAGATCAAATATGCAATGGCATTCATTTTTAAAAACAATGGAGATGCACTGAGTTGTGTGAAAGAATAACGTTAATAAACAAAGTTATGAGAAACAGTATTGGAGGCTTGATTCAGGTCTGAAGTGAGCGTGCAGTATGGTTCCCTGCCAAGCAAGAGTCCCACAGATTTATTTATTTATTTTTGCCTTGAAAGTGTTGATCGAGAAGTACAATTTAGCGGGTGGTGTCCCAGCATTAGAGTCTGACTCTGAGAACAAGGAAGCACTGACTTGCGCCGTTTTTTTGATCATCATTCAGCTGTTGTGTGTGTGCGCATGTGCGCCGTGTGAGTCTGTGTTGAAGGGTCCCATTGAGACAGACTATCCGCCTTTCCTGTCATTGCCATGCAAAGGGGGACCGGCTTCCTACACTCGGCCTTGACGGCTAAAATATTTTCCGCAGGAGACATCCAGACAGACTGAGACCACCCCTGCGCAGCGTCTCTAACTATTTCCTTTAAATGAAAACAGCTGATTTCCTTATCTCCTCTTCCCATTGAAGCTCTTTGTGAGCTTTCTAACAGTGTTGGCTCGGAACAGTGGTCTTGTCGATAAAAGTCACTTTGAGTGACATATTTTAATCCTTTCCCATTGTAATGATATTTGCTCTCCCCTCTGTGTGTCATCCACTATCAAAATGTCACAGGCAGATTTACAAGTGCATCAGCTGCCAAACAAAGCTTATTTTAGTCTGGGCTTCAAGGCAGCGGGAAATCCATATGCACTACAAATCAATGGGGGAAATTTATGGCTGCCACCTGGGGTTTGAAGATTGCAAGTGACCAGCATTCACACAAAAGACTCAATGGTTTGATTGATTTGATCTGCATCAATTCAGTTCATCTTTGTGCTTTGCAGAATGTTATATCAATGCCTCATCTGGACATTTTGTCAAGGCTGCATATGTACTTTACCAGCCTCTTTCTTTTGCAAATACAACTCTTTACATGAAAAATACACATCCAGTAACGTGCTGATTGCAAACCACACACAGTATGTAAATGACATAGCACTAGAATGATGATAATACCATGATTTCGCGTTTACAACGCAAACGGCAGTTTAACGCGACAAGCCAAAGAGTGTTGTCCAGTTCTGGTGTCAATCATGAATCTAACACAGCTTCTGTGATTGGTTGGGCGAGCTTTTGCACGTGGCACTTCCTACCTAGACAACAGGTGCGGTTGAGCAAAGGCAAGTTGCTGTGTTTACGGCTGACGGTAACCATTTGTTGTCTCAAAAGACTACAATGCGATAACTGTCATATATACTGTAGACTCCCAAAACCCCAAAATAATTAACACTGGTAAAATATTTTTTCTATACTTTTTTTTTTTTTAAATCAGAGATGTTAAAAAATAACTTTTCAAGAACATTTTTCTGCGCTGATTCAGAATCGGCCCTTGATTTTTGTTGAGCACATCAGGTTTTCATAACAATAATAAGAATAATAAAAGAATAATAATAATAATAAGAAGAAGAATTAATATAATAATAATAATAATGTAATTTGCAATACAGTAATATATTTGGTAATATTTCTTAATTAAGGGTTAGCGTCAGCAAGAGCTGCAATTTTTTGGTGAAATGTCATCGCTATAAATTACACATTGTAAAATCTGTACTATCCAAGCTTCTTCAAACAGAAAAAAAACAAATGAAAATATCTCCAAAACTTGATGTGGCTGATCAGCATCCAAATTACGTTTCGGGACACATACAGCCTTGTTTGATTAAAATTTGCAGTTGACCAGTGTCATATTCTTACTTTTTCATCTTATCACTTGCAAATCTAATAAGGAACTTCCGCCAACAAACACAAGAGCCTTCTGCCTGCCTTCCAATTTAGCTCTCCAGACAGCTCATTTGATGTCTGGGCATATTTACACACGGCAGTAACCGTTTGTTGTCTCAATTAAAGAGATGCTGCAAAAGAATATGTATCAAACATACTGTACCAGGTGTCATACTCAATCACACAGCGGGCTAAAACTCAAAGAACATATTAGGTCACGAGCTGAACAAGTATTAAAGAGACTAAAAACTAAATATGGTGGAACATAAATATAATTTGAAAATAAATCAACTCAAACTTGAACTGACTAACTAATATTAAATAATATGGGTAACACAGAAGATGACAGGTGGGACCAAAATCAGTTAAAAGCATCCCACCCTTTGATCTAATTGAGAGCTAAGGATCCCATGAGTCAAACGTACCCGCAGCGAATCAATCACAAAAGAATGCCATTACACACTTGAATAAGAGTCGGCTCAGTGCTGTGTTGGCTTTTAAAACCAGACTGACACATTTTCAGAATATGCTGGTCATTATTATTTAAATTGGGTATGCACTTTTTTTCTCCAGTATTTTGGAGATAAATGCAAATTTAGAAGGAGGGATGAACCTGACCAGGTTTCTTGAACAGCGTTATCCAGTGACTATGGCATGTTTAAAATGGTTTGGCAAGACTTCAATTTTTAGTAAGACACTTGCCAGTTGCCTTGTCCATGTCATTCTTACCAGACACGTAGCCAGAAATCTTCCAGGAGGGTGGCTAGGGTGACACAACACCAGAGTGAGAGGTGGCCATGTGTGCGTCCGTCATTCTTTATCATAATATCCACAGTCAGGTTTTCATGAAATCAAATGCATACAAATCCAAAACAATGCCCATCACTCTCATAATCAAGCAGGATCAAATAGAAGTGAAACGCAACATTTTGCTGAGCTTAATTTACCAGATAGTGCCGTGAATTTGCTTTTGTATACTATCTCGTAGTCTACTTCTATCTCATGCACTGATTTGCAAGCTAACAGCCAATCACAGTGAATAATCGTCACGGACAATTTGAACATTATGATCAATGGCTTATTCATTCAATTAATCTAAAATGCAAAAAAAATGCATTAGTTTCTTAATTCTACACAATTCTAAATGTTGCTTTTTTCTTAGGGTTGTTCCTGCTTGGATTATGAGTGTGTTAGGAAGATTGATATATTTGTGCATATTTATTTCATGAAACAATCACAGTAGATGGTAAGGTAAACCGATCTTGCACGGCCATGTTGTTTGCTTGCTAGGGTGGGAAAGTAATGAAGTCATTCAGATAAATTGAACATCTGTTCTTTAAGTGTGCAGTTAATATACGGTATTTAAAAAAAACTTGGGGGGGGGGAGTATCAAGGGGTCTAAGAATACTGTATCCATGACTAAAATGTCAGAAAAATTCCCCCAGTTAAGGGGGTGGCCACAGAGTGATGGAGTCCCATGTGACATTGGCGAGTCTGCATGTGAGTGTCTGTGTCTGGGTGAGAGCTGTGGCCAAGAACAGCTTAAGCGTGTGTGTGCTTTTTAGGTTTAGCTCAACAAACGACTGTTCCGCATCGCACATTCTAGCTTTCTTTTTCCGCATACAATTAAAGAGATGCTGTAATATAATAATCCCACATTAGTAAGTATACTGTGAAGGCTCGTTAAAAAAATAATCACTTTAAAAAAAATCGGGATAGCCAGGGCTGCAAATGATGAATTGTAATATGGCAGGGGAAAAAAAATCATAATGATTATAAATCATTCAGGACATATGTGCAAATGTACAAAGTACAGAGAATTATGACGCAGTGTTAAACAGTGCAGTAATACTGCTCAAACACAGAAATGTGCAAGTGATGAAGACAGTGACAGAGCGGCACAATGAATAATGGCACAACAAAGACGTGCAAAATGGCACAGTGCCACTGTGAACATCAAACATGCTTTGATTTTCACGCGCTGCCCCGCTGTGTGGATCACGGTGGCAGTAACACGACCTGTTTGGGAACCTAGAGCTGGTAGCCAGAAAAAGGTGTAGTAGTAATTTTGCTCACAGGGGAGGCATGGATCTATAATTATTTTGATGAGACCGGCCAAGATTTTCAGTGGATAAACAAAGTTTGGCGACCATACACCTCGAGCCGGTTCTTAGAAGCATCTCTTTGAAATGACCGACACCAGACGAATCCTGATTGGGAGCCTATTAGTTGTTTTTTCTTATTCCCTCTTTTCTGTTAAAGCTGCATTGCGATTGGTCAAAAAGTGGATGTTACAGACATGCAATCTTCTTCGGTAGCCGAGCCTTCAGAACCGCCTTCTCGCTCCGATAATAGTTAAATAAAATGTTTTTGACGCCATAGTTGACAGTTTATTCTTTGGAGTACACTGAGTGTGTAAATTAATAAAGCAATATTTAAAAGATGTAGTCAATATTAAAGTATTCTTGATCTACCAATCAAGCATCACCTATACAGTGTATAGGGTGCATGTAGGGCACCTGTGCAGGTGACAGTCTGAAATTATTGACCAATTCATTAAAGAAATATAAACTCTTTGTTATTACAATGGCTTTGCTCGTTGGATGAACATTGAAATGAACACATAAAGATTATCGCTCGTCACACATGAACGTATAGGCATACTTAATAACAACCCACAATTCCTAACTTGAATGTTAAAGCATTGTTCAAGAGTACTGTATAATAAGTCCAGCGAAAATTACACATTGGATTCTGTTGACAAATGTTCATATTTCAAAAAGGCTGACACCAGCACTCAACATTTCCATTGACCATACTTGCAATTACTGCTCCAAAGATTAAATAAATGTTTCTTATAAGATGGCAGTTGATCTTTCTCCTCGCAGTAGCTGTCTAGGTACTCAATTTAAATGCCTGTGAGGCGTTACTGTGATTCCTCAACGTTGAAGTAAAAAAACATGACATGCCTTTAAGGCACAATTACCCAATGCCAGCCGCTATTACGGTGAATCCGCTACAATCACCCGTGCTCCCTCCGAGTAAATAATCAATAAAACTGTCACATATAGCGCAAACAGTCACATGTTCATCAAATGTCCCACATACTCTATCATTATATTTCTTTTACTGGATCCCTAAGCTTGAAAGTCTTTGTTTCATTCCACCATGTGAAAATGTGACACAGGGGTCCACACAGCACGTCACTCGCATTTGTGTGACACAATTTTCAAGCTGGATCCCCTTCCTGATTTAGACTTGACTTAAGACCACCTCAATAAACACATTTTTCGAGTTGCATCAATTGGCTGTTTTTCTTTGTTCTTTTGTGTTGCGAGTAAAAACTTGAGATGCAAACAGGAAAAAAATTGAGCTATGTAGGAAATATAACGCCATCATGTGGCCTAAGAAAACCACAGGCGCTGATGCACTTCCATCCATTTACAGAAGAGGACAAATCATAATACACACAATTACAAAATGAAAACACCCACAAGGAGCTGCTTTAGCCATAACTCAAGCCCAGATGCTCAAATTGAAGTGACTGTCCAACCCGACTCCAGCACAGGATGTGACTCAATTGGCCACGCCCTGAAAGGCACACAAGGCGGTCCTCGTCATTGTCGCATGAAATGTAACGATAACCATTAAGGAAGCAACATGAAACTTGTACTGCGGCGGGCAAAAATAGATGAACAACTGGTTTTGTTGCGTACACCTAAAATGTGTCCACCGAGTCATTCAGCACAATAAAAATGATATGGAGACTTTGCAACGTCAATCCAGTTGGCAGATAACGGCTCTCGACCCATCTTTTCCAGTTGTGCGCTAACCTTTATTCTCTGTGTGCACCAGCAAAAAATTAGGCGCACCAAATTCTTTGTCCGTATCACATTTAACACCGCTGTTTTACATGGTGGTGCCCAAAGCGCTTTGCAAAGACTCACATTCACCCGTTCGCGCACACATTCAAACACTAATGGGAGGCTGCTGCCATGCAAGGCACTGCCAGGTCCACTGGGAACAAATTAGAGTACATTGTCTTGCTCAAAAACACTTGGACATGGTCACAAGGGTTGGGTTAAAACATTTCTCTTAATACAGCCCGGAAATATCCCGGCTGTTCAGAAAAATTCACACATTTTCCCAAATATGCTGCTTTGTACACGCGGATGGATTGTTCAAATCGCACCACACAACAAATAGGTAAACATTCTGTTCCTGCATCGAACTCGGAAAAGTACTCAGAGGCAGAAATCCAGCGTGATCACACATGCTGTAAAAAAAAAAAAAAAAAGAAAGAAAGAAAATGCTATGACTACAGGATACATTGCACCAATGTTACCAGGGTACAGTATTTTTGAAGAGAATGGCGATGTCAAAAAAAAAAAAAAACTTGCTTTATAAAATACTTCTTGCTGTCCAGAGAATCCACTTTGGTTCAATAAAACGGCATCGGCCGGGACGTTTGTTTTCATTTACGGCTGCTTCGTTCTTGCTCAGCCAAGGCGTTTCTTTGATTGGCTTCATTCTGTTCAAGCAAGTGTTGCGCCAAATGTTATGTGCGGCTACGATGCTCTACCTGCACTTTCTCTGCCCACCATTACGAGCTCCCCCTTCTCCTATCTTCACGGTGAAGCACCTGAGAATAATGAGCACTCAGGTGGCGAAGATTTAGAGGGGTGCGGAGGAAGTTTATGGGCACGTTTCCTTTCACAGACACGCGGCACGTGGCATGAAGTTGGTAGGGAGGCCAATTCTTTTTTTTTTCTTGTTTTATAACCTTTGTCTGTTTTTCTCCACAGGTGCCCAGCTCCATGCATGATTAGTATGCTGAGGCTTTTATCGTTTTAGTTTGGGGTGTTAATCAACCCATTAGTAGCACCATTTATTTGTTGTTCCTTTTGTTCGTATTGATTTTTTTTTTTGTCTTTTCTAATTTAGTGGGACAGAACAGGATGTGACAACCTTTAATTTGGGTTGGTCCGGTGTTAACGCCATCTATTTTACCTTTGGTCAGTGTCTCAGTCATTTTTCGATGTTTATTTGATCTAATTCTTGTTCTGGGAAAATAACGTGTTTTCTTCCTGTCCCTGGTTTCTTTGTATATGTTAATGTCTCTTAATGAGCATAATAGTTCTGAATGCCAAGTACCATTACTACCAACGGCAAACAGGAAATTTTAGCCAGCAACAATTCCTCTGTACCATTATTTGACCAAAAGGGAAAAAAAATGCAGCCAAGCGTCTCACCTCTGTGTCAAAAGGTGTGCGCCCCTGAGCGTGTCTTTGCCACAGATATGGAAGCGACAAACTCTCACACTCTTAAACTCCCCGTGAAGAAACAAGATTCTAACATGACTCTGGACTTATTTTGCCAACATGTCAAAAAGGTAGGATGCACCGAATGGACACGAGGAGAATGTCTGCAAGCCATGTTTTACAGCTACCTGCTACGACCTAATGAACACACAGACGACCTAACCAGAGGTGTTGAATTCTGTCATGCACGCAAAAAATCACAGGATAATTTGTAACACATGTCATCCATTTCCCCTCATGTCAAACGTGTGTAAATTATTTTGCGGTAGGTGCTTTTGTTGCCGATCACTTCCACTCGATGCGGCACTATTTGTACAGCAAATCATGGCACAGCTCAACACAACGCAACAAACCTAATTTGGGAACTGAATGTTTTATTTTTGTTGTTATTGTAAATGTACTTATTAAATTACATTTTTTTTTTCTCATGCAACATGATTCTGGGTAAAAGGGGGCAGATAAAATAAAACGGGCTTGTTTCTACTTCATTACATTCTAGATTGGAAAAGATTTGTTCTTATATTTTTGTGACTTGTTTTATAAATGAATGAAATAAAAAAAAAAAGGAAATGAAATACAAAGCTCTATGCATTCATTAATTATGAAAATTTTTTTCTTTTTTTTACTAGTTTAGCCTCGGTGGAGGTCTTTGATAAACTTAAGAACCTTTTAGTTGTATATGATCGTGATGACATTGCTAAAACAACAAATATTTGGGTTGCCCAGGACTTTTAAACAGAACTACATATCTATAAAATGTTCAGTTGTGTTTAAAAATGATTTATGTTTTGTGTTAAATTGTTCAAAAGTGTTTCAAAATGTTGGAAATGTATTATTTTTTGCAAAAGTACTCAAATAAGTATCTTTACATTTTTCTGAATTAATATAAATGAAAATAATTTGAAATTGTTTAGCGGTGTCCCATTAGTCTTTATTATTTTAAAGTTTTTGCCGTAATAAAAGATCTTGCATGCTCTACATCCAGTAACGGAGGCAAATGTGGTGCTGTTAAAGTATTAGCGATGGACAGTGGCGGAAAGAATCAAGAGGTTTTGTACTGACATATTGCATGGCATGGCACGGCAGAGAAACGGAAGACAGTTCAAGGCATGCGTTCGAATGTTCCATCTTAAAAGAGACGACATTTGAGAAATAATCACATGAGACGATGGCGACAGCTGGTGAAAGTGAGGCCGAGTTGACCGAGATGAACACAACCGAGACGATAAGTAGAAAGTGGAGGAATGTAAAACAGTGTCAAACTGAGATAAGAGGGGAGAGATTATCCCGGGCAGAGTATGAATGAGGGAGCAAGATTAGACTGCAAGGATCGGTTCAGATTTGAAGAAGTGCAAAGGCTAAAAAAAAAATAAAAAATAGGCAGGGTGGTATAGAGTAAAATGAAATTATACCGTTGTATTTTTCCACATGGTCTATTATAAAACATACAGATTTTTCTATCACTATTAGTTACAGCTTATTATGGAGACAATATAAGCATCTTTAAAAGAAAATATTTCATTTTTTACTTATAGAGTCAGCAGGGTGGCAGGTGGGTGGCAAAACTTTAGGTTCGAGTGGCAGCTGCCACCCTGTAAACCTGCCTATGCTTGTATAGCTTCCACATTGTGTACGCCGATTGCTTTGGCCTTGCACGGGGACCTTTTCACAAAAATTCACAAAATGGCAGGAGCCGTGTTTTCCTCGCAGTGCAGTGCAATGCATTTATTGCAGAGGTGATAGACCGGCCAAAATAAAAGGCCACTCAAAAATGAGCAGTTGAACTCGACTGGGAAGGTCCGAGGGGGTCAGAAAACAAGTTTGTATCTGGTGTGACCGCCATTTGCCTCCTGCAGTGCAACACATCTCCTTTGAAAGGAGTTATCAGTTGAACCATTCACCCAAAACCATCACCATATGTTGCAGCATGATAACACATAACCATGTTGCAGGGATCTGTACACAATTCCTGGAAAATGGAAACATGTTTGGGATCTTCTGGATCAGCCCTTACGATAGCGTGTTTCAGTTCAGTTCAGAGGAGTGCACCAAAATTCCATAATACGCAATAAACAACCTATGTGGAGGAGGTGGTCACAGAACATACTGAGTGGCTTTCTCCCCCTTGCCTGCTCCCCCCTCAATACACTAAAATGTAGGAGTAGACATATTGCGGGCACCCTCAAGTGCAATTGTGCAATGTGTTGCACTGAATGAGGCAAATAGCGATCAGATCCACATACTGTGAGGTTCAACCACCACCACCACCACTTAAAACAGTCAAATTGCACAATTTATTATTCGACTTGGATTTGAGAAAAGTATATGAGAGAGATGGGCATGTGTATGGAGAAAAAAAGTCTTTGAGGTTTACAAAAACAACAAAAAAATTCCTTTTTTTTGTTCAGTGTACAAAGAAAAAAAGAAATACAATTGCATACTCTTACAAAATCCTTTTCTTGGATTAAAAAAAAATGTGATTGCCGGCTGTGGCTGTTTTCATTAAGTGCTTTAATCGAGGCAAGCAGAAGTCTAATGGTGTTTCTTTTGGCCTCGCACGCTTAGCAACAAAGTCCTAAATTTACGGCACATTTCATCCACAAAAATTTCCAATGCAAACCTCCCTTTTCTTAGCAGCACGACGGGGTTTCCCGATCACCAAGAAAGGAAGCGTGTTGAGGCCGATGCCTTTTTTTTTTTATTTCTGACTTGTTCAGTCGTGTCTGTAAGCTAGCTGCAACACAAATGTAAATCATTCTAAACAGTGTTGTTTGGCATATCCGCCAAGTGTTCTTCAGTATCACTTTCAAGTTTTTGATTTCATGCCTTTTTATACGAGCCTGCAATTACTCAAAGAAAAGATATGACCGTAATCTTAAGAGACCATTAGGAACACTCATTTTTTAGCAGTTATGCCTTAAAAGGGTTTGTGTTGCTGACGTGTTGGTGTCAGTATTGCTGACTAAGTGTGAGGTTGTATTTCAAAGCTTAGTGGGTGTCATACGCAAAGTCATGCCGAATGTCCTTCTCAGTGGGAGCACAATCGCCGGGTCTGTCTGTGGTATTTACAGTCCCCTTTTTCTGCAATGCCTTCAATCCATCTTCTGTCGTCCTGCCCACTGTCTCCTCATCACCTATCTATTCATCTCTCCTCTTCAATGACTCCCGTCGTACCCCCCGCCTCACTGTCTCCTCTCCTGCACTCTGATGTCACAAATTCAGATAGGAGGTTTCCTCATAGCACACAGCCTTTGACACGGCAGCCCCTTTTTGAGGGATATGATCAGAGAACGAGAAGATGAAGTGAAGGAAGGGCAGTTGCCTATACTTAGATTTGAACGACAACAGGAGGACACACAATGGAGGGGCAAAAAAAAATAAATAAAAGGCACATTCGGGTTGAAAAACAAAATCCATGCATGAATGGTTATTGCAAAGGCCCGTGTCATGTTGCTGGCTTGTGTAATTCCTGTGACTACAAGCCAACTGTGCCAGTCACAGGCAGAATTGCTATGTCTTTTTTTTTTTTATGTTTTCGTAATTTTTTTGTTCTTTGTGGTCAGATGACATAATATGCAATATTTAACTCCTTCAAAATGGGAGCAATTGTTCCAATATAGATTTTAATTCCAGTATAGGTTGCTTATGCCATAAATAAGTCACAATTTCCTCAAGTTTGTGCTAACAGCTATTTGAATTTAACATTACATAACACACATTAAGTAAATCTTGCATCAATGCTTCAAGTGTCGGTGTCAATATGAGCAAATGTATAAAACATTTTCACCTATAAGGAATGTGTCAAAAATAAAAAATATACACACTGGCAATATTGATTAATGCCTTCACCATATGTGATACCTTTGACAGTGAATGCGGTTTTGATTATTTTGAATTTCTTCTCGCGTACGCTTTTTATTAGACTGGCTCGGGTCAAACTTGACTTCATCTGTTCACATAATTTGTTTGTCCAAGTATATGCTATATACACTTCACTTACAGTTATAAAAGGGCATTGATATAATTCATATAATCTAATCAGCGCTTTGAATAGTATAACAGAGTTGGTCTTGTCAAAAGTATGATCTTACATGTTTTTATATTTTATAAGAATAATGTGCGAAATAGAAACTATAGGACAAGGAAATATTTTCATGGTGTTTGTATGCTTGTATGTTTATTGAGTAATGCTGCCCCAAAACATAAGACTACTTCAACGTTTAAAAATCAGATCTCAGATTTCTTTTAAAGCATTATTTAGGTCTGTCGCTGTGTTTGAATTATGAAAGTCAATCCAATGAATGGGCACAATTTAAACATAGCTCACTTGTGTTTGGTCATGGAAACATGGATGAAATATTAATGCACATAATTGAGTTTCGAGACGAGGCAAAAGAAGGTCATGTGTTAGGAAACACCACGATGATTTTTTTTAATCGTATGGAACATTTCTCTTCTGGGTAAACCACTTAGTGTGTATCCAATAAACACTTGCTTACCAAACAGTGTAAAAATAAAAACGGTTTGAATTTATTTATTTATTTATTGGTGTTAAACAAATAAATAATAGTGGTAAATAGTTATTCAACCATTTTTGCTATATGACGAATGCCCCTCGAAAGTTCTTGACTCTACAAGTAATCTTTGCCAGAGAACATCAAATTAACCAAATTGCAAATGGCCATTATATTGCAACAGTGTGAATTAAATTAACAATTAAGGCGAAATCGCTGGAGAGAAACGGGCGTCTTTATCTTGGACCGCAGACTGCGAATGCCCGAAGAGGCACCCGCGGCACATTTTGTTTCAATGTGTGAGCTTTTAAGCAAAACTCCTAGATTGCAAGTCAGCGTATATCACAACTCGACAACAGTGACAATCATTCTGTCATTTATCAATATTGTCCAAAGCCACCGGCCAGGTCGACTCCCCCCCCACCCAAAAAAAAAAAAAAATCGAGACAAATTCACCGACTGAAATGTCCAAACAAAACCTCGCATAGTGAACTTGGCGTCAACGGGGACAGAAAATTTAATACATTTAATTTTAAAATTAAAATTTACCTTGAGCAAGTCACTTCTCCCTTTGATGCATTTTGTCATTGCACGCCAACCAATCCCAAAAGCACGGAAACAAAAAGTGTGCCAATAAGTCCTTCGATAGGTTTACAAAATTCACTTAATGTTTAAATTGTTGATATTGCGATTTGTAAAACCCCCCAAAGAGTTGGGAATGTCCGTTGATTCCTTTAGTTCACTCTGCGTAAGAAGGTAACGACTGTATTCGTATGTTGCTTTCAGGTTCTGTTCCTCAATCAAACATCCATCTTCTTTCATTTACAGAGAAATAACCCGTTAGTTGTAATTCCTGTGATTTTTTTCTCCCACATTGCAACTGTGTCCAAATCTTGCCTGTTCACAGTTTTTACAATCTTCCAGGTGAATGTGTGGGTTTGATGGAGCAGTAAATCAGAGGCGGGTTTGCGCGCATCCCCGGACCCGCCGCCGAAGCCTTGCAGCTCTGCTTTTTCTCTGTCTGCTTGCAGCAACAGCAGCATCCCTTGTTTGGAAATCCCGTCCCCTGCGCTGTCAAAGGAATTGAATTCCACCAAAATGACTTCCAGTGCATACTTTCAAAATAAAAATTATCTAATTATTCCCCGGGGACAGCTTTTACTTTGAAGCCAAAAAGGCAAATTTCCTGTCGAATTCGGTCTTTCCTGCGTTCAAAGCTGATGGCTGGTTGAGAGGGTGGGTGGGTCGACCTCGCATTGGAAAACTCAACCAGCAGCCCCATCTTCTGGAGTCAAAGAGCATCAATTATAATACAGTAATGCATTCAAAGTAGACAAAGTCTAATATTGTTTTAATAAAATGTTCTGGTCAGTGTCGAGAAATAAAATGAAATAAACAAATAATCAGGGTTTCTCTGAGTGTTACTCTGGAAGGGCAAGCTGCGTATTTGCTTTTTATTCTAACAATTTCAAATACAGTATTAGATTTACAGTGGATGGCAGTTTGTGTCCCTCTGATCACATTAGGACTGTTGAATTTGTGCAGACAGAAAAGTAACTGAATGTGACAGCCGTGTCCTAGTAGTTTGTAATACAGCTAAAACGCTGCCTGCCACGATTTGTCAAATGGAATAGCTCCGTGAGCTAAGTTGAGGAGTATTTGTTTTGTTCAAAGGATTTTGGATATGTTTAAAAATAGTTTAAATTTCAAAATATTTTATATACTTTATTTATTTATTTTTTTTGCGTGTGTGTGCGCGCGCGCGCGCGCACGTGTGTGGGCGTGTTTGTGAGCGCTTGTGTGTACGCACGTGCGTCGGTGCGTGTGCGTGAGTCCGTCTGCCTGTCTGTACATCAATATTTAATGAAAAGTTAGCATACCTTCTGCTTGTAAAAAGCTCCAATGAGAGATGCTCTCTTTATTGCTCATTGTGGTGGTGCAAAGAGCTTGGAGGGTTCAATGTTAAAAGGGGTCACAATGCTGTCGCGGGTGATCAACTACCCCCAATTGTCAGGGTCGATCGCCGGTGGGCGAGGAGGAGGTGGACCCAGAATGCGAGGAAGCAGGGAAAAGGGTAAACTAAAGGAAATGTATTAAATTAATCAATCGAGGACAAACAACGTGGCGTGGACAAACAAACGTGGCAGGGTGCAAAATGACAAAGACAAACTAAACGTGACTAAACAGAACAAAAATGACAAGTAACAAGGACCGTGACAAACACTGGGGATTGTGGGCGTGGGCGTGGGCGTGGGCGAGGGCGAGGGCGAGGGCGAGGGCGAGGGCGAGGGCGAGGGCGAGGGCGAGAATGAGAGTGGCCGTGACAGTCCGTAAAGGGAGTAGCAGGAGAAATGTTCCGACGCTGAGCTGTCGGCAAGGGGTGCTTAAATAGTCCATGATTAGGGGAGCAGATGGGAGTCAGGTGTGCGCGGCTAATGGGGAACAGGTGCGTGGCTGGTGGAGACGGAGTGCTGAGGGGAAACGCCCCTACTCAGCTGACAAACATAAACAAAGTGCACATGGCAGGGAGGTGACGAAAACAATAACAAAAACACTGACCTGACCGACACGGGTCATGACACCAATATTGGCTGCCTATTTGTAGCCCCCAAATTGTTATTCCTTTACTTTGTGTTATGGTAGAGTCAGCATTTGTATATGTACTTGTTTTTTTTTTCTTTGTATGCCAACGATACACAGGCCCAAAAGTTTATTCATTGCTCGGAAAAAGAGTTTGAACCAAGCAGCTTCTCAATTTTTGTGAATAGACTAAATGAACAACATCACATTAAGCACTTCCGGTGGAAAATGTCAGGTGGCGCAACCATTTCTGCTGTCTATGTACTAAGCGACGAGGACGCCATCACAGAAAAATAACATCCTTTGTTCAATCGGTGATAACGTGGAATCGTTTAATATGTATACTCGATAGTTCACATCTGATACATTTCAACACAAATGCACAAAATGTATTTGAAAGATCAGTTTTTAAAAACACTTCGCCACAACGTAAACATCATACAAAGCTGTCATCCACTTTGTCACCTGTGCTCTCTTAACACCCACTACTGTGATTTGTATTCCCTGGTTATTTGCCTCTTTTTTTTTTTTTTTTATTCAGATAAATTCACTGGTCCGTTTATTAATATAAAACACTCATCGGCAAGACCTCACTCTACCGTTACTGCCTGCTCACCATTCATACCACAACCAGCGCCCTCCAGAATTTTGTGCTTGGGCTGACCGGTTATATATCATAGTGTCACAACTAAAGGCGGGAGAAGAGTAACATTATGACGCAGTTTCAACGTCCACCGACCCGGAGTCTGCAGGGTAATCCTGATGAAAATTGGTGGCGTTGGATTCAGCGTTTTGAGCTCACTGCCAGCACCATTGTGGAGAAATCACTACACTATGAAACATTTTCAACTTTCAAGAGGACATGAAGGATATAAAACCTGAATAAAAAAATAAATAAATAATGTCTTAAACTAGACATGTCGCAGAGTGAAATGCAAGAATGCAAAAGAAAATGATATCCTGGAAGAATATTTGGATCTTTTAAACAGACTAGGTTATTTACCAGGGAAAAAAAACACACACCCCAAAGTTACACCAATTGTGCATGTTCCCAAAAGCACTTGGAGATAGAATCATTTATGAATTACGACGTATGGAGAAAACGAGAGTGAGAGCAAGGCAGAGGTCTGTCTGGTGAATCGGAGGTATTTATGTCATGTCAGGCTCTTGAGAACATCAACCATTTCTTTAGGAGGAAGGACATCTTTAACCACTGCCTCTGCCTTTGTTCTGCATATACAATTTTATTGTCATTATTTCTGAAGATTTTTTTTTAATCTGTTAGAAAAAGTTCCTTATATTAATCTACACAGTCAGCACTGTTGTATCTGAAGTTGTGTTTGACTGTGTAGTACAATTCGACTGCAATAACCTATAGGGGAGAAGAGGATCCTTTATGATGTTAATTTATGTTATGATCAGTGACACGTTCATCCAGAATATAAATTTAAGGGAATTGAGTACATGGGACATTTTTAATCTAAGCAGTATATAGGCTATATATTTAAAAAAAAAAAAATGTTTTCCCTTCACAAAATGTACATATTCATTAGCTCTTAATCCATTTGTATAATCTGTTCCTAAACAGTCATACATAAAAAGTCAACATATTAAATACTGTATATTAAAAGATTGATTATTTATTCCATTTTAAAACCTGACCCCTAAACAATCAAATGAAAATACTCTGATAAAATAACATGTCCGCACACTGACATCTTATTATGGCAAAAGCATAATCAGATAAGAAACTGAATCAATTGTAACAACAATGTCTCATAATGTGTTGTCTTTAAAAAAAAGAGAGAGAGAGAGATACATGTTTCCATTGTTTTGACATGTGTAATAGCAAGGATAAGAACAAGTTTAAAAAAAAATAATTACATTGAAAATTTGTCATTCTATTTTACATCGGTACAGTATGAGGGAGACTCGTGTCTAGAGTGATGGTGCGTTCAACTTCTGCTGAGTGTTCGAATGTAGCACCGTAATGCCAGTTGTGTATCCCCCCCGGCGCTTCTAGCCTTACAAACATACAAGAAAAAAGAAAATGTTAATATTTGCAGAGATTTAAAGAAAAAAAAAGTGTTGCCCCAATTGATTTTTATCTGTTTGTTAAATCATTGTGATAATCAATGTCGGAAGTCCTTATTTTGATCAGTGTATTCAAAAAGATCAAATATCATTAATTATGAACATATAATTCAAGGTAATTTTAACAATGTGTATCAAACTGGTAGCCCTTCGCATTAATCAGTCCCCTAGAGGTAGCTCTCACTTTCAAAAAGGTGTGTGGCTCGTAACATTTGTCTGCCTTGCTCTCATCCAACTTCGGGAAGAGGGGTGATCACAATTCTGACTTTGAGGTAGAAATTCCAACATTTTTTTTGTTGTCTTAAACATTGCTATTCACCTATCTTCACCAGTGCTACGTCACTCCAGGGCCACCCATATAGGTTTTAAAGTTCTCTTTTGCTTTGTTACATTTGACTTTCAAGTTAAAAACCGATAGGTGCTTTAAATAGGTCAAACTGGGGACACGACATCAAAGTTAAATAAGCAAACTAATACAATGACAAAATTATTATATAATATCGTATACCTCAATTACCCAATGCTTACTCTGGAGGAAATCATTTCCCATTTGCCAAATGTGAATTACTTCTTGGTGCTGGACAAACAATCGGGGTTTTTGGCAACCTGAGCTTGATGGTAGGAACTCAAAGTTCTGTGCATTCAATAGCCCCATTGGAAGTTTCACGTTCTTCCATTTACTATTTGGAATTTCATCAGAGTTCTTCCAAAGGGGTACCGAGGAGATGATAGAAGATCTAGAGGGTGTGGGAAACATCATTCATAATGCTGAAATTGCTTGTATGGGGAGACGCTCTGGAAGACCAGCATTACTGAATCTGAATCTGAATTTGTGGTTGGAGAGAGCAAGAAAGAGTGATTTGAAACTTAACAAAAACAAATGCATTATCAGGACAGCAGACATGAAATACATCAGACACACACTCAGTGATAACGGACTGAGACTGAGGAGGAAAAAGTGAAAATGGTGACACAAATCCCCGCACACAAACAGGAACTGTAGATATTTGAGAGGATGATCCAATATCTTGTGAAGTTCATCCAAATCTGTCAGATGTTAGCACTCCATGAAGAAATCTGATTGGAACTAAAATAGAGTGTCACGAGGAGGAAACCCCCAAAAGAAGTTTTTACACATCTTATACAGCTGGTCAGAAATGATCTCAGAAAATTTATGATATTAAAAAACCTGTGACCTTCTCAGTAGACAGTATCTCAGAAGGCATATGAGGGGTGCGTCAAGGTCGCTCATTGAATGCCATTGATATGTGAATTTGAAAAAGAGCTTTTTGCCATTGTTTACCGCCGTGAAAAAATTTCCAACGATACGTGTATTGAAAAGATGAGAGGGACCAACAAGGCTATTGTAAGATTTTTTTTCAAGACACTATTGCACTAAGCTCCCATGAGGCTCTACAGGAGTTGAGTATTCCTCAATGATCGGAGTAGAGATCTGATGAGAGAAGAATTGGAGGGGAATATGGTCACACAGCGACCCACATCTGAGAAAACGCTGCGTAAGTTTAGTTGAAATGTATTACTGTACACGATTGGCCACATGAAAGAAGTGCATTACCAAAAGAAATTAAGTCCCTTGGTCATTTTGTGATGTAATCATCTTGGCTACGACAACTGAGGCAAGACATGTTACAAACGCTCCATGAGTCACATTTAGGAACTGTCAAGTGCAAAGAAGAGGAAATAAAAAATAAATAAATCAAAAACAAGAGGGCCACATGTCTAAACAAATTTAAGAAGTAGTGTCGCAGTGTGTCATTTGTAATGAGAACCGCAGCAGCAACCCAAGAGAGCAACTACTGTCACACACAACACCAGACAGGCCATGAGAGACGGTAGCGACTGTTCCATTTTAGAGGCTCTGAGTTTCTCATGTGAGTGGATTTTCACTGCAACTTTCCAGAAATTGCAAAGCTGAGCAACACCACCAGCAATAGTTTCCTAGTCCCTCTCAAATCAGTGTTTGCAAGGCATAGCGTTCCTGATGTTTCTTTCTTGGGGTATGGTCCACGTTTTCCAGAGTGAGTTAAAAGAACTGAAAACTGAAAAATGGGCATCAAATCCAACCCAGTGAAATGGTCAAGCAGAAAGGACCATACAGACTATGAAAAAATTGTTGAATAAGACAGAGCACAACGTCGCCCTCTACATGTCACTCCTGGCCACATGCAAGACGCCAATGGAAGGTGTAGGATTATCATTATGCTGACGGGACGGAGGCTGAAGACTCCCAACCTCAAACTCCCTGCTTACGCCCGAGGGAGCTGTCCAGAAGAGTTAGTTGAGAAGAAAAGCAAAAAAAAAAAATACTAATAGCTGAATCAAGGGTCTCTCTGACTTGAATACAGGTGAAAATGTCAGGATGCTAAGAGGAGCCAACAGCGGTGTTCTGCAAACATGCGCTGTCATAAGAAAAAAATTGCATTTATCTTCAAACATGTGAAAAAAAAATGCTTCTCTTTGATTGAAGTGCTTGAGCAGCTGGTCCTTCTCGTAAATTAATCAAAGTGAACATGCATTCATCACATTTTCTGGATATAAAGTCATCAATAAGGTAATTGTATGACAACTCTTTATTGACGCTTATGATCACCAAGCCACTTTAGCGTTCCTGTGCCTTTGATGAGCAGAAGACTTAATGAGCTTCAATTTAAAAACAAAAGGCTAAAATAAACAATAGTTTGAATGAACAATAAGTAGGATATAGGAAAATAAATAAATAAACTACTACTGTTCCTATTAAACACTTACCTACAATTATAGACTATGCAAATACAAGCCTACTACAATTAATACGACTGTTAGGAAAACTAATAAAAATGGATAAAACTGACACATTTGCAACATTCAATCCAGCTGTTCGTACATTTCGCGCTGGCATTCTTGCAACACCTCCGTTACTCCGGCTTCTGCTCTATGTCAGATGGCAGGTGGGAAGCTTCACAGATTGGCTGTTTGGCGAGTTTGTTGATGACTGACTTGAGGATTTAAGGTTGCGCATCACCGCGTGTTAGTGGGCGCCTTTTCGGCTGAGCGCACACAGCACATGTGCTTTTGTTAAGTGTGAGAATAGATTTGGATATTTTTCAAAGTGACCATGATGCCGCTCTCATATCGTAAAATATTTCCAGACGCTTTCGGTGAGGCATCCTTGTTGTTAACGCAATTGGTGATGAATCAACTTCAAGCTATATTGCGCAGTGGTAAAGGCGATTCGTTACAGTTCAACACCTAATTTTGAGGTGTTAATTATAACACTTCAGACCCCCTTCTCAAGTGACTTCAGACGAGAATCGGGTTCATCCCTTTACCCAGACACAAAGGAAAAACACATTTTCATTCTCCACACACTCCACCTCTTTCTTCCTGTGCGGCAGAACAGAGAGCGGGAAACAAAATCAATATATTTGGTTATATTGGGAAAGACGTGAGCTCTGCGGTACATATTTTGTGCCACACATAGAAAACAATTACCGTACTCACATGCAGACAGAAATGTCACAGTTAAAAGGAGCACACAAACTTAAATAAATAAAATGATACAAAAAAAAAAAGGTAACATGCTGATAATAGTTTTAAAATGAAGTGATTGTTTGGTTTTGATTGGACTAAAAACAGCAGCAAGCAAGACAAATAGTCTGCAGTCATTGTCCACATATGAGCGGTGTACGGTTAATTAATTTAAGAGCATCCAGAAAGAAGCCGTTGCAAATTCTGGTGGTTCTTGTTAAGATGCTGCATCGCCTCTTGCCAATTGGGGAAGGAATAAAAAGTGTTTAGTGTGTAACATGCTTGATGCAACAATCTCTTTAAAGAGCTCTACAAAATTGGACACAATGAAATTTCATCTCTTAAGGAAGAATTCCATCAGATCGTTTATGTTTGTTCCTGAATTAGGATGTTAGCTGAAAATATTATCATCGCATTAAAGTGAAGGAAATGAGGGACAACAAACAATCTATTTGTTTGTTGCCTGGATCTGAGAAGACACATAAATCACAGCATTATTCTGTGACAATTTTCCCACATTCTTTCAAATGTTTCACGTAATGTTTTAGTTTGGCTTGCATTTGAAAAATGTTTGAACAGTATTTGTAAATGAAAATAAAGCCTGAGCATCCGCTGGATTAGGTCGTCCTCGCCGCCCACTGTAGGAGAATGCACAAAATGTCCTTTCTTTACAGACGAGAGCCATGCCTTCTTTAAGCATAAAATGTAAGTTTTAACTGGTAAACGGCAATGCAAAACAGCTTTTTTTGTCTCTTGATACATCCTATGTTTAGGTTCAATTACCAGCCTGTAATTGTTTTTACTGTCTCTCTTAGCAAACAACAACACGCTCACAGAAAGCAATTTTATTTTAAGAAATGGAGTACAGGCGAAAACCCCACAGATCTGCCTCAGAATTTATTAACATCCTTCCACTGAGTCTGTCCTCAGGTGGTGTTCGGGTGGGACAACCCCCCCCTAACATGAACTACAGTGAAGAATACCTTCACTACACAGCTTGTTACTGGGTCACTCAGAGTGCACTGCTATGAGTGCAATTTTTGACTTCCACTTTTGTTTTTGGAGAAGTTCCTCTAATGATGATTGGACAGCAGTAGGAGCCTAGATTGCACGGAAATGTTGTGTTACAAGTTCACAGCGATAGAAAACGTGGATAGCAGAGCTGCCAACCTATCGAAATTCACTTCCAGAGCCTTTTCTTTTTTAATTTCCTATTTTTTTCACCTTCTGTCAAGAACAGCAACAACCCGATACCGCAGTATATTTTGTACATGTAAAAGGATTTAATAAATCTGCAAAGCATTCATTTACGCAACATAATCATTACTCTTATTTTAATGTATTTATTGCACCAACCATATCAAGATGAGAATGTAGTCATATACAATTGAATAATAAAGTATTTTCCCTCACGTGGAGTATTTTGCTACATCCACCCATCCATTTTTCTGAAGTCCTCTTCCTCACAAGGGTCATTAAACAGAAAAAGTGTGTCTTTAATTTTGTTTCCATTTGTAACATGTCAATACCTGATTTACCAGAGAATGGCTAAATACAGAATTGCAACTTTACGACATATCTAATTATTAGTCCTTATTAATCACAGTAGTCCCTCGCCACTTCCTTCCTTCTTTACGTTTTGTGGTTTCAAAAAAGAAAGAGTAAAAAACGTTCACATAGTTATGAGCCAACATTCCGTCCTAATCACCTCTCACAGCCTGCAGCTTGGTATTTATTCTTCATTTTGCATTATTAACGTTAAATTTATTGTGCAACAAGTATTTAGAAGGTTGCGAACCATGTCGGGCTGGTAGAAACGGCGCAATAGAGGCGTCAACACCCCAAAATGAAAAACAACAATAATAATAATAATAATTCAACCACTACTTTGTGGTTTTTCACTTTTCAAAGGGGCTAAATTAACCACGAAAAATGAGTGATTCCTATATTATTAGAGCAATATGCATTAATGGCTCTGACTGTGTACTACTCTCACTAAAATCAAGGCTTTATTTTGAACACATTAATATCAATGCTTCAAAGAATAATCCAATCAGAGTCAGGTTGTTAACGTTCTGCTAACTTTGGACTCATCTGTTAGCATCCATTTTGTTTCTCACCGCTGATATGAACTCGAACTTACTCGTGAGCGTTCAGCTATCTTTGGACTTGTCATCTCGCATTCACAGCGAAGTTGATATCACTGGTGCCACCGGTGGAAGCGGCGTGTTCTCAAATATCTCAGAATTTTGCAGTGAATTCAACCTTTTTGGGTCATTGACCCATAATTGTTTTTTAAACATCCGTAAAAAACACATGTTCTGGCCGCAACTAGGTCGTGTTCAGAGATTTGCTTAACAAAATATGGACAATCCGGAACAATTGGCGGCTCTGGGACAGCGAAAATCGGCAGTGGCACACATTCAAAAGCGTGACGCCCCTGTATAATAGCACAGAAGTACATTTTTCCTTCTTTCTTGTGGTTCTTTGCGTTTATATTTAAAAATCAAAGTGTTGGCCTATGGGACCTCCATATCCAGTATTGGTTTTTTTTAGATTCATGACACGGGTTATTAAGTTATTAAGCATTGCTATTACTGCCAAAACAATAGACATTTTATTTTAGTTGCTATGTTTTTGGTTTATGTTTTAATTGAAAGGACATTTCTTGTAACATTTCAGTATTACCGGATGTGGCATGACTGATATCATTGATTTGTTGAAAAAAAAATTGTGGCTCTCTAATATTTGCGGTGTATATTGTATAATTATCGTACAAATACAATATAAAAATTGCCGAGCAAAGCACTACCTCTATTTCACAGCTCCAAAAGCAAGTCTAAAATTCGAAGATTACAGCTACAATGCTGTCAAGCAGGGTTTTCTTGTCTTTGCGGTAATATTGTAGTGATCATCTTTAAAAAATGAATTCATGATTTGTGTCCATTCCCATTGCTGTTGCTAAGCGATAGGCAAGCGAAAATAACACAAAATAGCATGAAGTCTGCGGCACAACGATAGGATAGGACGGAGAATATACAGAGGGATAAAGTTTGCACTGTCAGGGTGAGTAAAGGAGAGGATGGTAGAGAAAGTTTATAAGGCGTAGTTTAGGCGAAAATGCATGAGAGAAGAGGGAATCTTTGGTGGCCAGCTGCAAGAGGGAAGATAGCGCAGAAAGGCTTTTAATTCTCAATCCCTACAGAGCCTTTGAAAATTACCAATCTTCTTATCACAGGCGCAGGGCTGCTTATGCAAATTGTTGTGGAGTGGAACATTTAAACGGAAAATTACTCGACAGCATTTTTCCCCCCTCTTGCCTCTTCCCTTTCCCTCTCTCCTCCACACAAAAAGCCTGTTTTGAGTCAAAGATAAGAAGATGAATTGCTCTCTCCGTGCTTTGAAGCGCATCAGGATTTAAAGACTCCAGCCTCAGCTCTGGTCTAATGCTCATGCTGTTGTTGCCTTTGTCGAAGAAAACAGGCATGGGAAAAAATGCAGAAAAAGAAATTCAAAACAACGTGTATTCTTTCCTCCAATACATGCCTGGGGAGACAGGGAGCAAGGATTAACATTGACTTTAATCTTTTTGTTTAACAGTTGGAATTTACTTTGCAAACATTAGAAGCCAGAATATCAGGAGAAAGATTTGAAATACAAACTCTAATGATTGAAATTATGACAAAGCAAACAAATTGAAACTTGACAACTCACTTTATTAATTTTGAATTCTTCTAAACGTTTCATTCTCTTTCCTTCAACTATAGCTCGTGAATGTGGTAGCGCTGCAATGGAACTAGCTGATTCATGTACGTGCAAATAATATGCATGTGCGATCACATGAATATAAAAATACGACTTCCTGCTCTCTATGGACTTGAGAGGTTTACGATCAGAATAAACTTTAAGGTTAAACTTGAACTTTAGTAAACCTCAAAATGCTGGCAGGAGAAACGTGTAGTGGAACCTGAACTCTCAATTACTTTTTCGGTCGCTGTGACGTGGAGGAATTGCCAGCGCTCCGTCAGCTGGGTTCTCTGGCTCGTCATGGACCTTCAGTCATCTGTCTGATCACATGCTCCCTAAAAGCATCAAGCACTTCAAACGTAATGGTGGAGTCTTCAATCACTATATACCTACTCTGGACTTCCTTTTCATGCCCAAGATTGGCAATGGCAGGAGGAATTCAAATATGTAGATTGTTCATTTTTGGAGCTACGTGCCTGACAGGTGTTGTTGGGAGCTTGGCAGTGGTCTGGAAAACCCACTTTGCTTATTAGTTAGTTATTAGTTGGTGAGTGTCAGCGCTTTCTCTACCTTGGAGCTCCAACTCATCCAAATCATATCAATTGTGATGGGCTGGCGACCAGTTTAGGGTGTACCCCGATTCTCAATCAAAGTCCGCTACGTTCGATTCCAGATGAACCACAACTCGAATGAGTACAAGTGGTATCGAAAAAGGAGAACTGAGTGGATGAAACCACGGTTTAAGTCACAATCTATTGAAGTGATTTCGTGATTGAACAGGTCTGGAGGTAAGTCATGCTTGAGTGTAGTCAGTGGAAATGAACTCAGCATTCCCCCCACAAATGTGATTAGCTTTAGTTGGTATAACAAGGGGGGCAAGTACTTTTTCACGCAGAGCCAGGTAATAGATTTTTTTTTTAATAAATACAGTACAACATCTTTTCCAAGGTTCTTGTATTTTTACATGACATTTTTTGTTTCATGGTGTTAAACAAAGTAGGAAACGAAGGGCAAATAATTATATAATTCCTCACGGCACTGTAGGTAGCTGAGAAAGTGACATTTAAATTCAATCTGTGAGATATTTATTCGCAGATTTTAACAAATATTTCTGGTATGAAAAAGAAAATATATAATATTGTGACATAATCCATCATTGTAATTATTTTTGCCTTTGAACAACTGCCACGCAAAGTACATCAAAAGAAACATTTGTTTAATGCTAATGAGGTACATTATAAGCAAGTGTACAATATAAAGTATGTGTGTGGGCAAACAAAATACTTCTCAGCAATAAACTGTACCTACAAATGATGCAATTTATGCTTACTGATATTCCTAACTAGTCTAGGCAAATAATTTGCATAATTTTCAAGTAATCAACCTGCTGGGTGGCTGTGGCTCAGTTCAAAGAGCGACTGCTCAGTGACTAAAAGTTTGGCTCTTCGAATCTTGACTGTTTTGTTTTGCTTTTTCCTACTCTTGTTTTGCCCTTGCTGGTGGAACCAGCAAAAATAAAATAAAAAATCATGCGGATTTATGGATTTTTCTTTTTTTTTTTTTTTGCAGGGGTCAAAGCTATTTCAATCAAAAACATCCTAATACAGCTCATTACAGCTTCATAATTCTTCCAGTCATTGAACTAGTCAGATGTTGCAGCAGCTTTTCTGCTTGAATTTATTTGCATGATTTCAGAATAGCCTTCCAAAGCTGCTGTTTGGAAATGAACTGCTTCCCACTTTCCGATCGTTCTCAATAAGGTTGCAGTCAGCGGAGGATGAGATATTCAAAGACATTCAAGCAGACACAAACTCCCAAGTTCAATGGATGCAAGAATTGTTAAGATGCTATCAAATAAGTGGTGCGCTGTTATAAAGAGATTTTTTTTCAAATAATCTCGGCTTGTTCAAACATTTTCAACGATTCAGTGTTATTTAATATACATCCCTGAGTTAAGGAGACAGTGAAATCATAAACTTTGGAGGTTTGTTTTGATTTTTCATTTGCTTTCAGCAAACGTTCTCCCAGACTGGTGATGACGAGCCAAAGAGGAACGCTGTGATGGTGAAAATAGAACTAGAACTTTACACCAGCGCATCAGTGCACCTCTTAGGAGATGTCATTTCAGCCGGTATCAAAGGATGGACTACACGTCTTTTGTTTTTACTTTTGTAACTGATTTTCTAAAAAAGAGATGGTGAATATTCTTTCTTCATTCTTTATCTTTCGCATGCTTGGAACACTTACAAGTTGAATCAAAGCTTTTTTGTTTGTTTCTGAGCGGAGTTCCTCCATCCAACTTTTAATTCCCTCAATAAGGTACCATATATGACTGGCGTTAGCCCAGAACCTCCAATGTTGTAATTTATTAAATTTATTTTTTCCCCCACAAATCTATGTTACTGGTCATTCCACATATGTGGCTGTTCTTAATTTATTTATTTATACAAATTATTGACCAATATAAAGTGTTGACAATGACTTGCTTTCTTTGACGTATGTGATCGAAGAAACATGTTGTTTTTCGGTGCCTCCTGAAAAGTGCTGACTTTAGAGGTACAAGGATTCCTCCCAAAGGCAACATTTTATTTTATTTTTTATATTTATTTTATATATCATATATATATATATATATATATATATATATATATATATAAATATATATATGATGAAATTGTACATGGACAAATGGACAACATAAACAGCGATCTAAATTCTATTTAGCAGTCAATGATTGTATAACATTTCTCCACAAGCAAAACTGGACAACAATTGAATGTTAATCGGACTAAAACAGACCTAAGGCAGAGTAGGGAAATTTGTGACTTTCTGTCGCAGTGAGAAAGTTCTTTGGAACGACTGTCGTTAATCCATGTCTGAACAAGTGTGATGATAAGCCCTCTGTCTGAAATGTAATCCTTTTAGTAAAAGCTTTTTGGATAAACTCTCTTCATGCAAATTATAAACCACATTAGTTTTGAGTGACTAGCCTGCTCCATTGAGATTAATGGCCACCTGACTACCTGATTTAATAGGGTTATTCGACATCTCCAAGGGACAAATAAACAACAAAATTAATGCAAGGCATTTATCATTGACATCTTAGGGTTCAATAAGTTTCTTTTGTGCCCACATCTGGCTCCTCCTGGGGTTCATAAGTCTGTTTGGAATAAACACAGCTGTAAATGTATGATGTGCTTTTCCACAACACTTATGTATACAAGGATATGAAAATCATCTTCCATGTGATCAATATATGCCCGTCGTTGCATTGGGGATTACTGGTTGGAAGAAGAAAACTTTATCACAAGGGAAGGCAACATTCGAGATATATGATTGTGGCCTCCTGTTGACAAATGATTGGCAAAATTCTGCTTGTACCCCTTCTGACCTCCAATCCTTACAAGACTAAATGTAATCCCTCACTTCACTGCAAACCCAAAGCACTTGTCCAGCACCCAGCTGTGACCACTTTTCTTGGAGATCTGAGAAAAATTCAAGATGACTATTTATTTAAGATGAGTACAAGTTGTATTACTTGGTGTGCCGCTGGGCAGTACAATGTTGAAGAAAAGACAGAGAGATAAGAAAAAGCAGTGGTAAAAAAAAAAAGACAGCAGCAACAATACAACTGGTAACCACCCATACCAGCAAGACAATAATGAGCACTTACTGACAAGGGGAAAAAAATAATTGGCAACAGAGAAAACACATTCTGGTTTACTAAAAACTTGTGGAACATAAAATGTTCCTAAATATTTATATAGTCATACTCCAAAATGTGAATATATATATATATATATATACACATTACTGACAAAGATGCAAAGTTTAACGTGTGCTTTCCAAACCTGATTTCGTAGAATTCTCCCAAACTACAGTAAATCATAGACCATGACACATTCTTAGCTATGATTTCTCTCAGCTAACTAATCAAGCATTATGATTATCCAACAAACACAGCAAATGCCTTATCATTTTCTGATAGACTTAATGATGTGACGGTGGGAGCAGATTGTGCAAGACAGCAAGCTACGCAGAGCTTAGTGAACAATAAAAAAACTTTTACGACACATTCATTTGAGAAATGATGTGGTAGGACTGGGCTCCTCTCAAACATCTCAAGTGTTCTGTTAAGTATAGCATCTGCTCATGAATAAATTGTGGCTTTGCATCCTGTGCACAGAGTGGCTTTTCTTGTCAACACACAGAAAGGAGGCTTAAAATTTAATGGCTTTTAAATGATTTAAAGCTATGTTTGATCATTAAAAAAATATTAGAAAATGAAAAATAAGTACATTATTGTTTTTTTTTTTTAATAAAGTTCAAACATAAGTTAGAAGTAATACGCTCTACTGTCGTATCCACCACAGTCTTTATTTTTTTTGTTTGCTGTTTAGTAATTTTGAGAGGCATTGTCGTGCTTCACTCTCTTATTTGGTGAATGTGTAAAACTGAAGATTACAATTTTAGGTTTGTTGAAACCTGACTGAGATAATCTTTCTATTAATCCAGGGGTTTTTCTACCCTGCACTGTGAATGTTTCCACTGTGTTATGTGATGTCAGCCTGTGTGCTCTGCCTTTTCGGTTTGTGTTACCCAGTTTCCTTGGTGACTGATAGCGGTGGAGCCTGCCGCGTAACAGTATGACCAATGAAAACTATTGGAAAACTATTATTATTATGATTTACATGAACATCAGATAACATTGTATGACCAATTTATGAAGTCACACAGGTAATTCCAAAAATTTCAGTTCCTTTTTATTGCAACTGAAGCCTGACTGATTAATTGGTCGGTCGATTACATCGGCTCTTTTCAAAATAATAATTGGCTGAAGTTTTTGCCAATTAAATTCTCATATCACTTTTTCATGCAAAAGTAAATGCTAATTAGTAGATCTGGGCAGGAAGTAAAGGTGTATGGCTGATTGAAAGTTATTCAGAGTGACTTACATCCTTGCAGTGTGCATACTCTCCAATACCTATTACGATGCAATGTCTGTTTATTTATATATGTATTGTAAACATTGGTATTCATCCTTGGACTGCATTTTTAGTGTGTTGTTACCAAAATGCATAATTTATTTAATTGCTGACTCAATTTGGGTGTTATGATGACTGTCGGCATGGCTGACAGAACATTACTCTGGGTGAATTACATTCTTATCCATGCTTTCATATGCCCATTCAGACACAATGTCCGTAAATCTACATGTATGTTGATAAGGATTATATTTATGCTTCGTGTGCAGTATGAGTAAGAAATTAGCTCCTCAGTTGAACTCTAGCTCTTTTGTTCATCATATATTTCAATGTAAAAATAATTGCCAGTTAAATGAATCAGATTTTTTTCCTCTCAAATATCACAATTGGCCTACAAAAAAAAAACATTGGTCACGTCCTAATTATTACTATTCAAATTATAGGTTTGATTTGTTGCCCAGTAAGCTATATCATTGATTTTTCAAATAATAAAATTACTGAATATGTTCATTTAGCTTTGCCCGTGAAGACTTTATTTACACTAGTTAGAGGTGAATCCAACATCCAAAATTAAGAGGTTGAATGCAAAACAGCAGCAGTTAACAACAGAAACATTTTGAGAGTTAACTAAATTAAATTAACTACATTTCTGGTCGCAATGAGAATGCACATAACGTCACATCCGCAAAAAAAATGCGGGTAATTAGAACCCGATTCCAGTCTGAAAACTATTTTCCAGAGGCTTGCAAGAATACCCATTGAGAGCAGCAAGTTTTCATCTGCAGTTTAATCTAAGATGTGAGAGTCATAAAGGTCAATGAGAAGGCTAATGTAAAGATATTTGGGGGCAAAATTCTACGGAGTGCAACTTTAATGAAGATGTTTTTTTTACCCTTAATAATATATTAGTCTGAAATAGCTTGATATTCCCTCCGTCAATATGTAAAGTTTGTATTTTATCAAAAACCCAAATTACGGATTGTGTTTACAAAATCACATTCAGTGTTAATGGGAACATAAATACAAATAGTTAAAATGAACAAAGTTGTCAAAATGCGACCAATAATAAAGTGTACATAAGATGGGATAAGGCACTTTAGCTGTAGCAAAGCAGATTAGCTAATCAAATGCTGTTAAATCAGCAACATTTATCCAACTAGAATGGCAACTCCATTGGGCACTGTTATTTGAAGCAAATTGACACCACTTACAATGCACTATTACATGCCAATTTCATGATAGCCACCCAGCAACAAGTACCTTAAAAAAATCTCTCATAAAACACTTGCAAAATAATACGATGGAAAAAGACTATGGATAATCGTAACAACCTGCTTGCATGTGTGAATTAGATTGACGTAATTTTCTGTCCAATGACACACGCCACGCAACAAACTCACAATAATGCACTCTACCAACTTCAATACATTAAAAATAATATAGACAAGGTTGATATTAGCGTGTTGGCTTGGCCCTTGGCAAGCAGTCCAGTTTCTTATGCGTCCTCTTTGCAAAATTAATTGCCCACCCCTGATATAGAGAAATTATCAGTTCTACTCCCATTTGTAAGATTGGAACAAAGTTGGTGATGGACTGTCTCTTGAAGTGTTGTAAAACAGTTCCAACACAAACAAAATAAAACTCTCTAATTTCATGTCAATGGTGTTTCATGTTGATATGCATGCACGTGATGGGTGTTATGCATTTTTATTCCTCACTTTACTTTCCACAGTCCCGAGGGGCCCTGGAATGACATCACCTCAAGAAAGAATAGGACTGGATCGTATCACTGTATATGAAATTCAAAGACAGTCTCAAAGAAACCCGTGCAACAGCAACAAATCCCTTCAAGAAAACATAAAGACTAAAAGCAGTTTAATGGCAGTCGGAGCTACAGTAGGGACCATTTATCTGGTGCCGTCGCTGAAAACATGCTGGACAATGATCGAGAGTGTAGTCGCACTTTGCCAGACGCTGTCAGTACTAATGACACATGCAGAGCTCAGAGTAGAATTAAACTTGTTGAAGAGAAAACAGCAGTTGCCGCAGCTTACTGAAAGCAAACTCATCCAAGATGTACTAACTCAGTGGATGGAAGATACCTTGAACAACAATCTGCAGTTTATTCTGCAAAGGACAACAGCAGTGTGAAGAAGAGGAAGAGGAACACTCAGGGTTCTATTTTTATGACAAGTGCAATTCCAGCGCAAAGCGCTGTCTTACTGTGCATGGATGGAGTTTTCTTTTGTTTGGTATTTTGCTAGACTTTGCACAGGTACAATTGAGCGTAACGGGGCATTTGCGCCTCTGCGCGCCGTTTTGGGATGAAGGTACGGTCGTCTTTTCCAAATGATGGCAGCCAGACAGAACTAAACTAAAATGCGACTGAAAATATGAAAACGCTATCGAAGTGCAAAGACAATTCAGGAAGGAGTTCAAAGAGATCCACCAACACGAGTTCCCATCACTCGAATTTGAGATACATTTGAAGTTTGAATGTTCACCAGACCTCACACGACAAGACTTCTTTTTATGGGATTCAAAAAGATAAAGTCTACGCAACGATACCTGCAACAGTCACTGAATGGAGAGCAACCTTTGAACGTGAATGCATGCAAATACCAAGGGAATTGTTTCATGATGTGTGCTAGCCCATTGCTTCGCATTGTTGGCGGTTTCTTGGCCAGAACAAGCATCAGCTTGAGAACAAGCAATGACTAAACAATAGAATGTTTGAAAATTATAGTAAATGTTGAAAATTAAACACATCATAAAAACCCAGTTTACAATTATCTAAAGTGTGTATACATACTGTATACGTGCATATTAATTTTGCCTCTAAGGTGCGCAAATAAGCAATTGCGTACTGCTGTCCCCCTCTCAGCGCACAGCAAATGTACACAGCGCATTCAAAAAAAAAAAATCCTTTCTGAGCCTTCTTTACATTTTGCATTTCCGTAGCATTCCCCTCACATAAAGAAAGTGAAAATGTATTTGGCACATGTGGTTTAACAGATTAGGAAAGAAAAATGTGACCCGGAAAAGACTGAAATGAAAGGCTAACACCACGGCTCCATCAATAATGACAAGGCAACACAAAGCTATGGTGATGCTGAGGCGCATCACGCACACATTACATGGCATTAAATTACAAAAACAGGTCACCACACCATTTCCACTTCCCTTAGAGTTTCAGTTGTGCAATCGAGGGTACACACTCAGTAGTTCAACTATCATACATTGACAAACATACTCTTACACTCGCCACTGACAGGCCGTTGCAGGCGACATGCAGAGCGCTGCATTCAGGAAGTCCAAAAATGAGGCTTTTTCACGCTTTTCAGACATCAGGTGACTAGAAATGTTTGTTTTATTAAATGAAATGTTTTACATTATTTATGAGTGGACAATGTGGGATCATATTCATAAAATTGAGACTTATTCTTAAAAAGACCAGTGTGATCTCCGATCTCTATCGCTTTCTGGATAAATGCTTCTCACCCTGATTCCAACACCGCACAGTAATTTACCGTTCTTTGCCATTGGTTATTACATGTTTTTTTCTTTTTCTCAAACACCGAGTAAGCACTGGAACAAAACAATGCGCAACACGCAGCATGGCAGCTGCAGCCGAAGTGTTCACAGGTGAGTGATGTAACGTGAACACTATCAATCCGAGCATAATATATACCTTTACTCAAATACAATAAAATGTAAAACACACATTCTAATTTTCACAGGTTTCTTTCAGTTTGATATAGTACAATCAAAATGTAAACATAAAACATAAACCGACACCAAAGAAGTTATCTTCTTCCCTATTAGCTGACTTTTACACTGAATGACAAACTTAGTAGCTTAGTGGTGTTGAAGAGATGGGAATCAAGCGAGTGTGCAGTTCCATGAGATGACATATCCCATAATAGCTACAGCCATGTCAAAATGATCAAAATGTTCAAGTCGATCAAAAATAGGCAAGTAAAAATTTAGATCTCACTCTCATAAGTGTTCATATAAGTTTTCAATGAGAGGATTTCTGTATAACTTCGCGTGGTTCTACGGTACAAGTCCAGACCTGTCAGAATTTCAACATCTCTGACCCGGGCGGTATGGATCTTCATCAGGTCCTCCACCCAGTTCGACTCCTCATCTGAGCTCTGCAAGGAATCATTAACAAGTATTAGTGTTGGGTTGGGTGGCTTTTTATGGAATTAATCTTACCTCTTGGCCTCATTTTCAATAAAATTATTTTAGGCCCGGTAATGAGGCATGTGGTCAATATTTACATGGCGTACTTTCCGGACTGTAAAGCCATTACTTTTTAATTTTTTTCCCACTGACGAACTTGAAGCTGTCAATAGATTTTCCCATAGTCTCATCACATCTGACCAATGAAATTACCGATCACGTCACAGTGGACAAATGAAACTTTCTGAGTGTGCTGTCATTCTGAATATTCACATCAGCCATTTGTGGTTAGAGTGTCCATGCATGAGGGAGGGATGGGCTGCGTGAAAGAGAAGTCTGGAAGTGTGTGCGAAGCAGTTCGGGGCTGTGTGGGAACAATTGTGTGTAAATATAAGCATCTTGATTTGAATTAAATGAATATATGGAACACGTGACAAATTTGACTCCCATCTCTCTGTTGTTTGTCTGGCTCCTGGACTCCCCCCATCACTCGCAACGGCTGACAGGCGATATCACTGTTGGGACAGCAACTCCAGCCATGGAGCGACATATTCCAAACACGTAAACGTGTTACCAAAGGTTGCATTGCTGCATGATGAGGAAGATAAGCTCGTCTGTGAATTTGCCTTGAGGGACTGAGATAATTTCTGGGAAGCTACTTTATAACAAGTTGCGTTCGGTAAATCCATCGGTGGGACCTTTTTCTTTACAAATACTTAAATAATTTGTTTTTGTGGCCAGATTTAGCTTTTATTCTGGCGCCTTTTGTAGTCCGGGAATGATGGTAATTCACTTCCTAGTTGGAGTCAGCCCAAGTGTAAAGACGAGAAGGGTTCCTTACATTGCAAGTCTCATCATTGTTTGGTCTGTGTGGCAAGATGAAGGCAGCAGAGCTGAGGGGGCCACCACATGAATCTGCAGCCTGTCTGAAGTCTAAGCAGCTGGTTAGAACCACAAAAAAGTGAGTTGGGATGGGTATTGTACCACGTGCATACCTGCAGTTAAAAAGAAATCATGACATTAGTCATGTGAAATGAAACGTAACAATATAACTGGTTAATTCATTTTTATTTTAATTATTTTTTTAAAATTATGAAATGAGCACTTCTCTTAAGTGCGCCAAAATCGACTAAAGGAAAAAAAACAATTGATTACTAAAATACATGACCTATATTCTAACACACGTTTCTTTTCTCACTACTAATGCTCTATTTGTGCAATTTAAATCGAGTTTTTAGGGCAAGTGATGCTGTTTGAAACGTGAGGGTAATTTTGACACCTCAACTTGGATAGCACCTCAGAACTTTGTGAAACTTGTCAGCCAATTGGAGAGGGGGTTCATCCTATGTTAGATGAGGCTTCTTTGGTGCACATGATTAGTTAGGTGACTTGAGTTAGCCCGTTGTGTCGCTATGACCTTTCCTTCTGGCTCGACATCTTCTTATCTACGACAACCTTGGCGCCCATCTAGATGGAATCAGTTAAGATCGTAGATAACAGAATCAGCGTTTAATAGTTCAAAGTAAATAATAATGCGTAATAATCATGGGTAACACTAATTAGTGGTTTTCTCGGGTTTCATCAACTAAAGGGTCCAGGCACACAAAAACCCATTCTCAAGAAAGAAGCAAACTAGTGGATGTGAGAAGATACAAAAAAAAACAACAAAAAAAACCCCGAAATCTTACTCTTTAATCTTGTCAGTAGAGTCCTTTACGCCGTCAAAGTCATTATCAAATATTGGTCCAGTGAGAACATTCAAGCCATTTCTTTCAGTGGAATATTTCTTCAAAAGGACTCTCTGAAAATAAGACCATATTTCTGAGGGGGGAAAAAAAGAGTGTGGAGAGAAGGTGGTAGGTAGGAATGGTGCGAGAATGCAGGAAATAAAGGTGACAAAGAAAGAAACAAGCAAATAGTTTGCAAATAAATGAAAATCATAACAGGTACCGGGTAGGTGGATCATGGTACAGTCACATATACAAAATATTTCAACAGTGAAAGCAGTTACTTTATTTTTGCTGTAGTCTGAAAACATTTTCGTTTGAGATGATAAAAATACATTTAGTCGTTAATGTTTTTTTTCTCCAAGTGTTTACATCTGAACTATGATACACACCTTGGAAGGTAGAATTAAAGAATATGAAGCAAAACACAATTGCAGCAGCTGCACCAAGCCTGTGCTGCACTCACATAATTAACCATTTAAATTGGTTGTGATGCTTTGTCTGTTTTGGGGGTAACTCCCTTCCGACTTCTTTTAACTGGTGAAATAAATACTTTATAGGCTTTATGTCTGGGGACCAATTTGGCTAATCTAGAAACCCCAATAACAATGAGGGTTAGGCTTTGGGTAAAATGTAAATTCAAATATATTACAATAATTTGCAAATCCTTTTGAACCTATATTCGGTTCATTATTGAAACAAGATATTTAGTGTTCTAACTGATGAAGGTTCTTGTCTGTTGTTTTTTTTTTTGGCAGTGGGCACATATTCTCTTATTTTGAATTTTATGCTTGCAATCTGTTGCCCAAAAAGATGGGACGGGGATAACAATAGACTGGGAAGGTTGAGGAATGCTAAAAAAAAAAAATAATAAATTAAAAAAAAATCATAATAATTGGGTATGAAGGGAGCATCACCGCAAGGCTCAGTGGGATGGTGCAAGATTGCCCATATTGTGACCAAACGCATGAATAAATGTTCAGTTTAACAATGTAAAATGTAAAATTGCAAGGAAATTAGCGAATTCATAAACTACTAATTTATGAAATTGTATATTGGAGGACATAATTATTTGAAGCCCGGCTATCTTTTTAAGTTTCCTCAACGAGAAAGAGACGAACGGTCCCAAATATCATGGTTGTTTATTATCATTATCATTATCATGGTGAAAGACAACATCAGTCAAAATGGACCAAAAACACACACAATGTAAAAGTTAAAAAATGTTATGCCCATTTTAAGTTACAAAAGTATTTGATTCATTACAACTGAGCTAGAATTCTGGATCCCACCGATTGACACTATACTGGACTGTATATGATCCAATCTATTACAACGACTTCTTATCGCAACATAATGTGTGTAACTCCATACCCCTCTGGGGAAAACTAAAGACCTGTCAAAATACGCCGAGGACAAAATTATAGACCTGCACAAGGCCGGAATGGGTTACAAACCCATCAGTGAAAGGCTTACTGAGAATGTGACAACTGCTGGTGCCATTCTTTGAAAGTGGAAGACACACAATGGCCATCAATTGGTCTTGGTCTGAAGCTCTATAAAAGACCTTGCCTTATGGAGTGAGGACAATCATGAGAGTGACTCAATAAAAAGCATAAAGGTCATTGAGTGGCCAAGTCAATCTGTAGACCTCAGCCCAATAGAAAACCTGTGCAGGGACAAGCTTCGAGTTTTCAAGCAGCAACACGATTTGGTGAATTTCTGGAAAGAGGAGTTGGCCAAAATCCTCCTGGTTTGACCTTTGTGCTTGTACGACTAAACCTTCGACAAGCAGTCAACAGGGATACGTTTATTCCTTCTCTGATGTGACAAAAATGTTGTTTTAGGATATCTCTATACAGCACTCAAAATGTTTCTGTCATCAATTGCTCCTTTTTTCTCCTTGGTTTACCCATTCTGAAATATAATACACCGGTGGTTGCCTCAGGGCATTCCAAATGGTTAGTTCGGATTGATTTTCCAGCTTTTGTCAGCTTCCAGCTGCGCCAGTGTCATTTTCTCTTTTCGTGTCATCGTGGTTACACCTCTAACTAGCATAAATGCAGTCTTCACAGGCAAAACCTAAATCTGAAACCGAGTGTAGACATTTGGCCGTATTCATTGTTGGGCTTGTAATAACACACAGCTGGCTAGCGCAACACACTTGTCAGTCACATATTCCAATATTTTTGCCCGCATGAAAAATGGATGGGTGCACACAAAAGATTCTTCTCGTGTATTACTTTCAAATGTAAACACCAGGAAAGAGGTTGAAATCTTATGTCATATTCATCAGCTGAGTTGAAAAAAAATGTTTGCAGTCTATCGCAAAAATAAAGAGATTGGCCTCACTGCTCTGATACTTTGGGAGGGAAGTATACATATTTGCTGAGTGAGATTCTTACTTTTGAACGCAGGATACATAGGAACCGTGTTGGTTATGAAAACAGCTTCATATTTTTTGTCGGTGCTTGTGGATAATTCTGTTGACATAGAAAATGCATTTTAGCAAGTAACAATCTCAATTTTAATCACTATTAAATTAAGCCTCCTTTATGAAATTCTTTTCGTAAGGCAAACCTATTTGTAAAAGAAAGACCACTCAACAATTACAAATAAAGCAATTATCTAATAAATTATTCATTCATTCATTATGGTCTATATTTGTATCAATGATCACTCTGAATGGCATGCAGTCACGCACAATCAAATATCCTAGTCTATAAAAAATATCTTAAATCAACAATAGGCATGGGCTGATTACCGGTTTGACGGTCTGCTATGGTTTTTAAAAAGTCAAAGTTTCAGTAATCGCTCACACTCTGTCACCCGAAATGAGCTCTTCGTTTCCTGACTGAAGGGACTTCTAAGCAGGGCACAATATGATTGGTTGTTTGCGGAGTTGAGTAAACAAGACACCTGATGTTAATTGCCTACAATCAACTTATTCCCCACCTTGTCAGTGAGGTATTAGCACAGAGGAGGAGGGGATACGGCTCCAGTTAGTAACACGGATGCGTTTGCAATGTCCTAAAAAAAAAAAAAAAGAATGAAAAAAAAAAAAAAGCCCCAAGGATAAAATGATTGGCCCACAGGTTTGTTCAAAAAGTAGTTCACCAGAGATTGGACAATGTCACTTGTTATGATTTATTTATTTAAATTCAACATGGTACATGTTTCTTTAGATACCAAATATTCTATATTTTGTTTAAAAATTAAATACGTTGTGTTGAATGGGGAAGTATTTCAAAAAAGGACATTTCAGAGTACAGAATACTGTGATATGGTCCAAATTTTTGCTCAGAGTTATCCTACCTAGAATGTAATATCAGCCCATGCCCAATTTATTATTATGTTTATTCTTATTAGTTTGGTTAGCAGTGTCGTTAACTGCAAAGAGTATAACTGATAAATTGAATAACCATTAGAGGGAAGATAAATCACAAATGTTCTCCCGTTTATGTCAGGGTACTTGTCAAGTGTTCCAACAATTTAATCCAGAGAGCGGAAAGCAAATTTAACTCTACATTTTCTCGTACTTGGGCATTTTAGTTTCATTCATCATCATTTCATTGAAATTTTAATTTACTATACCAGTGCTAAGCAGGACTTGGCAACAAACATAACAATCACATGAATATTAACATGAATTAAAATAAAAATGTTACAATAATGATTTCATTTTCTTAAGTAGAATACCATTTTCACTTACGTGGTGGGTATAGGAAGGCATAAGTGAGATGTGTTTCTGCCTTGTAGTTTGTACAGGACTGGGTGAAGGCTGATGGCACTCTGGCATCGGGTCGAACGCAGTTTAACAGGACTTCAGGCAAAGCAGACACTTCTACCTGAATGACCACATGGAGGACCATGCTTGAAATATTGCACCTGTTTTATTATCATTGGATTGCTTAATTGCAGCGTTAGGTCACATTCACTTATGTGTGTACTGTATAGTATGCTTAGTGCAGTATGGTATTATTTAAAGTTTATATATAATTTATTAATGTATATTAAATTCACTGCTGAAAGTATTGCTGGTGCTAAATTGCTCATACTATTGATGCATGAATAGTTCATACTATGTTCCGGATATCTTCAAATGGTGGACCGCAGTCCGCATTAGGACTAAATCAAGACCTCATGTGGACCCCCTGTCAATGAATGTTAAATAAACATTACGTATGTGCATGGTTATGTAGCCATTTTTTTCTCACATGGGTCATGTCACAGACTAGACAGAATAAGCGGAACCTCAAGCTGCAAACTCTATTGGTTACGTGATTACATTTGTAACCTGAAATGTTCAAAAATCAAGGTAATATTCCCCATTGAAATGAATTAAATGCAATTAATTCATGCCCCAAAATGTTTTTCTTCATTCGTAAGCCAGCACAAACCACTGTCTCATAATACTGCAACCCCATGGCTTTAATAAAATGAATGAATCAGCCACCAATTTGGTGGAAATCCATTCAAATCAATTATACTGTAATTCTTGTTTTAATATGGAGAAATAACTCGACGTTTAAAAAATATGAAAGCTTTATTTGGCACTCATACAAAAATAATAATGTCTGGGGAAAAATCATTTTAAAATAAATTCTAATTAAATTCGATTATAACTTGAATATTTAGGGTGTGTTCTAAAATTTGCTCTGATGCCTGAACACTACTCTGAGTGTGTGTGCGTTCAGAGAAGCAGCACACACTCCCCTCACATTCATTTCTGAACACGCGCTATGTTATAAGCCAATCAGTAGCTCGTGCTTGAACTGTTTCCATTTGGGCAACCTGACGCTCTAACCCGAGTTGTAGCACATAGAGTGTGCTCTGGGCACTTTGAAGAATTGAACGGCACATTTGAACTGCTTTGAGTTTCTGAACGGTCAAAGTGAAGCAGTGCAGTCAAAAATATTATATGCAGTACCTGTCGGCTAATGCTGTATGATGTCCAGAGAGGCATTGAGAGATCCTCGTTGTAGCCACAGACATAGTCAGTGTGGTGCAGAATGGAATACTTTGCATAGTACTGTACTGCAGGACGACCGTATGGCATATTCCTGCTGTCTAAAAAAAATTCAATAAATAAAGCATCTAAAAAGAATACAGTACAGAAACAGACAAGCAGCAATGCAAAATAAAAATGTATACTATTAATATTGTTGGGAAGAAAACAGTAGAATTACAATTTAATATATATATATATATATATATATATATATATATATATATATATTGAAAAATTAGTTAATAAGCTTGTTTTATTCCCAATATTAATATCTAGATGAATTTTGATGAATGATAATGGTTATTACTAATTTCTTGTTTGTTGCAATTTCAAAGCTTTATCGTTTTTATATCTTCACTTAAGTACCTGTCAAGAGTTTGGCGATAGTCAGCCCCTGCATACTCAAAGTTTGGCAGATTACGCATATCCTTTACTGTTTTTCACCCATTTTTCATGGAAAACCTATGTCCAATGTTTTTATCTTTTTTTTTAAATTTTGGGTGTTTTTAGAAAAAAATAATTCATTTTTTTCTTCCCAATACATTTCAATGGGCATCATTTATAGAATTGCATGGGTTGGCTGTTTTGCATAATTTGCAGCATCAGTTTTCACTGACCATCAATAGCTTGCCTCAGTCGCTGGTTTAGCTCCTCCACTTGGTTCTGTAAGAAACAGAGCCAGAGTGACTCTAGATTATAGCCTCGTGCAATGGTCACTTTCAAACCTCTTTGGTCCCGTCTTTTTACTCGAAACTGCAAAAAGAATGAAAAGAGAAAAAGTCTCTTGACAGTGATCAACATATGAATCTGAAACACTGCATGCAGCGACCCTTGTGAGGAGAAGCGGTTAAGATAACATGATTAGTATGTCAAATTAAAGTTACTTATTTTCATTCATGAACATAAAAAAATGTTTTAGTGGTTGAATACTATGCTTGATTAATTTTGTACTTTTGAGTGACGCCAAGAGGACGACTCAAATTTGGGTGAACTCTGTTTGAAGTCCTTCATTCTGGCTAAAAATGGTAAAACATGGAGAGCTAACTCTTAACGAAAGAGTCCGCTTTAAAGTACTTCATGATACTAAATGGTCTCATGTGACAGATTTGACAATTGGTCTAGTACATTTGTAAGCGCAATAAAATTGAACTATTTATGTTCTCATACATGTTCAAATAAAGCACAATCAGATATAATTTTGACATGATCAAATGCAATATGAATATAGATGTTGGAGAGAATAGTAAACTATTCTAGATTGTTACACTCATCAGGGTAAAATGACACATCTTTGCGACATTGTGAATTAAATTGAGTTGGTCTGAGTCATAAAACTTCAGGGCTACAAATGAGTCCCACTGCGGCACTGAACCAGATGGTGTGGAAACAAAGCCACAGAACTGAATGGTGAATAGAATCTTAGCGGCAGTGGGTCAAGAAAATATCCGATCGAAGGAAATTCACTGATATTGACATTAAAAAGAATGTCTGAAATAATCTGGATAAGATTAGCCTTAGATGAGTGTACTGTCAATGACTTTAGAGTAGACACACCATAAACGAGATTTTCAGACAAAGAATACACACAATTTTGGACAGAGCTTCAAGAAGAAATGAAAACTTTAGAAGAAAATGAAAAACCAAAAATGAAGTTCAAGGAATGAGAAACGTTTACGAAAATGCAAGATAGGTTGTTGATGGAGACGTGAATGTTGGAATGAGCAAATACATTATCTGATATGGTGGGAAAAGGCTTCAGAGAAATTTTGATGGCAAGTGTGAATGACTTAAGTATATTGACACTGGCTATTTAACAAATCAAATTGACACTTGTTTTTTTTTTTTCTCTTAAGTGAATTAAGTTATGAGGTCCAATGAGCAAGATTTCACTTATTTGAGTTCTGAAATTTAAATATGTACTGAATTGTGTCATTAGTGTATTGATTAGTCATAGAAATACAGTCTATTTATGACACACTGAGAGTATATGTGCCTGTGTTAAGTGTAGAATTTACATATTGCTAAACTATATGCATACATTACATACTGTATGGTCTTGTCAGCTATTTACTGTAAAGAAACGAGGGCCAAGATCTGCAACAATGTCATTATGGAAGACCTTGTAATTGCAGTTGCAGCCAATGTCGTCTGTTCCGGTATGATATTGAGCTGCAGTGGTTGGCTTTGAAACTTCCTCTGGCATTGTGGGTTTGTAGAAAGGGTTTCTCAGTAGGTGGTTCAAACTGCCATGTGTTCCATTATTGGGTGCTGGTGTCAGACCTAGAAGATCTGAAAGTTAAAAAAAAATAAGTTAGCTAAAAAAAAAAGCTCATGTTAACGAGCATTTTGGCCACGCCCCCCTCTTGGTAGGAGTCACTTCATCACAATTTTCCCAGTCAAAGTCATAGTGTATATGTGTGTATGTAACTATTGTGCAGAGGGCTCTCTGCTAAGACATAAACTGCTGCAACGGAAAAAACAAGCCAAGGCGTGACAATTGGTCATAAATCTCATCACAAAAAAGTCCTTAATTGAATAGAGTCTTTTAGGGACCCCCTAAACTTCTAATTTTAGCACTGATGTAATTTTTACATGCATACCTATTATATAAGTGCCAATGTTCAGCCGGATCAAGTGTCCCTTTAAGCTTTAACTTAAAGGGGAAAAAAAAGTAGCTCCTCCTTGCGCCGCTATTTTACTGTGGTGGAGGGTATTTCGCTTGTCCTCGTGATCTGGAAAGCTCAGCTCAATTTTAATTCGAGAGCACTTTAAAAAAACTAACGGAAGCTTAAACAAATTGTAAATAAATATTTAATGTACATAAATCAAACAAAAACAGGAATGATAATAGTCATAAATTGTTCATTTTCAGAAAAATATAACAATATATTTAAAAACATAAAACGGAGAAACTGTTGGTGACATTGAGACAGCATTGAGACAGTCCTGCAGTGCCTCATCTGTGTCTTAACCAAACGGTCACTATCCTTTGCACCTGAACAAGTTCAATGAGTGAAAGTTCATAATCTCATTCATATTTTGGGCAAAGGTGAACACATTCATTCTGGCATTTGTGAAGGTTTTGTTCAAGAATGGCAGGTTTTGTTAGACTTTCAGAAGAAAACTCATCGAAACAACAGTCTTCATATAGAGAGTGATAAAGACCTTAATTGCCAAGCCAAGCTATGGATGCACGCGTGGGCACTTGCATCATCAAAATGCAAATTATGATAGCAGCTTTAAGGAGGGGGACCATTGTGGTTACCCCACTCTGGAAATCTGTAGGTGTTGGCGACAACTAATAAAGCAATGTTACTGTTTGTTAGTCCCTGGTAGGTTATTGTTTTATGGTCGCCTGAAGATGTGGGGAGGGGACATGGGGGTGTTGTTTTCTTAGCGTGCCTGACAGCTCATTTCATACCTCAGCTGGATTCCAACCTTAGATTGTATTTGTGCTTAAGATTAGATTGTATTTATGCTTAAGATTAGATTGTATTTATGTTTTTGATTGTATGTATGCTTAGTATTTGTGCCTATTATCATTAATGTTTGTGTTATTACAATGCACTTTTCTATTATACCATTGAATATCGTGTTTAAATGTCTTATTTATTTGTATTTTTTTCAAACTTAATATTAAATTATGTTACGTTAAATAGTCTTGTGTTCAATTTCGATTTATGTGCAGCACTTACTCGCAGCTGCAGCTGTCTTAAAGCGCTATATGAATAAAGTGAGTTGAGTTGAATGTTGTTGTTTCCTAAATCTAACATTCGCTCACTATCACTAACACATCCAACAAAATATTAAACAAACATTTCTTACCACACATGGCATTATAAAGCTCAATGTTTTCAAATGCTGGAACTTTTGTTTTGAATTTAAAGGAAGGCCCATATCCCAAGAAAATTGTCTGAAATGAGAGTTGAAACATGTTTATTATTCTGTATTATTAAATCACTAACAGGTATAATACAGGTATGGATGGCAAATTATTTTTGAGTACCTGCATACTGTTGATTTTATTGTCATATCCATGGTCACCAAAGAACCCGCAAAGCCTCTTCACTTCAGGTGCTTTCCTGAAATAAGAAAATAAAGATAGATTTGTTCGGCTTATCTCTGTTAGTTAGATGATGGAATATTAGAAATGTACATGAAAATGACTGAAACCACATATCAATAAAAAAAAATTAAACATAGGATGACGCAGGAAGAAAACAGTAAACACAAATTACTAAATTACTATTGCCTCTCCAGCTTGATGAGAGATCACTTTTGCTCCCACCTTCCACAGGTCAACATATGACAGATGAAAACTCAGATTAAGTCCAACCAAATGTTGGGTAACCTTTGTTTATGTATTTTGAAGCACAACTATTCTGTCAATGATGTAATACCTAGTGGAGTTTGGAAGATATAATATCTGGCTATAACCTTGCTATGAATGAAATCATGTCCATCATTATTGCACTGACAAGGGAAATGCAGTCAGTGGAGACTCACCTCTATCAAGGAGCGTGGAAATAATAATAATAATAATAATAATAACAATAATAATAATAGACAAAACAAATTCTCTGTACTTCATTTGAAGTTTTTAATTCCAATAATGATTTCATGGTCAAATACATTGGCCACATTTAAAGGGAGGCAGTGGAAGCCAGCCTCACCTCACTCCTTCAACATAAGCAAAGACAGCATAGATAGCAACCGCCAACACCTATTGGTTAAATTGCTGTACCACAACAGAGGAGCATATTTTCTGCCTCTTCACATCACAAATACAATACTTTCAGACACTTATAATTTGCATTCTGCTTTTCCATAGTTAGGCTAATGTATTTCATACATTTTTGTTCAATATTAAGTTTGGTCAATTGCATAAAACTGCTCTAAAGACTAAATATTGATGTCATCCGACTGCATAGCTCACAAACGAGACACTGATCATTTATTTTTTTCAAAATAATTAGGAAACTGAAGGATTCTATTACGATTACTGGCATTATTTTAAACACATGCGGGACAGAATGTCGATAATTAAAGTTAGCAGGTTCATATTTACTGAATATTTTAAACATTGATGAAACAAGAAGCATTTATCAAATGAAACTAGAAGCACGGGTCACAAGAATGACTGGGATTGTAGGCCTGATGTTTACTGATTTATTATATTATTCTCATATGCTAAATTTATAGTACTTAGTTTAAATGTGTGAACTTTACTGAAATATTCAGTAGTAAGAGAAACTTGCACATGTAGCATTTCCATGACCTGCACTCACACTCACAGCACTTCATGGACAAATATGACGAAGCACATTCTCCACATTGGCTGTAGGGATGCAAACATACCAAATTGGGCACTGGAGGACACACACAGATGCTATCAAAAGAAAACACATTCCAGAAGACATAACAATTGGAGATCGGAGCACATGCACATACGCATACACACACACAGGCAGGTACGTACACTTGCACATACATACATATATACATTCTTTGAAAATCACAATGTCTCATCACTGGTTAATCTATTCTTAGAACGGCCATGAGGGCTACTCATGTGGTCTATGGTGACTACCTGATTACAGCAGGCAGGCAGTAAATAGAAACATAGAGTGACTTCAAATCTGGAAGAATTGAAAGAGTGTGTAATATGAATAGATGTTAACTATCACCTGGCAATGTGCCATTTCCTGTCCACCAGAAGATGTACATCTTCAATCCGTCGGTTATTGGCATAGTGGAGTCTCTTTGGCAGATTCTGCTTTAAATAAGGCCTAAAATGCTGGTCTGGTTTCTTACACTAGAAAAAGTGTTCACAAGAAATGTGACTGTTTACAAAGTAATCATCAAACTGACATTTTAGCATTTGTAAATTAATATATGGAAAATATTCACAATTCATTATGCATTATTATTATTGATTGTATTTTCTGATCCATGGAATTAAAACAGACTACCATACTTACAGTTAGATTTGCAACAATCGTCCTGGGGTTATCTGAAAAACAATGTGAGAGCATTCAAGACAAATTGAGGTCATATAGTATACAGCCCTTAACTCATTCACTACCAAATTGGACTGATCTTTCAATACCTCAACATTTTTTGTTCGGTCACAATTGGACCTACCAAAACAAAGAGATGACTTTCTTGTTTCACCAGATTATTTTTTCTCAATTTTTTTTTTCATTCCTTACTAATCACATAAAAAATATGGGGGTTTCAGGGAAAATGCAGATTTTTTAGCAAAAAGAGGAGAAAACAGAAACATGTCTAGCTAAACAGACACTTTGATGCATTTTTTTTACTTCTGTGAGACCTCAAACTATAAAACAAAAAAAAGACTTACAGAGGGCATATGATGACAAAATAATTTACAGATATCCAATAAAAATGTGCTGAGTCACCACATGACTCAAGTTGAATGTCAATGGATTTTTTTCAATGCCAATCACCATTCATTATATGAACTCCGATTAATCTTTTTTCACAACTGTGACACACTTTGTACCATTTTTACTACACGGTGTATCATGCCTCTTGCCTAAAGTCAGAAAAAATAGGCTTTGACTCACTCGCTATTTAATGAACGTGGTTGTTGGCGTTGGTGTAGAAAATGGATAGATGATGACAACTGATACAGCACTACATTAATAAAAGTCAATTACAGCAGATTGTATTGAGTTTTTTTCCAAGTGAACTGTTTGAGTTTATGTGTTCAAATATGAGGGATCAGACTGCTTCCTGTTCTTCACTCTATCTGAGGCATCGCGCATGATTAATTTCTGCCACACACTCAGACGAATTTCAGGGCACTAATATTATTGCAAACCATGAATTGGATACCATTGGGTTTAAGAGCTGGTGGATTAGCTTTCCTCCGAAACTTTCCAATTCAATCCATGCGGTGAACCTATAATCCGTGGGTGGGTTAAGCGTTGGTATGACGTTTAAAATTGTGTCTGGCTAGCTAGCTGTTCTGGTCATTAAATTACGGAACAGCTTAATGGTCATGCTAAAGCATGTTGTGAATTGATACAACCCTAATATGCTAACAGTGACAATGCTAACATACAGTAAAACACAATCAGGATTAAAATTGTGTCCAGTTGTTATAACTACAGTATGGATAACGTACAATGTTTGTGTTTGTATGTTAAAACAGTCCCCTCTTTGAAAATAGCTACATAAATGAAATATAATTACATATTATTTTTTACCGACTATTGGTCACATGCTAACAGTTGGAATGCTAAAATACAGCAAGATAGCATCCAGGGAGCAGAAAACTTAAAGGAGATAAATAAATTAGGCTTTAGTACAGGATTTTCCCCGTGCTCAAGTACTATTTTGAAAGGAAATCTCAAAGCTCAAATGCTGTGCTAACAAACAGTTGAATGGAGAAAAGTGCTGAGGCAGATTTGATTCGGATTTTACATCGCACCCTGTGTCCAAGTACTTTTTAAAAAGAGAATAGCTCGAGTTAAAATTTGGTATTCTGAAATTTAGCAAAATATCACCCTCAGTATAGAAAACACAAAGATACATCAATAAGGGTTTTACAATTCATTCTCGGCGGTCAGGTACAATTTTGAAAGAGTACCTCAAATGCTAACTTGCTCACAGTTGGTACACTAACAAATAGCAAAATAGTAACCTGCAGAAAGTAGAGAAAAAGTGCTGAAGTGATTAAGATTTTACATTTGTCCTGGTGGTCACGTACTATGTGTCTAATGAAAATTGATACAATGCAAATTTGCAAACAGTTGGGATTCAAACATAACAAGACAGCAACCTGAGTTGAGAAAGCGCAACGGTAAACAGTTGTGGTGTGCATCTCTCCACAACAGACCATACGGGTTTTGACACTTGGGAGGCAAAATGATTCAAGGACGATTTGAAAATGCAATGATTCAATTCGGTTTGGCTCAGTGGGATTATGATTCGATTCAATATGGTAATGTTCAGTTCAAAAAGGTATGATGTTGTGACTTTTTTGTTGTCATTTTGCATAAATTTGAACAAACTTGTCGGTAGAATAAATCTTTCATTTCCTCCATTTCCATATCTCTCTCCAATAAAAGATGATTCAGTACGCGTTTCGATACAAGTGGAATGAGTCAATTTGGTTTCGACACATTGCACTCGCATCTTCCAAAAACTATTTTTCAATTCAAACAGTTTTTTTTTCTTTTGTTTCAACTCTGGTAAACCAAATAAGGAAGATGTTTGATGCCAAGTAGCATTGTACTACCCTGTCAACGTGTTGTGCTTCAAAGTGTTAAGACGATAAGCCAAACTCATTTCATGAACCTGGAAAGCTGAGCGAGATTGCTCGTTTTACTTTCACATACTAACAACAGTGAATAAGAGTGAAACTAAAACAAAAAGGTGGATAAAAGAAGAAAAGAAATATGACATTGAGACACATCACATGCAATTACATTCTAAATTTAGCAACACCTCTGATGTCTGACCAGCATTACTACTGCTGCGCTACTATGTTAGTATGTTACTCGTAAACACCGCCAGATTTTAAATGAATGCCATTCATACTACAATTAAACATAGATTATGTGGTAGTCGCAGTCACTGCATTCTAAAAGGCCCATGTGGACCGATGAACACGCCACACAAGCAATGCCCATGCTGTCACCGTTTACATTCTGTAGGCTGCTTGATGTTTTTCCAACGTCACAGCTTTATGCTTGCCACCTTCAAAGAGGCAACGGAATAAAGGCTGACATGAAACAGTGTAACAAATACACAAGACACATCAATCACACTTAAAAGTGAACCCACCCTGCCTGGCATTTGATGCCACTAAAGATACAAAAGTCCTCCTGACCCCACACCTTCCACATGCCACCAGAAGAATATGAAATACCTTCATCACCCGTTTAAGGTAACCCTTTAATGACATTTAACACATTGACCCAGGAGTTCAGCATTGGTAGAGACTAATTCCTTCACTTCTAAAGTCTATAATTATAATATATAATCGCCAAACTGTATAAACCCATTTGCCATCCAGACAATTTTACAACACTCTCGACCAATGCTGTAGCTGGGAACTCAGAAGCTCCTTGGTTTCTGTGTCCAACGGGTTCCCTAGCTTGTGAATGGGATGGGCTGAACACTTTCATCAGGCCCAGAATATGTGTTTTCTAATCCCAATTGCTCTGTGTAAGGAGCCGAGGAGTTTTAGAGTGGAAGGAGATGCATGTAGAGTAGTGCAAATTAGTCTACTGCACAAATTATTGTTTTTATGTTTCTGCCTTAATTAGTCTTGTTTTGCTTTCTGGTTGATAACGATTTTAGCTTCAAATAATCATTGATTATTATTTTTTAATTTATCACACATTCTTTATTTTTATGTTTTTGAGCTCTAAGGAGGGACAAAAGGTAACACAATCATTATATTCCCAGTATTTGTATTTTGTATTTGTTTTTATTTTTTTGAAAGTATACAGGGACAGTGCATATTAATAAAACAGTTTCCTGTAAATATGCCAGATTATAGCCAATGGCTAATTTGCATCCGTTGTCCCTGTAGCAGGTTGATGTTAGACTGTACAATAGAAAACATAACTACACTAAAGGGAAAGTAATTAAATTAAAGGGTACAGTTAGAACAGAAGCACAAACTGACGATATGTCATTATGCAGAAAATTAAGTGGCTCAAGATCTACAGTTTCATCTGCAAAAACTGCTTGTCTCATGTTATAAGGCAGAAATTGCTTCTGTATTTGTTGTATTGGCTATGCAGAGGCTGCTCAAAGAAAACATGCACCTGAAGAGCAAAACCCAACAGTTAAAAAAAGAAGAACTTCAACTGGAGGCAGACTGCAGTAAATGTGGAAAATGTGGACGTTTCAAGAGATCTGGCTCAAGGAGCACTGTTGTGTTTGTCAGAAATATGATGCCATCAAATTTCTATAATATTCATGCAGAGAGCTTTTTATCAAATAAAGATGGAAAGAAGGAATAGATTAATACCGCATGGTAATAGTTTTTCAAATCTATTATGGTTAGAAGGCACGAATTTCAGTGGCAGTGTCACTTTTTTTCCACCAGGTGCCCTCAATGCTCCCAAATTCACCAGCTGCAACACCCACACCTATCCATTGTTTTTCCAAACAACAGTATCATTGAACACAATATTGAAATTTGTTGGATGTTTAAATAGTATTATTAAACGGTGTCTGTGAATACAATATTGTTGATCTGATCTGCTTGTCAATAAAAACAGGTCAATTCAAACTTTAGTGGCACTCAAAAATGTTTTAAATTGTCAAGTGGAACAATTCCACGTGCTCTTAAAATAATGTAATTGGGATCTCATTCAAAACAATGTTTTCAGCTTATTAACAGTTTTTTGTTTAATATTTTCAATAATATCTTGACAAAATGTTACTTTTTTTTTACTTCCATTAAGTTTTTTTTTTTTTTTTTTCAAAAACAGAACTTGCTTTACGAAGGTTGTAGGCTTTCCCCACCAAAGTCAAATAAAGCAGTTTGAGTCACTGTGCCTAAAGTGACATGTGTTTCAGTATAAGCTTTCATAACACTAGACACAATGGTTGTGTAAATTTTTATTAAGTATGTGATCTTATGTTATCTACTTTATGTGATGGATGTCCATCTCCGACTCGCGAGGATGACGTCTTTCGTACATGGTGGATTCTTCTAGGGGAGTACTGGATTTAGGGTCAGCGTCAACAAAGCAGCGCTCCTCCGGGGTAGAGCTGGCACAGCTCTCACAGGGGTCATCTGAGGATAATTCAGAAAGACGTCTTTGGACTTAATAAATAACAAAATGACAAATATTTTAAAAAATGGTTACATTGGAGGTGGTCTCCTTTCATTTGATGTAGCCAAGTTATCTTGTTAATTCAAGTTAAGCCAAATCTATTTACATAGCCTTTAATCAGAGGAAAGTCTCAAAGAAATTCACATGCCCACAGTTCACAAATATTAATGACATCCCCTGATCTTAACCCCCAAGAAGGAAAAACTAAAACAAAAAAAAACATTTGGGTAAAATAAGAACTCTTGAGAAGGGACCACAGATGGGGGAATCCCCCTTCCAGGATGATTAGGCTGTGCAAGATTTAAAACATAATCTGCTGCCTTTCCATGGAAGACAAAAATAAATAATATTAATAATAATCTTTTTTTTTTGCCTCGTTAACTTGGTCAGTTCCTGTCTGTTACAAGTATTATTTGCCTTCTCTTATTGAAAAAGGGCAGATTCAACATAACATATTTTCTTGACTGAAAGTTGCTCTGGAGTATAAATCGCATTTTTTGTGGGTAATTCATATTATAAAATACAGATATTTCATCATATTTCTCTAGCTGTGGCCATCTAGCATTCAGTTTTTTTTTTTGTTTGTTTTCTTCATTGCAGTCAGAGTTGCCTACGCTTTTTACCAGTTCCTAACAAGTTTCACATTCACTCCAAACTTTCTGTCTGCTGCTTGATAACAGTTTTCAGCCGCAAATTTCACTACTACTAATCTGCAGAATATGATTCTCTTGCGGGGCATTTGTGTTCAGTCGTTCGCAGATGTCTTTGTAAGGAGTAGGCGAAATCGGTGCATACGTCTAGAGCGCCCTCTCATGGCTGTGTGTGAAATTACTTTTTTTTTCATGTAAAAGTCGCTCCAGAGTATAAATTCCAGGACCGGTTAACTTATGAACACATAGACAGATGGCTAATGTTATATTTGGACAGAAACGGAGAATGACATTTATTTACGAAGCACTATAACACAAACAATTATGCTAGGTTATGAAAGAGCTTGAAGTAAAAAAAAAAAAAATAACTCTCACCTGATTGTTGACAAGTTGGATGTCAATCTCCTGTCAGTTTTGCTTTCATCACTCTTGTTGATTCTTTGTAATGTTGTACAGGGTGGTCTCTCTTGTATCATGCTGATGAATTACCAGCTATCCATGTTGTCAATATGCGAGCGATGAGATGTCAATCAAATTGCAAAAAGAGCAAGTCGTGTGCATGCCTTTGGATGCCTCCTACTTCGCAGTTTGATTTATTTCGTCACTTTTGTTTCTCATGCACTGATATGCTCGCTAACGTTCAATCAGAGTGATCATTTGTCACCACCAACAGAATTGGAAGAAAACTGACCGCCAATGGTTCAATTGTGACCACGGTCTTGGGCACACCTGCCCGAAAATTGACGTTGGCTTGTTGTGTTGAGACCTTAACACCTGAATTTTCCTTCTGGGAATCATTAAAGCGGGATCTTATTTTGACTCATCATATTAACATCCAGTAATTTGCTTCTGTTGATGTTTTCATACAAAAATGATATTGAAAGGGGTATTTACACAAAAGATGCGTGCAGTTTCCTGGTTTATCAAACAAAAACAAACGTATGAATCTTTGTCTTACATTTCGGGCTGTTGAGGAATCGAGGGCGTATTCTGCCTAAGGATCCAGGAATAAGAATGACATCATCAACATTCGTCAAGTAATTACTGAGGAACTCCGTTTGGCCACAATGGGCCTCTTCCATACCTGAGAACAGAAAAGAGGAGAGTGAATTTATGTGCTTGAAAATAGGACAGAAGTTTAAAAACACTTTGAAATACATTTCTACGTGAATTTAATTAGAGTTACTATTAACCTTGAACATAAATTTATGTTACAGTACAAAATTTCAGAAAGCGCTCCCATTAACTGTTGTGAACATTTGATGTTGTATGTCAATACCGTGATCACCAACAATGATGATGTTGACACATCGGTGCAATTTCATCTGCTTAAGTCCATTCATGAGTTGACCTACGATCCTATCAATCAACCTGAGAGGATTATTCAACTGGAACACAGAAAATGAGCCATTGTCACATTATTTCATTTAGTTTGAAACTGTGATGACAAAAAAAAAAAAAAAGATACTCACTTCAATGCTCATGGGTCCCATTTTATGTCCGTATATATCTGGCTGCTCAAAGTGCATAGCATAAACGTAGGGTCTAAGACAGCGAGAAAACATTTACAATATAATGTGAATACTTTTTAAAAAGATCAGTAATGGGAAAAGGGAAGGTGATCGTGCCCTCAAATGAGAAGTGGGTTGAAGTAAATTATGAAAATCAATCAGGTGGCCTACTGATCAATTAAATACATCCATTCATCCATTGTCCAAACCGATTATCCTCACGAGGTCGCAAGCGTGCTGGAGCCTATCCGAGCTGTCCTGGGGCAGTAGGCAAGATACACCCTGAACCACTTACAATCACACCGATGGACAATATAGTGTTCAATAAACCTAGCAAACATATTTTTGGAATGTGGGAGAAAACCGGAGTACCCGGATAAAACCCACGTAAGGATTGAGGGGAACAGTCAAACTCCACACAGGAAGGCCAGAGTCCGGATTTGAAACATGGAACTTTGCATTGAGAGGTGGACGCGCTAACTAGCCGCCCACCGTTCCGCCTTTATTTGAACATGGAGTAATTAAAAAACAAATTAATTAAAATGAAATAATCTCTCATGCTCTCTCTATTTACAAACTACTTACATCCCAGTAAGATGAAGCATGTTACCTGACAACTGTGCGATTTAATGTGAGTACTCGTTGATGATCATTTCTGTGTTCGGCAGCACGGTGGATGAGTGCTTAACACCACCTCACCACCTCAGCTTTTGCTGAGGTGCAAATGCGATTGTGAATGGTTATCTATATTTGTCTCTTGCCCGGAGTCAGCCGGGACAGGCTCCAGCACGTTTGCAACTGTGATGAGGATGAGTGGTGTAGAAAATGAATGGAGGAAAACAGAATACAGAAACAGAATAAACAAATGCAGGCTGGTCTCACTCAGCAAAAGTGGAGGAAGGTTTCAGAGTGTCTTTGAACATGTTCATAAATTCAACCACTTCTGCCAATAAGAAAAGCACACTTCATCTTGACTTCTGTGACAAAATAACACATTTCCAACCTTTAATCACCACTAAAACTTCAGTAGTGTAAAATAAGGAAAATACAAAGAGAGAAACATTTTTACAATATGTTGTTCACCTCTCGACATCAGGGAGGTGGAGCCACTGCAACATGGCCAGTATCCGCCGTTCCAGTGGGATAGTGCTGAAAATGAAAAATCAAATTATGACTATAAGCACATTCACTTTAGATTCAATTTGTCATCACTTGGATATTTTCTGAATTTTTATAGATTTATATTTTCTTATTAATGAGGAATGGGTTTAATGATACGTCTGCCCGTTGCATCACTGTTCATTGGTCACATATGCAGTGTCTTGTCTTTATATATGTTTTGGGGATAAACAGAAAAGAAAAGTGAGCAAAATCAAGGACTACAGCATGGCAGAAAAGGATAGTAAAACAAGCCACCCTTGTGCATTAAAGAATACTGTGGAAAAGCATAAACTACTCAGGTGAAGGTTTGTAATGCATTTTTCAGCAAGTGTGTTACATGAAAAACAACTTACACGGGCCAGAAAAAGGAGGATGCCTTGACTCCTTGTTTGAGAGCTGTGATCCAGATCTACGAGAGAAATTGTATAATTTTGCTCATGAATGTAGACAGATCATATTATTGGAACAACACAAGTCATGGTTTATAATAGATTAGAACTCGAATATGTCAGGACTATACTAACAGGTTGTCCTCCCCACCAGCGGTGATTAAGTTTCTCTCGGCTTCTCAGGGTGAACGTGGCATCAAAGACAGGGTCATACATGGAGTTACCAACGATACCATGCGACTCTGGATAGAGACCCTAAAAGTCAGAAAGATTGTTTAGTTCATCTCGTCCTCAGACCTCCTCACCCCCACCACAATCTGATCTGCAAAATATGAAAACATAAATTAATTCACAACAAAAACTTATAGCAATCTACGATATTTCTTGGGAGTCAGGTTTTTGGCAGAATAATTCAAGAAAACCTGACTTGATTCGATATTACCTATAAGATTTAATGTAGGGTGAAGTAACTCACTGACAGTGAGGTGGCCACGCTTGTCAGAGCTACAGACACACAGATCAAACTCGAGATGAATGCTTGTACTTTTTCGTCTCCTGACTGAATTGTGCGTATTGTGCTCGCATTGATTGAAATGTGTGGTTAAACAGGATGAATATTTTATAAAGACATGCTTTTAGTTCGAGAAAGAATCTTTCAAATACAAAAAGGAACTTCTACTTCTTAGCACACCTCGCGCATTCACTTACTTTTGATGATGAGCGACATGGAGAATGATCAAGACAAAGGTCAATCGCCTTTTGTCGACAGCCTTGTAAAATAAAACAAAACGTAATAACCAGTCGAGTGACAAAGTTATACTTTTACTGAAGTGAAATCAAAATTAAATAGCCGAACTAGCCATTAAACTCTCAATGTAATAGAGTGCATTGATTTGACAACACTATGAGTTTTATTTTATTTTATGAACCTTGCAAACCAATCTTAAGAGTGTGGCTTAAGAATAATAAAGGCTTCCAATATTTTCAAACATTAAAGTGAACAGAATGACATTTTACTTTGTAATGTTTGAACAATGTTGGGTCTTTGCACACTAAATTGTCCCTTGGTATGAGTGCAAGAGCCGACAGTTGTTCGTCTTTGTGTGCCCTGCGATTGGCTGGCAACCAGTTCAAGTTGTACTCCACCTAATTGCCCGAAGATAGCTGGGATAGGCTCCAGCACCCCCGCGACCCGAGGAAAAGCGGAACAGATAATGGATGGATGGATAAATTATTGGAACTTTGTCCAGGGTCTACAACAACTCCCCGTCAGCTCGGATACACTTCAACCTGCATTGAATTAGCAGTTTAGGAAATGGATGACCGGAGGACAATTTTAATAATGTGGTGATGTATAAATTGACTGCCTCTCCACTGGTCGGTCACCTGTTCAATGAGGGTTAGCAAAGCACCTGTGGAAGTTGGGGGGTTATTTACATCAATGAAAACAAGAGGTTGTCTAAAAGTGCACATTAAATAAATGGCACATACCGTAGCCAGTGAGTAAAGATTGGGGAAGGTTTTGGAAGGGTACACAGGTCGCATAAATGGTGCGTGGGTTCCACATGTTCCTGGGAAAGAAGAGAAAGGGGAAACAGAATTATATTCAACATATTTATTACAATTTACAGAAAAATGAGAAAAATGACTAGAAATTGTTTTTGTTTTTTTGTTTTTCAAAGTGGTCCTAAAAATGAAAAATAATCCCATTAACCCCATCCATGCCTTACTCAGTTTATCAATGTTTGGTATGACAGTATTTCCTCTCTTCATGTAAGAAGCTCGGAAACCATCCACTGAAAGAATTATGAGTGGTGAGCGCACAAATCTATGAGCACAGTAAAAACATTCATTAGATATCATATGGGTACAAAGCTAAAGAAAACCTACATGTTCCAAATTGCGATAAACACAATAATTTTATGGATATATAAATGATATCGTGGAACTGAATGAGATTTTTGTTTTGTTAGGAGGCATACCCTGCAGGGCATTCAGCAGTCTTCATATCTTCACACTCATCCTGTAACCATGAACTGTCACCTGTAATGAAAAAAAATCAAAGGACAGACAGAGATTAGATTTTGTGTTCTTATTCTAGGACACTCCACTTTCTGTATTTGGTAAACCAATTCTTAAAAAAAAAAAAAATAAATAAATAAAAAAGCAAATCATTGTTTTACAATACAATTATAAAGGCATGCATTATGAATTGAGGACAGTAGCTGGTAAACAGTTTAACATGATGTGTATTTTTACTTAAAAAAGAAAAAATAGTTCAAACACAAGTTTTTCCAAGTTATATTTCTTCATCAATATATTTTGCTTTGTGGTTTGAGACCAAATTTATATATTTGAGCTTCAGATATGTCTATATTTGATTTAAGTTTTTTTTTTTTTTTTTTAAATGAGAGAGACTGTCACCTTTGCATTTTCAGGCCTTTAATGAATGGGAGAAACAATCAGACAAAAATCTTATAGCTACGGTCTTATCCATCCATCCATCCACCTTCTTCTGCTTAACTAGGGTCTGGTCACGGGGCTAAGAGCTCAAGCAGTGAAGCCCACTTCTTGGAGGACCCAAGGCATTTTCAAGCCAACCCGGGAGACATAGTCTCACCAGTTTGCCCTGGGTCGTCCCTGTAAGATGTTCCCCTAACCTCCAGGATGCACCCTGATCTCTGTTGCCAACCCCTCCAATAAGAGTTGAAGATCATGGCTTCATGAACCCAAAACAACCACATTGTCTGTAGAAAGCAGAGATGTAATAGTGAGGTCACCAAATCGGACACCCTCAATAGCTTGGCCACACTTAGAAATTCTGTCCATAAAGGTTATAAACAAAATCGGTGACAAAAGGGCAGCCTTGAGGCCATCCAAACCTCAATGGAAACAAATCAGACTTAACGGCAGCAAAGTCTGACACCAGTTGAAAAAGCTAAAACTAAATAGTCCATATTAGGGCATCCAGTAACTGGTACTCCCAGATGACAAGGTCAAATGCATTCACAAAAGCTTTTTGATTTTCCATTTACAAGTTCGAGAACGGACCCACACCACACCGGACCTGTCTTGCTTCGCTCAACATGGCCTCCATTGCTTTTCCATTACAATCAGGCACTGATCAAATGAAGCGGGATCAACTAAACTGTGCAAGCACACTCACAGAATATGTGGATCAGCTGTAAAATTGCGCGAGTGGTTTAAGCGAGCAGACGGAGCCTACCGCCGGCCAACTGGCAGCCATCAAGAGATAAATACATTATACACAGTACACATAACTGTGTTTTACTACAATGCTTAACAGTATTTACAATTTCATATTTACCAATGGACAAAATAGTGGTGCGTGAGGTAAACATTTTCACGAGGGCAATGCTCTGCTCGCCGGTGCTATTTATCAATTGAAGAGAGGTTTCAAGCCGCAGTCCAAAAATTTGGCAATCCCCAAACCCCAATTTTAGTCTAGTTCACTTGAAGGCCAAGCTTCTCAGCCTCTTCACTATATTTTCCCAGAGTGTGTTTCAGTTGGCTGTATTATGTGCTGAGCAGGATTGTGTCATCAGCATACTGCAGGTCGTTCGGATGCCAAAGGACACTCCAGGGACCCGCTCACACCCTAGTGTCCTCAATCCTGTTCGCTGAGGGCCAGTGTCCTGTCTGTTTTCCATCTCTCCCTGTGCTCTCCACGGTCACTGGAGAAAACAAGCGTTCTCGCCATGTCAAGGCCAGACCCAGAGTGGGGGTCATTCTTAGGGCTCCTAAAACATTACCAAACACTACTTTGTTATATTTGGACCTTTAAGACCAAATGTGCCCCACCGTATTTCGAGTCATAAATATTTAAAAAATACTCACGTTATTTATTTATTTACTCATTTATTTTTACGCAAATGTTCTATAGTTAGACCTATAGCAACGCCCTAACAACGAAAATGCTTTTGTTCGTCATTCTCCAGTATTCTTCGGGAATGCCGGCACTTGCAGAACCACGAGTCCCCATTCGCCATTGTACAGCATTTTTCATTGTCCGGTGAGCGGCTCAACTGACACTGTTTTTGCGTTATTCTGAGAAATGCTTCGGCGCTGTGTGGCGATTCCTTGTTTGCATTCTGGGAAGCATCTGTCTGGGTGGCCAAAACCCCAAAATATGAACAACAAAAAAATGAACCAATTTCGTTCTGATAACTAGATGGAATTTCAAGCCAGCGTTGACGAGTGCTCTTTGCCACAAGCAATTCGAAGATCTCTGCTTTCTAAACCGTTTTGCTTATGATAAAGTGTTCCCAAAAAGGTAGGTGTGATTGCAATCCATTTTCAAAAACGGCTGTGATGTATGTATGCTGAGTGCCCATGCGCTGAATGAATGTGTGAACAAGCAGCCGATGAGCACAACACAACAACCTCTGACAATCATTTGCGAACCTGTTATGCGAATCCATGTTCATAATGCATAAATATAAAAGACGACCAACAGAATAGCACCTGCAGAATCCATGCTCACTGCAGTCTGTCAGCAGACATATTTCAGTTAAGAGCCCTGGCAGCAGGCAACAATATACTTTAATGTAATTTCCAGCCTTTAGCTGATTTGAAAAATGCAATATTGATCACAGAAGACTAGTGCTTCTCTACTATTTTATTTTATGCCCCCCCTAAGAATATAATATTTCATGACCACCCAACTGTCTGCCACAACTAAAGATGGTGTATATACCGGCTGTCACACACGCCTCCATATTTGAGAAGGACTGGAGTAGTGTGTTTTGACAAGCGCTTTTTTTTTTTTAAATTAAATTTTAAGTTGAATCCTGAAATAAAATGAAAATATGCTTCAACATGTTTTGTTTGTTTGGTTGTATGCACTTACTATGTGCATGCATTTATGCAACCACAATATTCATACTGTCTTGAAATCGTCAACTCAGAACAATCAATTTGTACTGGGTAATGAAATCATCTCTTATTTTTAAGTCAATTTACATGTAACTGTTCACATTCTTACCTTTGCAGCGTGTCCTGTAGTTGGTGCAGCAGTCTCCTCGGGATAGACAGTCATTTGAGCAGTGGCAGGAATGGTTTTCATTCCGTATCTCCCCACAACGATCTTTGCTGCACTCATAGCCACCATCTGCTTGTGGCAAAAAAAGAAACTACTCACCAAAAGACCAGTACCAATGTACTAAGATTTTTAGGGTCAATCACCAATTTTAAAAAAGAGGGGGGAAAAAAATCACCAATCCAATCACAAGATGGAGCAATATGGCTATTTAAATAACTTAGTTACTGTACTTGTCTATTGTTAGCTTAAACAATCCTCAATGCCCCAAAGAAGGAAAAGGAGGGGGGAAAAAAGGTGAGTGATTTGAATATAAACCATTTATTCGTAAACAAACAAACAGTGGTGCTGGAGCCTATCCCAGCTGTCATCGGGCAGTAGGCGGGGGACACCCTGAACTGGTTGCCAGCCAATTGCAGGGCACACATAGACGAACAACCATGCGCACTCACAATCATACCTAGGGTCAATTTAGAGTGTCCAATCAACCTGCCATACATGTTTTTGGAATGTGGTAGGAAACCGGAGTACCCGGAGGAAACCCACGCAGGCACGGGAAGAACATGCAAACTCCACACAGGAAGGCCGGAGCCAGAATCAAACCCACGACCTCTTTGTGAGGCCATCGTGCTAACCAGTCACCCACCGTGCCCCCCCCAAACGTACATAATGATACAATGATACTTCAGTCATTTGAGGTACTGTATCCGCAGTATCGCAACAGAAGGAAAGCGGTATCAATATCACTTAGAAGGCTCACACAATTTACAGGGGTTAAAGGGGTCGGGTGCCCTGTGAGCTGGGTGATGACCAGAGGCGGGGACCTTAGTGGTCCAATCCTTGCCTAAATGAACTAGCTCTGGGAACATGGAATGGCACCTCTGTGGCATGGAAGGAACCTGAGGTGGTGCGCGAGGGATAGAAGTTCCGACTAGACATAGTTGGACTCACCTCACATAGTTTGGGTTGTGGTACCAGTCCTCTCAAAGGTTGGACTTTCTTCCACTCTGGAGTTGCCCACAATGACAGGCAGAGAGCAGCTATGGGAATACTTATTGCCCCCCCCCCGACTCGAAGCCTGTATTGGGGTTCACCCCAGTGGACAAGAGGGCCGCAGGGACAGGTCCAAACCTTTTTTGGAGTCCTTGGGGGTGTACAGCAGAGCGCTTCTCCCGGGAACTCTCTTGCTCTGCTGGAGGACTTCAGCGCTCACGTGGGCAAAGACAGTCAGACCTGAAAGGCTGTGATTGCGGGGGAACGGCACTCCCGGTCAGAACCTGAGCGGTGTTCTGCTACGGGACTTCTGTGCTTGTCACGGGTTGTCCCTATTAAGGACATATTCAAACATAAGGGTGCACATGGCACCAGGGAACCCAGGCTACAGTTCGATGATCGACTTTGTGGTCGTGTCATCAGATTTGCGGCCACATGTTTTGGACACTTGGGTGAAGGGAGTGGTGGAGCTGTCAACTGATCACCACCTGGTGGTGCGTTAGCTACGATAGTGGGCAAAGATGCCGATCCAACCTGGCAGATTCAAATGTATTCTAAGGATAAGCTGGAACGTCTGTCAGGATCTCCTGTCACTAAGGTTTTCAACTGCCATCACCAGCAGAACTTTCTGGGCTGCGGCCTTCCTGTATGGTGTTTCTCCCAGTGCCTGCGTGGGTTTTCTCCGGGTACTCCGGTTTCCTCCCACAGTCGAAAAACATGGATGATAGATGAAAATTGAACAATCTATATTGTCCCGCGCTGATTGTGAGTGTGTATGGTTGTCTGTGTGTGCCCTGGGATTGACTGGAAACCAGTTCAGTGTCGAATAGGCTCCAACACGCCCGCGACCCTGGTGAGGATTAGCGTTTCAGATAATAGATGGATCCATTTAGAAGTGTGACTACGAGCACGCAAATGCCATGTCAAAATTCAGTCTATTACTTATGCATTTGGGAAGGAAATTATAAGAATCATTCATTACCTGTCCTGAGGCAGAGACGGGCAAAGTCAGAGCAACAGCTATTGTAGGTCTTACATAGATTGTCACAACGACAGTTTGGTGGTTCCATCTCAACCAGCTCAAAACACCTGTTTCTGCAGGAACTAGATGTTGGCACATATTGAGATGTGGAATGCTCTGTAAAAACAAAAACAAAAGAAAAATCTTTAAAAAAGTGTCTGTCTGAAAAACTACTTTGTATGTCTGCTTTTGTTGCCGCATCATTTGAATTGTTGGTGCTTTGATGGAACACTGAGTGAAAGTCAGGAGAGTGACAGAGTGAACTATATAGGTATTTCCCAGGAGCTTAGAACAAGGAAATGTGTCACGCAATGTGTCAAATTCAACAATGAATAACTGATTTCATTTAAATTGAAGAGTTCACCTGTTGTCATGAGGTATCCACCTGGGACCCACATTTTATCATTTCCATTAGGAGCACATTAACAAATTGAGGATGAAGTGAAAATTATTGTTGGACGAAGGTTGTTTTTCGTCCGTTCCTTTAATTATCCCTAACAGGGTCAAATATCCACAGATGACAATTTCACTGACAGAAACAGTGCAGCCTGTCTCGCGTGTGCAATCTGTAATACACTACTTCAGACTGAATGTGAAATATCAAAATGTGCCGCTTCTATCGTGCATGTTCACAGTGTTTGTATGTGGTAGGGAGTGACTTCACTTTGCTTCAAGCCAACAGGAGCACTCGTCCTCTGTTTAAAAAAATTTAAAAAAAAAAAAAAAAGAAAGTCACCACCCTGTCTGTGACCAACGGCGGGTGTGTTGGAAGGCAAACACCTAAACAGTTTCAAATAATAAAATCCAATCACAACTCCCAGCCGGTTAAGAAATCTGGCTGTGTTGTATTCCTCCAAGACTGGAAGTCCAAGCAGGAAACTTATGGTGTTATCCTCTCTCGCTTTTTTCTTTTTCTTTCTTTCTTTTTTTGTGAAAAGGGGTGAAAAGTAAGGACGGACGCGCTTTAAAAGGACATGGATGGATGCGAACATCTCCAGTTATACAAAGTGCTGAATCTGGAAATACTCATGCTGCATTTGTTTTTAGCAACAATCCATCCATCTATCCATCTTTCAATTATCCAAGCCGTTTATCCTCAAAAGGGTCTCGGGGTGCTCAAGCCTATCTCAGCTGTCTTCGGGCAGCAGGCGGGGTCCACCATGGACTGGTTGTCAGCCAATCACTGATTTTAAACAGCCAATTACTGCTTATCATTGTTTTTACGCGAGTTATTGAGACATCCATATGCTTTGCATTCAGCCATGAGGGACCATTTTTCATTGACCAGAATTCAGTGCAAGCAGGCTGTGCCGGCGGCAGCCAATAACAATCCAGACTTGGCTTTCAACAACGCTACATCATGACTGCTTCCAGCAGTGTTAAGAAGGAACAAGTATGTCTGTGCGCTTAGGTGTCATTTGATTTTGTGCAAGTGATCATATGATCTTATATTTAATGTCAATGATGCCAAACTATTGTCCAAGACGTTTTCTACTTTCACAGGTTGAAGTAGACAATAATAGACAAAAAAAGGAACATGCATTTGCATTTTGGTATCCATTGGTCGCCGTTTTCGACAATGGAACTGACAACGCCAAGCAATACAACACAGATTGCCTCCCTTCTGTGAGGTAGACAGCTGAGACAGAAAAAATAACAGGCCGAGCTCCAAAAGGGGTCACACCAATTTGTGTAAATCTCGTCACAAAAAAAAGCCCTTAAATCACTACAGAGTCTTTTAGTGGGCTGAATGTCAGTACTGTCATTTTTACATGCAAACCTATTATGTAAGTGCCAATGTGAAGGATGTCTGTCCCTTTAGACATCCAGGTAGGTCGAGACTAAAAACATTAATCGCAGGCGTTTTTTTAAATGAATTAAAGAATTGTTGAACAATCACTGACTGGCTTCTAATTTTAAAACTCTTTCCATCATGTTGTTTGTATGCAATAATGTGAGGTTATCATACATTTATATGGGTTCACAGTCGTAACAGCCCTCTGAGTTATAACTACAATGTCTTCCGTCCACAAAAATAAGTTTGACACCTCTGCCTCATACCATATTTGCTGTGACAAACAGCTGCGAACTCGTTCTGCATTCTTTTTGAGTGATGTGAATTTACCATTATAATGCCATCAAAATCATTCAATTGATGTCTTGTTGATGGTTAATTAGAATCCACTGAGTGTTGGTGTGGTGACAAGTTTATGTGCTACTCAATGTTTTTCTATTCCTGAAGAACTCATTTATACTGATGTATGCTGGCTACAATACAATGAAAGTGCTGTTCTAACAAGACATACTCACGGTCTGCTCTCCCCGTGGACGTTGCGTCTGCCCCTGAGTGTTTAAGTCGATCGTATAGAAAACCCCGACATATATTGGTGAGTAGTAGCCACAGAATCCACACAGACTGAAAGAAAAACAGTGACATACCAATTCAATTGATAGTTTTCCAAATTTCAGATTCAACTGCGAACTTGAAGCAACAAAATATAAACTACGAAGTGTCATTCGTCCAGCAAGTCGTTCCCGTTGTTCCTGACATTTTTACAGTTCGACGCAAAACGTGTCCATCCGCTTTACCACAAAAATGTATTTGACAGAACGTATACTGTATTGCACTTTTCGCGAAGCGACCACCCCCCCGCTTCTTCTCAACCGCAAGCACATGAAAAGTGCATTCCCGTTAGGATCACTGCATGCAAGTAAAAGTCGTTTCGACCACGAGTTATTAGTCACTTGCAAGGACACATGCCTAATTTTCATTAACATGTTGACACTTACCGTAAGCCGAAACATTGTTTCGCGTTCGGACTCAAAATAGCCCCGTATCGACTAATATAGAAGTGAAGATGAGAGTCAGATGATTCCGAGGAGAATTACATTAATACATTAGTCTCGTTTGATTTTTGCATTGAAGCAATTTAAAATAGTTTTTAAATATATACTTCGGATGGCAATTCCAGGATTCAAGGGAAATAGATTCTTTAAGAGGCGGAGCTTTTATACGGCTTCATCTCCTTACCTTTTCCTCGTCTTCGATTCTTTACAATGTCGTCGGTGTCTTTCATTCACGCAGCCAATTTAATGCTGATGCAACCCAAAACATTTTTTTCGATGGGAATACACCTTGTATGCTGCTCTACCAAGGTCCTTTTAATAAAGTTGGCCCAGGATGAAGGGTTTTTGACATTTGCTTATATCTGGGGTCATCAACTTTCTCAAAGTGAGAGTAACTTCTTAGGGACTGATTAATTGTAAATTTGACTGAATTTGTTTTGTTTTGATCATATATCCTGACAATTAAAGGAGGGACTCATTAATGCCAAGGGCAACCAGTTTCATGCACACTTCATTAACTAATTTGCTCCAATTATTTAGAATTTCTTTAATACTATTAAGACACTGATCATGTTTTGACACAATAATTATCAACAATGAACATGATAAGAAACAAATAAATATAAATGTGCAACAATTTATTTCCATAAACATCCCTGCGAGGGTCGTGCAAAGCCACTCCAAATAAATATTTCAAAAGGGCAGCAAAATTACTTTGGGCGGTCCATACACCATACGCATTTATTGACAGTGAATGGGAAAAAAGAGCACCAACTCCTGAACAAAGGGCATACAGTCATCATTCAGCAGAAAATATGGAAGTGACATTAACAGGAAAAGGACGTCCTTCCAAAAAGTATAAAAGACAGGAATAAAACTGGTCTTAAAAGCTGCCTAGCTGACAATAAGAGTGAGGGACCTTCAGAATGCTCTTGCCAAGTACTGGCTGGCTAGCGCATGTGACAAAATTCACCCAACTTTTTTGTATTTCTCGGTAATGGGTAGAGTGAAGCTTTATTTGACAAAGAGGCCCAAATCCAAAAACACACTTGAAATCACTCAGACGCATGTGGAAGAAAATGTGCGACAGGGCCCCAATCACAATAACATGGCATTTCAAAGGGGTGTGTTGACTTCCTATAATCATCCATCCATTATCTGTACCACTTCTCCTCAAAGGGTCACGGGGGGTGCTGGAGCCTCTCCCAGCTATCTTCGGGCAGTAGGCGGGCTACACCCAGTACTGGTTGCCAGCCAATTGCAGGGCACACATAGACGAACAACCATCCGCGCTCACACTCATACCTAGGGTCAATTTAGAGTGTCCAATCAACCTGCCATGCATGTTTTTGGAATGTCGTAGGAAACCGGAGTACCAGAAGAACACCCACGCAGGCACGGGGAGAACATGCAAACTCCACACAGGAAGGCCGGAACCGGAATCAAACCCACGACCACTGCTGTGTCTCACTGTGATGCCATTGTGCGAACCAGTCGTCTATCGCGCCGGCCTTCCTATATTCATTGTATATTAAAATTTTGAACAGTTTATTACCCCGAAAGTATTGTGGGGTGAAACAAACACTGATTGGAATTGGAAAATTGTTTTGGATTTTACACATGAAAATAAATGAATAAAAGCAAATTGAATAGTTGCACTTTAAATATAGGAAGATACGTATCAAATTGTCTTTTTGCACAACCCTATTGTTAATATTGGTACAAATCTTGTCAGGAATTGCACAAACTATGCTTGTCTGTGTGAGTTGCTGCAGCCAGCACTCTACTGCAAGAGAACCAAGAGGGCAAAAGGCAGAATTCAGGAGTGTTTGTGCATCGCAGATCAACGAGGGGGCACAATTCTCACAGGATGAATGCCGGTCCGATAGCAAAACGCTCTGAGGGGTAATTGAGAACTGGGATTTATTGTCATTTACCTTTTTAAAAAAAAAATGTTTAATGAAAAAAAAAAACTCCATCACAAAGGGCCCTTTGTGGTCCATCGGTTTCTTCCAACACTCAGAGACTTCCTGCTATGTTGTGATATAAAATCAGGTCCCCGTAAGCTACAGGTGTTAAACTGCGGTTCTCGAGGGCCACTACCCTGCATATCTTAGATGTTTCCCTCCTCCAACACATCTGATTCAAATGATGGTGACCGTTGGATGTTGGTGGGAAGACAACAGCAGAAACAGCATGGCCCTGACCGTGGTGATCATCAGACGGTTGGACTTGCGCCGATCGCTGGCAGTCTCAACGAAACACACCTTGTTGAGGAACTGCTGACAGTTGGACTGAGACAGAAAAACTCTTTTTGCTTGTACTTGATGGCCATTTTGACACAAGTGCGGTTCATATGTTCCTCCAGGAGTCGCCCCTTGCCCAACAAGAGAGAATACTAGTCTGGATGTTGGCTACACCACTGTTGGTTAAGTTGCAATTCCTGTCCATGCAGTTTTTTGTTTTTTTTATCTAAACAATGTGTTTGATGTCATGTTTTGAAATTCATACAGAGAGAAATAATAATTAGAATTTTTGGAATAAAAATAGCAGTGAAAAATAACAAAACAAAAACATACCAAAAACATAACTATTTATTTCAAAAGAGGACCTTGCAATGCTGACAGGTTCGTTAAAAATGACATAATAGCTGGAATAAGGAATTTGATATGATTAATTGACATTGGAAGAGGAGATTATTTTTTATTAAAGACAGGCAGAAAAATATTGATTATTTCAATTTTAAATTCCAAATGTTCTTTCCATAATAACGCCTAAAACATTAGCATGGTACCAGATTTTAGTGAAACACCCATCAATCCCCGAACAAAAAGTCCACTATCAGCAAAGGAGAACCTTATGAATCTTTTAAAAAGTCAGCTTCCTCACATAAATGACTCACCTGAAGGTGATCAAGTGATTGTACTACCATGTCTCCCCAACAGACAAACTGGGTTGGGTAGCTCACATTTCATGCAAAAAATTTATTCCGATAACGATGGTGAGTGGAGGGACTTGCCACTGACTGGGCTATTGCTGTAAGGATGCCAGTTACCTCTCTCTCTGTCCTTGTTGTCATGCTTGTGTTTGTGTTTATGCTTGTGCTTCTTCTTCTTCTTCTTCTTGTGCTCGTGGTGGTGGTGGCCATGTTCCCCTCTGTGTTTCGACGGCAAGGACGAGGTGTCTTTGGAGAAGGATGGTAGAGGCGTAGCCGGCATGGAGAGCATTGACTGTTCGACGAATGCTGGCTCTTTACCTGGAAAGAAAAGTGTCATTGTGGTGGTAAGCATATATGGAAAGAATTGTTTGACAAGTATGTTATATCACCTGGTGTAGAGGGTCTCTCCAACAGATTGAGATGATGGTGAATGAAGGCCTGACTATCGTGGACAGTCTCCATGTCGATATCTTCATCTTCCATGTTAAACTACGACCAACCAGAACAAAACAATAACTGAAGAAAGTCGTGTGCAATCTAACCCCCCAAAAGAGAGCCAACAATAGCAGAAGACATTATGATAATAATCATCCTTACTCTGATCTTGTATCGGCTGATTCTACCGTCATCATCTTGATGCTGCAGTGCCTGTCCGGGTTCTGGTGGGGATCCCAGCTGTGTCTCAGCCTTTCGCTTGATGCCCTGAGGAGGCTGACCTACCCCACACACCCCCAGTGAAATCGGATCAGGCTCTTCATCCTCCTGTCAGGAAAAACAAAGCAGAAAAAGCATATCCTGTAACTTTCAAACAATCAATCTTAAGACATCCCAAACCATAAGGATAATCTTGTGGTTCTGGATAATCAATTAGAGACATTCAAGAATTTTGTGGTTTAGTTTGAATTTGGTCCAATTGTATGTTTATACCCTGCAATACAAAAAAAATTCTCAAGGAGGAGTATATTTCATGAAAGTGACTGGAGCGGTTTTGCAGATCAATTTATTTCAGCAATGCTGTGTTTTCAAGTAGCAACACAATTAAAAAAATGTTTGAAAAAAAGCAAACTCAGTTGACTTGCTTGCTCATTATGAGATCTCGGTTTTGACACTGCATCCGGTATGTATTCAAAATGCCTTGTCATTTTACAGCTTTACTTCTTATTCCAAAATGGTCTACAAAGCATTTTTTTTCAGATTAGTGCAAATAACTAAGAAATAACATACATGAGTATTTATAGCCTTTGCAATGAAACGCAACAGCTGAGCTCAGGCGAATCCCATTTCTCAAAGCTGATAGTTCATGTCGGAGCACAAACTAAACATGAAGCCAAAATTGTATCAAGATACCAATCTGAAGAACATGCCGGTATCACAGAGCACAAGTCAATAGAGTTTGACAGTCTAACAACTTCCGAAAAGCTCGTCTTCAGCCTGGTGGCACTGCTGCGGGTGCTCTGAAGCCTTCTGCCTGAGGGGAGGGGATGGAAGATTATGTGAGCGGGGTTGGTTGAGTTCATGATGATGCAAAGAGCTTTCTGTCTACCTCTACTAAAGATGTCTGTGATTGTGGGGAGGCTGTTCCCAACAATCCTCTGAGTAGCCTTTACTGTGCTTTGAAGAGCCTTCCTTTCTGCAGCAGAGCAGCCGCTGGGCCTCACTATGATTGTCGTTCTAAAGACGAACACCACCACACATCTGTAGAAGCTCCTCAAGACACAGCTCCCCAGCCAGGAAGTGATTTAGCTCCAGGTAATGTCCTCCGAAAGGTGAATTTTAAGGTACTTCTAGTTGGAGACCACTTCCACTGCTCCTCCTCCAATGTATATGACAGCCACAAAAGAGTCTTTATACGAAGAGGTGAAAAAGCTAATACCGGCTCTCGTACCTAGGGGGGGAAAAAGCACCCCTCCAAAATTTCTACTGGCCTTCTCTCCTCGCTCAAAGTCATCCTCACAGGAAAGGAATGCATTTTTCACCAAGTCACACTTCACCGAGTGACATTCCCCCATCCGTTGTACCCCCACACTAATAATTGGGGACTATCACCCGCCATGTGTGTTCCTTTGACTCTATCATATGCTGCTTTACTGCCCCAGTAATCCTGATACAACTCCCTGGTCTTCTGTCCTTATGAAGGACATCAAGAGAATTATTCTACATGTGGGCTCAGCCAGACAGCTATCAGAACTCCCTAAAAGGGACTTACGAGGCCTTTTTTTAATCCTCTTAGAGAACAGTGGAAAGATAGCATTCATATCTGGTCCAATTTCACTGTTGTTCAACCATACTGGATGATTCAGCCAGGCTATCAACTGGACCTAACTCCATGACCCCTAAGTATTTCCCAACCTAACTTCTCCTCCTATGATCTCTGGCGTCAGACGCCGTCATACATTACGTCAGACAGTAACCCTCTCCCTCTTATACCCAGTTTTCCTATCGACTCCATCATCTCCAACAGCAGATATCTCCAGACCCAGACTGGCCAAATAAACACAAATACCATGCTAAGATTATTATATGTTATTATTACATGTTATAGTGTCTGTTTGTACTTTCAAAGATTGCCCCCTCTCCCTCCTCTCAACCAACTAAATTTAGACGTGTGTAAAAATCAAATCAAAAGCAAACCTAACAAATCCTTTATGCATCAAAATTAAAAAAGTTGCATGCAGGCCGATACACATTCGAACTATTAAACAAAGCAGTCATAATGCATGTTGTGATTCAGGCCTTAACACACAGTAGATCTCTTCCGTTTGACTGAAACCTGGCTTAGTCAAGATGAATGCATCATTTGCTTGGAAACGACGAGACGGTGGCTGGATCGCCCGGCCAGCCGCCGCTGTTACAGTAGTACTACGCTATAAAAGTTGGGATATTTTGTCTTTTTTATTCGTTAGGTAATGTAATATATCTTACCATCACTATAGTTAGTAAGCACTATATTTTCTTCATTCTGCAAATGACACAAGTTAAAGCTTTTTCAGTGAGCATAGCATGCTTCAACAGGGCTAAGCAGTGATTCCTCTTTACATCACCACACAGTACAAGTATTTTTTTTTATCTGTCCTGCGTAAACAATCCATTTGGCCTTTACCCATTTTGTGTCATACATTTTATTTGGTGATGAGTACTTACAGGTGGGTAATTTAAGCCAACGCCATGGATTCCTATACTGGCAGGTGTGTCGATAACAGCACCAACACTCAGTTCAGGCTTGATGGTCGGGTTTAGTACTGCTTTCTTCTCCTTTAGGTTCAACACAAGGCCAAGCTCAGGGAGGGGCAGGCAGGAAGGCCGAGTCAAACCAAACAAAGTATAGTAGAGGTTCACGGCATCGCAACGCAGGCGCCAATCATGAGAGGTTCCTGAGTAGAAGACAGAGCAAAAAAGAAGGAAGTCAAAGTGAGCTCATTACCTGCAACGTGGTCAACCGATTATATACAGTATATACAAAGACATGACATGATTTACTGTAACCACGGTACAGTAGTATTGCATAGGATACCTATACTGAAAGTATCGCAGAAAAAAATAAATAATACCATGTGATTTGTTGGCATTGATACTCAAATGTGACTGTGACAGAGCTGGCTGCAAGCTCCAGTGCCTCTGTGTCAGCAGTGGGTGGCACTTTTCTCCTTCTTCACAGGATGTTAAAGACAGAAATGTGCCAAAGCGGACTGCCCGCATTTCATGTATGAATAAGTCCAGGATGCGAAGTGAAAAATGCCTCGCTTGCTCTTCTATTTATGTGTTATAAAATGACATACCATGGAAAAAACATGAGCCGAGCCTATTGTTCATCATTCATTTGGGGGAAAACATTACATACAGATAAAATAACATTAATATAAAATATAACAACATTATTTATTTTAAGAATTAACCAAAATTAATCCCAATACTTGTTTTATTATAAAATCCTCGCTAGCGCTAATGCTAAAGTCAATGTCATATCCCATTCAAATGCTAACGGAAAATTAGCATTGATTTCGGAAGTGATACTCCTTCCAATAACGGATTTTCACACCCAAACTCTGCGAAACACATACATGCAGGTAAAATAGCACTACACAAAAGGTACACATTTTTTCCAATCAATAAAAACCTAGTTATATGTCTAGAGTTCAACTGCAACGACCACTCTTGTCATACTATGCTCCATCTACGCACGGCACCACACTGTCCCTCAGAGGCCAAAATGTGCAGGAACAACCGCTATTTGTTTGCTATTATTTTATTATATTCTCGCATTACTTTCTTAGGGAATATTTTCTCATCGATCTTTAAAGTTATATATAAAGTTAAGGATTTAAGCATGCCCCCCCTCAAAATTCAAATACAAAGATCCAATAAGTTTTCTGTTCTACCGACACACATTTCTGCATGACATGACATGAAAAACAAGCCCCAGAGATCCAAGGTTAGCCGAGTAAATCACGAGAATTGTGAAAATAACACACAATAAAATATGTATGACAAAGAGATAAGGGTAATGCTTATTCAAGGCTTCAATGTGTGCAAAGATGTAAGGCATCAAAGGTCTGGATGGAGCAGAATGAAAATGCAAGAGGCTTGAATGTCTCAGGGTCAAACATTTGTACACGACAAACAGAATAGAGTGTTCAAGAATAAGGTGTTCAACGTGCTGGTATGAATGGACATGAGGCTATGATGATCGTTTTGAGTGGGTGAGATTTTGAAGATGAATAAATACTAAGTTTGGAAATGAATGAATAATCATTTTACTGCTCGTAATCTCAATCAAAATATTTGTAATTATTATTTTTTTCCATAATCATCCAGCCCTATCATAAGGCGCACTTCAAGTCCTTGAAAATTGACACTGCGCCTTGTAGAGCAGTGCGCCCTATGTATGGATAGAAGCAAAGCATGGCCTTAATTCAAATTCCTTACTATTACGTGCACGTTGTCATTCTCATTTAAATCTAATCGCGAACATGCGTCTATATGGTATCGTCAAACCGGAACAAGGTCTACTTCCTGCTTTTGTGTCTTCTTACTATTTTAAATAGACCCATTTATTTATATTGAGCCTAATATTGCAGTGCACCTAATGATCAGTAAAATACTTTCTATGAACAAATTAGGTGGATAACATGTTTGACTGAGAACGTGTCTGAGACTCACCTGAGTTCATAAGCTTCCAAAGCTGGTCCACCAGAGCTTCATTGCATATCGCTGATTCTGTTGTCTTGGTGAAGGGTGGATTTTTACAAAGCAGGGCTAGGATCTTATGTCTGACAGAACAAAAAAATGTTGAAAATTTGCATTGTTACTAATGAGGTAAACATTGGTTCTTTTGTAAAGAAACTTTAATTACTCAGAGCAAACCTATCTGGTAAGACTCATGAAACTGGAGTGGACGAGTTATAAGAAAACAAAACCACATTAGAAATGTCAGAAAACGTGACAATTAAAATCCTAACATGACTTTACTATCGCACTAGCGCAAGTGAGTGACATACTACGGCATGGAAAAACGTAGAACGCAAAAAAATTCAGGTGACATCACTGCCATTGGAATGGACACTTGTCTTCTATCAAGCAAGACTGTATGCTCACTAACCTGACATAAGGAGCTGGGTCACTCTGAACCAGGTTGAGGAGCCATTGCAGCTCACTTGAACTCTTTTCAACTGCAAAATAAATAACACTGTGAAGAAATGAGATCCAAACAAAAACTGCACAGTTGAGGACATCAAAAGAGTTCACTTTCTTCTGACAAACAGTATATATTTGCCACGACTTCATTACTGCTTAATTTGATGGCATGTGAACACAACTGTCTGTATAATGTGGCGGCATGGCTAAACTATTCATTTTGTAATAAAAGCATAATTTGATGGTTGACTTATTTCTGAATACATTTTAAATAAATGTGGATACTGGGCCAATGCAAATTTTTATTCTGATAACTGTGGCAGCCAGTTATGAAAATGGCTGGCAGAGGTTACTGGCATGAAATGCTCTTATTTTTGCAAAACAATAACCATAATTTGGAGATTTATTTTTACACTTGGAGTGGGAAATAAGTGCTTGTTTTTAACAAAAGCTAATCAAAGGATAACTACCATCAATGTGCCTATAACATACCTCTTGTATAGTCAACCAGAGCTTCTAGAGCAGCAACACGAACGTCAACAAAGTGCCCATACTCTGCATAGGACTTGAAAAGCGATGCTTCACTTGGGATGTGACCGTTTTTTTGAAGTTGGCGAATGGCTTTAAGACAACTACAAACAACGGAAATGAGAAGGGCGGAAAAACAAAACTAATAAAAAATACAATCACAACAAGCAAAATAAAAACATAACTTCATTTCAAATGTGTCGTTGTTAAATGTTACAATAGATCAAAAATATCAACAGTATTGTCAATCGAAGTGACGGGCAAAGGAGGATCACAAAACATGACAACAATTTAATCAAGTCCACACATTGGAACTGCAACCTTGCCCGTCTTATTTTCTTCAACACAAAGGATATCAAATAATATGGAGAAGATTTTAAGAGGGTATTTACAAAACGAAAATAGATCAGGAGAACTAGCTCCATTGGCAGCTACTATACCTCATGGTAATCGTGCTCCTGTAGCTTGGCAATAACTTTTCCATGTTAAGGAATCTAGTTATCTCCTCCAAAATGAGACGCACATCAGCGTTTAAATTGTCGACTGTTCGAGTTTCATTGTTGATGCTGATGGCTGGCGTCAAAGAGTTGGTCAGTGCTTCAAGCAGATCTGCACGGTAGTAATTATCTGAGAACTGGAAACAGACCAAAAAGGCGAGCGTGTTAGTAGGCAACAAAACTAAATAGCCGTAAACGTCACTTAATTGAAACAACAGCAGTGTGGCCAACAAGTCACCACATCGCCCCTCACCACCAACCTCAATCTATAGACTGACTCATCACACACATTTCATATAGAAAGGATATTAAAGTTACAGAGTGTGGTTGTTTTGTCTTTACCTTGTTCTTCCTGTTGTCGTTGTACTTGATCAGGTCAAGTATGAAGTTGAGGACATCTTTGGGACAAAGGTTCTGGACATCTCTGAGTAATGCCATGGCAACGGGCATCGTCTTGCATGGTATACAGAAAAAGGGTGTGTTGTTTTATAAAATTGTAAACAGTTTCACCGAATTTGGTCTACTTTTTGATTAAACCAAACGTATTACCACTGAGTACAGATACCCAAACATTAAAATATTTAGAGCCTGTTTTTCAATGATACTCTACCTTTTGCAGGAAATAGCTCTGGAAGTTGATAAAGTTGTTGGTCTTCACAATATTGGGGCAACTCTTACAGCAGAACATTCTGGTGAACAAAGATTTCATAGCTGGTGGGCCCTGCCATGTGCTCACCATGGAATTGGCTATCTGCAATTAGAATGTGCACAGGACAACAAACCGCTATTTCCTTTCCTTATTAAGACAATGCACATGAACATGCAAATTCATACTATGTCATGAAAAAGTATTCCCCTTGAATGATTTCAGATTTTTTTGCTCATATTTAACACAAATCTTCTAGATAATTCAACTAATTTAAATATCATAAAAACACAGTAATGCAAAATGCAATTTCTAAACGACGATTTGATATTATAAGAGGGGGAAAAAACAACTATCAGTATATCTGGCCATATATGGAAAAAACAATTGATACATGAACCTGGTTGTGCCACCCTTGGCATTACTTTTACTTTTTTAATTAGGGCCAGAGCGGTTTGGTTTAACCCGCTTAAAGAAAAAAACAAAACAAAGTGTAATTCTTATTTACTTGTTGTCTTTGAGCAAGAAACTAGTTACAGCTAAAAAAAAGTTAAGGACTGACTATTGCCTTCAACTTAACTTGCACTATCATTTATACAGTAAATATGTCAGGAATGCTGGCACAAGATGCAAGTTTAATAAAAGTAGACTGTACCATCATCTTATTTGTCATTATTTAAAATTTCCACATGCTTTAAACAATTCAAGCTGATGTAGGAGAAGCTTCTTGCTGGTACGATATGCTGCGATTTATATAAAGATGATCCGACTAGTTGACTACTATCTGTGACAAGTTGACGAGCAAAATAGTCGATTGTAGCAGTCCTACAAACATGCTAACCACTTGGTCACCATGCTACCTAATTTATGTAATACAAATTTCAAAATGTTTTAAGCAACACTGAGTTAAGGTACAGTATGATGTACCTTTGCCAAACAGAAGCAGGCCTGCATGCGGACTTTGTAGAAACACTGTTCTTGTTCAAGGATGTCAGTCAGAGCCAGTCTGGAGGCTGGAGTAGGGAAAGTTTCAAGAGCTGATATGGCCTCTTCCTAGAAAATAGAAAACATGCAGCCGAACATCAACCATAAAAAACAGCATATGAGTATCAAGGTGTGAAAGCTAAACCAAACTTCAAACTACTGAATTGTAGAATATTTCTTCAGGAGTAATACATCTTGAGTAAAATAATTTACTTCATTATAATTTCTACATCTTGTTATGATCACGTGGGCTCTGCATGCCAACACGCCGTTGAATATAAAAGCAGGAGCGGAGACTGGAAAAGTGCAGTTGCTAGTACCTCAATACCGTTTTGGTCATCACTTCCATAGCCCTTCCTCACGTTTTAGTGCCACCCACAATTCAAATGAATCTCACTGCCGAAAGTAATTTTGAGTTTGTGTTGAGATGTCAACTACTGTCACACACAATCAGACGATACGTTACGTACCTGTGCCACTACGTCTCTTTCATAACGTAGCTGGTATTGCCACATGAAATCGGCTTGCTCCAATTCCACCTTCCTCAGAATTGACATGTCTGGGTCAATTCGTATCCATAGAAGAGGAGAATCAGCACTGCAAAAAAAAGGAGAAATAGCTAAGCCGTGGTCTGGAATTATCTCTTTTTGGATTGATGACAGTGAGCTCACCGGTGTTTTGGTCAGTCTTTCTTTTTTAAAATGAGGAAAAAAACTTTTATTTTACGTTTATTTAACTACAACCAAGGTTTTTGTGACCGCTTAGTCTTTGTGTTGATAGCGTCAGACAAACAACTACCTAACTCCAACATCCAACTCTAAGCCTCCTCATCAACTATTCAGGTCATTGTCGTGAAGTAACAAGTAATTTTTTGAGGCTGATGCCGATTACAATATTTGGCGGACAAAAAAAGATTAAAAAAAATATATGTAATGAATAAAATTACTGCTTGTTTGGTCCCTTGAGCGCCAGATTTAACACACCTCAGACCAAAGGTTAATCTTGTAGGCTAATTTTATTAAGACATAAAACAGTCTGGCATTAGATGCCCTTGGTCGAGAAGGGGCAAAATCAGGACAAAAACATCCCCGATTGTCATTATGTGCCAGGCCTTGGAGAAGGTGAAACAGTTTCTAGTTGCTATTGTTCCATCACCCGAAGAAATTTTTTTGAGAATTGGGTTGAGAGCCTCTCTGGACATGATATTGGTTTGTCTCTTCTGTGCACCAAACTATTTTGGAAATGTACTTTCAGGAATTGACGTCTTTCAATTGATTTTCTTATTATATATTCGTCTTACTCCATGGCTGATAAGTCCATGTCCACTTCCTCTCCATTCATCAGTGGAATCTTCTTTTTCTTATTTCTAGGGAGAAAATAAAATAGATAAATAAATAAATAAATAAAACATTAGTACACTAAATAAAACACATCAATTGCATTTGCAGTTCCTCGGATCCCATTACAAGATTTGTTTCCCAAGTGACTGTTGGATTTTTTTTTAATCCCCTCCTGTCTTCACACCAAGCAGAGCTGTAATATTCTCAAAATCCAACCTTTAGGCTAACATAGAGATTTGTGTTATCCCCAGATTTATCACTGATGATGAAGTGAGTGAAGTCACTGTCATCTGTGTGTCCCTTGAATTGCGCCCGAGGGACAAATATCGGTGATGGGCAAACCAGGTGATTAGACAAAGGGAATTCAACCCAAGTTGTGGTTGAATTTTGTTTCCAAACTAACATATATATATTTTCTATATTGATTGTCCTCATAAGGGTCGCAAGTAAACTTGAGCGTATCTTGTGTGATGCCCCGAACTGGTCGACAGTCAATCCCAGCGCACATATAAAGAACTACACTTACAAAACTTTAATTAACCGAAGAAGCATGTTTTTGTGGAGCAGGAGACAAACCATAACCATAGAAATTCTACGGAAACAGGAAGAAGGATTTTCCAACTGAGACTTGAATGTCGCCTGATTGCCAAGGAGCTGTTATACATATTACCATGCTACTGTTTCCCAAATCAAATGAAAAAAATCTTTGTGGATCTGTGCATATGTAGAGGAGGTTTTATAGCACCTTCGGCTCTTGGAGTGACATGGGATATCATGTTTGAGGCTGTTCTCCTCTATCTGCAAGGTATGGTTGAATGACCCATCTAGTTCCTGCACGGTCACCTTGATTGGACCCTGAGAGGACAAACATTTGAGAGGATCGTTAGTGCATGGCATATAAGAGTCAACACACTATTGAAAAGGGTCAGAAAATGATACATGCTTTACTGCACATTGCCATAATGAGAGATTTTTCTCATATAATTTTTACATTGTAGTTTGACTATGCGTCTGGGTCAGGTAATGAGATATATGGTGTTAAGCAAGAGTGTTATTGTAGTACAAATGGCACAACCAAAATGGTTAGCACTGTTCTTGCAAGAAAGAAAAAAAAAACTTGCCACTGTCACCGATTGTTTTTTGTTGAATTTGGTAATATCAAATTTGTATTTTTAACCTTCCTTGCAATCATCCATCCATTATAACCTGTTTATTTTTTTCAGTTTGGTTATAACTAAATTCCAAAACCAAGACTGCCAGTGTATTTTGGAGAGGCGAATATCTTGAAATAATTAGTGGCCATGGATTTTTTTTTTGTTGTAAAAGTGAGATTTGAAGAGTGTATATGAACAAAATGTCATGCTTGTCTCACCCTTTGAATGATTTTTGTACTTAACTGTTCCACGATTTGGCATGCTAGCATAAGTTACTACTGCTTTTCATTAACTGAATTTTATTTTGATAACTTGGAGGTGAAAAGAGCCGAGTCGATATCTAAATTAGTCCTTCTGTGAAGTTGTTGGCGGGGCAGGGAAGGGTGATGCTTGGTGATGTGCTCATGTGCCCCAAAAAATGCTTTCATTGTCTTGTGAGATCGGTTGTTCCCCCACACTCTGAGCTGTGGCTCTGCTTCCGCTAGTAGAAGCAAGCCGGCGCTGAGAACACCCGCCAGCGAGCGAGGCGAAAGAGGAGACGGCCAAATGTTGTCAGGAATGTGCTAGTCCGATCCAGCCCATTGATGGTCATTAAAATGAAAGCCAGGCTTGCCTTTGGCCCAGTATTATGTTGGACGAGATGAGGTCTGGCGTATCATTTAGACAGAGACACCCCTAAAATCAGCCAATTTCACCATGGCGAGAAATACACTGTAAAATGCCTCTAATTATTGATGCTTGGGGCATTTTGACAAACACATGCCATGTTATTAAGACATCAGGGAATTGTTTTGTTTTCAAGAAATAACACCTCTATTTTGAATGAACCTATTTTTTGTTACCAAGCATTGCAATTCCTTTTTAGAACCACGACACATATGTTTATGGCCTGATTCTTGATGTAAACGCATCCCGAGGACAAAATCAACAAAATTTCCATGGTCAATATGACATACTCACAACATATTTCTGAGTTCCAGAGGATGTGTAGTCTTGGCGGATCTCCAACTCCAAAACATTCCTCTTTCTGTTGAATGCAAAGCTGCCATAGAATTTTACCACAGCACTCTGATCTCTGGGAGTGAATGAGTTAAGACGAAACAAAAATAGGAAACCATCATTTGAGAATGTGCTCTCTTAATAGGTTTCCTGCCAAATATTTTTCGGTAATTAAAATACTTGACCTCGCAATGAAAAAAAATAATGATTGCACTTGCAAGAAAGATAAAGAAATATCATTATATGGGCAGCCACATCTTAGGCCATGGGTTTGAGAGCCGTGGATTAAAGGATACACCCATTGTTTGATGAGAGGGGAAATGTCCTTGCCAGAGACATTGGAGATGGATTTCAAGAAGGCATGAGTAGATAGAAGCATTTGGTTCCACATGTGACTCTGGTATCTCTGCGACGAGGCTGTGCTAGCCAGACTCAAAAGCTTGTTGAAAACCTGGACAACAAAAAAAGAACAAAAAAGTAAAAAGCCATTTTTTTTGCTCTGGATCATGACATTTCGTTATGCAGTTTCTTATAAATTCACAGGACTAATGTGTTACACTCCGAACACACGAGGCCGACTGTCGTCCAACGTGGCTGAGTGACAGCCAACTGAAACATGGGCTGACAATCAGCTTATTGGGAAAGTTGAAGTGCCGGTGGACACACAGATTTTTGGTATTCACTGCATGGATATAGGGAATGGTCATTTGCTTTTGCAAGAAGAAGTAACGCAAGATATACCGTAACTGATGGGTGAAATCTTACTATTTAGCAACTCTTTCAAATGGTACCTGACCCTTTTTTTCCTTGACAATTCGTATACAGGTGACAATAAACTAGTATAAAATTCAGTATAAAAATAAAAAAGATAACCTCCAAAAATGTACACAACAAACACCACGTCGGGAACTGGTTTCGTTTTTATTACGTCTCAAAACCACATGCCTGCGACCACAGAAGGGCTCCAAATTTTAAGCAATAAATGATCCCACGATATAGCTACTAATAAGTAACTACACGTTCAAAAACATTCAATAGCCACTTTGGTCGATGTTACCTTTTGAAGACCCTCGACTGTTGTGTAGCCAGCACGTGGTAAATCAGGATACGAACATAGGGCCAGAGTAACATATTGATCATTTTAATTTTATATATTTTTCAATCAGGAATCTGAAATTAGTTATCTATTCATTTTGGAATTAGGAAATAAGTGAAGACTTGCAAAATGCCTACTTTTAATGAGGAATATGGCCAGGCCCCCCCCTACGCTCTCTCCAAGTTTCACTCGAGTCACTGAAGGGAGCAAACTCTCCATTGCAAAATCATCGCACTTTCATTGCTAATGTTGTTGAAAGATCCATGCACGCCTGCCCGGCTCCTCGCTGTGAGCCGCCGTCTGTCTTCTGAGAGTTGACACGGCTTTAGCGTAGCTAAGCTAAAAGGAAGACACCTCACCTGCAACATGAACTCCATGCTGATCCTGTTTTCAATCAGTCTCATCACCAAGTGAGCCTTACATTGGAACATTTTGTAGTACTCCCATGACAATGTGTGTGGATGCTTTAGGGAGAAGTGAAGGTGGGGAGTCGGGCTGGAGAAAAAGAGAAGGCCTCGGATCAGCATGTCAAACTGTTTAAGAACATTTTCAACAGTCTAGTGACTGCAATTGAATTAAAATGTATTACTTGTCCTTTTCTTTGCCTCCACTAAAGGTTGGGTGCAAAAGAACGCCTCCCATCTTCAGTTCATAGTCGACAATCTTGTCCAGCTCCTGTAACAAAACCAATAGAAAATGTAAAAATAGAAGATATATTGTATGTTTCAGCGCTAACAAATCCAATGCAATCAACTGTTTGCCCTTCTCAAGAAGCATTGCCCAATGTGAGTCATGCTTTGCAAAAAAAAAAAAAAAGTCTCAGAATATCTACAATGAATAATTGTTCATTTTTCCCTTGTTCCCTCTCTCTGTATCCTTCCATGTCGCTCTCCACCCTTCACAGCTGAGTACATCACAGCCGAGTAATGCTTATTCAAGTTGAAATACACGGCAGTAAAAAACAAAACGCTTTAGTAGAGAATTTAACAGCATTAACAGTGAAAGATCCAACTGAATAGGTTCGCGAGAAAAAAAGCTCGGAATAGGAGCAATGATCTTGTGAATTTGATCATGTGAGTAATCACAGTAACCATCAATAATGTGTCTCAAATCCTGTCTATGTTGTACGCTAAAGGGAGGTTCACAGTTGGTCAATTAGAGGCAAAGGTCCCAAGACTGTCGAAAATGGCTGGGTTGCATAGGCGGGGCATCAAGCATAACAGCAGCAGTGTTATTTTGGAGTTGCATGCACAGAAACACAGCTGTTAAGGCACAAGCTACTGGCCCTTTTAAAGGTGAAACAATTAGAATTGTGTTGTTAAATATATATATAATTATTACAAACAGTGATTAACTAGACAACAAGAACAACAATTTTATTTTTCTTAAAAATGACAGCAGGGCAACACCGTGAGACATGGAAATTTGGTTAAGAGATCACAACCTCGCAATTATAACCACACATGGAGATGTGGAACAACAAAATTAAAAACCAAATGTAACGGTAAGTGGAAGTGAAGGAATTATTGAGGTATTGGCACATGGCTGGGTTTAAAACAAGTGTGAGTCAGTGAGATATAAAGAAAGTGAAAAGGAGGGAAAAAAGAGAGAGACTGTGCGATTTAGTTGTTCTGTTTGCGATAGTATTAAGCTCCTGCTGTTGTGTGCTGACGCACAATGGATCCTTCCGTAGGGAACGTACCACATTACTGTACCATATATACGCACTGTGTGTGCATGAATCTCTCTCTCCCTCTCTTTCTGTCTCTCTCACTCATCTTGGATACTCAAATATACAAATTTTGTTAATTTTGAGAGTTTGGCCAAAAATAATTAATGGTGGGGGGAGTAAAAATGAAGCTGATACCTCTTTGATCCAATGCCGATACTCATTCACTCCAAACGTCTTCTTCAGATACAGGCCAAAGATATAGCCTGAGATTCCCTTCAAAACCCACTCATCAGCCCTACAGAAGTAACAACGTGGCATGTTAATACAGTATTTAGGGTCACAGTAAATAAGCACTAAGTTGCGTTCCAAATGGGTGCTAAATGGTAAGTGCTATGTCCTTTTCAATCCAGTCATTTGCTTAGCCAGCTTTGGCTGTTGATCACACAAAGGTATGTGAGCAGAAACACTTTCACGACATCGACTCTAAGGGTCTCACTACAATATTTAAGTTCTTATTTTAGCAAAAGTTATATCCAGACAATAGTTAATTGTTCAATGGACCAACACGCAGACCATATTCACAATGTGTCACGTGACGTCTGTTTTTCGGGTGCACATCACAACACATGCTTTGTGTGCATACGTGTCAAATTAAAGAAGCAGTGCGTTCACCTAATTGGTCACATTTGTTCTGAAATGTGAACGAGTACATAAAAAGACCGGATTTAACAAAAAATAACTAAATAAAAATAAATCAGCTCTGCAGTGTGAATTCAACTATAGCGAGATTACAAGAAACCCTCAAAATCCCAAAATACTGTATCTATCAGCCCTTTTAAATTCAGTGGCCTTTTAACAAAAATGTGTCTCACCAAGACATCCTGGAGATGAAACACCCAAAAAACTGTTGAGCCAAGGCCTGGGCAAGGCAACGGCGTGTCAAAGGTGTCTGGTCAATGATCATAGCACTGTGAAGTAGGTTGGTGCTGGAAGACATAGAAACATTAATTTTGCCCGAAATCACAAGACATGTCCCGTGGCCAATCGGCTGCGACAGAGACCGAGGTTTCGCACTTCATAGTTCTGCACAGAAGGCTCGCTTTACAGGTTTTTGCTTGCGTTAATTTAATATCCACTTTGGACTAAAACTAAAAATGCACTTTTGTTTGTTTCCCTACTTAATTTGCCAGTTCAAATTTTCAGTCCAAAGTTGAATTGAAATTTAAGCCTGTGCTGCGTAAACTCAAATGTGTGCCAGCCTTTCTTTTTTAATAATAAGCATCAAAATAGAATTTGTACTAAAATGTAGGCTAGATATATTTGTGCCAGTTCACTGGATATGTTTATTGTATTTAAATGTAAACTGTTTTAAGAGCTTACGTGTGTTTAAAAATCACTTTGAATTTCTGTGTTTTTGTGAATACAGTATGAGAATGTATTTTTCTCCTTTAGTATCTTAATTTATGGTACAGCGAGACATTACATTTGATTGAAACGAAAAGGATTTGCAAAACCACAGACGTGTTGTAAAAAGGAAAATGAAATGTGCCATTTTGATTTTGTTCGATATGTGGGCTACGCAAATCGAAACATTTTGAGCTCTGGTATTCGTCCTGAGAAAACCCTTGCAACTGCTGGATCCCTTCAAATTTTAATTAAATATCCCTGCTCTAAGGCCGGGCTTTTCATTTCATTCTCCAGCTTTCCCGACTGAGTATGGAGAAATCCTGAACTCTTGCCTCCGAGGTGCTTACTGGATCTGGTACCAGTCGATGCCATGGAATATGTATTCCAGTCACACCACGTCTGCGACTAATGTGTAGGCTGGCACGGAGTGATTCTGCGGGAACCCACAGCCTCTGTCTCGGCGACACCTAATCAGCAGCCACAGCTAATCGTTGACTTTGGCCAAGGAGGAATCACCACTGAGTCATGATATGTACATTTGCACTGTTTTCAGCAGCAGTTATTTAGTCAGTCTGTCTTATACTGACCCCTGGAGGCTAAGACTGGCACACCAGCAGGGATCTCAACTATATAGATAGAAGCCATACAAAAAAAGAAAGAAAAAAAAGAGAATAACAATGCAAGTTACACAGAATCTTGTGCCTACCTGAAGATGCTCATAGAAGAATAGGAAGACACTTGCACATAGGACTCATCCACAAAAACCGTCTTAAAGCAGGAGTAAGGGTAGCGGCATGTTAGAATTTCTTCATAGAACTCAAAAATCTCATGCAGGTAAGACATGGAATGCTTGAGAAGTGGCAGCAGTTGTGGCAAGCAAAAGTGGGTCACCTGATGAGAAGACAGAAATATCAAAGAAATAACAGTTACAGACAACTCTCTAAGGTTGAGTGTACTCTCATCTGGGAAGCAAGTCGAGCAAAATTGTCCTAAATTAAAATCTGATCAAGTATAATGCAGTTTTTAAATAATTCAAAGCTACTAGGTCCTGATCCTTAAAGACTTAATCACACAAACGCGCTGACGAATTATTTAGCACAACAGTGAAAATAGCAATGATGCATGCAGAAGGTGACTATGTATTTCAAAGGACGATTGTATATTTAAAATGACAAAAACAACCACAAACTCACCTCATGCATGTAAGGGTCTACAAGAATTTCAAAGGGCCCAACAGCCAGGGAGATGTTGGGGGCCGCAGTTGGGATGGGTAGAACATAGTGAAACGTTTTCTTCCTCATGTCATGTGTGTAGATTGTCTCTACGAGGTCGCCACACGATACGGCAACCATGGAGGAATCTATGGTGAACTCTAGCTTCCATGTGCACAGCTCTGAGTAGGAGTCCACACAAGGGAACCAGAACCTGAGGAAAAGGGCAATTCAGAAATATTGAATTTCAGAAAAAATAAGACTAAAAGTTTTTTAATGCTGCATCAATTCATCAAACATCTTTGCTTGCTTTTTTTAGGAGGGAGAGGTGGAGGGGGACGGTGGTGGGGCAGTTGAGATAGTTCAGCAAGTCCACGCATGCGGATGAATACTTGTCTTAAATGGTGTAAAAGCAAAGTAACAAGCTAAGATTGTCAGTGACTCGAAATATATGAAATATTGGCAAACAGGAAGTTTGTTTGCAATACCTTTAATTTAGTAAATGGCAGCATAAGTGCCTTAAATGAAGCCGGCACAAATGTCTGTATGCACTCATCAATGATTACTTATTGATCACCAAAAATGTATAGTACATCAAATAAAAAATTCTGACTACTGTTTAAGGGGAAGTCAACCCCAAAGAATCATTTGCAATAAAACGCTTTATATATATACAATAAAGGGATTTCTAATTCTAATTTTAATTCTATATGCCTTCACTAGTCTAAACATGCCATTCTGATTATTTATTTATTTTTATTTTTGTGTTTGAGGAACATGAATTAAGCAGTAAAATGTATGCGGTTTTAGCAATATTAAGGGGCGACCATTTTATCACTTTTGTGGACTGAGAATGGCATCACAGTTGCTCCGCTAACGACCAATCATGGTCCAGCTTCAGAAAACAGGTGAGCCATGAATCCCATGAGTAGGGTAGTGTGCTTACATAAATCCTATTCTTGTAAAGACAATTTTGGGGTTGACGTTCCTTTTAATATTGCTTTTTAGAGCATTTTTCATTCAATTTACAGAAACCATACACTATCTTCACCACATTCTGGACTGTTAGCTATTGTTACCATATTTAAATTACTGTTCAGACGTCTGAAGAAACACTCAAACTGCATTACAACAATTGCACATAAACAAACAGAGAATCAATCATAATGTCGGACTTCTTCACCGCACAAACCAGGAGTTTCTATAAATCCAAAGTCTTAAGATATGTTGGTCTTGTAGAGTCTAAAACTGCACGTACTAATTTATAAAGCCAAACAATTGTCTATCAGGTCATATACAGAATATGTATTTTTGAACAAGAGGGGAGGTTATCATTTCAGGGTGAAATCAAATTTAAATACAAAATACTCAAGAACTACGAAAAGCTTTTGTGTTTCTCCCTGTTGAGTGAAAAAATGGAATTGACTAAATGGGAACTGTCCTAGCATTAATCCGTTAAAAAAAAAAATAATTTCACACACACACAGAGAGACAGAGAGCGAGAGAGCGAGAGAGAGAGAGAAAACATTGCATGCATTGCACTACACTACAAATGGTTCTACTTCTTGAGCCCAAAAAACAACTTTATGCTTGACGTCAAACCTTTGGAGGATTCTGCACTGAGGTTGCTTGGACTGCAGAAACACAAAAGCCTTCAATTACCTGCTCATTACTCACCAGTGGCCTTTATCAGCTACTTTCTAATAAAATGCAGTTGCCTGACAGGAACTTTCCTGAATATGCTATTACTTGAACAAACCCATTTGCCATCTGAATCACATGGATAATTTTCTCTTTTTTTTGTGTTGTTTTTTTTTTTTTTTTTTACAGTTTGTAGTCACTTTCTTTTCTTTTAATGTCCAATGTTTTCATTTCGTTCGTAAGGCATGACTTCACTGATTCCACACTTTTCATGAACAAAAGTATCCTCCTTTTTCCCAATCTTGGCATGAAAAGATAATTGCTAAATAATGTGAACCAACTTGCTGAAGAGATTTCATTTTAATCAGGCTCACCCGGTAAACAAATGATCAAACCTGATTCAGATTGAAACTTTATCACTAACTCAAAACTTGAACAGAAAAGATCGGACTGAAATGTTTCTTTTTGCTGAAAGTCTTACTATAATTACATACTTACTTGCAAATGGTGATTTGTTTTATTCTTTCTCATATTTTGTCAGCCAATTAAATCATTCACTACCGCCCGAGTGACGGCGTAAGCCGTCAATGGTAGTGAATTAGTTAAAGAGATGAAATGAAAGGAAAATCTTAAATCGTTTTCAAACGTTTTGACAGATAAAATTGGCATGATCAAGTATTCAGCCAACTTTTCCAGCCATGTACATTTATTGACTGAAATCTCTGCCTAGTCTTCTTTTGGGGGGGAAAAAAGCTCACGAACACAATTTGCAGTCATGTACCTCAAGATTTAAAAAAAAAAAAAAAAAAAAAGCATCCATACCGAGTGGAGTTGTGGTGCCCGAAGGAGAACACGTGAGCACCTCTCTCTGCCATACTGCCTTCCACATCATGGATGACAAAGTGGAGACCTCCTTTTGGCTGGTCCAGGGAAAATTCAATGTATACCTTTAAAAGATGTGAATCTGGAGACAAAAGCACACAATGATCATCGGATATTAATAAGAAGTCGACTAAGCAATTCAGAAAGACATTACACTAGTACCCGGCACTACATATTTACATGCATTAAAGAAAAGCAATCTACTGTAATAACACCATGCATTTAAGATATATTTCTATTCCTATTAAAATAAAATTAAAATATTAGATCTGTAATTTGGTGTTTTGACGTATGAGTTTATATTTGTTCCATGACCACGCTTGTAACTCAAAACATGTTTCAAATCATCTTTCCCAATTGAAATTAATGTAAATTGATCAGTTCCACCTCCCATTAAAAAAAAAAATTGTGGAATGTGTTTTTAAAGGGAAAAAAAAATAAACCTTGGCCGTAATAAAAAAGTTAACATACAGAATTAAGGACTTGCCAGTAATTTTAAAGAATTGTGACAGATTTTAGCAGACCCACAGGATAGTGTGTTGTGAGATTATAACATAATTGGGTTTCTACACTTTTTGAAGTTAAATTTAAGATTTTTAAGACATTTTAAACACAATTAAGACAAGCAAACAAAAAATAATACCTTAGAGCGCATTGTGTGTATTGCTACCATCCTAATTCCATAAAGGCGGAGGGGAAAAAAATCGGATTTATTCATAAACTGTGGTTTAGTCTAGATAGCCTCACCATCTCCTTGTTTCCAGAGTTCAGAAGGAACCTTGATGACTAACTCCCCATGTCCTGCGTCAGGGTCCACAGCACTCACTGCCGCAGTATATGCACTAGAGAAATAATTCAGGTTCCGTCTGTCACAAAAGATAAACCATCCCATCAATTTAATCGAGTAAAAACCTTTCCAATTCTGAACATGCAGACCGGCACAGCAAATTAATTGATGTAACAATTGTATTAGATATAATCAACTAATTGTAAAACAGAACCCGTGAAAGCTAGCAAAGAGAGAGCAACAATATTGCATTAAAAAAATCAGAGTAAGGTATTCCCAAGGCATGATGCTCAAGTCTAAAGTCATTTCCTTGATTACATGTTAAATTTTAGGTATTGTAAAATCTGACCTGAGTTACCTCCATTATTGAATGACTTTTTTTAAGATGAGATTTTTGTTGGATCAATGTCTATAGGCCGCTGATGACAGTTGATAAAAACAAAAAAAACACCTCATAAGGAAGATATGCTTAGTGATAATCTATATCCACTGACAACAGACAGCTCATGCCAAATTTACACTGCACGCAGGAGAACATCAGCGCATAAACAGGAGCTGAGTGAAGGCTCGCCCACTATTGCATGATGGCATTTCCAGCCGTAGAAAGAAGCCTCTTGCTCTTTTTGTTGGGAGACCCAAGGAAAGTTTGGACTTTCCTTGTTCACTTACTAAAGCTGCACATTCAGAAATCGAAGACTCGACAATGAAATCAATTAGCGGACTAATTTTATTCAGCACAGGCATGTGTTTCCTCAAGTGGCTGACCCTCCACATTAAGCCAAAACACACAAGCGATTAGTTGATGTCATGCTTTCAACTTTGTAGAAAATCGATAAATCGATTAGTTGTGCACAACCCCCCATTGCAGTACTACTAATGTACTATATCCCCAAAAACAGCAAAGTGTTGTCAAAGCTTTTTCACCCCTGTTATGGCCCGAACACAAAAAGTTGGAATCGCTTAGGGTCGAGGACAAGAAAACATCAACTGGAGCTAAATATACAAATGAATTACAGATATGATTGTTCAGAGTTGAAAAAAAAAATCATCAGTGTGGCTACCGCGACCAAGGGCTTTTTAGAGATTTTGTATGATAAGCAACATAAAATAATACCCCCTGAAAAAGCCAGACCCAAAAACTTTTTTTTGACACACTGTACTTACTGTTTGGACTCACTGTGGCACACTTCCAAAGTCGGATCATTGTAATTGAATGGAGCTTCAAGATCATTTATTCGGACCCGGTAGATACGGCACTGTTTACTGTTCAACTTGATTCTGTTAAGGTTGGCTACTGTAGGGATTATGGTCAGCTCAACATAGCCCTGAGTGATAAAAAAAAGAGGAAGAACAAAACATTTTTCATTAGTTATTTTGAATTAATAAACATTTGTTGATTGAAACAAAGTATTTCTTTCACTTCTCATCATGTTTGTGATAATCCCATATGCCCATGAGTTCACATACGCTCAACAAATGCATATCTCAGACGAGCTCGTGCATAGAGAAGCCGGTGGGTGCTGTTGATATATTGCGTTTGCTTTGCAATGTATGAGTTTTAACTTAGAATTATAGATGTTGCAACGAACCATGTTCAAAATGATTTCCTGAAGTGTTCCTGAGCCCACATAGCAATACCCCTTACAAAATGATGCGATTTTAAAAATGCTGCTGCCTGAGGGATCAAAGGTTGTTGCATACGATATGTGCTAGGACTGAAACGTGTCCTCGGGTAATTACTGTTAGGAAGAAGTCAAGCTAACCACAACAACAATTTATCATCCTACACATGACAGTAACACGCCAATGCGGTAAATAATAAATGCCCACCAATACCTAGGCACACTTTTGTCATTTTTTACGGCAGCGTATCGTGGCCGCGCTCAAATTAATAGACCTGATTGACTCTGCACACTTAGATGCTGACAGCCTGGCAGTTGCTGTTCCTAATGCTCACTTGTTGTGTGATGTTTTAGCCGCCAAAATCGCTACAGTGTTTCTGACGTCACTTTGTCTCATAGACCAACATTTAGGGGGTGATTTATCTAAATTCTCACTAATATTTATAGAAAGGAAAATGCTATGCACAGTTTAAAAGTAAGTATAAAATGTTGATTAGCTAAAAATGAAAACCATTTGGCTGCTTATTTGTGGCTTTCGGTGGCCCTCTCCCATTTTTTTAGGCGTCGCATGGGTCAAAAGCAATTATTTTCATCAATTTGAACATTGCATATCTCATTTTTGTGGTGCGTTCAAATGAATATAGGTTGAAAATGATTTGCAAATCATTGTATTCTGTTTTTATTTATGTTTAACCTCATTTTGAGTTGTGAAGACAAACAGTTCAGATAATGGCTGGATGGACATACATATGCTGAATTGTCAGCCAAGCCCACATTAGCCCATTAAAAAAAAATGCAAATGTGTGAGTTACGGCCTAAACATTTTGCGAAAGAAACCATGCCAATGTAGCAACAACAGTTTTGATTCAGTCTGGTAATAAGCATATTTTGCAGACTTTAAGTCGCACTGGAATATAAATCCCACAAGTTCTGGTTGGATAGAAAATGCTTCAAACTACAGAATTTGTGTTTAATTTGGTCAAAAATGGCTTTCCTCAACAGAAATCCCACGTCAGTGGTGCGCTTTGGTTCCGTAGAAAAGTCTCAGGCGGATACCAAAAACAAAAAGAAGGTGGCAATAACGCACCAAAAGTATTTGCCAACCAAAAGAAGGGAGAAGAAGAAATGAAAGAAAAAGAAAGAGAAGTAGTTGTCATGGCAACTAATGTGTAATATGTGTCATTAGTTTGCTGGCTTTCATGGCACCAAACAAAGAGACTGTCTCCCAAACGCGCTACAATTTACTTGTATTGACAGCACAGAAAGGCGCAATAACCAACCAGGAGTCTAACTTTCGCCACAATGTGAAATAAGATGCTTGTTAAGGTAAGCTATTTTAAAGGGGAAGTCAACCCAAAACTTTTCGGAACAACAATATGTTCTACGCACCCCAACTAATCTAAACATGGTATTCAATTAGTATTGCTGTCATGGAATATTAAATAAGCAGCTAAATCCACCTGTTTTTATCCATTACGGGGGCGGCCATTTTGCCACTCCCTGTTAATTAAAAATTACATCACACTTGCTCAAAGCTCGGGTAACGATTAATCATCAACAAGTGAGCCGTGATAACAAAAAACTCTAAACGTAAACTCAGCTAATATGATTAAGAATGAAGATTTTGGGGGCGAGTCATACTTATATACAAGTCACACCTGAGGCAGGACCAGCCAAATTATGAAAAAAAAAAGTATGGCTTATAGTATAGTAATTGAGGTTACCAAAATATTACAATACCGCTCTTGTTATAATGCAGTACAATTGTACACCACAGCCAAAATGGTTGTAATAAATATTGTTCAACTAATGCTGTTCCGACAGTATCCGTGAAAAATGGCGATCAATAACTTAATGATCGAATATTTGATAAAAACATGAATTGCATTGTATTCTACCAGATACTCGTCAAGTAGGATATCATTAAAATGTGCAAATATTCAGAATGTTGCAGCCTGGGTGTGATAGCATTGTAAAATGTTTATACTCACAATTACAGATTTTCTCTGGAAGTTGATATTGTTGATGCACACAACCTGGTGGGTCGTAAAAGAGAAGGAATAATATCATTATGTACCTTTTGACCACAGTCTGCACTTCCTTTCATAAGTGATACATTTATTACTTGTGTGAAGTCTCAATCTATGCATGCGAACAAAGATAAAATACTTATAATTTAAAGGGTCGGGGACTCTCAAATCCTTTATCCCTTTTTTTGTTCATCTTGGTTTGGTTGGGGCAAGCTCAACTTCGTCACATCAGCTGAGTTGCGTTGGTAGTATCGACGGTGAAGCAAATCCCTCCCAGAAGAGGACAAACAACGCTCCTAAACAAACACAATGAGACAAAAAGTGGTTCGACGTAACCCAGAAGCATTAAATGAGCCTCGATGGAAATACATACTTGTTGGATCCTCTCAGAATTGTTCTTCATTGATCACGACTCAAAATATTTTTATTTTCCCCATTGACTATGAGCGCAACCAGGCACGTATGTTAGCCACAACTAGCAAAATGCATTACAGTAAACCATTTTATCAATACAGAACGAGTGCAATTCTAAAATGCATTACCGACATGTAAGTCGCGACTGCAATGGTCCATCATGTTCCGCCATTTTACATTTCGACCTCCCGCGCAAAATTACTCATTCGTAATATTCTCTGCAAAAACTGTCATTACATTGCTGCAGTGTCTCTGTGAAAAATGAGAACTTCTTTATTATAGTTTTAACAACAAGATGGTTTATTCCACAGCGATGGAGCGAAGCCGACAGCAGCGGAAGTCGACGGCATCCTCATTGGGACAAACCTGGGCGCGATGGAAATAAACTGTGCATGTTTCACTATACTCTAGTAGTGGATTTCACACTGTGTACTTGTATTGGAATAGTTATTTTCATAGTACCCACTTATATTCGGCAACGCTCATATTTTATAATATACTCAATTATTTGCATTTTTTTACTTTCGTTTAATTTTTTACTTTCTTTTCCTCTTCGTGTGACGTGCGGAGTGGCCGCCATCTTGGACCGGGACTCCCGTAATGGTCCCGCCGTTCCACTAAATTTATTTTTATCGAAACTTTGGCCATGAGGATGCATCTACAGACAGAGAAATCATAATGCACTGAGTTTTTAAAGCGATGTTGGGGTTCAAGGTAGCGACTTCGTCTGCACGTCATCAACCAGCCAAGGTTTTTCCGCTTTATTGAAAAAGATATAGATAATACTGCCTCTAGTGGTTATTTATCTCTATAACGCAATCACCTAATATTCTCTCCGCCAACTGAGGTGTCTACGTGACGGACATGTTGGAAAGGGCGACGTTCCCCCCCCAAAGCCAACGCATGGACATTGATATTAAGTTGTAACTTGCTCATTTCTCAACCGATTGTCATAATGAACAACTGTTTTCGTCAATGCCAAAACACGTGCTATTTGTGCACAACATTTGACAGAAAGCTAAGGCTCAAAATGAGCGGTTTCGCGTAGCTGTTTGCAGGTCAACGATTTAGAAGGTTCTGGATTCTGGAGAGAAAATCATACGCGATAAATTGTACCAGAACAGAAAATCAGTTGACTTCCATTAACGTAGTATTATGTATGTATCATGTATCCGTAATGTTTTTTTTTTGTTTTTTCATTATAGAGTTCTAACTTTTGACTTTGACTTTTCAGGTCTGCACAATTCTCAAAATTGCATTACGGGATTTTGCATTTTTTTTTTTTTTACAAAGTAAATCAATTTATCTTTGCTTCTAGACAAAAGAATAAGTTTGTTGCTATACACAATATGAATTTAAGAAATAAAAGCGGTTTATTCTGTAACAGAAAGAAATTGTTAATTCATGACATTGTCTTATTTTGAAATAAATACAAACAATATAACAAAACAAATTGTTCAATTATTGTATTGTTTACTAAAATACTTGTTTCAGTTCCTTGGGATTAACCTGCAAACAAAAAAATGAAAAGGAGATAAATTGCTCTGCAAAGTTAAAAAGGTTCCCCTCAAAGTCACTTATTTGCGAAACTGCTCTGCAAAGAAAAAAAAAATTTTGGGCCTGTGAAGTGTCATTCCCAGTTCCCTTCTAATTGTAGGCATTGTGCACAACCGTGTGTAGCTCACTATTGCAGCATCGTTTGATCTTGGCTTTCCTGCCAGCTACACACACACGACACCTATGCCCCTTCTAGCTTAGCTCACCCAAAAGCACACAGTTTGAAAGGGTTGTTTCATACATTACTTCTGTTCATGTGGTCTTCTTCTATGCTGGGTGTCATCTAACGTTTAAAAGCATATACTAATTTATTAATGTGAGGTTTATGCAGTTTTTAGTTCATACCGACAGTTTAAAGTAATAGGACATAAGGGAATTTTTTCCTTTTGAAATTTATGGTTTACGAAAAGGCCTACAACTTCAAGCTCTTCTCTAATTTTCTGTACGGTGCTTTTGTGGAGGACTTCAACAACTGTGAGGGTTCGTTTGGGCAAGTCCCGTGATATATAAGATATTTACTCGAACTATATTAGTCCACGCCTCTGGCAATGAGTCCAGTCATGATGATCTATTCTTACTGCAGTCTACAGCTAAACCGTGGAATTAAGCTCATATGGGTAGTGACACAGAAGCAAAAAAAAAGTGTTAGAAAAATACTGACTGCAATTTTGGAATCAGCATGCCAATTTTTGTTTTAAGCATCATAAAAATCCAACTCAACTTTTTATTCAAATGGTTTGCCAGTGTGATCAATATGTTATGAAAAGTCAGGTACCTTCAACACAGTATACTTAATTGTCGGCTTTATCCACAGGAGAGCATTCCTGGCATTTAAGGTCTTCCAAAAATACACAAAGGGGCACCTCTCAGACGCCTTGTCAGCAGCATCAACTCTGTGACTTGTAATATTATTAAGTATGTGGCCAACATCTAAGCACCCTTGACGGGCAAAACACCACATCGCTTCCCAAACTCATTGCACTCTCTTAATAAGGGCTGAGACCTAATGCTGGACAAAATGAAACTCCAGCTTCATCCAATGTTACTTCTTTGTTCACTTGCGTCCAACCTAGGATGCAGTGGAACCTGTGAGGTAACTGTACTTAATCACAGCCTCCGAGACAGATTCACATTCAGGTGTCACACTTAATTGATTAATCAACAACTAACTGATCAAAATAATCGAGTACTACTTTGAGAATTGATTAATGCTTAAAAGACATTTTTTTAAATTCAAAATTACTAAAATCCTCTGATTTCAGCCTCTCAACGGGTAACCGTGTGCAATCCTTACATTCTGTTTACCCCACTTGTCCTATGGGTCAAAAAAAGACCCACCCATACCAAAGTCCCAACATAAAGCATAATATCAATTTTAAATAAAATTTTAAAAAAAACATATTTTGCACGATGAAACAACTTTTTTATCAATTCAACTCACTTGAATTCATTTTTAGGATGTGTTTTTGTTGCACAATTAAAAAGACCGTCATAAGTGACCATTGTTATATTTATTAATTTTCTTTTTTACCACAAACCAATTGTCATAACACTTTTTCTTCTTCACAGAAAATGTTTATTATTGCTATTATATAAATGTGAAGTAATTACTTCTGAAGTCGTTATATTGAAAGGGAAAAACAAGTCAATAATCTGGAACTTTTTTGTCAACAGATTATTATTTTATATATTTTAGGAAGTGTGAATTATGCTTCTCTCATCACAAAACAAAATGTTGTTTGACTCTGTGAACAATTTTCAACATCAACTTTTTTTTTAGCTCATGGAGGACAGTATGCGCGAATATGAGAATGGGCTTTGCAACTTCTGGGGTCAGAACTGGCAACTTATTCTTTTTGACTGACCAAACTGCACCCTCAGGAGCATCAGGGAATGATTTAGCTACCTGAACATCTTCCACAATGGCTGCTGTGGCTTTTGATTTTTTTCAATGTATGGTGTGATGAACAGGTGAAAGGTGGATACAATTTCTTGGACAGGGGCAGCTAAACACCTTGTTGGCACTGGAGTCATCCGTATGATATGTAGCATTTTTGTTCTTCCCTGGTTATAGTTTGAAACTGATGAGGACCATGCAATCTTGTTCTTCTTTGACAAAAATGTCTTTTTCAGCTTGAAGGATTTCCTCTTCTTTATCTGAGGATGCATCATCCTTTAGGTCGCATTCCTTCCCTTCTTCCTCGTCAAAAACATCTTCATCCTCTTGCTCCTCCTGAGCTCCTGAAAATGTCACCCAGGAGCTTTTGGACAGTGAAATTTCTACTCATGGCATTAGCAAGGAATCAACTAGGGGTAATTTGATTCAGGGTATCCTCTATATTGAGTCTGTTTTTTTTTTGTCGGGGGGGAGTTTATATGAAGTGATGGGATTATCTGCAGATCGAAAATGCAAGTATGTCTGTCTGTGTGTGTGGGTTTGTGTGCGTGTATTAGAGAGAATATGCATGGATTTTGATCTTTTTTCTGGTGCTTTTATATTTCACTGGTTAAAAATGACCCCTAAGATTTAATGATATAATGATATAGTCTACTTAGGAAAAGTCATAAAATTTCAAGTTGAAAAAAAGATCGAGGTATTTTTATACCACAGTTAAAAATTGGCAGTGGGTCAAATTTTGACCTGTAAGACAACACAAGGGTTAATATCCTCTGGGCCAGGGGCAAAAAACAAACAAGGCCGACACATGAGGACACTGAACAGATAAATGTTCAAATGCTTCTGGTTACAAACAAAACAAACATTCGTCCCTCAGCTCTGGATCAAGGTGCGCTTTGTACCCACTTTTAGTTTTTTACCCTAATGTACAACTCTTCATTGGAGGGCTGCAGAGGACTTCTCTGTAAGGGATTGTAGTGGTCTTGGAAGATAACAGCTGATAACGCAGTACAGTAAGTAGTCACTCACCATCAGTTATTGTTAAGTGTTCATAATGAGAAAATTGAGACCAGATATCCTAAGAGTCTACTCGTTACAGATATGAAAAAAAATAATGATAAAAAAAATTATGATAATTAGACGAAAAAGTATCAACCACCATCTGAGTCACAGACTCAGCCATGAGCAGCTCATCCAGTACCACAAGTCTGTCATTTCATTGTAGAAATAAATCACATGATGTTGTTGTAGTATTATTTTATCATTTTGGTGTTTAACCCATTGCATTGCTAAAAACAAACACATTTTCCAAGTGCTGCTGTCAGTCAGTGTTTTCGTGCCGCTTTTTCATTTCTGACTTCAAGTCTCCCGAGCAACAGGGAAGGAGAAGCAATTTGCTTTGGACAGTTTCACCTTTTAATACCGGTCATAAATATAGACCACTGTGAGCTGCTTGGAAGTCAAAAAGCAGGAATGTGCTTATCCATCATATTGTTTTTGTTCCGGCTGAACCCTGGTGTGAATTCTTGTAGCAGGATCAATAGAGTAAACCTCTGCTCTTATGCTTGTCAGCCAAAAAAATAATTAGTCAGCTTTCTTGGCACTGTCAGGAAATGTTTTACTTGAGTTTTATATGAGTTGTGTGTGGGGTGGGGTGGGGTGGGGCTGGACTCTATATAAATGTCTCCCAAAAAAGCAAATCTGTCCAAATGGAAGCGGAGAGCGGTCCTTGATTTAACTTTGGCATTAAGAAACATCCAAAAGTGAGTATGCTGTACTGCCTGGTGTGTTTCCATCTGTTTCTCAAATCAACTTATTTTTTAAGAGCTAGAAGACACAGAAACAACACTGGAGTTAATTAACTAAATCATCAACTTTTCTCTTAAAATATGCAATTTCAACTATCTCATCAGATGAATCGTCCAAGGGTACTCTTGATCATGCTGCTTTTCTCCAGTGTTCAATGTTTCCAGTACTCCAGACTAACAAACTATGTGGACAGTCACCAAGATGAGTATGTTGAGGTACAGTGTCTTTTATTTTTTTTTTTATTATTTAGTCTCTCGCACACAAAATTATTATTATTATTGCATTATGCATTTTTACTGTACGGGATACACCTCAAGCTCTTTCGATGAAAAAGGAGCTACATTATATAAAAAAATATTATTTATGTTGTCAACAATATTATACAGTTTAACATTCATTTTTGACTACAAACACTTCTTAGACTGATTCAATTCAATTATATACTACTGCAAACTGTAACCAAGATATTACACATTTTCAAAGGAATACTTCTTTAGATTGTGTGTCAAACAAACCTTTGTTATAAATCTAATATTACACAAGCCATGAATTGAAATAAGCAATTAAGCAAAAAACAAACAAACAAAAAAAAACCACCTCGGTTTATGTTTTGTTTGGCAGTAAAAACCAAGTTCCTGCTCTTATTGTACATTAATAAAAAATATATAAATAAAAGCCTGTTCTGAGTTATCAATTTGAGGGGAATGAGTGTAACAAAAAAAAAAAATCAATCGTAAAGAAAAGAATATCACTTTTGGGCCCATGTTGCGATCTCAGGTCGTCCTAACTGTTACTGGCTCATTTTCAATCTGATGCAAATCAAAATGTGACCACTCACAAAATATCTTTATGGATGGGCAGCTAACTATAGTATTGCATCCCTGGTGGTGTATAACTAATGCAAAAGCAACCTCGCAGCATGTGGTGCACAAATAAAATCAGCGACAATAATAGTTTGTGAGTGACCAATCAGATTAGATGGCGCTGCAGTAGACAACAATTGCTGCATGTTTGTGGTTAAGTGGCACACACATTTGAATGTACTGCCACCGCTGGACTTGTTTCACCAAACATACATATGATATATGCACTTGAAATGTAAAACATCCACATTGCCACCTTTAGAAATCCAAGACCTGAGAAATGAAACATTGAATATGCCTCCGTATGTTTATTTATATGTTAGGCTCTACGGGAATGGGTTGCCGTTGAAAGTGACTCCAGCAACAGCCTCAGGAGACCAGAATTACACCACATGATGGAGCTGACGGCAAAGAAGCTGCAGCAGATGGGAGGAATCGTCAACTTGATCGACATTGGCAATCAAGAGGTTAGTTTGAGAGTAAAAAACTGACACAACCCACTTGAGAAAACAGAGAACATGAACATTTCAGACAAAAGTTCCAGTGCCAGAGGCATTGCGAGGCATAAAGCTCCACTGGGGAGTAGGCCCTCGACTATTATTACAGAACATGCATGCATTTCCTCATTAGAGCTATGAGTGAGCTGCCGCCTGTCCCAACTGATTTTGTGCACCCTGGACTAGTCGCAAATCTCATAGACAACCATTCACACTGTCGTCTGTTGTCCCTTTAGATTCTTTAATTCAATTTACACCAGGAGAAAACCCATTGGGCACAGTGAAAACATACCAACTCCTCACAGGGATGCTGAGATTCAAACCCAGAACCGACCCACTGACTTGTTAAGAACTAACCCACAGAGCTGCCCTAAAATATTGCAAATTTAAATGACAAGTCTGTTTGTATCTGCAGCTGCCTGATGGACAGATCATAATGTTGCCAAAAGTTGTGACCGCTCAGTTTGGGAATGACTCCGACAAACACACCGTGTGTATCTACGGTCATACAGATGTCCAACCAGCAAAGCTTGAGGATGGCTGGGCAACTGATCCATTCAACCTAACTGAACTCAATGGTAACATCTTTTCATGTTTTGTTGGGCAAAATGTCATGGATAAAAATAAATGAAAGAAGATATAACCATTCTAAATTACAGGATATAAAAGCACAAATATTGTGCCAATCAACGATGAAATATCAGTTGCAAAATATGTTCTCTTGGTGCTCCGGTTTCCTCCTACATTCAAAAAACATCCATGATAGGATGATTGAAGACTTTAAATTGTCCTTTATGGTACATTGAAGAGTGATTTTTTAATTAACCCTGCAACAAAAAAGACAGACGGTCCGTACTGCTTCTTGTGGCAGCTAAAGTGTGAGAGTACAGGATATCTATGGCATTCATTAGGCCTTGCATTTCAAGACCTAACACAGAAAAATACGATAGTGAAGGTGTGTATTACTTTCAACTTAATTACACTTAAAAAAAAAGTTTATTTTTATACATTCAGTTTTATTGTCCTTTTATATTTTTCTTCATTCTGCCATTGTACTATTTTTTCTTTATTAAAATATAACAAAACATGATATTGGGGGCACCAGATTAATGGCATTTCCATTAATTTCAGTAGTTGATTTGCGATATGCAGAGCTGGAAATTTTACTAAAATTTGCTCATTCATCATCCGTCATTTTTTTCAGTCTGACGGAATGCCTTTGGAGCTATGCATGATCTGGGTTCTGAGTCTGTTCTCAGAACGTTTAAGGCTATAAATTCAAGGTGCCACAGAATATAGCCTACTTTGAAAATATTATGTTCTGCACATAAAACATGTCAGCAGTACACACATTGCCCAAAATCTATAGAAAATAAATTTTCGCATTTATGCCTTTTTGTATTTACAGGTAACCTATATGGCAGAGGAGCATCTGACAACAAAGCTCCAGTTTTAGCTTGGATTCATGCTGTGGAGGCTTACATGTCCCTCAACATGGTGGGTCATTGTCCTTACTACCGACACTAATATTGTTTTACCTTTCCTTTCAAACGTTTGTCTTATAATAGAGGGGAGGTTTCTCATGCACTCTTGATTGCCTTGAAAAGAAAACATTCATGATCTGCCAGTAGCTTTTATCGTATAGCCATAAAAGGATTTGCAATGAATATTAAATCCCTTCAGAGCAGAATATATGCGTATCAGGACAGTACAGTCAACCCCCAGGTGCATTTTAAAGTGTTGGTCTTCGGTAAACGTTTGAATCAGTAATAGTCACATACCTCGTAGTCTTTATGATTCCTTATGATCTTTATTCTATTTTCTTATGGTCTTAATGATATATTCTGTTTTTGTCAGAGTACCAATATGGACCCACAAGCACGACTGAGCAAAACCAGAGAAGATATAAAACTTGTATTTGACAGAACGTATCTAAAAATCCTCTGGTTGATTTTTTTCCCCTCAAATCTTCCTCTATTGGCAGGATTTTAATTTTCTACTTGCACTCTTGCACTCATTCTTTTGTTGAATGTTAAAAACTTGAATCATTTGTAATGTTACCTTTTTTCTTTTTTTTTTCATTTTTGCTCACCAGGAATTACCAGTAAATGTGAAATTCATCTTTGAGGGCATGGAGGAATATGGATCCACCGGTCTGGACGCAATGATTCATTCTCACAGAGACACTTTTTTCTCTGATGTGGATTACATCATTATTTCTGACTGTGGTTGGCTCAGCAGAAAACCAGCTCTAACCTACGGCACTCGGGGCAACTGCTATTTCTTTGCTGAGGTTGTAGAATAGCACATAGATTTATGAGACAAAAAAACAAAAAACACACTGCCTAATTACCTCTTTTAACCTTTGCAGGTTGAAGGCCCAAAGCAAGACTTACATTCTGGTGTTTATGGAGGAACTGTAATTGAACCAATGACTGATCTCATTGGCATTCTTGGTGAGTTAATGGAAATGGAATGAAAATGTAATTTTATTGTCATTGTGCATTGCAAGAACAGAGCAACAGAATTCATTTTATAGTTTGAACCAACCCAACAAGAATCTTGAAATCGAGAAAATGCATTCAATTTCTGCTAATTCCCGTGCATGTATCACTGATCATTGTTGATTGTAAATATGTAGTGGTGGTTTGCAAGGCAAAACCTTAAAATCCTTATTATTCACTCCGCAGACACTCTTATTAGCCCAAGTGGTAAAATCTTGATTCCTGGGATCAGGGAGGCTGTCGCTCCTCTATCTGATGAAGAATGGAAAATGTACCAAGATATCCAGTTTGACCTTGACGACTACATGAGCAAGATTGGTGTCAGTCAGCTCATGTACAATAACAAGGTGGCAAATTTGAATAAATCCGCCTATTACTGTATCAAGAAAGATGAATGCTCCACTAAAAGTGACTTTGCGTTCTGTAGGTGGACTTGTTGGCTCATAGGTGGCGCTATCCTACTGTTTCCATCCACGGCATTGAGGGAGCCTTCTCTGACCCTGGTACTAAAACCGTCATTCCGGCTAAGGTTACTGCTAAATTCTCCATTAGACAAGTTCCTAATATGGAACCTGCGATGGTCAACAAACAGGTGAGTCTGCTTTATTAGATATATAAGTTCCACTTGTCAAGTAACATCTCGTTTCCTTATTGACACTTCACCTCAGGTCACCGAGTACCTACAATCAATGTTTGCCAAGAGGAGGAGTCCAAACAAACTAAAAGTCACAATGGTGATTGGAGCAAAGCCTTGGATAGCTGATCCTCAAGATCTTCTCTATGAGGCCGGCAAAGCAGCCGTCAAGAGAGGTACACAAAAATGTTCAGAAGAATGTGGTACTTTTCTGACACTGATGCTGTTAGCTAATAGCTTGAAAATGGCAAATATTTGTACAGCCTTGCTTCCAAATGTTTATGTAAATTTGCTGCACTGTTCTATTACAATTAGTGAAATAAATATTTATCATCTGATACAAAATAGGTGTGTATTGAGGAATACATTTATTTATTTATTTTTACATACTGTAACATCTTTTGTGTGATCTTTTTTACAGTTTTCAACACGGATCCTGATTTGATCCGTGAGGGTGGGACCATCCCTATTGCCAAAACCTTCCAAGATGTGACTGGAAAAAGTATCATCATGATGCCCATTGGTGGCTTTGACGATGGTCTACACTCACAGAATGAGAAAATAAGCAGGTATGTGTCCAACATCCTTCACATACCACATTCATAATTACAGCAGATTGCGTAGGTAAAAATTTGGAAAGTAGTTGAGAGCCTGATTTTATTCCTGATTGTAGTACCTTGCCTTCATTAAACTTTAATTAATGTAACTGTTTATTAAAAATTAATGATCGGTTTTAACCAAGTATTTATTTTTCCTTTCTTCCCAGGTACAATTATATCGAAGGGACCAAGTTATTTATTGCATACTTGTATGAAGTGTCCCAGATTAAGAAGAGCAGTGTGTAAGACAATTGTCAATAAATTGTATTAATGGAAGTAGACAAAGTCTCACTTCCCTTTTAATGGATCACATTATCCAGAATCAGACTGTGCTGTATTTCTGTCATTTGAGCATGTTCAATTTTCTATTTACTTCTGATTGGTAATTACGACAAATCAACTTCCTTGCAGGCAAACCAAATTATGAAGATGTCCACTCAGTCCTTTCTAATGCTTGATCATTTAAGAAAATTCATTTTCCAGAACAGGCTACTGCTGGCTATTGAGTTTCCAAAATATTTTGCATAGTGTATTTCAGTTCAAAATTTCCATTGAGAAAGGATAGTATAATAAAATAAAACTACAAAAGAACTCTTTGTGTTTTTGAAAGTGTGTGTGTTTTTTTAGATATGAAAAATGTTAGTTGATGTCTGAAAGATGGGCCCAAAGATAACATTGTGGGAGTTTACAGGTGTGCACCAACACTCCAAAAAAATGGAAAATTGATGTATTATTTCATGTGTAATATACTTATGTTGAAAATGTATACGACAGTCACTTTTACAAAATTAAAAGTAACCCTGGCAGGTGGTCCGCTAAAGCGCTTGAGTCAAGCCGGCGCCATAACGGAACCGAACACTTGGTCTGGAGTCCTCAGGGGACTTTTCGTCCATTTTCTGGTAAGTCGGTAGCTACAACAGTTTTGTTTTTGTTATGTTGAGTTTGTGGACAGCAGCGATAGTGTTTTGCCGATAAGAAGAATGTATTTCTCTGTAAACTGATCTTCCTTTTGTTTTTAAACTAGCTAACAGCTGGCGTCGCAACAATTAAATCCAGATGCCTCATGTCGTCTACGACAGGTGTCAGATGACCTCCCATCAGTGATGTTCTGGTGTCTGGGAATAGTGCGTCAGGGTCACTGATGATGACAGCGAGTTGGTCTGATGTCATGTTCGTTTTAGTCTGATCATTTATTTTATGCACGGTTTCGTGGCTGGTTATTCAGTGCCACTAAAATAATTACATTTATCATTTTAATTATAGATGCATGATTCATTTTACTGTGATAATAAGAAAAGACACTTTGTTGCTTCACATTGCCTATGGTACAATGTATTTGTTTTTAATATTTTAAAACAGATGTGGACGCATTTATTAATAGTTCTTTTCTTCATTTTTTCAGGTCATGTGGAAATGCAAAGAATGTTTGGCAACTTCATTGAAAAGGTATGACCTCCTGAAGCACTATAAGTTAGCACATGGCCATTTCGGCCACAGACACGAATATCCTTGCACATCATTTGAATACTTCTTAACTTGATTTCCTTATTTTTCCTCACTGCCTGGGCTGGCCGGATCCTGTTTCGTTATCTCATCAACCCTTGCTTATGGGAGATATTTCTTGTCACTCTGGAAGTCCTTAAAACATAAACATGTTTGGATGTGCTATTTTTTGTATGTATGCTAATGAAGATTGACGAAATCACTGAAATTCTGTTGTGGGCTGTTACATATGCCTCCCAGATTTTGTAGATCTAGGTGAAACATAGAACCGAGAATGTTTCGTTAAGGAGGAATTATAAAACGCAAATTATAATACGCCGCCTCCATCAAATGTTAATTAACCCCCCCCCTCCCCTTTGAATTCATCTGGCCTGCCTGTGATGTCAGTTAGCTATGATGTTGATCATCTGATATATTGATTATGGATGACTCCTAAGTCAGTCAGTACGGTGTCTAAATTACAGACTGATTGACTTCCAATGTAACATGGCACTTAAATATTTCACAAATCATAAAACATGAAAATAAATGGGGATTCTTCTGTGGCAAATTGGCAGCGTGCTTTTTGGTGTTGATTGGTCCAGTGATTTGCAAAACGAGTTCCAGATTTGTAATTCAGATCTGAAATAATTATTGGAGAACTGTTATTTGAATCTAATCTGAACCAATGTCATACCAAAAGTATATTCTAGTCCTAATTTTCCATCATAATTGTAGATGTTTACCATTATCCAAAATATAATCATCTTGAAACATTTTGAATTGTTATAAATATCTTTTTAAAATAGTGTGACACTAAGACAATCATAGTCAATGACTGTTAAAACAGTTCTTCTCAAGTACATTGTTCTGATTTCCTCTTTTCAAGGATGTGGATCTTGAAATGCAATCAACAAGTCATAAATTGACATTGTGGTACATGTCATCCAACATGAAGGACGGGAGCCCGCAGATGACCCATAGGATGTCCCCCTTATTTTAGATGGGGTGGAGGTGCTTCAGGGTGTGCCGGACGGAGCACACGGTTGTCCACTCCTCCTTGGGCTCATCTACTGATTACATCTGCAGTACACTAGTAACCTCTAATACACCTTTGAATTTATTTTTTTATTTTGCACATGCCCTGTTTTGGCCTGTTTCTTTAAATAAAGTAAATATGAATAACCTGAATTGAGTTTTGTGGAATTTGTTAAAGGCTGTAACGAGTTTGTGTTAAGTACATTTAACACAATTTATTGTTGTAAGTAAATAAAAAGTAATGTTAACTTGTCCATAATCCTGTTTAGTAAATACGATATAATAATAACGGGTAAATTCAACCTAAGAATGGCATGTAAATTCAACGCGATGTTGAATAAATTCAACGCAATGATGAAGAAATTCAACATTGTTGAGTAGATTCAACATAATAGTATTAAATGAATTCAACAACTATATAATGTAGTAGTAATTTGAGAACATTTGTTGAAATTTAGTCATCTAATATTCATCACATTTAAATGAAATTGTGTGGAACCGGTTGACGTTACATTGCTAATTAAATCCAAAGAAACATTTTTTTGAATGCATCATCGGGTGGACATTGGGGACAGAGCCTCTGGATTGTCAGACCAAGGTCCCCTTTTTCAAAAAGAGGAACTGAAGGGTGTGCTCCGACTGCAGGGGGATCACAATCATTTGGCGCTCACCGACAAGCAGGCTTTATACGTGCTATCGTTACTGATTTTGCTAACTTGTGTGTTTAATATTAGCATAATGCAACTGAGAAAATTTGCATCTTGGCATACGTCAACTGCAAACTTTATTATTTTTTTCCATCTGGGTGGCCCGCCACGGCCTGGACTAAAGGCCTGGTACGGATCCATGGCCCGGTGGTTGAGCGCCACTGTCAGAGAAGAAGTTTTGTCTTAAATTCGAGCAGGCTTCATCAATTCATTCAACAAGGCTGGGTTCAAACTGCATCAATCAAACCCAAATATTCATGCTCCAAGTTGGAGGCACTCACCGACCATGAATGGTATTTTTCAAAATGCAAAAACGACGAGATGGCCTGCCCGTGAAGATTTCCTTGATTGATTTAATTTTTTTATTTTTTTTTATTTCAAGTTGCGTGATTTGCATCTATTTAAAAAAAAAAACATTGGGATTTAAAATGCATCTCAGCATAAATGTATACCTTGAAATATTACACGCAAGTGTGACTCATGCGTGGAAAAAAAGATTGGTGACCACTGTTGTGATATTTTCAAGGCATTATGAATCAACCTAGTTCTTTTTCCTGACGTCATTATTATGAAAAGAAATAGCAATCTTGCCATAAAAAAACTAAAACAGTTTGGGTTTCTTGTTTTTTAGATCGGCGAAAAGAATAATATATTTAATAGGTTAAAAGAACAGAATTCTTGATGCTTTGTATTCCACCTGTCGTCAATTGGAATGACACGGACATTATGGATACCAGTGTGCTTAAAAACGTCATGTCTTGAAATTGTTTTCTTTGAATAGTCCATCCTAACAATAAAAACAATTATACATAATAAAAATTGTATGTCAATAGATGCTATGTCAATATAATGGACATTAACTCGGATTGTTCAATCATTTCACGGTAATGAAAAAACAACTACAGAACAGCGCTGAGCAAAAAAAAAATAATAATAATAATCTAAAATTTTCAAGTAGATCAGTACGTCACATCCACATACATATATTTGCTGAACAAATACTTAAAAAATGATTCATCATTGCATTTCAGATAACTGTGAGCATGCAGAGTGTCAATAGTGTGGCTATACTGCAAATCATTTGTTCAATAAACCATAGGACAACCAGCAGCAAAAAAAAAAATGCCTGTTAAATTTTTCATGACCTGTTACAAATTCAAACAGAGGTACTCAGACTAAACAACGTTAAGAGTGAATGTCGACAAAGAGTCTCCGAACAGGAAACAATAAAAAATAAACTGCTTGCGTGACAATGGAGGGTGACTCAATTTAAATCAATGGGATGGTTTTTAACATGATTACATTATGTCATAATATGATAATATTAAAAAATAAGTGCAATGAGAAAAAAAAAAATCAACCATATGCGACTATTGACTACTACTTGGACTTTGTTGTATCATCAAATTCAGCCAAATGTAACAAGTCAGTTTTAAAAAAATAATTCTAAACACACAAATCCCGACCTTATCTAAAGGCACTGAGTTGTAATTTTAGTTTTCTAATTGATAACATACTTAGCCAAATAAACACAAATAGCTGCGGGGGTTTGAAACACTATGAAAAGCCATCATTAAATCTGAGGCGTGATGTTTTTCTACAAGCAACATGCAAACAAACTCAGTAAAGAGTTTGATGCGTGTTCTGTTGAGCCTCATCCGTGTCACACAAAACACAAGTCGCTATTATTTGATTTATAGTTAACTCACACATTCTTTGCAGTGTTTGTGAGCCTTTAAATGCGGAAGGTGAATTACAATAATTTTCACGTTTTTACCATCAGAGACATATCTCTTCACAGCTGCTTATCGGGCAGAGATGTGTTCTTATCATTTTGTCCATTAGATTTACGCAGACCTGCCAAAATAGGAGGTTAAAAAAAAAAAAAAATTGTTTTTTCTTCCTGTCATATTTTTATACTGGCCTTCTTTAGTATCACTATAATGTTCTGAGCTTGAGGATATCTGCTTAAGTCAATTATATGTATTCAGACATAGGTTCTTGAAAATATTTTAAATCTAAATCAGGGCAAAACAAGGAACGTTTATCAGTACAATAGTAAGCCAAATCTGCAAAATTACTTGTGGCAGAAAACAGCTGCATGAGATTTGGAAGGCAGGCTGTTGTCATCAGTCTGATGTCCATTTGGCAAAGGCTGCACTGTACTGTTCACATTGTTTGGAGGAAAGGTCGATTTACAAGAAATGGACACGATCTAAAGCACCTGATTGTTTTCTTATGTGGGGACCAGCTTAACAATTTGCCTGTTCTCTAAAATGCGTTTTTTTTTTTTTTAAAGAAACAATGTTGCAACGCTCGCCAATAGACACATGTACACGTTATATTTAGTTCGTCCATAACTGACACTTATTTGCATTTTATTTCTTCTGAAAAGTATCTCATGGGCAAAGTAGAATTTACCAACAACTGGACAGCGTTTGTGGACAGTGAACAGAGTCAGACATTCAGAATGTTAAGACTATTGCAAAAGGATGGGTTTCAAAATGAAAACGCTTTGTAAATGAAGGAAATAGGACAAAACATATTCTGTATTGTCGGCCAATTGAAAAAATAATCTGTTTCAACATTTCTAGAGTGTTAATAAACCACCTGCTTCAGACTCATTTGTCCAGACCACCTCCTTAAAAATTATATATATATATATATATATATATGTAAAAAATAATAATAATACAAAAAAAAAAATCACTCTTTCTTTCTGTTCTGGCTGCAATGCTGAGTTTAGTCTTGTGTTTACATACCTCCGACAGTAGAGGGCAGTAAACACCATCTCACAGTAAAAAAATAATGCCAACAATGGAGAAGTCCAGCACCCTCAAAGGCCACTCCCAGTTGGATGAGTGCAAAACAAAAAAAAAAAAAGAGACAATCAACACAAGCCAAGAAAAGTTCCAACGAGACTCCAGTTCTCAACGAGCAGAGTGGTCCACATGTGAGAGTGTTCATTGTCCTGCTGATTGTCCACATGAGGGCGACAGCCTTCACTTTTGAGTTGCGAGATTCCAATTCTTGGAGGGACACTGAGTCCCCAGCTTAACAACGACCAGTTTTTTTTTTTTGCAAAAAGCATCGACGCAAATGGCAGTGTTCATTTTCATCCTCTCTCTGCTCTCGACAACGCAACTCTGCGTGTAATTCGGTAACATTCAAGCGCACCCCAAAAGGAAGCCAATAAATCAGCAGTATCTGGCAGACTTGCATCAACAATAATAATAGAAACAAAAAAAAAAACAACAACAACAATCAAACACCAGTCAATTCACAAACTTCTTAGAAGAATTAAGCAATATTAACATTCGCTCTGCTTTGGGCAGAGTCAAGTCAAAAGGAGGGGAAGTGGGTGGGAGAGTTGTTAGGGGCTGCGATGGCAGGGCTGGTTTGTCAGATGATGGGAGGTGTCATAAGGCCACAATGGTGCATGGGTGTTTGAGTTTACAAGGCAGCACTCCTCTGTTGAGTTGATAGAACTCCACCAACTGGATCAGGTCGGTGAATTTGGTGGCACCGTCGTCAAGGCTGAAGAAGACTTGGCCGTCTTCTTCACACTGACGAGCAGATGGGCAGAGGTAGGAATAGGACAAAAAGTCAAGACTTTAAGCTCACATTATTATCTTTTTATCTGAGGAAATGTAAATGTAGTGCACAGCTTGTATGTACTCTATTTAGTGTGCATTTACTGACACACAACAAAAGCAAGTACACCCCAAAATGAAAATGTCCATATTAGGCCCGATTAGCTAGTTGCTTGATTGCTGTCGAACTCTCATAGCGGAATTCTGATTACTGAACTCAGAGAATCTGGAAAAAGAATTGTTGCTGTATATTAAGATGGCCTAGTCCAGAAGAATATTGCAAACTAGCTAATTGGGCCCAATTTGACATTTTCATTTTCTTCATTGTCTATGTATTTTTTTTGTATGTTGAGTTACTGTGTCATTTCTTCAGTGTAGTCACATTAAAAGGTACAACAATTTATTTACAAAATGTGATCCCTCAAATATTTTATTTTAAGCCGCTGTGATATTTCTAAATGTAATAAATTTATATAATTGTTTAAATTTGGGCACGTAGCGCAATTATCCCTGGTCACCATGAAAGAGATTATCTCCTTACCAGCCAGTGCAACATGTTGAAAATATTTTTATGTTTGTGTTTTAAAGGAGAAGTCAAGTAACAAAATTCCATTGCAATATGTGAATTAAAAAAAAAAAAAAACATCTCAGAGGGCCTTAATTTTGCTTTGTACTGCCACTTGTTGTCGACTGAAAATTACAATACAATGCTTAAGGTCTCATTTTGGGAATGTCACATGCCAAAGCATAGAAAACAGGTGAGCCATGATTGGTCGTTAACTGAGCCCTTTAGGCACTGTGATGTCATTTTCAGTCGACAGCAAGTTGCAGTACAAGACAAAATGTACGCACCCCCAAAAGGATAAGAACTTTAAATCTTAAGTCTTATCCTACAAATGCAATATTAATCAGTAAGGAACACATTATTGAGAAGAAAATGTTTCACTTGACTTTCCCTTTTAAATCAAATTAGAACATGCGCATATTTAAAATGGTGACATTGTTTTTGCAAACCATTGTTTCATAAATATTCTTTCATCATTTCTGTTTGTCTTCATTTAAGTGAGCTGAAGTTTCTTCTGATTGACTTTGAGTGAGAGGCGGGCTACACCCTGTTCATTCCAGGCAAGAAAATATCCATTTTCAACCAACCACGACTCTTAAGTTCTTCCATACTGTCGGGTGGAAATGTGGCTGAAGACATGACAAGTTTCCAAAATATGCCATGTGACTGTTTGTTTGGCTTTGGTATCAAACATTTACACTTACACTGAGAGCCAATATGCAAGCATGCCTACCGGTAGTATCTGGAAATGTTTGATTTTCTGGTGATGGCACAACGTGAGCACAAAAGCCTTGGGGTTGCTCTGGCTGACCCGTAGCAGAAACAACCTGGAAAATAAGAATGCAATTTCAGCTCCACATTTTGAGCGTGTGAACGATGACGGGTGTATTTCTTTAAATTACCCATCGACTTGACCCTGTTGGTGGATAATGCGATGGGATTCTTCTCTGGTTATTCTGCCATGGAACCACAGCTGGGCTATGTGGATGACTGAAGACAATATTTGCGGGTGTGAAATTGACGACAGTACTTTGAATAGAAACTCAATGAAACCAAATTGAATTTGCATTGTTGTGTTCGGCTTCACATTCACCCGAGTTGAGTGAGGAGTGATGCAATGGACTGTGGGAGCCTAAGATGTTCATTCGGTGATTCCTCTTCTGAGTCAGACGTCACATACAAAGAAAACCCAACAGGATTAGTTATGATGCAGTGTAAATGACTGTTTCTCAAGCCTTAGACACCAACGACCACCTGAAAAACACTTCAACTCTCCAAGCACAAGATAATGACTTACATGCAAACACACAGACAGTAGGCAGAAGTTTTATTCCTAAAAATTACCTACATTTAGTCATGTGAGATTATGCTGCAGTGTGCTCAAACAAAAATAAAAATACTGAGCTAAATATGATTCAATTATGTACTGCGCATAAAAGTTAGATGAAAATGGTATTAAATGTTTTAAAAGAAAAGTGCAAATGTATTTCACTGTACTTACAAGTTAAATAACTGAACCGTGTTTAAAAAAAATAGCAACATTAAAAACAGTACTGAACATGTAAAACACGTACGGTACTTATTCAAAATTCAAACAACTTTTGAATGCATTTTAGATTTGAAATGTGAGCGTATAGGGCAATATAATGCGAGGACGGTCTTTGAAACAAGCGCTGGCCGAGACTCACCCTCCACGCGTGTCCTTCCTCCATGGCAGCGCTCTGAGCTTCCACAGGGTTGTCGATTACGCGGCCTATTGTTCCTGAAAAATCCATCGCCACCAGAGAGTTCTCGGACACGCTTCGCTGTGGGGGAGGGAAGGGCCACAAACAGGTTGCAGTCAAAAAGAGGAGTACACGCGAATCTGATCTGTCAGGATTTCAAAGTAATGGAATTAAGTCTTAAGAGGTGATGGATGTCAGATTTCAGAGGCTTTAGCTCCTTCTGTAATGAGGCTAACATACCACGGGTGCTGAGAAGTGTGAAAGCAGAGTTTTTCTTTGCTGGGGAATCTTATAATTCTGGTACAATATATTCCCGTACTGTGAAGAAAAGAAAACGCAGTAGTCGTTAGTGATGAGCACACGTTCAGCAGGAAAGCTTTGTTTTTTTTTTAGCAACGTCATGTTGTGGGCATGCAAACTAACTGGACCGCACTCGTCAACTGATCCTCCAACATGACTCGCATTATCTTTCTTGTATTTTATTTCTGAGATACAAAATGAAATTAATTCAATTTAATACATTCTTATGAGTACTTGATTTCTACATGAAGACATTACATTGCTGACAATAAAATACAGATGCCTTTCCGAAACGGTCATCATTTTTTTAGTCCGTCACTGACTGTCAGTAGGAATGGGCATTTGACTAAATACGTGGAAAATTAACAATCAGTTGGTGTTTTATTGTAATGACGTTGATGTCTATTTATTTTTTTTTATGGGATGGGAGACAATCTCTGTGAATGCTCTCGGTGGACATCGCTTAACTTCCCATTGACTGTAAGATTGTTGAGGCCTAAGTAAAAGTGCCTCTGCTGCTTGTGGTCGAGTCGTGAATAGGGATAGATCGATATTCTGCATTTTACAAAAGAAAATATAGATATGTAGATATATTACGAATGAAAAAAAATCCAACTGCCAATAAGAGCTCAATTTAAAACGTTGTTAACTTCAGGGCTATATTTGTTTACATTTTCAGTAAATGTTACGTGAGATGCTACTGACCCTCTCTGTACCTTTTGGTTTTTTTTTTTAAATGAAGCCAAAAGGAAAGTAAAAGCTTAACATTTCAGTTATCTTGAAACAATTGAATACCTTAATTACTGGATTTACTTGTTTAAGTAAAATGTTACTTTTTAAGACATGCTGATGACCCCGTGAGCTCCCACAACATTTTGTTACAATTTCATAAGGGGAAATAATAAAAAGGCTAATTTTTTTTTTCGGCTCCATCGGTATCAGTATCAGCCCTGAAAAAAAAGTCTGTCTATTTCTAGTTGTAAAGTCAAAATGTTGAGCTGTTTTTTTTCTGTTTTTGGTTAGTTGTTCTAAACTACAGTCTGTTCTTTTTTTTTTTATTTATCTTAGTAAGTAAATCACAATGGAATGACAGGACAGGATCTGTTTTTGTTTCAAGATTGAATAGCCGGGAAGAAACACATTCCGAGTCAGGGACCAAAGCTGAAAAGCTGCTACAAAGCATAAAAATGAAATATCGGTACTCAGTTCGTCAATCGACACACTCAAAACAACACTTGTACCTTAAACAATCTAAAGGCGGTCATCCAACATGTTCTGCCTTGTTCATCTTCAGCACACAGAATCCTTAAATCCTTGATCTCCCCTCTGCATTTATTGGGCTGCAGAGTGAACACAGAATTAGAACAGTATTTGAAAAGTAAAGATTAACACTAAAAAACTGTTGTTTGTATGATGTAGAACAAAACCAATTAAAAGCATTTTGAAGAGGAAGAGTGATCTGCAGCAGAATCTTATAAATGCACGCATGGTAGAGCGAGAGAGTTCAACCGGAGGTGAATCGTTCCTCTGCTCCTAATATTTCACTCCAACTCCCCTCTGTTATCTGACACTCACCTTGATACAGAACTCGTAGTCTGTGGGTGCACCGTGCTGCTTTTTGCCTGTGATGACAGTGAAGATGTTACTGTCTTCAAGGTCTGCAAGTAAATGGAGATGTCTGGGCTCCTGAAGAGACAAATAATTCTTTTGTCAGACGATGACAGACAGAAAGCGCCTTCAGTTACACAGAGATTGGCAGAGAAACAAAAAAATGTGCCTGGGATCATTATTAGCTTTCAAAACTATTAATTACTCTGCTTTGACTGGAGCAGGAACACACAATTGTCGATTGTCAAGCAATAAAAATGCAAAAATACTTGCGTCACCTTTGACGTTCCTTTTGTAGAACAGTAAAGTCCTGAGCGCCGCAGGAACATGTAAACTTTCTTCCACGACTTTCGGCCCACCTCCTTTACATACAGATAGCCCTCAATCTCGGGACAACTGCTGGTTGCTAGGAAGTTCTGAAAGGGGAAGCAAAAGGTGGTTACGGCATGGTCTGACTTCATCAATAAAGATATTCATTCACTCTCATATGTTCGCTACAGATTTCAAAGCCAGGCATAAATGTGGCACCTTTCTGTCACACCTGAAAGTGGAAATGAACTGTATGTACGTTATATATCTCTGAGACATACACTTCTACACCATTCAGCAACAAATTTTGTTTTGTTTCAAAAAGAAATAAAATGAGCTGATTTGTAAACTGCTGAATAGTGCTGGAAGGCAAACGCTTCAAGAGGCCTCTTTAATATTTAAAGCTTGTCAGCCGATGTTTTGGAAAATTCCGACAATTGACCATTTCAAAGGGTACTTTTACATTTGGTGTTCATTAAAAAAAAAGAAAGAAAAAGAGGCACTTCATAGCGCATAGATGAAGACATGCAGCCAGAGTGAGTCTTGGTAAATATTACAAACACCTGCTTGAGCTCGGAAAAGCCACCACTGTAATGATGCGGTTTCTCGGCAAACTCCAAAGGCTGAAGATTCCTGACAACTCTGGTTCACCGCATGGCCTGTCTTTTATTGAGCCGTATTCATGGAGCATAACAGAGCGCAGCGTCCATATGATTAGCGGGGGACTTAAAAGCTTTCTGTGAGTGGCGTGGATGAACGGATGGTTTCCACTTGTGGTCGGGACTCTGACAGCTCCATTAAACGGCGCAGAGACGAGCGAGACTGCTTTCGTCCATTACGACAAAGCTTTCCAAACGGATCTCAAAGAATGTCATTTTTGCCATTTTCCTCTCCTTATTTTTCATGTCATGGCCTCCCGCGGGTTGTGCTAATGTAAGCAGCGTGAGCCGGTGCAAACATACGCACTGGTTTTTGAGCGCCGAGTTCCAGCTGTCACACGTGGGGCCCGCCTCGCGTCAGTCATGTGTCAACAGGGGATAAACAGTAGTTATTACTGCCGGCGCTGACGAGACACACTGTCTCAGGGTCAGAGGTGAGGTATGTCAACTTGACTTTACACGGTGTAATGCTGACGTGCAGGTACACTCAAATGGGTGCGTGAGGGAAGACAAGGAGAGGCTGACTGACTCAGATATGATTGTGAGTGTGTGTGTGTGTCAGGGTTATAATAGTTTTGGATTTCTCATTATAGTAATTATTATTATTATTATTATTTTAATTCTTAAATGTGTGTGTATTTGATTGAGCGCTATATGCACCTGCAGGAGCTGCGATGGTGGGATGGGACGATTGGCTTCTTGGCACCACGCAATCATGTGCTCTGGGAAAAATGTCTGGAAAGAGAAAATAAACCAGTTTGCTAAGTGAATAAATAAAAGAGACAAATCGTAAGCAGCCATTTGGCAATAATTTCAGATTTCTCAAAAGAAAAAAAGCCTACAAACATGACCCGAATTCTATTAGTGCAAAATACTATCATATTTTTTCAACTGGATAAACTAAAGAACATTTCTGAAGCAAATGCACACTCACTGAAAATATTTCTTTTCTTTAAAGATGGTGTGAAGAACATAATGAGCTGTTAGCATTTCAACAAGAGGTTGGGAAAGACATGGCATGTAGAAGTGATTGTAAGACAACGTAATTACCAGAGGAGTTCTGAAGAATTCATATTTGGCATAGTTCTTCCTAAAGAGGAATCTACCGTCACCGCTCATGGAAGCCTGGACCTGAACCACCAACTCATGGTCCTCGAGACAGCGCTCTAAGGGTAAGAGGAAACAACTTTACGTTACATTTTACATAAAGTCTGCTTTTTTTGCTCGGTGGAGGTAAGTGAGATGAAAACAAAGTATGAAACTTAAATATATGCAAACATTAGAGTTAATAGGCTTTCCCATTTCAACTCTCAAAAAGTTTCGACTTTCCACTGAACTTCATTTTAACTTTATTCAGTAGACGCTTTGCTGTTCGAAATGCATTTAGGTCAAGCTCCAGCCCCTTTTCCCTGTCTTAACTACAAGCAGACAATGATCATGTAAACAGCTAAATAACGTGCGCTTGCTGACAGGGCGGACGTTTTTGGCTCATGATGGCCTTTAATGAGCACGTGGTGCACATAGCAACATTATTCAGTTCGAGAGCGGACGTGTGTTCCGTTTCCAAAAGATGTCATTTCTGAAAGGTTTTTACTTCAATTGATATTTGAAAATGTGAAAATGTTAGGCATGAGATCCAATACACACATAATACGGTGAAAATTATGAAACCCAAGTGTAAATGTTTATTCTTGCACTAGCCACTCTTTCAGCCTCCATTGAAGAAAAGGCAAAATGCTTGCGGTAATATTATCCAAAACAGACAATTTCAGGGACATGTACAAAATGATAAATATTTTAGTTTTTTTTTTTTTTTACTCAAATAAGGTGTTTTTTATTTATCTGGTATAATTTAACCATTATTTTTACACACCCGTGAGCAGAGAAACGTGTGGGATATTCCAAAAATCACGGACATGAAATGAAAAGCAAAAATGGTCTAAAATGAAGGAAACACATTTTTAAGAGACTTGTCATTGTGCTGGTATGCGTGCAAATGTTTGGCAACTCTGAAAAAGACCTCAGAGTTTCATTATTTTGCGCAATCGTCATGATGATTCAGTGATTCTGATGAGGCCGCCAATGGCACTTTAAAGTGATACTGACAAATTAAAAAAACAAAAAAACAGCGGGTTGAAAATTCTTACGTACATTTCGATTAAGCGACTCACCACTGATTCACTGAGGACTAGAAATGGTAAAATATTCCTGATAGAAAGGAACTGTTGTTTAAATAGAACACTGGATCCATTAGAGTAAGAAAAATGTCATCTGGTTTGAGCCATCGAGCTCTTCAAACGAGTCGTGACAATATGATCCCGGCCGGCCTGCTCTTGTTCGCTGAGGTCAGATGAGACGGTGATACTGCCGAAAGTGTGTCCCAATGTGAGTGCGGCACCAGACGTGACTCAGTCCATTCCAACAGACGAACAATTTCCTCTCAATGGAACAAATACCCTTCCTAATTGAGTCAAATAAAATTGTAATTGTCATTTAATTCACTTGAGCAGAACCAATAGAGTATCGTAGCTCCCTTGCCTTAATATGATATTTTCATGGACTCGCTGAAGTGAGAACGGTGTCACGACACCTCTTTTAAATTTCCGTTCCATCCTGTCGCCTGTCTGATGAGTCACTCATGTTCGTGACACTGACTCACCCTGGCAACACTACCTCACTGTCTCGTTCCTTATTAACCTTTCCGGGCTGACAAGTGGAGGTCAATATTACTTCTCAAAAGGGCCATTTCATCCCATTCACTAATGTATGACTCGTAGGCAGCCATGGACAAGAATAGGACTCTCTGCTCCAACCAAGTATTGTCCGGGATTGCGCAAAGACCTCTACGGTGTCTCTGTTTCTATTCTGGTCTATCTCCCAAAACCACATGTGCACTCGTTAGGGAGGCAAAGTTGCAAGCACCTGCAAATATGAATTTCCTCAGCGCCAACGATCCTACTGAAAAGACGTCCCTTGTTCATCATTTTGAAATGTGATACTTGAAAATAAGCAGTGACTGGAGCAAGTTTACATATTGACAATAGCTTACTTCTTGTTTGCTGGCATATGTACGCATACGCTGTCATCATATAAGTGTACATTTTTATCTTTTTTCCATGTTTTGCTTTATATGCATTTTATTGTGTATTTATATTACATTTTAGTAACTTTATTTAGCCACAGAACTAAAGCAAAACATTCAAAAACACTGCTACAAAGCAGTATTAATTGAAATGAAATGACATTGATTAAAAGTCGCACGTTTAAAAAAACAAATCTTTCCAAAATAAAAATATTCTCTCTTCCATACTGTGAGACACATTATACCACGGGAAGAAATGCAAGTCAATACAGTGGACGTCAAGTTTTTGGAATATACGTACGTGCATGTAAAAAAGATATTCATTGGTTCTGCTCAAGTGCGAGTGGTAAAGGCATTGAACATAAAACGACACCAATGTGACCCAGTAAAACGAGTTTATTGTTGGTTCCGCCTGACTGAGCTTAACTCAGTACAGATTTGTGACACCACTCGAAGAGAACTGCGCGCTTGTCTTGAGGTGTTAATGTGTCAAAGAAGTGAGCGGACAGACCTGTGACAAATGTGTCCGGGAGCAACCATTAAATGGCAGATAATAGAATTGCAAAATTATCAATCTCGCGTTAGATACAATACGATTGTAAGTCAGATATGAATTTCTTTTTTTATTAATTTTTCTATTTAGTTTCAGTGAACTTCATGATGTCGTACAGCTTCATTTTGTAAAGTCACATTAAAAAAATGTAACTTTGACACCCTTTATCATTAAATAAGAAACAGATACGATCCGGTACACATAGATGGGCCAGATCATAGAAAAAAAAGAATCAGAGCCAAATGTGATTCAAAACCAGTAAAGTTAAATGTGTTTGGCAGTATTTCGCTTGTTGCGGTGATGAGAAAAAGAAATCAGATCACAGATGATTGCAAAATTGAATTAAAGTTGAATGATGCAATGCACTTCATATTCTTTCATAAGACTAAAGTATGTGCACATGTCGGTAAACGTTACAATGAAAAAATGCTTTTACATTTGGCATTGTGCTCTAGTATATACCAAGCTAACCCCAAAAATCTCTTTCTCTCATATTTGTGGATTGTCGCGCCCCAAACACAGACTCAGCTTAAGCTTTATAATCAACACTGCCTTTTCGAACCTTCATTTTATGCTTCAAAGTCCTCATGCAGCAACAGGTTCACACACACCTTAAAGACCCTCTGGAATACATCATCCTTTTTACTTTTTGTGCCCCTTTTATAACCTAAAAAAGTGCAATGATGGCTTTCAGCGGCGGAATTAAGTTTTATGGTATCACCAATCCCGATGTGCGGAGGCGTTCATGTGTAAAGAAGAGTTTTAAAACAAGGATGAATAAATTCTATCACCTTTCTACTGTAGTATTAATAGAAGTAGGTCAATAACTTTGCGTGGGCACTAATAGTAATAGTGTTTGTCGACCGGCCCAAGGCTGCTAATGTTATTTTACAGTGGAATCTTCAATATGTCCTTTTTTAGATTTTAATTTGGAATTCATCAGTGATGATAATATATTCCAGCATTGTACAGAATTATTCCCAAACAGCCAAAAATGTGACTTCCGGAATCTCTCAAGGGTCAGAAAAAGAATGTATGGCTTTCACCACTGCTGCAAATGGAAAATTTTCAAAATTACACATATGTCTCTTCTTTTTTATGCTTTAGCCTGTGAGAAAACGGAATCATTGTTTCTCTTTCTTTCTGAGCAGCCATGTCAGACACAGCTTCTGCTTTTTAAAATTGATGTTGTTCTGCATTTCCAAGCCTCACTTCAGAAGTGACCGCAACACAAAGTCCATTCACGTTAGCCCAAATGCTAATCATTATACAGTAATAAACCTACATATTCCTTACAATGGTGAATGTGTCTGAGCCCGTTTTAATTCTGTGCATAGAGCACTTAAATTCATCTGCACAATGCATGCATATGCTGCATCGAAGATGCATGCACTCACGCTTCACAGCATGCCTGCGTGAGAATATGTGCCTAGCCTGCCTGTCTGCCCAAGTATGTTGGCATGCAAGCGTGAATGCACCTGTGCGTGTGCCTGAATGCATCGCATGTCTCGGCCCATCCAAGAGTTTTCTGTATGGGCAAGCGTGAGGGTCTGCTCATACGTGTGTTTTTCTGTGAGTGTGTGTGTATAAGAGCGGGCTTCAGCCACTCACCTAGCCCCAGCAGCGGGTGGTGCTCAACAAGTGCCCAACTGTTGTCGTCTACACAATGGCTTTTATAAACCAGGAGCTGGCAAAGGTCCCTGGCTGTCATGTCGGCTGGGATCTCCACCACTTTGCCCATTCCGTCTTCAGTGGAGATCTTAACAATCTACGAGGAGACGCAACAAAATATCAAAAATTAGTTCAAATTTCAAAGAAATGTCACTGCTTTAGAATGACTTGATAAAATTGCAACATGCATGGAATTGGTTGTTTATGTGTATATTTGGTGTGAGAAAGATAATCAAGATTTGGAAGAACTTTCAATCAAATCTCAACCATGTGGATTCTCAAGACCACACTGCCTGAGACCAAGACTTGTCTGAGACCAGAACTCATCGAGACCGAGGCTTTTGGGAGACAAGACCAAAGTAAGGTCTTGTGACCACGACCACTTTCAAGTGTTCCAACGCTAGGATAAAAAAATGCAATAAATATTCTTAACGTTTTCATTGGTTATAGTGTTGTACACTTGTCAGACACTCTATCAGGTAAAAAAAACCCCGTCATCTATCAATCTCTGTTCTACACCACTTATCCGCATTAGAGACGCGAGTGAGCTGGAGCCTAGAGACAGCATAGATACTGGACTGGTAACCAGATATCACCGGGAAGATCTACCACTCACATCTTTTCTACGATTCACATCTAGGACAATATGGCAAGAAGCTGCAGACCCTGGAGAAAAACCACGAAAGAATGGGGAGAACACGCAAACTACATACAAGGCAGTGTCCGAACTAGTGAGTGCTACCAAAAAGTATGCAGAGGTAGTCATGAGTTCTTTGGATATTGTCACTCGCATGTTGGTAACAATGTGACCAAGTTTTTAAAATCACCTCTCGCTATAACACAGTGCAGTTCCATGGGTTGAAACCTCCATGAAACAAATTTCAATTTCAATTTCAACAAGTTTCATGATGCTTTGGCTCTCAATTGATTGTTCAAAGTGAGCAGAATAAGTATAATATGAAACAATACTAACAATCACAAGTTACTTTAATTAAGGACAAAGATAAGTTGTTTAAAAAAAAGACTATAGATACATAATTGATAATCTTTTGGCAGTCTGCCTTGGACGTTATTACAAAGCGCTTCCCTCCAACTGCCAGTTACAGGAAATGCAGCAGGGTGAGTAGTCCTGAATTAACCTCCAATAACTGACCACAGGTTGGCTCAGCACAAGGAAACCATGCAGTCACAATTATCACAAATTGAAAACCGGAGGAGTCAACTCAGCCTGTGGAGGAATCCTGCCACAAACCACACAGATAACGCACTATAGCTTCATCTGAGAAACCCCCTCCAAAAAAAAAGAAGAAAAAAAAGACACATAGTCTGGGGTCCTCCTCTTAGTGTAACAAAGTTAATTTGTCAGCTTGACTTCCAAAGAGAATAATGCTAAACTGTAGCAAAAAGCAGGCTGCTCGATACAGATGGAGAGTAGTCTTACCTCCACGGCCCGCAATAGGCAGCAGTCCGGGGAACACGAAGGCATTTTTGGAGGGGGGCTGTCTGTCCACGCATACACACATTCACACACGCACACACTAGGACGAAAAGCCCAGGTGTCACCTCCCCGTGTCCGGAAAGAGAAAGGAATATAATGCCGGCAAGTTGACAAGTAGTGCTGCCTGTCACAAACCATGCACAATTCAATCTGCCAAAGCCACCGGACCTGTCTAGCACAACCAAAGAACTGTCAGTGAGCCCCTCAGTCCGACTTAGTCCCCCCCCGAATCAAAGAATAGACACAGGGAGCAGACGGCAAAAGGTAGAGTGTTGCGCTGGCTTTGCCGGCTGAGTCTGACAACTATCTTGCTTTACCTCTCTCTCTCCCTCTCTCTCTCTCTCGAGATCGCTCTCTTGCTTGCTCCCTCCCTCTCTTTCTCTCTCTCTCACACACAAATACACGCACACACAAAAGGGTTACAGCCTCAGCCACCAGCTCCAAGGCGCAGTGAATCAAACCACAGGCTCACCAACCAATCATAAGACACCAGCAGGCTGATGTAATCATTCCCACACAAACTCAGATGTGAACTGACACACACGTACTCACACAGTCATGGGCAGACGTTAACTTTTTCAAATGTCTTCCTCGCTGCACCTTCTTTGCAGGACGAAGCTGGGCCAGTGAGGAGGAGGATAAGATAAGAGTTTAAAAAGGAAAAAGTTTCACATCTTCTCGCCAGCAAAAGTTTTCAAGTGAGGGCTTGTTGGGGCTGTATGTTTTCTCTGCGTCTTTGCCTTCCTCACCCACCCTCCCTCCATCCTTCCCTGTGGCTTAACTTTGAACTCCCGAGTCAGATCTCGCAGCCTCGCGCTGCACTCGAAAGACTCATTACAGAGAAAATGCATTGAAATAAACCTGGGGCAGCACTTGAGAACCGCAACCTTCATCTGCACCCCTGGTGGCTAGCTTCGTGCCCAAATTCTTTTTCTCACACTAAAAAAAAGAGGAAACTTTATAAATAATAATAATAATAAAAATAAAAATAAAAAATAAAAAAAATATATATATATAATATATATATATATATATATATATATATATATATATATATACATATATATATATATACATACATACATACATACACACACCCCCACTGCCAAACTCAGAAATTTATTACAGCACGTACGAGTCGGACAAAATCCTTGACACACCCCGTCTGGCGAGGGGCAAACAGTCTTGCATATCAGCCTTGAAGCAAGTTTTTGCTGTGTGTGTGTGTAAGGTGTGCTCCTCGAGTAAGCACTGTTTGGCAGAAGGGAAAAGGAAGTGGTGGTAGTGAAGAGATACAACTTCATTTACTGTATGAAGTGGAAACTTCAGCCAGGAGGGAAAAGGGGGAATAGGGAATTGGGGGAGGGGAGAGAAAGAGCGTGTGTGTGTGTGTGGGGGGGTGTGTGTGCGTGCGGGGGTGCGCGTGTGTTTGTGTTTCAGACAAGAAAAAAAGACAGGAGACGTGACGGCCAAAGAGTGGGAGTTAAAAGGATTTAGACAGTGAGACTTTCTGATGACACAGTCCAGCAGAATGTGTAGCAAAAAAAACTAAAACTTGGGTGAACTCAAAATTTCAAGGCAACAAACTTTGGTCAAATTTTAATTTTAAGTTGTGTGTGTATTTTTTTATTTTTATTTTTTTACAGTGTATGGTTAACTACATGTCTAAGTTGCACTGCTGTGTGTAAACCAGAACCCCCAAACCACACCACTCTCACAAACCGCCGTCATTTGCATCATTCTTAGCCAGAGAGGGTAAGTCCCAAGAAGACTGCGAGCACCAGGTATGATGACATACTGGTTTCAGTCAAATCCATTATCTGTTACGCACGTTATCTAGTCTGAATGGGTTGAAACAATTTTGCAATACACAGTGCCACAGATTTGTCTTTTGCAACTAACTGCTTCTTATTCATAGCTTCTTTCCAAGAACAATTTTCAGAATGTCAACAAACATAACATGAATGTGATCCAATGTGTCTTTGGTAGGTGAAGTGTCTAAGGATGTCTTGTCTTGTCAGGTGTCAGGTCAAAAATAATTGACCAAAGACCAAGATGGGGTAAAACTTGCACAATCTTCTATTCTCAATCTCAATCTCAAATTTCCCCATTGTGGGACTAATAAAGGACATCTTTATCTTTATACCTCAACCAATCTTTAACATCTATCACCTGAAGACGGCTTGGAAATTCTAATGGAGATTAAGTTACAGCAGATGCTAGCTATGAGCTCCGTCTGTTTTTTTGTTAAACGTGCACTGCTGTTGCTCGAAAAAGAAAATTATTTGCAAACCACAATAAGTAGATTACAGACACGAAACTGCAACGGACAATAAGCGTGGTGAAATACGTGCAAATGTCCAACATATCTACTCCTTTCACCAATACCAAAAGGAATCATTGGACAATGAGATGGACACAAAGAAAAAACATGCTACAATGTATAGAGCAAACATTTGCAAAAGGTCGACCAGAAACGGCAAACAAGGTGCACATTGGCATGTTATCCGACTTTCAGCGAAGAGGAGTTTCCAGTTTCAGAGGGGACACATCACCAAGGTGACATTAAAAAACAACGATGAATTTAATTCCCTGAGGGAGGATCTGTGCTTCCTCACAAAACTTTGCCATCGCTGATGCAGGGGGTGGATTTCGGGTCGTTATGTCCATAATGCGAGTGGAGTCCGTGCTTGCAAATTGAGCCGCTAAGACACCGGACCAAAGCAACAATCTGTTTATCATGCACTGAAGGTATTATTCCATTTTTGCATGTGTAGTTCGCAAAGGGCCAGCTATGTATTTTCAAAATAGTTTTAAAAGTTATTAAATGCACACAAAAAATACAAAAAAGTTATCAAATTAATTAAAGACAAAAGGTAAAGTTTTTACCGCTGCAAATGGTGTACAAACGTGAAGTATCCCTTTCAAGTCAGTTGAGCTTCACTGGCAATTGTGCAAAGATCAGAGGCTGCACCTTAACATGCCAACAAATCATGAGTGTGGAATAATTTGAGTTGGATGTGATCCTACATTTGCTGATGAAGCATAATCATCCAGCTTGGCAATGCCATCACGCTGCGTTATTACTGCATATTAGCCTCTTCCACACAGATTAGTGACTACTGCGGTACTGTTTGTTTATAGCACAATGTCATGAGCATTTAGTAAGAAGTTCAATTGACAAAAAGTTCAGCACAGTCTATTTGCAGCGTAGTAATTTCCAGCAACATGTTGTGCTGACAAATGTAAAAAAAAAAAAAAAAAAAAAAAAAAAATCCCAGTGCGGATCAACCTTGAAATTATGACACTTAACCATAATTAAGATAATTAATTTGTCCTCTGTCATACTGTAGTTATACAACATATTCTATTAAATGACATTCGGAAGATTTTGTGTCAAGCTAAAAATAAAAACAATTGTTGACGAATGGCTTTACCAAGTAACTCCCACAATACTATTAATTACAATGCAACAGCAGTGCAATGTTTCCACACAGGGAATAGAAATAAATTGAGCTTTTCCTGCGTTCTGAACATTAAATATTAACACTTTGGCTGACCCCCGGCTTTGGAAACAAGACTTTTTTTTTCTGTTGTCACCTTCTCGTGGCTCTGGTGAAATTTTTGCCAGCTCATCATTTTCTTTCTTTTTCCTGGTCAGTTGTACAATAAAAATGTGTATGGCATCCTCAAGCATTTCCATAATTTAGACATCACTTCTAACTATCTCAGGTTTCTTATTATTAAAGTTAGAAAAAATAAGACATTTTAGAAAAAATAAGACATTTATTGTGGGACTTTCTGTTCCTCCTTCCCAACTGCATGCAACTGCAGGTAAACTGTTACAATCAAAAAAGCGGCACATTTCCCAGCCCAGCTTTGTGTAAAATCCCAACTTCACTTCGTCTATTCAACGTTGTTCATGTTGTTCTTGAGAGATAAGCAACAAGGAAAGAAAAGGAATGACATGAGGAAAGAAAAAGACTAACGGAATGAAGAAAATGACAAGACTCAAATGACACGACAAGTCTTTTAACTGTGTCCTCATTTGGATAAAAAAGCACAGCAGGGCAGGGCCTCTCAACCTTTCTGATGACTCAGGTCTGATAACTGCTGTGACGTAATTCCTCAGAGAGAGAGAGAAAGAGAGAGAGCTACAAGCACCACACATGCACACACGCTCGCCGTTTCATAGGAGCCCTAAAATGAGCACATTGCACACGATCATATATGCCGCTGTGCCCATAATGCACATGTATGGATGTCTGCGTGCACATTCATGCACCCATAATCCTCTTAGAGAAACACACAAAGACGGCAAGAGTGAAACTAGACAGGCGCAAAGAGACAAAGGAAAAGTAAACTGAACTGTATGAGAACTAGCTTTGTGCAAACTTGAGGTATGTACACAAGCGTGTGTGTGCACGCCCAGCAGCTCACACGCATCCATCCCCGAGCTTCGACAACTGCCGGCTGTTCTATTTTTAGCTGCGGCGGTATTGCGTACACATTACAAGCCATTACATCAGATAGAGGTTTCTGTTGAAGATTAGAACCTCTAAAAAGGCCATTAGCCATTAGACATTCAAACCTATAAAAGTACAGACATTAGTATCCACTACATGCGAGCAATATGAAGCTCTTGGAGTAAGGACAAGCACCAGGGAGAGAAACATTTAGTGACAAGTGACGTCAAAAGTCCAACTTACATCATGTTAATAAATAAAAAAATAAAAAGGAAAATGCCTTTTAAAAAATTAAAACTAACTGAATCGACATTTTACATTCATAGAACTAACTATAATTACAAAGACTAAAAATACCTTAAATTTCGTTTTCGTCAATTAATATCTGACATGAGCTCAAGGGGGGGGGTCATTTTAAAAATATTTATTTCAGTATTAAATTATTGCTTTATATGATGAATCTTGCACTCAATGAAAGACTCCATATTAAACAAAACTAAAACTAATATTAAAACGAAACTAAAAAAAAACTGATTTTCCCCAAAAAACAAAAACTAATAAAACACACTTAGTCTAAAAATGAATTAAAACTAACTGAATTCGGAAAACAAAAGTAAAAACAAAATCAACAAAACACTATATTTTTTTAATCATAATATGCATCGTATTAAAAAAAAAAAATATATATATATATATACATATACACATATATATATATATATATATATATATATATATATATAAATAACTCCAGTGAAATATCCCAAACTATTACAACCCTGCTTGCTATACCACTTCTCATATCACAAGTCATATGAACAGCGCGATTTTTTTATTATGATTTTTTTTTTTTTTTTAACTCTATTGCGTCTCGGTTTGGATCATTTTGTGCTCAGCAGCGAACACACACATACACACACAAAAATAAATAAAAATCCATTCTGGGCACAAATTGAATTATTGCTGCTCTTTAAACAAAATATAATTAAAATTCCAAAACGTATGAAGAAATCTTTTAAACAAATGATGTATTTTCTTTCACAATTTAAAACATTTCCCATGTGTTTAAAACACCAGCTTTGTTTTGTCTATAACTGCGGCTGGATCTCGCTGGCACCTTATTTTCCGCCTAACAGTTGTTAGTTATTTGCCTCTAATTGTGGAAGCAGAGCTCACAGTGTGGAAAACTAAATTTCTGTGGCGCATGGACAAACTGCCAAACAAAAACACCCTCCACCCCGCTAACAACATCCGAGAGCTTGAGATCATTTAAGGAAATAGTATTTAATTACCAAGCCACCAAAACACCCAGTCAATTACTGTAATGGTGTGACGCACAACACAAATATCCGCCACTTCCACACAGTCAATTTAGCTGCACATTATTATCAGAAGGTAATGTTAGTGACACTGTTAGCTAAGGATGATGCGTACTTCAACTCCAGATAGCTACCAAGTCATTGGCTGAGAAATTTATTGTAGTGTTGGTTACCATGTTAATTAGTCCTACTCTTCCACATTTTCAGAAACAGGCAGATCAAATATTTATCTGCTTAGGAAATTTCACTAAATGGGCTTGTATGTAAATATTACAAAATAATCTCCAATAATATGTTCCCAATAAAATTCATGATGCAGATCACCTAAAATTAATGACAAAATGATAGATGTGTAATATTGTATGTAGAGAAGTGGGAAAGCCTTTTTACTTTGTTGCGATATTAATTCACATTTAAGAAAAATAAATAATTAAAAGGCCAAATCAGGGTGAAAAGAAAGATTGACGATGATCCCTTCTTTGGAAGGACAGCAATGTGCATTACAACGTGGTTATTAACTGTCAGGTAAATGGAAAATAATATGGCTGTCATTATTGACGGATTGGCTCCTTCGCAATGAGAAATAAAAATAATCCCCGGTATACGACCCACATCTGTACAAGCATTTCACGGTTTATTTACTGTGATGTTTTTTGTTTTTTGGGCTGTCCTGTTATGAATGTAATATTGCGCTAATCCCAGGAATTACATGTTCAGAATCCTGGCTTTCTTTGGAGCCAATTCATGAATTGTCGACAAGTTTTATTTGTTCACATGTTCCTACTGAAAGTCCCGACTCTATTCAGGTCATCAGTCTTGGCAGGAGCCCAAACACCCCCTCTTCCCTAACTGATGCCAAAATGTCGCAATAGTAACTGCTTGGTCTTTGTCTTTTAAAGACAACAAAAAGAGTCACAGCCTTTGATAAGCTGATTTGGCACACACAAGCCAGCGCAGCTCCATATTCCCATTAAAAAGTGCCTCATATACAGACCATGGAACAGTAATGCTGTGTGTGGTCTGGGCCGCCCACGGAAGTCGATGTCTCGATGATGGGAAGGCGAGGTGAAAACATGAATGGGGCTTAGACAATTTGCTGTCCCCATTGAGTCGCTCTGGTCAGCAGGAGGGGGGGCCACTCATGAAGGAAACTTTTCCGAGTCATGAGGAAGCGACGAAAGGTTACTTGTCATGCAATTCCGGCTTCAAATGAAGACTCGACACGAAGTGGTCTATGTGTTGATGAATTGGGTAAAAGAAGGCCATGCCCGAAAAATATGGGAAGAAACTAAGGCGGCAAACGGTGTTATGAAAAGTATAACTACAGAATGATGGGAGGACATACTCAGACACAGCAAAAATTTAGTTAGCTATTTGTTTCCTATTTAGAGACACTTTCCCATTTTTAAACTTGCATGAGAAAAGCCATAGTGGTGGCTATTGCTTGACATGAGGTAAAATTCACAATAAATTGCTAAAAAAAAAATACTAAATAGAGCGTTGAATGGAATGGGCTATTTCTCTTGACATAAATTTATGTTTGTTTTTTTTTTTTAATTTTTTTATTCACTCACCCGCTGTGTTATGAAATGTTTTACCCAGTATGGTTTATATGTATCGGAAATTGACTTAAATCTCCACACGTCACCAGACCAGGCTCCTTGAGGGCACACCATTGGCGGTAGGAGTGGCCAGACCTGGCAAAGTATGGCCCGGGGGCCACATCCAGCCCACCCACAGTCTCTGACAGGCCCTCACAATGACCATGAAGTCAAAGTAAAACAAAATATGCTGTGCTTTTATTTTAAAAGGAATGCTTTTATTTTCAGTGCACACGGTAAAAGTGAGGTAGCAAGAATGAATGAATGAATTGTGTCGGCACTGTTTCCAACTTAGCTACGTCTACACAACTTTTAAAAAGAAGCAAAAATGACAACTGTGGTCCAAATGTTGAAAAACATTTTTTATTTCCTCCACAATATCGGAAAGAGGGCCTGAAAATACTCTACGCAAATTATAAAATGTACGTATTGGGTGGGTTGTAAGTCATCATTGCATCATTTTAGATAACCGTCAATGTTATTATTTCAAGCTTATTTTAGGTATATATTCGGGAATCCTGTCTGTATGAGTTAGCGTTTGATGCACAAAACTAATTTTCTAAGTGTAAAGATGGAATTTGGATGACCGCTTAGAATTTTGTTTAAAATTTGTGTTTTGTAATTATTACTACATGCTACATCTGACGGAGCAATTTCTTGAACCAAGACAATATGCTTTTTCAAAATTGATTAATATAAAATGAATCATGTCGAGGCTAGCATATTGGCAAAGCCATCGGCAAGCATTCCAGTTTTGGATGTTGCCCCTTTGCAAAACTAAATACCTACACCTGATTTAATAATGATATTTTTTCCATGTCATTCACCCTATTAATTAATAACTTAAGCATGTAAGTCAACATATTTTTTTGTAATAAAAAACTTTCAATTGACTTGTGGAAACGTGGTTTTTACTCATACTGTCTCACTTGCTTTCTCGCATTAATTTTCAGCCTTGGACAAACAAGGTGGAATATCTTGTTGAGGCCAACACACAGACATGACCCATTGGTCCAATGCAAATCGTTGCCAACACGTGTGGGAATTCATACAAACTGTTGTCTACCAAACGCCAAGAGTAAAGTCCAAAGTAGTACAATTTCTTGATAGTGAAATATGTGCTGGTAAATTGAACTAATAGCCTATAAACACAGCAGGGTGTTAGATCAATTTATTGTTTCAATGTATTGCCAGAACAGTTTTATAGATATTGGTAATCTAATGATTAATATTCATATGGATCATACTGAAATATATTAAAATACATTTTTCATATCTGTTAATGTGACCCAGCATCTGGGGATGGTATATATATAACAAAAACAGGTCATTGAAACAACCCAGAATTTAAAATAATTTGACCCCATATTTGGGTAAAATATTTAACTCACCTGTTGGAATAGATCGACCTACCCGCTCTTCCTGGTCAAATTAACAAATACTGGGGTGGTGCTAAAATAATCCAGCAGATTAAAAATAAAGCAATTAAAAGTCAAAGACATCTTAGCTGCATCTCACCTGTGACCCCAAAAAGGGTAAGCACTATAGAAAACAGATGGATACATGCAGAAACTGCTGATGAAAAAAGAAGTTTTACAGTCACTTGTTCAACTGCATATTTTTTACATTCCTAATAGACATTTGTACTTAAAATCAGAGAAAAAAAAAAAATTATCTGGTGATCGATTGACCATTGGCTGGTCTTAGTTTTTATTGCACACTCACTCTCGCTGGCCTTCATTTTCAACTTGAACTATGTGCACTCAGTGGGACACTTTTTTATTAGCACAGGGCAATTGCAGCCTTCTTTATAAGCAGTTAGTAGGTGGTGCAGATAGCTTCTCCGTTGAATTGATTCTGACCTATTTTTTTTTTCGTTGTGTCTTAATTAATTTAGCATGTAACAGGATCATTTCAAGGCAATATGGTATTTTGTGCCAAGCTATTTGCATAATGGGGATAATTCTTAAAGAGTTGCCCACAAAAGTTAAGATTATCTTGATCCTTTTTTTTTTATGAGAATGTCGAGCTAAGAGGTCTGTGCACTGAATTAATACCCACATTCAGTTCTATGTAAACAATGACCTTTATGTTCTGAACGCGAATGTTGACATTTTACCAAGCAGCTTTGTTAAGCGCCAGCATTGAAGTCTTATTTACTATAACAGAGTCAATAGACAGACCGATCACAACAGCCAATCGAATAAATCACCAGAAGGCCGCAGGTACGTGCGTGCATGTACGTTTTAGTGGCTGCGTGGCACTAGCAGGTCGAGCTGGCAGGTTGAGGCATGTTTCCATTTAGCAGCAGGGGATAAATATGGTCCTGACACATGAGATGTTCCAGACTCAACCACAACCTGCCTGGCTCTCATCCAAGTAGCATTTGTTCAACGACAGCCAAACAATTTGTAATGAAAGCAGCAAACCCTCTCTCTCTCTCTCTCAATCATCCAATGTGTGTGTGCAAACACAGACAGAGACAGAGAGAGAGAGAGAGAGAGATAGAGAGAGAGAGAGAGAGAGAGAGGGAGGGCAGGGACATGTATGCTGACAAAGCCTTACACTGTACTGTCTGAATGCTCTATTTACTGTACCTCTGCAACAAAGAGCATCAGATAGCATGAACGTGTGTGACAACGAAACTCTGTGTGCGCGTGTGTGCGCGCGTGTACGTGGGTGTGCGCGTATGCTCCTTGGGCTCGAAATCAGCATTGTATGAGATAGCGAGGCAAGCGATATACACGATTGTATTAATATAAATGCTTACATGGACAAATTAAAAAAAAATACATGCAAACTTATGAAAACATATTATATTGGATTGAAAGAGTGAATTTGAGAGTCAAACTGTCACTTCCATAATACCTAAATAGAATGTTTGGCTATTTTTACGTTAAGTGTAGAAATGTTTCCCACTAACTCTTACAAGTTGTCACAGACACTCTTCTGTTTTATATTTCCTTGAATTGCCACAAAAATGTGAAAAGAGGTTTAGCACTAACATGTCAACAAATGTAAAGAGAGCAAACATTAAATGTGATTGGAAGTGACAGCGCATAGCTAGCTCGCATACAAGAAAAGAGTGCAAGAAGCCAATGTTAACGTTCAAGAGTCTGTACATCAGCTTTAACAACTGGGCATGTACTTGAATTTATGTTCACATTCAGTGACAAATAAGCAAATGGATAAAAAGTGGATACTGGGTGTGGAGAGTTGCGCTATCATATCTTCGGAGTGGTGTCATACTTGCTCTGTGAGCTCTGCAGTCTGCAGAACACACATGCTGGCCAGAGAAGATTTATAAGGTGCTGTGGGTTTACTAGTCGTTGCCTGGCTCCACACAAAACTCCTTCGTTTTTCCACACAAGGGCTCAAAGCATTCATAGCAGGGCTGGGCAATATAAATAATAAAAAAAAAAAACCAGATTTTCCAATTTGATCGATTTGTTTCTCTCTTCACTCATTAGATAAGCAAATGACAATGACATTGTTCAAAACATGTCTTGCTCTTCCGCCTTTTATGTGACTTTTTTTTTTTTCAAACTGGTTGCCAGATGTGAAAGAGTGGCTAAATATGTAGAAACATGTAACAGTTTCAATTGCTCCAATTTTGTAGGAATTGCCGAAATTGGGCAATTGCCGCATATCTGTCAATAACCACAAATATGAAATGCATCTGGTGGTGCATTTATGTTCAAGATAAAAACTAAGTCATAATATGTGTCATCATCTACCCCGCTTATCCTGTAAAGGTTTGCGGGGGTGGGACCGAGCAAATTAGGGCGAAAGGCACACTACACCCTGAACTGGTCGCCAGCCAGTAGCAGACTAAGAAATAATATCTTAAAATAAAATCGGCTGTATCACTTTTGCTTCTATGGTTGAATCAAATTATTCTAAATAGACCCGTGTTTCATAATCTTTATTGGGCCAAGGCACCTATTAAAAAAGAAAAAAACTAAAAAATTTACATAATCCAGCACATGAAATCTAGGTCTGTTTTTAGTTGAACACCAAGGCACGAGACTGCGACCAAAAGGCTCGCATATGCTACAGATTTTCCACTACATGCTCGTAAAGATTTCTGCTGGTCACATTTGTGCAAGTTCATATGTTTTATTTTTTCCTCCAGCACAGGCCCTGCAATAAACATTGTGGTGAAAAGCCTCTCGATTTCAATCTTCGATAGTTTTCGCATTGTGCGGATTGTGATCACTTTGGACTTAAACACCGCCCGCTGATTCGCACTTTGTTCTATTTGGTATGAGTTCCATCCAGGCGCATTGGTCCACGCATCGTCGTCAATAAGCACAATGCACACACATGTACATTTACAATGCAAATGAGGACCTCACGGCAGCTGTTCCTACTTCATAATGCTGTCGTCCAGGGAGGGCTCAGTCTTTATATTTTTAACTATAACTACTTTTAAATTGAACATATCAGTAGATTGGAGCCTTTATAGTTAAACGTTTGTGTTAACCCCTTAGACTACAATTGTGACATTTGTTTGGCAATGTCACAACTAAAAGATACTGTAGGTGCGGCGAAGTCACATGATAAAGTACGGTACAGTAATTCATTTGTAGTCAAACTAGTTCAACTCCAGTTTATGATTGAGCGCTCTTAAAGCGCTTGAAAATATTTTTTAAAACATCTGATTTGCACGATAAGTTTGGTCCATGACATTACCTTTTGCTTCATTAATAAAGCAGGCTTGCCTTGTCTACAACTGAATATTTTGAACCGCAACCCCACTTCCGATAGTATCTGGCTCCATGTGCCAAATTAGGCCTTGCATTTCATCTTGAGTCAATGACAATGTTTTACGTCAGCTAACTGTATCCTGATTAGCCAAATGTTCTGATAGACATAACAGTGCTTTATATGAGGAAGAGATGGAAGCAGGGAGCCAGGGTCAAGAAAAAAAAATAGTATCTCTCACACAAAGAGAATCCCCGATCCATTTACACCCAAAGATATGGAGATAATGAGATACGGACCAGAGAGGCAGGACGTGGGGATCATGGAATAGTAGAGTGCAGTGATCTTGAGGACATCCAGTCCGAGTACAGTAAATCCAACCAAACCGGGGACAGTGTGATCAAATGAATATTCCCACACTGGAAGGACTTGGCTGACTTCAAGGACACAGCGTCCCAATAAATGTAACAACATTCTTGCTTACATCACAGCACAGAAACATCAACGTTGCAAAGGTTATGAGTATTTGTGCATCAGTAACAATCAGTGGCGGGCCGTGCATTTCACACTTGAATAAACCCCCCTCGTATTACCATCATGTATTACACCACGGCTGGAGAAATAATAGACAACCACTTACATACTACTGAGTGTTGGACGACCTAGCTTCTCTTGAAAGGTCCATCTTGAAAATGGCCCCGCAAGTGTATCTGCAATTAAATCCCCACTTTTCCCTCCTTCGGCCATTGTGGTTTAAAAAAAAGCAAGTATGTATTTTCGAACGATCGCCAGTTACGGCTTTCTGGTGTGTTGATTCCGCATAGTGTTGCCCCCTCATGAGTGAGTATCCAATCACAAGCCACGTTCATCACCTTCAGCCAGAGAGAATACCTTACTGTCATCAATTCGTGATCTGATTGGCTATATCGCAGCTGTCTATCAACCGTAAAAGCTCCCTTGAGACACACAACAGACTCCGCCGCGATTGTATCTGATGGCCTCGGACGAATAGTGCGTAATACTGGTATTATGAAGTCTGCCTGGCAACACAAGCTAGCTGAATTCTGATTGGACACTAGGATATAATATTGCATCAATGTGAAGAATATGATCATGATTTCTTGATTATGTTAGGCCATCAGAGAAGGCCTTGTAGGCCTTGACCAGCCCCTCTGTCAAATTTTAGAACCCATTGTGGCCCGCCAATCAAAAAGTTTGCCCACCCCTGCGCCATACGCTTGACACACTTGCTATGCAAACAATATGATGCATTTTAGGTAACTTTCACAACACCGTTCTGAGAATTAAATTTTTTTCTTAGCTTTTAAGGTTTTTAAAGATCAGGAGAAGTCAAAAGCAAAATCCAAATTGCATTTTGGATTAATCGTCAAACCCTAACACAAACTAGAATCTTTCTCATTCAACGTGGGCATGAAAATCAACGAGTCTAAAATAAGCTGTGGCGAGTGCTTTGTTCAGTATGCAAGAAGAGGTGAGAGCAGGACAACTCATGTCTTCTTTACCATGATAACATGCCTTGCTCGCGAGCATTCCACAGTTCCAGGCCAAGAAGAACATTGACATTGCTGGAGCAACCGCAACCCTAACCCGAGCTGACTCTATAGGATTTAAAAAATTTTTTTTTTACCGCTTTCCCAAGTTCAATGTGAGCCATCAAGGCAGTCTGTTTTAAAGACATGGACGGCATCAAGATAGCCATGATGCTCCTTCCAGGAGGCTGGAGACCAGGAGAGTTCATATTAATGAAACATGGAACCACATATCTGCCAGAATTGAAAAGTAGTGTTTCTCCGTATATATTTGGACATTCATTGAGAGGTCAGAGCAGAGGTCAATTATGTTAATAAGTTGTCTTTTTTTGGGAGTGGGTTGGAGTTGAAGCTTGCAGGTTCTTCCACATCAAACCCAACTGAGCATTCTTTCATGGGCCATGTTTTGTATTAGCGTGGAAGTTCAAAATCTATTGGTAAAATGAAGTGTTAAGATTTGGAAGAAACTACATTGGTCTGGGTTTGACCTCGGACTGATTCTTTTATTAAATGGTGCATTGAATAATTTAGCCCTATACATTTCATGAAAAGGTTTACTAGTTCTGGTCTTAGCGATTCATCAGGTGAACACTGTGTAATACAGGTTTGGCCCAAAAAAATGGTAGCAGCCTATATTCCAAATGAATTAGACGTAACTACAAGTGCTCCTTGATAACAACTTTGAGTGATCCAGTTATTATGATTCATAAATATCAGCTAAATTCAAATTTACCTACGGTTCAAATGAAAAGCAAGAGATGGACTGAAGGTTTTTACAAATAAAACATACCGCGATGTGAATATGAGGAGAGCTGGGCAAATGCAAGTCATTGGGAAAATTGCAGCCAAAGCTGTAAGCTTGCCCAGTCATTCCTGAAAGTTGTGTGCTACTTCCTCATGCTTCCTGCACTGAGGCGAAGGAGTTGGAAGAGAAGAAGGGAGGGGTCCGGGGCATTATGTGTCTGTCAGAGAGCGCCTGGAGGCTTCAAGAATCCAGGAAAGCAAATAGAAAAAGCTCTCAGCTCGCCAGCTGACTGGACGACATGTATGTGAGGAGACAGGGAAAGACTTGCACAGGACGACAGGAAAAGAGAAGGCAGGCTCGCACAAAAAAAGACACCTGTGTTTGAAAGTGAAGCTCAAGGCTTGTGGAGAGTGAAAGAGCCCAACCTCATTGCCCTCATTTTGAACAATCAACATATCATTCCTGTCTCGCAATCACTCAAGTGCCTACAAGGAAATGGTGTTACTGGGTACGCACACATCTCGAGGCACATGTCTGTGGGAAGTTTGGTCAGAGTAGAAAAGGTGTTGAATTGGATTTCCACTGAAGAATAACCACAATGAGACATACTTTCCATTGCCATCAACAACCGACAGACACTGCCAATTCTCTAAATAGTTTACAGAACTCACAAAGGCAAACAAGCAGACGGAGCTGCAAACACACAAGCAGAAAATAAATGGAGTCATCGGCATGGATGGGTGCCGAAGCACTCTCACACCAGTTTACATGATCGTTTGCAGTGTGTACACTGAAAACACGCAAGAGGACTTCAAGTCTCCACAAGTTTTCTTCAGCTCACCATTGCAAATGTTTGGTTCAGCAGGACAAAACTGGGGGGAAAAAAGTGTTCCTCTTCCTATATACAGCACGTTTTAAACATGTGGGCAATAAAACATGGATATCTTGAAGGGCGACCATAATTTTAACTAGCGATGTCCCGATACGATCACATGAGCAGAAATCGGGGCTGATCAGGCAGGTTTCAGATGATCAGGGATTGGGACAAAGTCACCTAAGAACCCAAAGTTATGAATATCTTGTCCAATGGAACAGTTTTAGCTTAATTTTATTTATTATTATTTTTTTATATTTCACAATGTTGCGGCAGCAGGCAGAGTGGCAGTAAAGGCCTCTACCCACCAATCCGCCGGCGGCCGTCAGAGTGTCAGGACACGCCATCTATTTGGCGTAGCCCGCAACATCTTAAAGTCGGAGCCGTTAATGGGCCGACTGGGGAGCGTGTCCAACCAATTTAACATGTAGAATCGGGTCAGGCTATCGGACAAATGAGCACTGTGATTGGATGTCAGATAACGAATCAGTGCAATGGACAAGTAGGGGAAGTGACAAAAACAGGCAAAACTATGAAAATGGAAGTTATTCCTCAACTGAATCAACATTTTTCTCATGTCCTCTATGGGCAGAACGACTGGCTGGTCAGAAGAGTGCAGAGACAAATAAATCATTCTCATTCAAGAAAGACCAAGAAGTGATCAATATCCTAACCTAGTGCTTTTTTTTGGAATATCACGGTGAAAAATGTGACATTATTGGTAAGTGTGAAATTTTGGAACATGGAAATGCCTTCCCAAGGTAAATTGAATGAGGTGAACGTGTTCCGTTTCAAATGTGTAATGTTGAATATTGCCATGAGGAATGAATGGGAAATTTTTGGTTGAAAAATTATGATTTTGGGAAAACCATGAATTTCTGGAAGGAGAAAAATGCAAGCAAACCTGGGTTTTTGGAATTTATAGAATTTGTAACTGTGACAATCAGTCAAAAAGAAAATAAGGAAGGAGCGGACACTAATAGACACATTTTGAACTGTTCAATATGTGTCTCATCAAATTGAGAGCTAACACAAAAAGAAAGCCAAAAATATATTTTTTTTTTGTGCCGCAAAAAGCAATTGTCAGATCCTTAAAACCAGCGACGCAGATTCAGGCGCCAAAAAGTGTCATCAGGACATCCCGGAGTGTAAGCTATGCAAACACTTTGGTTACTGGCAGAGAAGCATTGCGGGAAAAAGCAAAAAGGACTGTGGCTCGGACGTATCAACTGATATTTAAATGTCTGCTTGGTTTACTGAACAGAAAAAAAAACAAATCCCAGACTTTTACCTCTGTTCATCATTTCCAACTCCCCTGCACCTCTTCCAGTCCCCCGCTTCATTTCCTGGTCCACACAGCACACTTAATGAGCCATCTGGGAATTAAAACGTCAACAAAATTCCTGCCTTGCCTGGCCTACTTATTTTGAGTCATACTTATGTCACTTTGAGACGCATTCATTTTGAACCTTTTGACCTTTAAAACTAAAAATTGACTGTGCAGACCTGAATCTTTGCTATAGCTTCTAATTTAAGCCTACAACCTCTCCACATGGAAATAAACAAGTACACCGCTCATGATGAACTTGAACTTGAATGAAACTTAATGTTTGGAGGCTAAGACTATAAGCAGGTGCATTCAGTCCTCAGATTGCAATCTTAACTCACCACTTCCCCACAAAACTCATTAATAGCAAGCACTGGCAGGTTATAATTAAACTCAGATGTGCACGGACAGAAATACCTTTACTGGAAGTGCAAAAAGGATCAGTGACCAGAAGAGAGGCCTTGGATCACAGGCATGATACATCTGATAAATAGTTTGGTGACACATTACTGTTTACTGGTATGTTACTGGACCCAGCATTGGCTGGCTCCATGTGCAGATCATTAACTACGATGATGACGATGATGATGTTTATGATGATAGAGTGCTTTCCAACTCCAAGAACAGGCACGCCGGTGTCCTAATCTTAGACACACAAGTGGAAATGGGCACAGGCATATACGATTCGGCCACGGACACTGTTAACCACAACACACACATGTAGCATAGAAATCATGTGCTAGCAATCACCCGGCCTGAAATTAGTAGAAAAATGAGGCAGATGTGGCCTGGGAAATTCCTAAACGTCCATGTGCAACACACAACGAACCACTAAGTGCAACTGATTTACGATGTTCCAAATCTGCAAAACAACAAATACAATCCAACAAAATCTATCAAAATGCACTCTTATTTATTGCAGATGTCTTGCCTGTTCACCAAGCGATAAAGACTCTGACTTAGAGCGTAAAAAAAAAACAAAAAAAAACATAAAACTCATTTTGGGGGAAAATAACTGGTTCCTGAAAAGCGATTGGATTCCAACAGTGTGGCATAAATGTTTCTATTTTTGTATGGGTAGGTTCACTTGCACTTACATATATGCCAGTGGAGGCTTCTCTGGGAGGAAGCGACCCAGGACTGAGCACAGGGGAGCTGGCCGGACTGCACAGCTCGGGGAAGGGATTGGGGATGGCTGGCAGTGAGGAGGTTCTCAGTTGTTGCTGCTCCTCACGCAACCTCCTGGACAATGGCAAGAGGACACCAAAACAGTCAGCACGGTCACATGCACAAAGTCCAGCTACCTCAATAGTTTGACTTTGGCATCTCGGTTTACATTCATTGGTTGGAACGGCAAACATTCACTGGCACATGTCGTGCAGAGCGGGCTTTATGCGTCTCTTGTTGTGATAAATTCACGTTTCATTTTTCAAAAACTTGGTCTCCTGGTATTTCCTGTAAAATGCACCTTTTGTTTTCTTCTGGGCATATGCTCTTGTGTTGACACTGAGAATTTTAACAGTTACAAAAAAAAGTTTCTAAATAAGTTTTTTTTTTTTTTTTTTTGCTAGATGGATGTAATGGAGAGAGAATCCGGTCACTTTTAAAAATAAAATACCATCACTGTCCTGTGAAAAACATGTACGTACAATTTCGGAATGAAAAAAAAAAAAATTCACGTTAATGGGATTACTGCAACGCGGAAAACCTATTCAAGTAAAAAAATAAAAAAATAAAAAAATAAAAAACTGATTGTCAAATACTGTCCTTTTTTTTATTTTTTTTTTTTTTTATTGTTTCATCTGTGCGGTCCGCCATGGACTGGTACTGGTTTGCGCCCCAGTGAACGAGATCATATAGGTGATATAAAGTACAATAGGTATCATGGAGACTACCGTATTTTCTGGACTATAAGCCTCTACTTTTTTGCTAGATTTTGAACCATGCGGCGAAAACAACGGCTTTTCTGTGGATTTTCCTTTCACTGGTGGGAGCGCTCTATGGTTCAGAAGACACGCTAAGTAAATCTTAATTTTTTTTTTCCTCTTGGGTCTGAACTGTTTTATTCAGCAAAGTTGTTGCCGTGTTAAAAGGCGCAATCTGTTTTACCTTTATGTGCATTCACAGTCCAAAATTGTTCTGTACATGCAGTAAACAACAATTCTTTTTCAACATAGAAAACTGCGGCTTATATGTGGCTCTTTTTTTTTTTTAATAGAGTTGCTGCGGCTTATATACAGGTGCGGTTTATAGCCCGGGCAATACAGTAAATTAATATTGCAACAAGTTGTTGGAGATATGCTCGACTTCCCTCAAGCAAGGTATACTCAGCTCAGCGGTGACGAGCTTCCACTTAACACAACCAGGTGTCCTTTTGAATCCTGCAATGTTCTTGATGAGCCACCACAGCTATAACAGGTCACAATTGAGCAGTTTGGCTCCATTATTGTGCCGGTATGTTAAACTACATCAATACAGGGTCAAAGAGCCCCCCCCTGCGGCATGTCCTCCTTTTCCTCAAATGTCCAAAAAAGGCACCCTGAGATGAATCACGTAACATCTCCTGTTTTGATATCTTTTCTAGTGCTGTAATAATAATATTCTTCTTCCTGAAGTGAAGGCTGAAGGATGTGCAGAAAGTGCGGTCCAATCTGAATATGAAATATATTCCAATTGCATATCAGAGGTGTTCAATTAATATAAAATGAATTCAGCCAGACAAAGGTGTTTATATTTGTTTCAATCCCATTTCATTGAAACTAATATATATGAATACGTAATATAACCAAATGGCGTTATGGTGAGGATGACTATCTTAAAAATGTTTTGTTGATGTGAAATTAAAATATGAGCTGACATTTATGGTAATGACATAAGATGGGATAAAATGGGTATAACTTTGGGATAACAAGACCGCTGACACATGTGAAATATGTGCAGGAGGCGAGATTAGAAGATCTTTTCTGTATCGCACCCAAGCTCATGTCTGTTTCCGTCTGATCTTGCCATAATGAACAGTCTCCAAGCCAAGAGAAATCACAGACCCCTGCAGCCTGCTGGCTAATTTTCTGCAATATTTATCACACATCAATATTAAATAAGACATCTCTTTAAAGCATTTTTTTTTTTAATTAGGCACACGCACTATAAGCTCGTGGCTCAGAAGAGGGATGATGGTTTGACAGCCGATCATAAACTTTTCAGGATTGAATCTTTTTTGGCGGTGAATAGTGCGCTCGGAAAGCCATTGTGGGAGACTCTCTCTTTTCGACTCGGTTCTCCCTGCCTCTATCATTTCTCTGTAGAACCCAGCGAGTTCAAAAGGGAGCGGGCCTTTTGATGTCGTCCCATCTGAGCTAGCGAACAGGGTTATCCAGAGGTCAGCTCTGAATAATAAGAACTTCAGGGCCTGAGTCGGTGCTTGTGTGTGTGTGAGTGCTTGTGAGAAGAGGCGAGAAAAGCGAGAGTCCTTGAAGACAGAATACTCTATTACCTGATCATTTTTTCTCTTACTTCTGTCAAATAGTCCGGACAGGGATAATTATTACAGACCGCTCTGCAGTGAATGTATATAATAAAGCCTATAATGAACGCCTCAGGGAGACTGTGAACTACTACTATTTAAACCGAGAAATAGGCTTACGCTTGATGATAAAATTAATGAGAATTGGACCTGATGGTGTTGTTTGAGACAAACAGGGCCTGACAAGAAGGAAGAGGGCATTGAAAGGCTACAGATAAGAAATTAGATGGAAACATTTATAAATTGGGAGGTTGTGCTCAAATGGTAATAAATATACAATCGAATCTGTCTATTAATCTATCAGATTGGAGCCACATTCAGTAGAGTCACTGGAAAGCCCAAAAAAATAATAAATACAGTGTATTCTCATAATTTAAGTGCCCCTAAAGTTTTACAATTTGGAATTCAACCAAACTCTTCTGAAACTGATGTGCCTCTGTAGTCACATAAAACTTGGGACTTCAAAACAATATTATTTGAGATCTCAGCACATTGTGCAAAACCACACTTCAATAAACATCAAAGTTTTTTTTTCTTTTTTTTTTTTTTCCCTCTGGATGAGTGGCTTTTTTGATGATTGACTGTTTGACCCAGGAACTCCAAAGAGGCCGCCCAGTGTCCCGGAACTTATTGTGTTCAACCTCTATGCGGTGTGCAACAAAACAGATCCAACAAAGTTAAAATAAATAAATAAATAAACAAATAAATAAATGCAAATGATTTCCCGTTACGGATCATAACGATATTATCAATGCTCAACAAAAATCTAGTCAACTCGCGTTTGTGCATTCACTTATTGATGGATGTTAATAATCAACAGCTTGTTGCTTTGTCATTAGCAAAAACGAGTATATCAATCATCTACTCTGCCGCATTAGAAGGGTGGTCTTTATATGCTAAAAGCTCAAGAATGTGTACTGACGTTATATTCCGCACATGCCTGTGCGAACAACTCACACATACAACGATAAAAGTTTGAATGAATGCACCAGGATACTTTCTGCTTTTGTCATTAAGATTTACGAGGAACAAAAGTAAGCGACAATTCCGACAATGTTGCGCATGTTTGTGGGAAAACCAAATCCACAGGCTACTTCCAGCACTACCACTACTAGCCTGGCTACGATTGTTCCACCCACCCACAGCCCTGCCAAGAAAAGCAACAAGCTCACTGAAATGAAAAGTTACTTTCAATTTGACGTAGTACCCCCTGTGTGTTTTGTATTTCAATAAGATTTGTAAATTTCATAATGTGGACCACTATGCTAACAGCACAGTGCTACAGGCTTATTTCCAGACAGAGTCCACTCCCTGTATATGTCCATTTGCATTTCTGCTGGACACCTCTCTGTTCAATGGGTTGGCACCAGGGATATTATAGTATTGGAATTTTAATTATATTTATTACATATTTATAAATGTATATATATTTATATTTAATTTTGAGTTTTGTTTATCATAGTTTTAGTTTTAGTTAGTTTTCAGAGCAGCTTTGTTAGTTTTTATTAGTTTTAGTCCCCCCCCCAAAAAAAATTAGTTTTGGTTTAGTTTTAGTATTAGTTTTCGCTATAAAATAAATTGGTGTTTTTTACCTGAGTGAAGATTAGAAAAACACCATGTTTAGTATTGTTTAGGACAAATAAAAGTACAATCAAAAATATGATTTCAAAACATTTTGATAAAACCAGTTGCAGATTTACAGCTTCTAAATTTAAATGTGGCTGAATTAAATAAATGGATTTGTGGCTTCAATTAATGTTGAGAAGTATTAAACCCAGTTGTACAGTGTGCTATTTTTTGTACACTGTATACATTTTCCATAAATGGAAAAAAAAAAGCACTTTTTACCTAGCGTTGCGTTTCGGGCTGAGTTATATAACAAAAACAGGTGTATGATTTGAGCCAAAGCCACACGCTGACTCGTCTCCAAGGGTGACGTCATCTGCTGGCTTTTTTAATTGGCTGCTGCCTGATGAAGTTGCTTCTGTGCGACACACATTAACAGAACTACAACTCCCAAACTGTTCGATCTTCGCTTCCTCCAGCTAATGACTGTGCAGTAATGTCAAAATTAATCCATTTAAATTCAACCACAAAGGCTCGTGTATTAAATTAATTGCCAAAGATGAAAACGAAGGACATTTTTGCTATAATTATAGTTTTAGTTAGTTTTGCGAAAATACAATGGAGTTTCAGTAAGCTTTCATTTTTTTTCAAAAGCATTTTTGTTTTTATTTGACCTCATGAACGGCATTTTTTTTTACAATTTTAGTTTTATTCATATCGTTTGTTTCCGTGAACTAAAATAACCTAGTTTGGCACTCACCTCACAGCCAGGATGTGCATGGGTTGTGAGCGTCGTAGGCTTGCTTGGGGTAGGTCTGTGGACGTGGACGAGGGTGGTTCCGGTGAGGAATGGCTTAGCACATGGTGACCCTGCCGCAGTTGCGTGTGGTGCGTGTTAGGGCGATGGTGGTTGTGGTTTTTCTGGGACGAGCTTGACGTCTGTCCGTTTTGAAGCATCAATGTAGATTCTGTCTGCTGGGCAGTGCAGGTGGAGTATAAGCTCTCCAGGGAAGAATTCATGTCATTCACCAGGGCCTCTAAATCGACATCATCCTCTGGAAGACAAGACGAAACAAAAAAGCGATGCAAATTTGAAACTATTTGCTGGAGATGGAATGACCATTGCCCCCCCCCCCCGCCCCCCTGTATATCGTGATTTGATATGTGTATTTTTTTCAAGGTCCTCTTCATGCCTTTGAAATGATAAATCAAATCATTATTTGGTGATATTTAAATGGTTTTATTACCGAACTTTAGCATTATTATTATTTCCTTTTGCAGTCCTCTATTTGTTTCCCTGATTTTCAGCTATTTGGGATGTGACAATAGCAAAGAACCAGCAACGAATAATGCATTTAATATAAATGTTGCGACTTACTTTGACTTGGTCCTGTATTTGATGTGTGCTGAAATGAAATTGTGACTGTGGATGGTACGTTAAACAATGACTTTTTGGCCATGTTAAATATGTGGGCTCTGTTGCTACTCCAGTATGGGTCATGGCCTCAACCTGGTCAATGGCTAACCCATTTCAAATCTGTTTCTGGGGGGGAGTGCTGCTATGTGTGTGTACGTGTGTGAGAAATAGAGAGAGATAGTGATAGAGATCCAAAAGTGGAGGTGGTGACTTTAGACACTTGATCTTATTGGGTGATTACGACTGTTTTTTCTTCTTTTTCCAAATCAAATCATTTGCCGTTTGAAAACTGCATTTTCCTACATCGCGACGACGGTTTGAATTCAATTCATTGTTCAGCTATGATACCGATCAATAAATTTGCAGCAAACCTTCAATCAAAATTCAGAATGCAATGAACTAATCGGCATACTTTCCTTTCAAATGATTGAGGGATGAAAAAAGGTGGAAAATCCCTGGAAATTGTTGGGACTTTTCCACGTCTATTTCAGTTTCTCAATTATTTTATTGCGGTCGGATGTGAACTGTTAACCTCGCAATCTTAAATCTCAGTAATCTCATAAAAGAAAAGCACAAAACGTTCAATGCGCTCACACGCACAGCAACAGACACACGCACACACGCAGCAACACTAATTTGTCTGGATTTTCTCGACTATGGACAATATGCTGCCCTGTGGGTAAATCTCCAGGATAACAGGCACATGCACAAACCTGCCCATACCACTTTTCAACTCTCAGCATTGTGGTACACCGCAATGGCATCATATTGACGGTATCTACTCAAAATTCACTACATGCATCGAACCTTCTGCTTTTGGAGGTCTTAAAAACCAGTCGTCACATTCTTTTTTTTTTTTTTTTTTTTTTTTATAAGGAGAAATATATCTTCAAAGCCCTTGTGAAAACCTCCAGCCACATTTAAATTCATGAAGTGAATTTTTCAACCGACTCCAGAAGCATTATGTCTCAAAGTTTGAAGTGAGCGCAATTGATGGGAAGTTCTCATTTAATTGCTTCATACTGTGCAAGTTTTATCCCAAGGGGTAAACTGGACACAAAACTTTCTCTTTCTAATTGACAATCCACAGCGGCGACTCTTATTAATGGCTCGTCGTTACAAAAACGCAAACCTAGTTCATGAATTTATCCCCAAATCCCTGCAACCAGAGCCCACAAATCTAGTGTGAACCACAATTGCACCACTGGGGGGAGACAAGAACCACTTGGAAGTGACAGATGTCAAACTGTGTGGCAGGAAGCAAAACTGACATCAGAAGATGTTATGTAATGTTAAATGCATCTAACAACCAGATAGACTCCATATAATGCGCAGATATTTTACATTATTTCTATACACTGCAAAATATTGTCATATTGAATCTTGTTTAATGCAGGACACATGAAAGCTGGATCCTGCCAATAAATGTCGACTTTATAATGATATACCTCACAATGCAAAAAAAAAAAAAAAAAAAACATGTCCGGATGGAGCAGCATAGCTCTGCGTCAAAACAGCAAAGTGGACAACGAAGAACCAATTATAAATCGTTTTTCTTGGAGGACTTTTCCCTGAAAACGTGTCAGGTAGCTGAATCACAGGTGCCTGCAAATCACAGGTGGTTAATCCGTTGGTATTAATAGCAACATGTAAGCTGGAGCAGCTACTTATAGATAGCCCGGGGAGCTAAAGAGACGTAAACCACAGGACACAAGGTGCATACAAGGCCATATATAGGGCTAAGGACACAGCAAGAGTTCACATTCTTTACACGGCCAGTCAGGCGACGTAAAAATTTCAACAGAGACTATACGTCAAGTGAGTCAAATAACAACCGCCGCATCGTACTCAACGTTCATGACGCTTGTGGTGACATGAGACCGCAAGCAACAAAAACATTGAACATTTTAGGTCAAACTAGTGTGACGCCCACAAGGAAATGGCCCAATTGCTTATGCAAAGGAGCACAACCCACACTTTTTACCAAATAGAGCAAGGATTTGTGAGTCATTATCAGTCGCATGATCATAATCACCTTTGCATGTTGCAATAAGGCAAACAAAGTGGTGCGTCATGCGGGCTTGTTGATGCCGCAACGCATGACGAGGGCACACACACACACACACGTGACCAAACCTCGTAGAACCAGACAAGAGCAACAAGAGACGAGTTCTACCGACCGTTCGTCTTTGGCAGGCAAAGGGGGGCACGTAAACGCTTTTATTCATACCAAGCAAACACCCAGCTGCCGTGACACGCCTGACCTTACATTATTACAGCCAATCATTAGATCCTCTTAAAATATCAGAGCAGCTCAGGCAGCAGGGAGCACACAAAGCAGAGCTGCTGACAGTAGGAATTTGCGACTGTGATGCAGTTGCTGAAACATATTTTGGGAGCAAGTCATGTGGCGAGGCCTCTTATTAAAACTATATACGCTGACTTGAACCTGTATTCAAACTCGGGATCTTAAATCATTGTTCAAAGGAAAAGTCTCGTGGCCTTTGTTGTGATGATTGATCAACATGAAGGAGCATAAAACAATTGCTCAAACAATTTTCTGTGTGACGTCTTGGACAAGAGGAGTAAAATCAAATAGAATCAATTAAAAAGTCCGAAAGAAAAGGGCCACATTGGCATTAAAAGAGTCCGTGTCAGATATGAATCGTGACATTAAGGCTGCTTATCAATGATTTGATTGGCTTTCACATTATTTCAACTAAGATTGTATAGCATCATTTTATGTGTCAAACGTTGGCATCCATTGCAGGGTGATCATTCTGGAAGGGGAATTCCCCCATCTGTGGCCCCTTCACAAGGTTTTCTCAATTTTTCCCTAGAAGTTTTTTCTTGCCCTCCTGGCAGTTAAGATGTGATTAATATTTGTCAACTGTGGGCATGTGAAGCTCTTTGAGACTTTCTTGAGATTAAAGGCAATATAAAGGTGATATAAATGCATTTGACTTGACTTAATATGTATACCGACTGAATCGTCTACCCCGAGTCAACAGTAGATCCAAATTGAGTCGAGCCAATTGGTTTCAGATCTCATCTGGTTATTTAAGATGAACATACTTGTAAAAGATTTGTACGATTGTGAACAAATGGTGGAGATACGGACGGCAGAGACAAAAAGGAAAAAATGATGCACAAACACACTAAAAATTAATGAAGCAGGCAATAAGCTACAGTTCCCCGAATCAAGCTTATCAATTCATTTCAGAGAGTTCCCTGTTGGGTCACGTCAGTGTTTTCCGATATCATGTTCTCCCCACAGCTGCAGAGTCTAAATTTGAATCAAAAGCATTCTTGCATCAAATTGAATACAAACGGATGTAGAACATTAAAAGAGTTACGAGAGTAAGAACAACAACTCACAATTATGACTTTTGTTCCTCAGCTGAACCCGTGTCTTGGTCATCATTAATTAATGTCACCACAGCAAACTGCAGTCACACACTAAAATTACTAACTACTTCCCTGCAATTTCCGTTGATCTAACATTTGATCAAACAACATCAAGAATACTGGCCAAAGTCTGCTGCTCAGTATTGTATCGCGTCTGTATCAAAAGGCAGCACCAAATATACAATAAATTCCTCATAGGTTAAAAGGACAAAACTGTCATTATTGTTTTAAAAGTTCCTTTGTCTCATGGGCTGTGTTCATTTACTCCTTTGACATGTTTAGCCCTTTCCTTCTCTTTAAGAACATATAATTGGTTAAATTGGGGGTAAAAATCCTCCAACATCCTCCATTGTCTTAGCCAATTTATATGCAGTACTAACCAACTGTAAAACTAGTTAAGTCTGTAGGAATCTGCATTAATGCTTGTTTTGAATATTACTGGTAATTAGGGAATGAGACAAAGCCAAAACAAGACCATTGTACTGATGGCAGATGCATATGGCTCAACGTTTGTCTTTGAGCCAGGAATGCGTAATCTGTGCGCTCTTTATTCAGCTGGTTGCAAACTGAAAAGAGGGGTGACGCTCACTGGGGGAAAAAAAAAAAGAACGTTGTCAAGAGGTATACATGCGTAGAACATCGATTGAACACACACGCGCTTGCACACCCACACACACGCACGCACGCACACACGCACACAAAACAGCATGTGAAATGTGAATTTGAGCCCAGTGGAGGGGCTTCCATTCAAAAGGGACCAGTGGGAGTATAGACAGAGCAGGTCTGAACTGTAAAGTGCGGCTGTAGGGTGTACAATGCCACTGGTGACAGCGCACACACCCGAGGAGGGCCAAGCCCTCTGATGGCGAGGGGGAGACAGTGTGGGAGGGTCAAAGGGAAACAGAAGAGGCAAGAGGAAGAAAACAGAGACAAATACATCGCATAGTAAAGATTACCAAGCAAGACTTTTTATTTAAGGGGTACCGTGAGAGCATTTGGGGAGGGGACTCGCTTCACTCAGGGGAAGGGTGATCACAGGACACAGCTTTCTCAGTAGCACTTGTTTCTTACTATAGGTTGTATGCAATACATATTTAAATAATGAAAAAAAAAAAAGGGAATTCCTTTTATTTCTTTGAATAGCATCGCATGCCATGTATCGAGATAAGGATCGAATTGTGGTTTAAACGCACCAGATGCAAATTGGCTTCATCTTGCTGATAATTAGTTTTTATGAACAAATTGAAATTAACTTGGATAATTTGAGGCTTGGAGAGCTTTTAAATGTTGTTTCATGTTATTAAACATGACAAAAGCTACAACCGTACCTATTAAATCAAATTGTAATGGCACAGAATAGAACCGAACTGTTGCATTTTAAAATCATGACATTCTTGAATCGTACCGGATTTAATCGTCTTTGGAGGAGAGTTGCATGCACTAAGCATTCAATTGTTCTGCCATTCGCTGTGTGTCGCGGGTATAGCTAAATGTACAAAAACATATTTTGGAATTAATAAAATAAAAAATAAAAATTAATAACTTATTTCAGGTAATAAAGACAGGGTCAATTCCTGCTCAACCCCCGATGATCTCTCAAAGAACACAAGATTTTAAATCACTGCCAAACAGATTGGGAAAAGAAACTTATACCGACAGGCATTATCAGTACAATACATATCTTGAATGTTGACATTGTACTGATGGAAAAAATTATAGTTTAAATTGGTTGTGAAACATAACAATATTTTGAGTGCATAGCACGTACAAATTTGGTGTTACCCCACGATAAATTAATAAAAAAAATTTAAAAAAAAGAATAATATTTGATGAATAAATGCAAATTTAAGGAAAATTAACCAATGAAAATCAGACATTGCTTTTGAAATGTGGTTCAATAGAATTACATTATTTGTAAAAAAACAAATGGAAAAATGATAGATAATTAAAACATAATTTTGACTCTCGAGACATGTTCAACTGAGGTGTGTCCTCTAATTGGCATCACAGATGTCTCTGAAACTTGTAATCACTCAGTTGGGATATTTAAAGGGTGACAAGTAGTAACTGTGGTGACATGATTCGTCTCACATATAACAAGCAATGAAGGAAGCAAAGGAGAGAGTTTTCACAAGGGAAGAAAATTATAGGTAAGCACGTTAAAGGTAAAGGTCATGACACCATCTCCAAGGTTTTAGTTCCTGTGACCACAGTTAACATAGTTTGAAAATTAAGACCCTATGTGCTGCAGCCTTGGGGTGCGGCCACTGAAGGAAAATTGAAAGGACAGATCATACGACTGGTAGCAAAGGAGCCCAGAACAACGTTCAGGTACATTTGTGTTAGATCGCACCATTGGCCACCACTGTTAAAAATAATGAAGAAAAAAAAAGGCAAACTGCATGTTGACAAGCCGCAAAGCTTCTGGGAATATGTCCTACTGACAGAAGAGACAAAACTGGAACTTCTGGGCAGGACACATCAGCTCTATGCTCAGAGACGCAAAAATGAAGCATACCAAGAACAAAATGTCCGTGCATGAAGAGAGGCTAACGGCAGAGCTTCATAATTCAGAAACATTAATTAAAGCTCATTAGCGGGCTGATTTACTAATCACATCCACTAGCCATAATTTCCCGACTATAAAATACACCACAATTGCTAAATTAAGCCCCCCCCCCAATTTTTTTGCACATACATCAGCCTCGTCGGACAAATAGCCGCAGATCTCCACGTTATTAAGTGGGGTATTACCTATATTAGAAACACCAGGCGACTCTAAAGCTTTCTCAGACTCTTGTTTTCACACGAGTCAAATTCACAGATGAGCTCAGACCGACTGTACGATGGCTGTATTTATTGCACTTTGTCCATTTGCTCAAATGAAACGCAACTTAAGATGCTTATTTTATTTTATTTATTTTTATTATTCTCTGCTTGCTACAAGACTGGTTTTATTTATTTTTTTAAATCATATCTAAAAGCAATCGGTCAAAATAAATGTTTTTTTTTTTTTATGTGTTGAAGCCTTACCATCTATAAATGTAGCAAGTAGAACAACATGAAAGGTTTACTGATTTTAAATCTATTTTGTTGTACTTTGACATTCATCCACTGCAAATGCAGCCCTGGGATGTTCCTGATCGAGACCTTCCATGCTAATAAGTACAAAAAGATGGCATCCAGAACACAAACAAGTTCGGGATTCTCAAGCGAGGACTCAAAGAGGACAGTCCATTAGTTGCTCAGAAGAGGTCATACAGATGGCGCTGCTTTTATTGGCTCATTTTGATAAGAAGGAAGAACATCTGTACTATATGCACTTTGGACCTCACAGATGAAAGAAAAAAAATTGCACTAATTCCGGTTCATTTATTATTCAAGGCTGAAAACTAGTTTCTTTTGAAAATCAATCTATGATGGACTCTTGACGCATGTCAAGATGCTGATTGTAATTTACGCTAATCTTAAAACCATAAACTAGCAAAATGATTGTTTAAAAAAAATAAAAACAGACCACGAGCAAAGCCCGCTCTGCACAATATGCAGTGAGGTGTTCATACACTTGTTCTATGGTGCCTTATGTAGTCATGTTTCAGAAGGGGGCTGCGAAAATTGTTCCATAAAAATGGGGCTTCACACTCCCTTCAGGTATGATTTTATTTTTATATGAACATTTCCATTTATACTGATGTCACTTCATGGTTAGAGTTGTACCAAAACACGTACTAAAATATTCTCAAATTAAACCTAAAAGTATGCTTGGCAAATTGTTACAGTTTCTTCAAATAAACAGTCTCTATATATGAAATTTTAAAGTGAATGTTTTTTTGTGGTTGTTTTGGTAACAATTTCATATAGTTTTTCGGGTATGTTTCGTAAAACAATTTATGAGTTTTTTTTTTTTTTATGATAAAGCACAATTAGCACATTTTTTACCGAGGAATGTTTTCCATCCATCCGTTATCAAATATCTATTTCTAACTGTAAAATAACAGTATGAGTAAATCTTTGTACCGTAAATGCAGAAAGTTTCACCGCAATTTAACGGTAAAGTTTTGCCAAGCACATCTGTTGGTTTTTAAGCATAGAAATATTTTTTAATGTACATTTTCAAGTAAAAGATTTTTTCTTTTAAATCTATAAACTTTTTTCAACATTTTTACCTGCGAAACAGTATCAGAACATTCTGTACTGAAATGTAGAAAATGTGTAACCATAATTTAATGGCAACCACAGTCAACGTAAAAATTCATTTTTATTTTTTTTTATGTATTCATTTTTTCTTTAATAGGGTACAGCCGCGAGGTCTATCAATAGGTCAAAGTGGTCCTGTGTTGCACCCAGCGAATGATCCTCAACTTACAAGTACAAATCACTTTTGCATCCAATTCTGCAATACAGCTGGTGCAAAAGCTCTCTTGTCCACACAGCAAAAGCACTTGTGACTTGCACCAAATTAATTCCATATTTTTGTATTGCGTCGCTGCTTCTTCCACACACGCAACACTATTGCCACCTGCAGTTGAAATGAAAATCAAATGAAACCGGTCTTTTCAAAGACATTGATTCTGACCTTCTCTGAACTTTTCAGGGCACATAAATACCAGCTCGGATTGGTACTTAAAGCGTCCTCATCATCATGCTGTTCACATTTTGACATGAGGAATAAGACGTCATCCTCAGATTGCAACAGAAATGCAGAGAGACTATGAGAGCCACAAAAAGGCATCGAGGTAAAAAAAAAAAAAAAAAAAAAAAAAAAAAACACACCTGGTGTGAATTTAGCCTCTTGTTAGAGAATAGAATTGACAAAAAGCACCTCAACATTGAGCAGCTGGACATGTGTACTCAGGCGTTTATAGAAGGTCAAATTAAGTTCACCTAAAAGGTAATGATGCATTTTAGCCTATTACGTCTATTCTGTAATTTCACCTGAAAACTTTTATTGATTAGTTGTGTATATCCAGACTTGATCAAAAGGAAAGGCGAACATACAATTTGAGATCTAATGGGCCGTTATTCTCTTTGAACCTTGTAAGGCCATTTTTGAGTTCTCTCTGCTAGAATTGCTACATAAGTAATGACCCAACAGTTCAATCCCGATAATGAGGCCACGTGAATATTTGAGGGGTCATGACCCAGAGAAATTCACATTGTAATCTAGATACCCACATTTTCTTAACTCTTGTATTCCATTATTTTTTTTTTCCGAATGTAGCACTTAACAATCGGAGAGGGAAAACGTGTGCTTGAGCTCGTATCTCCGTAGACGCGTGCCTGTGACATGTCGCACTTTACCAACAAGGGCAAAACAGGAATAACTAGAGCTGGGAGATTCATTTCAAGCCATGAGCTCATGAGACCCGTGCCGTGCGATTACGCCACAGCATTGGCACCGTTGGCGGAATTTGTTGCCTAGCAGCTGCAAGGGCATCAACACTCTGTTAAAATTCACTACATCTCATGGAGGGACGCGATCCAAAATGTTTGAGAGACTTTACATGTTCGGGATGAAGCAGCTTTGTAGATGTGTGAGCTCAGCTATGAGATTTACGGCACATTGGTGCGCGGCTGAGAGAAACAACACAGGCATGATAACACGGTGCAAGCCGGTGACATCGCCACTCACACATACGTGTCGCGCCAAAGCTGCCTGTGTCGTTCAACAACTCCATTATGAGCCTGTTTATAAATTACACATTGACAACTGCTGCTGTTTCTTCAACACTGGGCGCAAATCCCCCTCATAAGATGCTCAACCAAATCTCATTCCAAATTTATGAAATACAGAATCGGGACTCGTATTCCTCCAAAGCTGCTCTTTCCCCGCCAATGGAAACAGGTTTATGACTTTACTGGCTGGGAAGCAAACACAGCAAGTGTCAGAAAGAGCCAGATCGCTGGAAAACAAGCTTAATAAAATCAGCAAGGATTACCATCCCTCTAATAATGCAACAAGCAAGGTCATATTTCAAGAGTAGGTCATGCATGCGCTACATCTTGTAAGCTGCAATAAGTAACCCATTACATGCCAAAGTAAATGGTCAACAGTCGAGGTCTTCAATAATCAGGCCGTCAACACGCGTGTGACAAAAAAAATAAATAAATAAATCTAGTGTCAGCAAAATGTTCCTTGGATAAAGTCATCCCCATTCATCACCCTCTCCTATTCCCTCTATCCGGCTGATCCTAAAAAAATGACAATGTAATTTCTGCTCCATTTATTTCCCATGCCGTGGCCAAGCGTTCTAATTCACTGGGTGAGTCCGCGCAGACTCCCCGCCCTCGCCTCCCATGCTGGGCCAATATTGTACTTAAATCTCATGCTCCGATTGTCCTGGACCAATCCTGTATAGTACAATTAGATATGCCGCGTAATTATAATGGCACCCTGTGTCCGCACAGATCACCCTTTGAACTGCTCAAATGTTTACAGCGGAAGAGGACCAAAAAAAAAAAAACATTTCCAAGCCACCACTTAGGCCTCCACACTATGCTGAAGACTGCGACACGCATACAACCACAAGTAGTGTAACCACTTTTAGTGACCTTTAAAGACAGACATAATGGGACCACTTTGTATGAACTTTCTATTCCGCGTGTTATGCAGGAACGCAGACATTCAATTATTGCATATGGTCACTTATGGTAATACAGCATCCCGCTGCATCTAAAAATAGTAACAATGCCAATTTCAAAATTGTCATATAAAATACATGAATAAATCTTGTAATACTGTTGTGCGTACTGTCCTTTTAATGAGAACTCGGCATGAAAAAGCGATGCGAAGAGTGCGTATGCGTCATGTTTGTGCAATCATGTTTGTCAAGCTTCTTACCAGGAAGTGTACTTATGTCATGTATGTGAAGAGTTAGTTTGCCAGCTATAAAAAATTTTTAATACAATACAATATAACTATTTATATAGCGCATTTCACAACGGCTGGAGCTACAACAAATATGGTGTAATATAAGTAAATGTAAACAAGAACACAAATTAAAACACATAAACAAGAGAAGAAGAACAGCAACAGTCTCATGTTGAGTCGAAAGCCAAAGAATAAAAATGTGTCCTCAAACGGGTCGAAGTGGACAGAGAGGGGGCTCGCCTAACATTTAATGGGAGCTCATTCCAAAGGGAAGGACCGGCAACACAAAAGGCACGATCCCCCCTGAGGCTGCGCTGCAGAATGTGGTCCGCAGACCTCAGGCAGCGGGCAGGTGCGTACGGGTGGAGGAGCTCGGAGAGGTACAGTGGGGCGAGGCCATTTAATGATTTAAAGATCAACAAAGGTATCTTAAAACGAACTCGAAGTGCAGAGTGACTCAGTGAAAAGATGCCAAGATTGGCGTCATGTGACCCGTCTTCAGAGATCCGCTTAAAAGGCGAGCGGCGGCATTTTGCACCATTTGGAGGCGCTTTGATGGAGGACTGGCTGACTCCAAAGTATAGTGCATTACAGTAATCTAGCCTAGATGTAATGAAGGCATTGATTACTGTTTCTAAGTGCTGCTGGGAAAGAAAGGGCTTCAATTTAGCCAGCTGCCAAAGATGATGGAAGCTGGATCAAACAAAAGCACTGATTTGACAATCTAATTTAAAATCACTGTCCAGTTTAAAAGCCAAGTTAGAGACTGTTGACTTTAGATAAGATTTAAATCTACCGTTCAGCATTATGGTCTAAATGAAGCTCACCTTTGCAGCACATCAGACCTCTGGCGTTAGTTAGCTTGTCTCTCACGCCATCATATATAGCCAAAAAAATGAAAGCATTTTGCCTCTGAGAGAATTTCTCCTCAGCTTAGCTCATTAATTTAGCTGCAGGAAGCAACGTGACCAGCCGCCATACAACACTAATAGATGGATATACCTTTAGCCACAAAGCGGAACAGGATCCTGGTTAAAGTGAGCAAATTTAAACTTTTTAACGTTTTAGGAGATGAAACAGCTGCAGGCACTGTACTTTCCAGATTTGCAAGCAAATGAATGTGCAGCTTAAAGTTCTTTGAACATCCAACACATGCATGTCCCCTCACTCCAGCTAAAAAAAAAAAAAGTCGCTTATTTCGCTGACAGTTCGAGCAACTATTTAAAAAAAAAACAAAAAACAACAATCTTAATATCTGCACGGTGGAGGGAAGAGAGGAATTTAGCCTGGTAATCATTTGGGAGTCCTAAAAATGGCTTATTGCTGTTTGATCTCAAAGTCAGCAGACTTACATATTAAAATATAAAAAATATTTTAAAAAAAAATATGAACACTGAGAACATGTTTTTTGAGGGGGGGCAATGTTGATTAAATGGGCTTTTAATGTTAATATGTGTCGATATGTCATTATCGCCTACTTCTTTAGCGTGCTTTAGAAAGTGGGCCCTGGCTGTAATGCACGAAAAGTATTTACCAACCACCAAAAGAAATGGAAGAAGTAGTGATGACAACTAATGTGTGACACAGTGATACCTTAACACATGGCTTCCGCCATGACAAATATGTACTAACAAAACTTGGATTTTACCCAATGCCATTTTTTTCCCGGAGTTAAAAGTGGAAGTTTCGAATCCAACAGAACTCTTTCGCTGCCGTCAACACGATTAGAGATTTTAGGGGAGAGTCTGGGCGCTAAAGTAGCACCTGAGTGTACACAACTAGGCAAACTGTAAAAAAAAAAAAAAAAAAAGTGCACGCACACACACACACACACACGCACATATACGATACACACTTGTTCAAATGTAATCATGAAAACACAAACTAAACAAACCTTGATGGTTTGGCGAATTGTCGTTGGCTGACTGCTGGAAGCCCGGCCCGATGAGGTTTGCTTTTCTGTGACTGGCGGACCGATCTATATTGTCCGGCTGATGGAGACAAAAACCAGGGCAGAAAGGCAAAGTCAGATCAGAAGGAATTTCATTAAGAAGGCATAACACTTAGCAGGTTCCTGCATCTGTGGGAAACTAACAGTCACAATTAAAATACGCTTTAAAAATAAGGTATATAAGCATATTAGTTACATTGTGATAAGACGATAGTAGTAGAATGAAGTACAAAGTCACAGAATAATAGGAATAAAACCATTGTTAAAAAGGCAGACTATTAGGTAATGATGTTTTTTTGAAACGACTTGTCGATCACAGCAAAATGACTTTGAATCACTCTCTATCATTTAATTTGCACATATTACAACTTTTTTCTCAAAATGTTCCTTTGCCTCTTTGCACAATTGAGTGCATGATCACACATGACATTTGGGGGGTACTGGAGCCGATCCCAGCTGACTACGGCGAAAGGCGCACTACACCCTGAACTGGTCGCCAGCCAGTCGCAGGGCAGACATAGACACCGTCACCGAGTGGGAACCAATCCCACGCTGCCCGCACACAAATCAGGCAAATGTACCACGACACCATCAGTGAATAGTTCGATCGATAATCTCAAAATAAGATAACTCTCATTTGTCTCTTCCGTTCACTCTGCTTTTTCCTTATTATATCATATTTTCGTGGTTAAAAAAAGCAATTCAGTATAATGTATAATGAGGTGCAGTTATGGTGTCTGGGGGAATCCGAAACGAGACTCTTCATTGTTTAAATCCAGCCTAAAGGCGTCCCTTTGTGTACATTTTCATTTGCGTACTCAACGCTCGCTCAGCCGTCATACCTCTTTTCTTTAACAAATGACTTGTTTAAGTGTTTCAGTATCAAAACAGACAACAGAAGCTCTCTCTGCCTGGCCTGGTCTCTGGGGTGTCTGGTTATAAAAAAAATGGCACCATAAATGCTAGCAAAGGAAAAGAACAAATGCCACCCTTTCAGCTTGGTTTACCTCCAGCCATCCAGCGTGAGGATCGGACTGTAAGAGCCATCTTAACACTCGCAACCATTAATGAGACAAGAAGTCCTGGATGTCTTTGCCACGTTCGAGCAACATCACCGAAGAACCCAACCATAGCCAATCATTTGTCTCAAGTTTAAGCTCTGCTGGTCAGACTGAAAGCGTCGTAATGAGACTAGGATCATTGTGATGTAAAACGATAATCAAAGTCAACAGCGCTTCACCCAATTTGCAACATCCAAACAGTAGAAATCACCATTATCGACACACAGTGGCTGTAGGTCCAGCTACCAGACTGTGACTGATCCCTTACCTAGTCATCCAAGCAGCCTTCCAACACTGATTGGCTGCTGATGGTTACAGCACAAATTCAAAGAGTGAGTGCATTCAAGTCATAGTTCAACTCCACTGAGCAAAATTAGGGACTCGTTCACGCCACATACTGGTTTTGAATGGCGTTTTATATGGCTGGCTGGAAGTAAATTCAAACACAGATAGACACAGACAAAGTGCACCATATACAATTTTTGGGGGTTCTCACCACAACAACAAAAAAAATAAAATAAAAAAAAACTTCTGACGATGAAGGCAGTTGCTCAAAGAATATCCACACTTGCCAGTCGCCACCCTCCCAAAAAATAGATAGTGATTAATTTCTAAAACTAATCTTAAATGTTGTAAATATGTGGCATTTGTTCATCCATAAAGTTAAAAATTCTTGGTCTAAGCGTGCAAACACCTGTCCCATGGTGGAAACAAAAAGTAAATGGCTCATGCTTTGTTTATTATAGTCTCTGCATTTCCATAAACTCTATTTAGTTTGGATTCAAGTTTAAATTTGACATAGATGAATACAGAATCTGCTCATTTATTTACAGAGACCTGTTTCAGTCTTTTCAGTTAACTTCACTCTCATGTTTTGATTTTTTTTTTTTTAGTTCAACACAGACATTCATAACCGCAATACAAGATATGCAAAACGGCAACATCACCCATTGAGGCGCACGGCGCTCGGCCAATTTTCAAGAAGATATAGAGGCGCCCAGCTATACAACAAATTTCGTCAAATCTCGTCTAAGTCATTAGAAACCCAAGCTTATAACATATTTGAGAAGGCAAACCCATTAAACCTCATACACGCATTCTCAATTGCATATGTTGTAACACACACACGCGCACACACACATCACTTATTTTAATCTATGGTAATATTTCTAAAATAAATAAATAAATAAATAATAGGGTGAAATTGATTATATTTTTATTTTATATTTTTAGTAACATGTCTGGTTTTTATGATCACACCTGCACAATTTCTTCCTCTATTCTGGTTATGTTGTTATTTTGTTTGGTTGTCGATGTGTAAATAATGAATGAAAAAAAAAACAGCCATCCCTTGAGGAAAGCTTGAGAGGATCTCACAATGACGCAACGATCCATTTTGCGATTTACCTGATAATTGGGATGATGCAGGAAATAATCAGGACATCCCGCCACAGCCATGCTTTTGAGAGGATGAGTTATTTCGTGTAATCGACTGCTCGAAGACACACCTGCAGAAGAACATTAAAAATTAAGCCAAGTTCATAAAGAAAGAAATAAAAGAAAAGGGGGAAGCATCAACACAGTATCAACACCACTAAAATCAATGCATTTTAGCGTCTTAAAGTGGATATCCTACTTACCTTTTGGTACTGCTACCACTGGGTAAACATCTCTGAACGCTAGCCCAAAAATACACTGCAGGCACCTCTCCAGGTCTTAAGTTAGACCCCGGGGGTAAATTTGGAGTCAAGCTGCTCAGGCTCAATACCATGAGTGGTGCAGTTCATGACCCCTCTTGGTATTCCCAAAATATGGCTAGCCATTATTTAAAGCTAATTTTATCTTGTGTTGGCATTAGTGTTAGTGCAAATGTGTGTGTTTGTTATTATGGGGCTCTGCGCATCTGGTCCTATACGGTATGTGTTTGTGGGTGAGGATGTTTGAATGTGGCTAAACATCCATCTGTAAAATTTGAGAAGCTTTTATATGGTGGCTGGCGCACTTTACACCATGGCATTATTTATTCCCAGGTTGCTTCATTAAAAATGTAAAATGGCAATATTCCAATCAATTAGAATAAAAAAGCACCTTTGGATAATAAAATGTGCGCTATTGTGAATATTTTTTTTTTTTTTTCGCATCAATCAGGACACTTAAGTCTTCTATCATTTCACAAGCCAAACAAGGTCAGATGTAAAAATCCGCCAATGGAATGTTCTATTCTTTTATACTGTAACGACTTCTTCAATAAAAAAAAAAAAAATAGTCATATGCCTCTAAATAGACAAAATATTGACAATTTAACCTGACATTCTTCTGCAGTACTTCCAAAGTCTAACTGTAATAGTACTCAAACTATTCGATATTTATTGTGACAAGAAGTAGACTATCTTCAGTTTCCTGTCACCTGACCCGATTTTATTCCCTTCCAAGAAATCTAGAGAACATAGGGTTTTTTTAGAACATCCAAAATTGCTCGCAAATAATGATCAAACCATGAATGAAATCTAAACAAAGACCTTGGCAATGGTGCAGCAAGGACTGCTGAATGGGCTTCCTTGTAATGAGTGTGCATCAGTATGTGTGTGTGTGTGCGTTACTGTGTAAATGCTTGTGTGGTCCGGCCAGCTGGCATGCGAGGACAGCTCGTCATTTACACATTATTTACAGACACACAGTTTACAACAAAAACAAAACAAATTAACATCAACCTAAACTCTCCAGGCGGCTCCTCATTAGGCGCAATGGATTTCTTGACAAGCTGCACTTGGGCTGTATGTTTATTAGGAGTCAGAAGTTGCTTGGGATTGACAAAAATAAGCTGAAATAGCAAACAGAGAACGAATAACAAATACAGATTTTCCATTGCATGGTACTGGCTTGGCTCAGCTGTATTTGTCTGTTTTCCACTTTCAGAAACTAATGAGAGAAACTACAAAAAAAGACAATGCAATGAACATTGATGCCCTGTGACACAGTTACTCCTACATCTTTCCAAAGAGTGTCGTAAATTTACTTTGAAGCGTTTTGTTGAACGCCACTTTTACAAGATAAATTGTATTTGAGAAGAAAGAGGAGAGCGGATCGCTGAAGCAGTGAAAAACTGTGGCATCCTATACGGGAAGATTCTATTCGAAGCAAAAGGAAACACTAACAATATATTTGTGTGTTTTATATTGAGCTATGTATCTGCAAATGCTACAATACAGAGAACAAAAAACATCCAACAGGCGAGTGCAGTATGGAAATAATTTGTAACACATGACTGTGCCTATCAGTGACGAAGGTCTTGAACACAAGCACACCTGTGCTTAACTTCAACCAGAATCAAAGCCATTCCAGTGCAAGGATTAAGGCCATTCAGAACCCTTTGATTTGATTGCTTCCACTTGAAAAGCGTACTTAAAACGGTTTGGATCATTCCGGAAAAAGACACTTTGAGGTGTGGTGGTTCTACCCATTGGTAAGGCGATTGCTTTTGCTGTAACTGTGAAGAACAACTTTCGTGCCTACAATGCCTGGGTCTCTTTTGGCTAAACGCAAACTTTGTACCAACTGCCCAAACTGATGCAACCATCCCGTTTTTCTGACTCTGGGACGAGCACTGGATCTTTCCAATGGCTTGGATGTCGGGTTGATGACCAGAAGGCCGGCACTAGCCTGAAGGTCCATACAATCTGAAATCTGAAGCATCACTTTCTTGCATTCCACAATTGGACAATACAGCAAAAGGGCCAACAAAGTGATGAGGATAAATGCTTGGAATGTGAAAAATCACGGCCAATTTAAAGCTAATGGACTTGTGACCGGACCAATCGTTATCTTTGTAGATGACATCTGGTTCTGGGTGAGATGTGACAAAGAGAAGAGATTAGCATCGATGCTGACAGAGTAGAACCGCCATCTAATAGCTCTGTTTCCTAAAAGAAAATCATACTCGTTGATAGAAACTTGATGGCGAACACGTGCTGGTGATCAACATGTTTAGGCCATCTCAAGGTTAATGTGTTGATATTAGCTTAGAGTATACGGTATCTCCAAAGCTTCAGTTATAACATGGCAAGGTGATAAGCACTGAAGAGGCCGGAGGCTAAGTCGAGGATCATCACACATCTCTGCTATTTTAAGTAAAGCCCAATTAAAACGGTAGATAGAAACATCTCCCTGAACTCATTTCTTACAGGGGCAGCAAGTGCATTCAAGTCTCAATTAACTAAGGACGAAAGCATGAGGGCAAGGATGAAATTGTCACCCACCAACCAAAGCGGTCAATGCGTTTCAGAGGTAAATTAACCTTCCATTCCCCAAATTGAAAACTGTGAAATGTCACAAATGAGACACCTCTCTGTTTAAGAGTAACATTGTTTGAAATGTAGGTTTAACGTGAAGCAAGACCGAGTAAAGACATTGGTGAACTTAGTTAAGTCGTTCCAATTGGACACAGTGCCAGGATGTCCCTCCAGTTTAACATGTCCTGTATTGAACTGGCTGCTGTGCCTGCTCACCACCACAAGTGAATTCTCATCCTAGGCCAAACACTGAATAAATATAAGTGGGAGGGGGGTTTAAAATGTGTGGTATGAGTATAAGCACGCTCTCTTTGATTATTCTAGTGATTTAGATCACACTACATTTTATGACATTTTTTTTTTTTCAAAAATGTAAGAAATGCCAAAGGGGTCAACATGAGACTGTCACTGTTCTGCTGTTCTTCTGGTATCTATTTTTTCTGTTTTAATTTGTGTTCTAATTACCTGCTTAATTTATATGACGGCATATGGAAAGCGCCGTTGTGAAATGCGCTAAATTTGTATTGTATTGTATTTAGCCTCACACAGTCTAATATCATATTTTTGAATACTGTCATTACTTAAACTTACACCTATAATGAATAATGGCTAATAGTCCCAACCCCCCTCATTTGTGTCCAATAAAAACTCCCAGAGAGGAAGAGTCATTTATTACGTCAACTTCAACGACAAATATAGCGGTATCAAGGTAGCTTGTCCTGTCAACCTTTCTTTGTTATTTATTTATTTATTTATTTATAAGTCATCCTACCTTTCTCTGTTTATATTTTAGTTTCTCGATGTCTTTGTTTCAGAAAGAGAAATTAACCATCTACCGGTATTTGTACAAATATTGCAGAAAATACAAGTGGAGTTTAAGCCACTTAAGTCGTTGGAATAGCTGGAGAAAACATATTGGGGAAACAGTACCTGATTCACAAGGTAAAACAAAGAAATGAACAGTGAATTAGCACTCAAATGATATCTATTTTCAAATAATAGCCCTTTGTGTTGCGTTGGGATAACGGCATCACAGGCACTGTCGGCTTTATTATCGTAAACTGAAAAAACAGCTCCAACTCAGCTGTGCAGCTGTGTCAACTTCTCTCTTTGTGTATATAATTGCAAAATGTGTTCATCTTACTCAACGTGCCTCCAGTTGATTGGACTGGACACAGCTGAACACTGGGCTGTTCAACTCTGCTCAGTCATCTTTGGAATGCACAGAACACATTTTTTCCCTATCGGGTACTGGGTGAAAAAGTATGTGCGATACGGCAAATTCCCCACCCTCTAGCTGCCAAAGATATAAGGAACTATTAGTGGTTCTACACTTTCAAGAACTGACCATGGAAGAAAATAAAAAGTCACTTTGGGAGTGTTGTGTCTTATTTTGCCAGTGTGTTCTAATCTATTCCAAAGAATGCAGACAAAAGATGTTATCCTGCAATCCAGATCTTTGCATTTCAGAAACAAATGTGACAACCTGGTACCGCAGTGACTAAAACACGGTTTTGCGTGACCCATAAAGGTTAATTCTAAAACCCAATGTCAGATTATAAAAAAAAAAAAAAAACATTTGCTGACTTGCTAAATGCTGGTTAATTTTCATGGAATGAAAACAAAAGTGTCATCTTGTGTGAAATGGCAACTCATATTACCTTTCTGCAAATGTGTGTGGGAAAAGGGGAAATCCTCAACCCATTGGCATAGCAGTCACTCAAAACAAATGAGTGACAACTCCGACATGCTTGAAACTATTTCCTAATCATTTAATGCCCACGGACACTCTGACTCATTTTAACAATTCCACTGCATTGCTGCCCAGACAGATGATTTATATTTGATCTTGAACATTTCATAAGCACAGACCACACAGTCATCACCTATGTGTTTATACAAAGTGGATGAAACGATACAAAACAAAACAAAGGTGTCAATTTAAATTTGACAGTTTTATCATCCCTTGAAAATTCAGCTACTATTAGTACACGAAACGTTCCAAATAAACCCGTGACCTATGTTGTGTGCAAAAAAAAAAAAACTCTAGAGAAAGATTTATGGGATAGACAAGGCCCCTCAACACCAACATCTATCATCCCAAGTCCAGACAATAGTTACACCTAGTTCACTAATTCCGCCATTAAACCACACATCATCACTTTGGCACACCACTCACTCGCTCTTCTCCAAAATTCTCCCCCCTTCTCCATGGATGACCCCCTCCCCACAGCCCAAATCTCGCAGCTCTTTAGTCCAGAACATAAACATACCCTCAATTCATAAAGATGGCACAGATCCAAGTCAAAGTGCGCAGTCTTTTCTATAGCCCATTGAAATTAATGCACTGACCGTACCACAACCCCAAGCAAGAGGGGGCGGGTCAATTATTGCAGTGTATATGTTAAACTAGTTAGACACTTCCAATGAAAATATTGGAGGGTGACGCTGGGAGTTATCAAAACTTTCTACGGCAACATGACCTATAGGACCATGATATATATGTGACGAGACGACTGTACATGAGAACAGCTCAACTACCAGTTCAAAAGCCAGTTTAAAAACCTTTTACAACTTGAGCAGTCTCGACACCAAGCAGATTGCATCACGCAAACACTCTGCAGTTGAAAAGGCATGGTCGATTATGCATTTTAATGTCATGAGACATTCAAAGTGACTCTGAATTGAGACTTTTCATTCCAGTCATCAACTTTTTATCAGAATGTGTGACAGACGAGTTTGCTGGTGCGAATGTGGATGCATGTGTGTGGGCTGCCTGTTATTTCTTCTGCAATGCAACAGAGCACGTTGAACAGAGCATCTCTGTATTCCGGTTTAATCAGCAGATTAGATGGCAGTCACTCCTCACTGGATGTACTTGTTGCACATGTTGATTAGTCATTAATTGGCAGCTTTCATTATTTGAGCGCAGCAGCGTAAAGTGGGGCTATAAGAGAGGGCCTGATGTCATGCCGGGGGAAACTGAATAGCACCAGTCAATGAGAGAAAGGTCTTTTGGAATTCTAATTGGATGAGGAGTTTTGGAGAACCGCTCTTATGCAATGGCAAGATGAGTACTTTGGGCTTAGGTGCAATATTGTCGTCTCGTAAATTGGGGGTATTGGTGACCTCAAAGGTTTAGCTATCTTACACTAATGTGGCCTTTTTTATAAAAGCCCAAATGGTTAAATAAAGTACAATCATAAGTCATATTGGATGACCTCCATCTAAACGATCAACACCAACAAGTAATTTTAATATTCTAAGTGCAAATTGTATTACAGAGGTCAGAGATATTAGGCCAATATGGAGGAATGAGAATCAGATTAATCTTATACTCTCAGTAATGCAAACAAACTTGTTTTATTGAGGCGAACAAAAAACAAAAACAAGCATACAGAAAGGCAGGAAATGCAAGATTGGATGACAAGTAGAGCCTTGTAGAAAATACTTCGATCACCACAAGTTAGTTGTTGTGGCAGCAAAGCTTAGAAGAATCAGATACTGCAGAAATAAAAAGTCTACACACGCAGGCTTTCCCTGATATTTTATTTTGCTTTCCAACAGAAGCCAGAAGGCTATGTGCTAACTCTGACTGCTATTTGCAACTGTTCATAATTCTTCTCAGTTTGAAGAAGGCCCCCAGTTCCAGATAAAGTCAAAGCGTGAAGCTACCACCACCATGCGTCACTTGAGGTGTGGTGTTTGTTCTTTTGGTGATCAGTGTTGTGTTTGAGCCAAACATACTTCTTTGAAATATAGCCAAAAGGTTCGACATTGGTTTTATTGAACCATACATTTTCGCGTGTGTGTTTGGGAAATTTCAACTGTGTTTTTGCCCAAATTTAGCCAGGTTCAGATCTTTCTCTTTGTAAGATAAGGCCCCACAGTCCAGACATAACAAGAAGACGGGGAACTGTTGTCACATGTACTGAACAGCCAGTACTTGCCAGAAATTCCTTAAACACCTTCAATGTTGCTATTGGCTTCTTGGTGGCCTCCCTGGCAAGTTTCAGTCTTCTCAACAATTTAGAGGGGAAGCGTGTCCTCTTCTCGGTACAGTCATTGCTGTGCTATATTTTCTCCACTTGAGGACAGTCTGGCGTTCCATGATATATTTAATGCCCTGAAAATTATTTTGTATCAATTCCCTGACTGGTACCGTTGAACAGAAGATTTCTGCAGATCGTGGCTTGTGCTGAAAGATGCAACTACAACAATGTCAAGGAAAGCCTACTAGAACATCTGAACTTCAATTGGGGTTAATCAGAGGCAATCCCTATGTTGAGATAGTTTGTCATACATCACTGTACAGCCATCGCGCATGACCCACCTGCACCATTGGTCCATTCAAGTGTTGCGTTACCTGTGAAATGGAGGCAATACACTTGCCACTCACGCAGTCTCTGGTTTCAGCCACATTTGGACCAAAACCAGACAGTGAGAAACTTGATCCATTGTACACTCTTGAGGTTAGACAAGCAAAGATCTGCTTTTTATAGGTCTGTGCTATCCTCTGAGAATTGTGCTTCTTAGAAATATTCCTAGCAGGGGAGAATAAAATTCTGAGTGCTCAAATTTGAATAGTTACCTTGTACTTAAAATACCCTGTCAAGAAAAAAAATACCTTAAATTAAAATTTGGTTACACGCAAGTGTCGTTAACCACCCTGGCAAATTTGAAAGCTCAAAAAACAAGGCCAAGTATTAAAAAGGAGGCTGCAAAATTGTGAAAAATCAAGCTGTTACCTACTCTTGCGATTGCTGAATGCGCTAAAACCACGCTCCATTCAAAAGTCAATCTAACGCATCCCTACATTTTTAAGAAACAAGACACTAACTCGGACTGCACCAAAATAAGAGTTTATTTTCCCCCCACCTATTTATAAATCAGCACTATGTATGAGTTGACCTAACATTAGCCCCGGGCATAAATAAACAGAGCAATAACCACTGGTGCAAGGGCGGTCAAGTTCTTAGAAAGTGCGGGAGTGGAGGGAGGGGGGGTGGGGGGGACATTTGCTGGGTGCCTCAACTGGTACATCACTGGGCACCTGTTTTAGCAACACACACAGAAAAAACAAATCAGGCCCACAGAAATGGTGAAAAACTGCTGAACACTAAATCTACTATCTACAATGTATTTAGAAACAAATCTCTGAATTTAAAAACATTTGAAATATCATAGCTTGGAAGACAAGCAAGCATGCTTTCACAACAGTGAAATATTTGTCAAATGAACTCCAGAAAGATATTTAAAACGAGGCAGACAAAAGCGTCTGATTATGCAACTTGGGCCCAGACTGCCATACTTGGCCCATATAGCACTGGCTTGCATTTTGACCACGGACAGTCCACCTGAGCTTTTGGCTGCAGAAAGAAAAGTTGCTTTTAGATCCACTGAGTTGACGTAAACTGCGATGCGTTCCCCCAGCAGGCATTGGGTTAATGGTGTCATTACATCAGGGAGTGGGGGGTATTAACAATGTATAAGCCTAGACTAACTAGTGCTGAATGACTGCTGGCTGACGCAAGACCAAATGGAATGCTGCCTAGAGCACAGGCACAAGCTCTTAAAGCTCCAATACCAGTTAATAGGATATCTCCACACTTTTATGGTGCCTTTAAGTACGTCCATACAAGGATGAACAAGCAGTATTCACACAATATCTTTGTGCGGAAAGACAAGCTCAAATGTAAAAATAAGTGTCACATTACCATTTTAACACTGGTGCAGCTGCTACCAAGCAAATATTTTCTTCCCAAACAATTTACGATGACGTTCATAGGATTCATCAAGACAAAACACTCGTTTTCAATGTTGCAGTGAGAAGAGTTTACTTTACAGGGGTTATAATTATGAGCAATATGTGCAGTCAGCAGCCTTTTGGCAGCCTTTAGTCTTGCAGAGTTCATGCCCCATCATGCCTGTGCTTAGTGGGCACGGACTTGAAATAGAAGGCCTGGTGCGAAGGGGGTGAGCGCAAACCACAAATTGAGCTGCCGCCTTGCGCAGATGGATGGGACCGCAACCTAACTGAACTAAAGGAGGAATTAATGGGAAAAGGCAGGGAGAGAAATCCTCTTTGGTTACGGAAGGGAAAGTGGTCCAAAAAAAAGGGGCATGACGTAACAAAGTTTTTAGCAAGCAGTCAGCTGGGCTGACACTGCATTCAGTTATGTGACTTCCATCCAGCTTTAGGCTTAGATGGTTCTCAACTGATGTCACACCAGACCCGTGTTTTCCTACATCCCGAAGTTGCAACCCACTTTCATGGAAGTTAAGAGCAAAAAAGAAAATAGTCGTTTTTAACGACCTGTCCGTAAGCAACTTTTTGATCGGGGGCCAGGACACAATGATTTTTTTTTTTTTATCTTTAGCTGACACCATACATGAAGATAAAAAAAAATCCAATAATCTCAATTCAGAGCATGGCACACAAAGATTTTCTTCCCCCGCCGTCTGTCCTCAGAGGTAGGAATTTCACGTGATTTACACGTGAACTCTTAAAAACAAATAAGAGAAGCTCCCGGAAAAATATCAATGTTACACAAGTTACCCAAGAACCGGCGGTGGAGCATTGTAAAATGGTTTTGTCAGCAAAAAAAAAAAAGAATTGCTTTGGAAAAAACTACGTTGGGTCTGTGATATTTTGTCACAATCAAGCAGCTTGTGAGTAGTCGGGTAACCAACATGAAGATTTACGGTCGTAAAAATTGAACACGATCATTTTTTTAAGATTGGCAGCCCGATTCATTTTAGACAAGCCCATACAGACAATCTTATGAAACATAAGATTGGCTGGCGTCCTTGGTCAGGAGGGGGCAAAATCGGGACGAAAACAGCCAGATTGCCTTTATGTGTGCACCCGGCCTTAGTGTAGCTTAAGCACAGTTTCTACCAATTGGTTCAGTTTGGGGCAGTATTTTTTAGTTGGGGCCCCAGTTGAAATGGTAAGTTTCGATATGCTTGTGAAGGGTGGAGCAAAACACACTGCTGCCAAGCGGTTGTCCCTGGCTGCCAACTGGCCGAGTGGTTATAGGGATAACTACAGTATATAGAGTTGTAGATCTCATAAAGTGGATATGAAAATGAAATATTTTTGACAGGGAAAGTAAAAATATACAATTGAGATGTGAGCACAGCCTCTTAGAACTTGGGATGTGGCTGTGTTCAGAATTAACCCGTTGAGACAGCACACATCCGTCAACTTTTAAGGGGCGGAGCCCAAATAAAGTTCAGATGTTCTAGTTGGCTTTTCCAACCATTTCTGTTGCCGTCTCACGGAAATCTGAAGCTGGCATTTGGCACTGTTGACATTTGCTTCATCATGACTCAGACCTCAGTTTCAACTGAAGATGTAACTGCCTGTACTTGCCAGAAATTCCTGAATCTCCTTCAACGCTGCTTTCGACCTCTTGGCAGGCTCCCTTACTAATTTTCTTCTTGACTTTCATCAGTTTTGTAATGTCACTTTAAAAAAAGGGTCTTGAGCCATACTTATGGATGAGGGGATGACTATGACAAATAGATATGACTCCAACAGTGTCAGTAAATACAAACGACAACAACTGGACTTTATTGATTAATCAGAGGTATTTTAAATGGTGGCAGGTGTGTGCTGAGTGCAATTTAACATGAGGTTGAACGGGACTGTTTAGGTGTAAGCACAGCCACATCCCTAATTTAAGAGGGTGTGCACACTTGTGAGGCCACATTATCTCAGTTGGTTATTTTTAATTCCCCTCTCTAAACGATTTTAGTTTTTCTCCCACAGGAGTCGTACAGGTTATAGGTCACAATAAAGGAGGAAAAGAATTTCTTGCGGCAAGATATCTTATATCACAAGAACAAGGCATTTGAAGAGTGGTGTATAGACTTTATATTTATATACATTTATATCTAATAAATATTTATATAAGTAAGAGCTGTCATTGCTCTTGTTATGATGGTGTTCAAATGCAGAAGGGAGCATTGCACTAACAATGCTCAATTTGTGCACACTTTACACAATAAGGTCATCTCAGAATTAGTAGATGCTGATCAAAAGTAAAAACGATATTTTTTTTGCCACTCCCTTTGAGATGAATCTTGCTGGTTGGTTATTAGTTTTGTGTTATGTTGTTTACTGGTTTACTTGTTGCACTGGAGAGGGGAGCCCTCTAGCCCTCTAATCTCGTTGCACACTTGAGTACAATGACAATAAAGGGATTTCTATTTCTATTTCTATTTCTATTTCTTAAGAAAAATGACTGATGTGAGTTTGTGAGTTGACCGGCTTCAACTAAGTATTTGAAAATAAACTTTGTACTGTTATGTATTAGCATAGAGCATGTTTAAATGCATAAATGCATAGTTTTGTGCTATAAAACATCTTTTTGGCACATTTCTACCAACAACTCAAGTCCAAAACTGGCATGCTTTGTTGCCTTTTAGAAAGGTCCCTTTTGTTCCAGCTGTATACTTCACAATATATTTCCAGAGGCATGCAGCCATCAGAGGGAACGAAGGTGCCGCCTCACCCCATTAGCCTTAATTAAATAAAAATGAAATAAAATTAAAATACTACAAATATCATGTACATATATGTTTAGATGAGCAGAATAATTATTATATACTTAATAAGTAAAGTTGCTTTATTTGTCTGCGTTGTCTGACATTTTTCCACCCCAGGGTGCAAAAACCTTTTCCTATAGAGAAGCTTGTTAAAAGTTTTAAATGTGCAGTAGCTTTTCTTCAATACAAGCGAGCATGTTTGTCGCGATAAATGACAATTATGAACTTTTGTCTGAGAACAGCAAAGATTTTTTATTCACAAGTTTGACTTCAAACAATCATGTCATCAAGCCAAGTTTGACTTCAAACAATCATGTCATCAACCATTGTTTTTGCTAGTTATTGCAGCATATACAAGAAGCCCGCAAACCTGTTTTTTGGGTTTGGTCACATGATCTTCCGCATATAGCAGATTAGAGTTAAAACATGGAGGAAGCCAATTTAAATAATTCAGCAAAGTGGCTTAAGGCAATACTTTTTGAGAGGAGAATGTATCAGGGGAAGGTCAATGTAAAAGCGCTAACCCGTGATGTGCGGAACATCAGCAGTCTAAAAACAAGGACCTGGTTGAGCAACAAGGATAGACTCAATGCATGTTATGATGAGATTCATGCTTTTCTCTGCTTTCCCTGCTTCAATTTTCAAACATCAGGTTGCTGACTCAGCATGGATAAAGACAAGTATCATTGATTTGAATAAAAATAGTTGTAGCTATGTGCATAGTTTGCCATGTTCTGCTATTTTATTCTGTTACAAAGCATCTCTTTAACTTCTGAATTACTAGCGCTGTGTTAAAAAAACAAGAGCAACCAAAATTTCACAAAATCAAACTTTTTTTTGCTGAGGCCGGTTGGGGAGCTGAAAAATAATACATTTACATTAACATACCCTTATACCAAAACGGCATACCGGCTGTCTCAAAACACTTCTCCAAATAGGTTCAACAATTCAAAATGTTCTAGCAGTTGTAGCTCTTTGGAATGTTAAATAACTGTCGTTGCAATGACTCCATTTTAATAATAAAACTAGCAGCATGTTTTTGACTCAGTAATAATACTGTAATGTAATGTACCTTTCTGAGCATGAAAACATTTCTTTTCATACGCATGCATCAGACAAATACTGCTACAAACCCCAACAAGCCTGATCCTGGTTTATCTAATCTAACTTTACCATCACAAACTAAACCTCTTCTTAGAAACATGGCTTGTGTCACCGGACCTAAAAAGTTGTAGTTGTAGTCCAAAGAAGTTTGAAAGTTGTTAGGATACGAGTGGTTGCAAATTTCGTGAGATTAATCAATCAAATGTTGGTTTGGGGATTGCTTTGGTCGGTGTGCTATTTGCAAAAGGCTAAAGAAACAGCCACCGCCCCATCACACGATACCGGGGAGCAACTTTAAAATTAAAGCGAACTAAGGCATTGAAGTCTATGGTACACTAAAGTGAATTTTGAAGTTCGCCTTGTCACTGCATGTTACCGTCATGCGTAGGCCTCCCAACGTCTTTGCAATTATCCACCAAGAATGGCATTAAATTCAGATTGGGCGCCCTCTAGTGGCCAGAGGGCCCGAAGCAGCTGCTCAGGCTGCTTACAGGTTGTGCTGGCCCTCCATGCAACAGCTCTCCGCTCTTCTTGTACAATGATACAGGCAAAAGCTGAAAGATATTTTTTTATACATGCTGATCGATCATCTGGCCCACTTTGAATTATTAACACTTTGTGGTATCAGTCCTGGAACTCTTCTGACACACCTTGTATACTGTAGAACAGCAGTCTTCAACCAACGGACAGTGGACCAGTAAATATGACATAGGGTTTGCAGCCGCACAGAGGGTGAGAGAACAAAAAATATTTCATTGATCAACAGCATCTGAAGGCCCTTTTCTCTCGATAACCTGTTTGTTCCTTTATACACATGCCACATTGGTCGTCCCGGTTACATGATGCAATAGTGAGAAAGTAAGCCCATAGGAGAAGATAATATTAATAATAAAACAAAGTCCAAGAGAGAGATTAAGGGCCTACAACTTCCAAGAAGAAGAAATCTGCATTTAAGAGGAAATATCAGCAGCGCTACCAAAAGTACTTATTTATCACGACATGTGACTCTCAATGCACCAAACCAATTCTGTTTAATTGTGGCAACAGGCTCACAAATATAGCAAAGACGCCTTCAAAAACAGTTTTTACTTTGGTGGAGTTGGGAGTCTGGATTAAAATAAATGTCCCTACACCCCTTTCAAAAATCAAACCACATAATTTCATGTTGTTATGTTGAACAGCGTGTCTTTGTGAAGCAACATTTTCTGCACTGACGGCAACCAAAACAATTACAGAGTAGACCAGGTGGAAGAAACACACTATGGGTGTCAGTGTCCTATAACCCCAATATGGGACTGACTCATCTAAAAGGGAACAAGTTCAAGCCTCAAAATATTTATTGCACTGACATGGCTGAACTTAAGCCCAACAATAAGCAAAAGCAAGACAACAAAAACTCCCATTCACAGAAATGACCAGGAAATAAACAGCAATGACTGACACCTGTCAAGCTGAAATGGGATGTAGAGCAGAATGGGTGCACATCGGACCACATATTTCCCAACCGGATGTATAAGACAATATTATTATTAATATATTTTTCCCAGTGCAAATAGCACTTGTGCATAAAAATCAACATTCAAGGATGGCACAAAACTGCTGAACAAAATTAAGCGAAACAATTCATTTTGTATTTTTTTCTGAACAATCATCTCACTCAAATTTTAATAAGATAGAGGTACTATTTGTCCTGTATATCATTACAAATCCGCCCCCCAAAAAAACCTGGCTTACACACACAGGACAGTATAAGTCCCAAGGTAAGAGCAACTCAGATATGTCTGCCATCTAGAGTTCATTGGCGATTTTAGAACTTAAAACTAGTCGACTCCTACTTATCAACGCATCCACGCATTTTGCATACTGTGGATTTTTATTCTTTTTGTTTTTTCCCAATACTTTTTATATTTGGTATTTTCCCCCACAGTTCTCCCCATTTGGCATGAAAAACACATGCTGAATGTTAACTGTGTTTTTTAAAGAATGTTTCAGGTTTGTATTTTTTTCCCAGCCCAAAACTTTCTCTTAGTTTGAAAATTAGTCAAGATACCACTCTAAAGTTGTGCATCCCTACCCTAAGTCAAAAAAGCTCAAAGTTAGAGACACAAATCTCAAGAATGTTACAATTGTCCCCGGTCTCCCCTGCGCTGCTCCATCAAAATATTGCTTGCCATTTAAGTGGTCTGTACTCTGTGGTGAAAAAAAGGTTTGGCATCACCGCTGTCCAACACATGCTATTGCACTGTATCATAACTATGCAAATGAGAGTGGGTGCTGCTGGAAAAAAAAATCAAAACAAATGTCAATCAACCTCGCACTAAAATGAGGATTCCACGAAGGAACCCCAGCACCCATGGAGTGGAAAACTTCCCAGTCCCTTATAAGAGAATTGCTGCCAAACTGTTGAGGGGGCGCAGGAGTCCCACTGGATGCAAAAAGTTGCCAGCGTGCTACTCTTGACTGATATTATGCAATCGTCAACAACATGACATGCTGGCTGGCGGACGCTGCTCGCCCCCAAATAGCGAGCACGAAGCGAGCTTGAATGGAGCGTCAAAGGTGAAGGAAAGTCCAAACACAAGCGGACTCAAGTGATCAGAACGAGCGTGGATACAGTAGAGTTTAGTGAAGCCCGACAAGAAAGACAAGACAAGAGAGTTGATTGGAATTTGAAATACGCACAACAGTTTTAATTTCGGCCACACGCTGACGCCTCTGCGTGTGTCAGGAGGGGGGGGGTAAAACGTGTGGTGAGTCCGATGGCAGGCACTCACCTCACAGCCAGCCAGGCTACGACCCTCGCGGACACAAACGGCCGTGTGGAGGTGACGGGACCGGGGGCGGGGGGGCGCAGCGCCGGTTCAGGCCGCGGTGGTCAACATTCCCGGGCAGAGAGGAGCAGAAAAGAGGAGAGCAAGCTGCGCAGGGAAGGAGTCAAGTAGTTGCAACGGCGAAGACTCCCAAGTCAGATCATCCCGAGCGGCCAAGCTGGACCGACGCCACATAACACATACAGTACACGCGGCTCGCTCCGCGCGCGCACGCAGGATCATCAGCTCACGCGCACGCAGGCTTCCCCGCCCCCTCGAGGCCCGACCACGCCCTCCACGCGAAGGCCGATCGACGCTATAAATGTTGCGTTCGAGGTACTGGGAATAAGGGCGTATCCTCGCGCCTCCTCCTTGTTAGTCTACTTGTTTATGAGGTTGTGGCGGATCTTGGAAGATGCCACAGGAGAGAAAAGTGGTCACACTGCGTACTTCAGTAAAAGCACAGACTTTTTGAAAAAATAAAAACAGGTAAAAGTAGATAGGAGGGAAAATTGGTCACACTCAGCAGAAGCATAGAGACATTTGGGAAAAAACAGGTAAAAGCAGACATGCTGATTCATTCCTTTGACTTCAGTAAAAGTATTTAAAAAAAAAAAAGGGGGGGGGGTATCTCACCACTCCTGTTACCTTCCCTGCACTCCTGAGATTTTATTTGTCAGAGCCTCATAGGGGTATTACGCAAGACTTATCTGATGTTTACATGACTGAGAGCATTACAAAGAGGTTTACATTAGGACGTGTGGTAATTCAGATGATAAACTGCTTTCGGGACAAAAACTGGTTAATACCCGTAAGATTTTTTTTCTCTAATCACTTTAATTTGATGATTGAATGTTAGGACAGTTATATTTTGATTTGCATTCATATGATCAAAATGTGACTTACAGTATCACCTTGCAGCTTTAATTCAAGAGGATTCACAAATAATGAGGCAATTAATTCAACAAAGATAGAATGTGACACACTATAAAGATGGGTGCAATTATTTCGAAATACTGTTATGTTTCTGGCATGTCTTTTAATACAAAAATAAGTCATGTCTTGTTTGATAATAAGTTGTGTTTTGTGTGCATTTCATCACATGGAACTGACAATTTCACAGACAGCAGTGTTTTGAGCCCCATAATTTCTGTATTGTAGTTTGGTAACCAAATCATAATTGCTGAAAAGTGTTTTCAAAGCATTCATTTTGATACCCATCACAACTGCATACCATACTTAGCAGAACCAAACTATTACTTGGACGAAACAAGGCGAGAGTCTACGATGAGTGCAACAAAAGCAGAAAAGCGTCTGTCAATGTATTTGACCCCAAATTCATTGTCCCATGCAAGGTGCACTTGATACTTGGATGGGAACACACCATGGGAGTCTGAAGAGTCCACAGCAGTGTGCGTCTCGTTCGGGACAGCAGGGTGCTCAAAACGGTTGCGGCATTGTCTTTAAAAACACCTAGTCGCACATATGGGACAGCAAAAGGCAGACAGGAGATGCTCACACAGACACATACACATATCATGTCAGTCATTAAGCGTCTGCCACTATGGAAAGAAAGCCTTCTTGCTGTGAGACTGACGCCGAGACGTAAACACAACACACATTGTGCTTATTCCACCTCCTCAAACACAGGCCTTTTGTTTCAATTGATTGATCAGTTACTTTGTGGACTACCAAACATCAGAAAACAATGTCAATACAACACCCTGCTGGTTGTGGCTGCCACTGTGTCCATCACTCCAAGTCTGACAACAAAGCTGTGAAACATGAGCAAAGGCAGTTGGTGAAAGGCATTCACTGCGTGTCCCACAGGACAGCGGACGGAGGCGCTTTTCATGGAAATTCAAAAGGTTTTTATTATTCATTATTTATCTTTCACTTAAGAGTGAGGCACATGCTTTGCATAAGTTACACTGTAGCGCCTTTCACCTCACTCCACTCGAAACACTGTTCAAGATGAGCTCTGAGCTAGAATTTTGAGATTTAAGTGTCTGCCTCACAGGTAAGAGGGCCTGGGTTAAAATCTTCGTTCGAGTTCTTCTGCGTAGAGTGCTGCTCTTCCCATGCTTGCCTGAGTTTTGTTTTTTTTTCGGGGATTTCCCCGCATTCCAAAACATGCATGTTAACTGAGGACCATAAAGTTCCAATAGGTGAAGTGTGAAGGGTTGTTGTCTAAGTTTGGTTATCGACCCCTTTTGGACATACCAGTCAAACTGGGGATGGTGACAAGTATGAGAGACAATGAAGTGAAGTGACAAGTGATCACATCCTTAGCTATAAAATCGGAGCTCAAACACAATGCATTGATGCTGGATGACCTCAAACACTGAGCATCATCATGTGTGCCTCGCAAACCAACTTTAAAAATTCTTAAACTCCGTCAAATATCTTGTCTGGAAGGGATGGCAGTGAATGAGTTTATTTTAAGAGAGAGGCTGCATGTTTTATTCTAACAAGAGTACAACAAAAGTTGTTTATCCTCGGACACAGTGGTTTCTTGTGTATCAAATTGGAGTGAGATGAGACCAGAGACAGCTTATTTTTCGCCATATATCAAATCAGTCATAACTTTTTTAATGTGACAAAAAAGTGACACATTTTTTTTAAATTACAAACAACATCTGTAAATGTATGACTAGGTTTTAAGTAAAACTTACTTAAACATTAGCTATTGTGGGCAGTTTTGCATCATAAACCGTAGATTAGCCAAGCCTCAAAGGCACAGCAGTGTACCGGTAACTCAGTTGACTGCAGTGGTGACACATTGGCTTTTTTGCAATTTAAATTGTATCTCTTACGTGATTACCACCAGAAGTATTTTGAGCATAAAAGGAATTTCCCACTATGGGGAATTTTATAGAGTTCTTCTTTTTCTAGATCTATTTGCTACACATGTTGCTGTATCTGGAAGAGGCAAGGCTGTGCTAAAGTTTAGCAGCGTCATTATGTGCAGCCACAGTGATGAGTCAGTGCACTGAGCTGCTGCCGGGAAATACTGCTCATCCGTGGCGAGCCAGAGAGAGCGAGATGTTACATTATATTTCATGAGAGCAGCCGTACTACTGGAAATGACAAGCCCCTGTGATGCGTTTACAATTACTGGAATTCACATTTTCTACTCCAATAAAGACATTACAAAAAGGTGCAATTACAAAATTATTTATTCAATCAAAAATTATGTAGACAAAAATCATTGTGCAAACTTGTTTGGGGAAAAAAATAAAATGTAGTGGCTTGTATAAATCTCTAGCCATGAGCTGACCGAGCCACTAATAACACAAATCTAGAGCCATCGTGATCATCACTTGTTTACAAAATATACAATGCTACTGTGACGTTGTCCATTATGCATCAATTGAATCTTCCAGCAAATAATAAAATAACTGAACAAAAAAAAACAATATCTTTTTATTCTCTGGATAAAACAAATACATGTTTTAGCTTGAAAACCTTGAACATAAATTAAAATAATACTATACGTGAAATTAGGAATTCAAATCTATTCAGTCGTTTTAGAAAACAGCTGCAAGCATTTACACTTACTGATGGATGCTTTGAGCAATGTCAATCAGGTTTTCATTCTGAAACGTATTCAATATAAACATTAAATCCAATTCTTTATTAATGGCAGCAATGGAATCTTCCTAAATCAAATACAGCCGTAAACTGTCAACTTTTCATAGAGGTATCAAATGCTGTAACACAATTGCACTATAAGCTACTGCTTTCCTAAAACTGCTGTGTTGCATGACATGAATATTGCAAAGCCAGTACACACAAGTAATGTGGTATTTGTTCATTAACTATTTTTTTCAGGCCTATGACCAACATTTTCCTATGTACTTTTGCAACAAATGAAGAAACAAAAACAGTTTCACCTTAAGATCCTCTTTGTGAATGCAAACATCAAATGTAAGCCACTTCTTTTCTACTATATATACACTATGTTTGTATATAACAATCCCTGCAGAACAATTAAGTGCATGAAGCTCTTTCTGTTAAATTGAAGCACAAATCAAAAGTTAAGACGCCTAAACAGTAGCATTAGAAGCTAAAAGGCACTAAGTGGGTCAAAACCGTGTTTTCCCCCTCCACACCAGCATTACTGAAAGTTGGCATTCCTTACCAGATTGACAGAAAATACACTTTTAATTGTATTTCAATGTGTTAAGTATTTCAAATCAGATAAACTAACTTGAATGTATTGCACCACATTTGGAATGCTAACAGAACACATTTTTGTACATAATAACACTGAGCAACACAACACTAGAAGGCATCCAAGTCTCAGCTGCGGTAAACAAAAATAAAACAAACAGAACAAAAGAACAGGCTATGAAAGTAGCACAAAAACCATGTGAAATATTCTGCTTTCATTGGCACTTATTTTTGTATAACGCTCCAGTTAAAACCCCAAAAGCCAGAGTAAAGATAGCAAGCAAGTTTTTATGTTATCAAGATGGACACAATTTCCCAGAAGGCTGCCAGTGACTGAGCTGACAAATAGCTCTGGTTTTACAAATGAAATGCGTCAAACCTTTCACCTGCGACAGCTTTATCAGACAAGTGTGTGCAACAAAACATTCCACGGGTCGGACGGCATTCAAAAACAACGCTCAAAATACGTTTCCCGTCACATTGTCGTTTTAGTCCTGGACTTCTTTAATCAGGAGGAACCACAAAAGAAGTCAAGAGCTGTGAAGAACTTTATAAGATGGAAAACTGATTTCCCCTGTTTAATATCTGCCTTATTCATGTCATGCATTAGGATCCCTAACGTAACATGACCCGTTTTATAAATGTCCATTCCAAAGCAACCAACAAAAGAATTTTGGAAATGTCTTTACTTGTGATGGTATTTTTAATTCCTAAGGAAGATTGGAGGAGGTTGCATGCATTGTTCCCAGTCTGCCATTTACTTGGACTGTCTTTGTGGGTGCTGCAACCTAGAAAGAAAACACACAGACACACACTAACTATGAGGTTTCCTCTTTGTCTTGACTGGACAGACCTTGATCAGCAAATCAGAGATTCCCCAGGAAGTTATCAAATGTAACTTAATCTTGCTAATACTTAAATATTTATTGATTGTTTAATATGTTTGTGCATCTATCTATGTCGGCAACGTGTAGTGACAGGCAGAACAACTGAATTCTAGGCTATTGAATGGCAGACGATACAACAATCGTGTGTATCCAGCTGTTGCCATCCATCCAACAGAAAAAGGCGTGGCTTTCCTGTGAGAAAATTAAGATTAAATCATCATATCAGTATTCATATTTTTGGGACATTTTTGTTCAAGGATCAGAAGACGAAGAGAAACATTGGGGCAGATAACACAGTTTGTGTCGTGCTGACAAAGGGTTGCTTATTTGTGAAGTGTATCCATGAAGAAACAAATACAAAGACACAAGTTGAAAACAAACTGCAACTATTTAATTTAGCTGAAATGTGAGTAAGAGGGGGTCAGTAATTGTGTTCCTCTCCACTGTGGCGATGATGGTCTTCTACAAAGACTTTCGAGATAATGTGGCAGATAGACCAAAATTTGGGGGTTTTGAATTTTAAATAGTCGTTGCCCATAAAGTGAACTTCTGGGGAAAAGAGTTCTTAAATCAATAGTGGATGTCTGATGACGCTACTGTGATAAACATCTGCAATTCTGTAAATTCACCAAGCAGCAGCAGCTTGGGAAGGCTTTGTTCTGGCTACAGAAAGAGCAAAACAAAGTTGCGGTCAAATTCTGTATTTGTCTCGTTTTTGTCTTCATCTTACCATTCCAATTTCTTACTTTCGTCTTTGACAAGAAGGAAGAAGTCTCTTGAGATAAAATGATGTGTCTTTTATATAGAACGTTTGCATGCAGGACTAATGCTAATTCAAAATTCATTCTGCTATCTTAGTTTTATATTTGATTTCACTTTAAGTGAATGCGTTTTCTTTGCTCTGCACAATGAACAGAGCGGACAAAAGGAATGCCAGAGTTGTCTGCTGTAATTTGATCCATGGGGATATGTGAGAGTAAAGAAGTACTTTTGCCACGAGCATTTTATGAAACGGCTCAAAGCATGAAACAAATCCAAGAATTTTTACAAGCTTTATCGGCACAGGATGAAAAATTTTGCCTCCCAGATTAGTACCTTTTTGAGCTTCTCGGCAGCAGATCCAGAGCGGATGGCCTCCATCATAGCTTCCCTGGCCAAGGCGGGGTTCATGAGGGCATTGGCATTCGGATGACCCACAGTGGTAGGCTTGGACTGGTGCAAGAGGAGGGGAGGAGGAGACGGTGCAATCAAGGATGGCGTCGGAGATGTTGCAAAGACGGGAGACGTGCAAGTCGAAGAAAATGGTGAGGGAGAACTGGGAACGTCTGCCCTTTGGTCCTCCGCAGAAGCTGACCTAAACCTTTCTAACTCATCAGAAGCCCCGGATTTAGTCTGTAAGAAACAAGGAAGCAAAAGCACAGCTGTGAAAACATACAGTATGTGGAGTACCAATCACTCTCAAAGTCTCGAGCTGTGAACGTGGCCTTGAATCTAAAAGTTCATCTTGCGCCTACCTTAATAAGACTTAGTCATGAAAGCATCATATTTCAAGATGAATGGGGTGTATTGGAGAGGCTATTTGATAAAGGCAACAGTGCAATCATTCATTAAAGCATTTATTTTTTTCAGACAAATTTTTCTTTTACACTAGGACTACGAGAGCTGCCATTTTGACGGTTTTCAAACTTTGATTTATTATTACTTTGCATATATATTGACCATACTACTGACCTCTTGACTTTTTCTAATTATGTATATATTTCATCCCAATGGTGCAATTTAATGATATTAAACAATAGTTGAGAGTCATAACTTGAACTACGGCCTGCCCGTCAATTTGACGACGTTGCGCTGGCACGATGGCCGCTGCTTTCCATTGCAACAGAGCCTGCGCTGAGAAATGCTGCTGGTCACCATGATCTATAAAAAAAAACAATCTCACACAGTCGAGGAGACATTACGTGTCTGAAGATGAATTGCCCGACTGACACACAGCAAATTAGAGTAAAAAAAATAAATAAAAAAAGGCCCTGTGCCCCAGCCGAGATGAGTCGTATCTGTGGTAAATGTAATAGTTTATAAATCTGGGTAGTCCTAGTGTTAAAGAACTTTTTGGAAGTGACACAACGTACATAAGTAGCCACTTAAGTAGTTTACCTTCCTCAGCCTTCCAGTGCTGCTCTGGGCTCTAATAGCAGCAAGAAGAGCAGACCTTTCATTCTCATCAGAAGAAGCCTCTTTCATTCTTCTGGCTCCAGATGAGGATATCTAGTCATGTCAGAAGAAGAGGAAATTAAGCAATGTACAGTAGGTTTCGCCGAACTAACAAAAGAGAAAACAAGTTGAATATTATACTCGTGCTTTTTTTTGTATTGTATTTGCAGTATTATACCAGAAGGACAATCAGTGGTATTGATTACAAGATGTACACAATGATCAGAGTGGCACAATTGCTATGCAGCAAAACAAAGATTATACATTTGTTACAGATTGAAAGATCAAATATGTGGGACACAGTGTTGTTTTTGGCAGGCGTTTTCGATATTGTCTTAGTTTGTCTTTTGGACGACAATGCTTATTAGTTTTCGTCACAGTGAGTCATTCTTATCCATGATAGTTTTAGTGTCGTTTTAGTTGACAAACTCAAAAAGGTTTTAGTCCGTTTTAGTTCAAAATAGGCATTCAAGGTTTCTACCCAATGCAGATAAAGTAGAATCATTGCTCCAAAATAAGTCGATAACCAGAATGTTTTATTTGGCAACTGCTGCTGATTTATTTCACTTAAAGCAACATAAATAAACTAAATAAAAACATTTTAACAACATAGGCTTGTAAGACTTGTTCAAATATAGTAGCACAAGTACAAACTCAATCAAACACATGTCTTCTTTACTTGGAACAGCTTGCTATTATCATGTTCCTGCAAAGGAAAGCGCGTCAGCGTGTGTGAGCCGAGACGAGTGACCGCAGATGTGTTCGTGTTTTGTTGTGCCGGTTGCGCGACGGGGCTTGCGCCCTGTGTGTTGTCCCGATGCTGGGCGTGTCCAAAAAAGGATAGGTTGCACCAGAATTGCAATTTTTTGAAGGACAGATTACATGTACAAGAGGAAGGGATGTCATAAATTTTGAACGTCTGACACGCTAACAATTCCGTCCGGTCTCATCTCGTCAACGAAAATTCGTATCACGTTGTGTTTTCGTCGTCAAAGATCCACGTCATAGTCATCGTCTTGTTATAATCATGAAAAAAAGGGGCGTTAACGAAATTTTTCCTCAATGATGACGGACACTTCAATTTGCAAATCCAATTGTGGCAAAATAAAACACCCCAGCCAATCATAAAATTTAAATAAAATATCGGCCAATCCGAACCCGATAATCAGATCAGTGGAAAGTCCATCTCACCCATGCTTTAGTATTTCACAACAAAAGCTGATGATGATCTCACCTTCCTGAGCCTGTCCTTGCCTCCTCCAGTCTGGATGGCCTCCATAAGGTTACTGTGCAGAGAGGTATCTTTCTCAATCGATCGACAGACCACCGGCTTAAACTTTTTAACTGGTCCAAATATGTTCACAGTTGAAGGTCCAGGGATGACATCGCTGTCTGACATACTACGTGAAGGTTCTGGCTTTGCCGCAGCTGTTTGATGAGTAGTTGTCAGGGGTTTGGCAGTTAATTGTTGATGAGATCTGCGTGTAGGGCTGTGGCTTCTACACCGAGTAGATTTGACATCTCGGATATCACGTTCAGTTATGGCTGTTGGAGAGGGAGCACTTGACTGGAAGTGTTTAATTCTGTCTGATACTGGTCCAAGTGAACAGGAGCTTTCTTTGATGGATTCGCCATGATTTTCTTCCTTGTCATCTCTAACCTCTCTCTGGCTTTCTGACACAAATTCGGGGTAGCTCATGGACCTCACAGGACCCGGGTGGTGAAGACCCGCTTTATTGAACTTATTATCTGTCAGTGATATCTTGGAAGACTGGCGTGGATTCACTTGTATGGAGTGACCCAGTGTATGGAAGGCAACATTTTGTGTTAAAGCAGAAGATTGGACTGTTTCAATGTTGGCTTTTGTTGATGTCATTGGGGTGTATTTATTGATGGCAGATGCCACATACTGGCTTGATGTACGTCGGGTCGGTCTGAGGAAGGCAGGGAGCTCTGGAGGGACTGTTGGTTGTGGCTGCTTACTTCTTTCAGGTACTGAAATATTTTTAGCCATTTCTGCTTGTGGTTCATTTGTACTGACGACACTACTGATTTTGTCATTGATTTTTCTACTCGTCTCTTTGGGCAGGGCACTGACAGTGGGATTCATAATTGTGTGTTGTGTTTTCAGGAGTTCTCGTCTGTCAGTGGACAATGTAGTCCCAGCATTATGAGCACTTTTAATGTTCTCAAAGTTCCCCTTTGCCTTGTCAGTCACACCTGCGCTGCACGGAAGTGCACATTCTTGTCTTTCACTACAGCTCCAAAAGGCTTTGGCTTTTCCGATAAGTGGACACTCCTCGGTTCTGGTAATTCCTGATTCTGTTGCATCAGCGACTCTGTTGTGTTGGCCTAACATTTTCATGATATTTCCTTGCTCGTCAATTTTAATAGCACCAGCAGCTAATGTGGCTGATGCATTTTGCGAACCGCCTTGCATGACAGAAGGCTTGGGAGGAACAACGGTGAATGTTTTCATACCAAATCGAGAGGTGGGATTGCAAGTCACTTTTCTGGGCAACATATTTGAGCTGGAGTTATTTTGGTAAACACTGTTATTGTCCACTCTTTCTGTGGACAATGATCTCTGGCTGGCTTGGGACAGGACAACACTGTCCTCATGTAAACAATTAGTGTTACTCTTCATCATGAGATCTGATCTGAGAGCTTTTCGGGTCATACTCTTGCTGTGTTCCTCGGACTTGGAAGGTTTCATTGCTAGCAGTCTTTGTGTATCCTCTTTCACATCTTCATTTATCTTTTCCTTTGTATACCCACTTGACCCATTTCCCCGTGTGATCCTATACTGATCAGCATTCACAATGCGACTTTTTCTAATGGCACCAGCTGTGCAAGCATTATTGTTTTTGTTGCGCCACTCTGCAGCACTCTTTGAACCTATGATAAAATAGAAAAAGAAAGAAGTTTGATGAACCTCTTACGACAGATTCCGCAGGAAGCTCGCACTGTCTTGTTGTATGCTCATGCCCGTCCGCCCGTCCACTCACAAGTACATCGGCTCAGTACAAAAAAGTAAATACAGCGTTAATTTATTTTGACTGTTTGACTAAAACCACAAAAAACAAGGTAAACATAACTTGCCTCTGGGGCTGAAACAATTGATTAGATTTCTAATCATTTCAGGAGTAGAATTGACAGGTACTTACGTATGCTTAACAAAGTCATGTTACACATTAATTTTGTGGCCCAATGTTCCAATTTCAGCATGTTTAACCCCAAATAGTACTTGACACATACAGCAAAGATGAAGACTGCAGTATCTTGATTGTTAATTTTGTCTTACCTTTAGGATCTGTTAACTCCATTCCGGTGAGTATTGTTGCCTTTTTGTCTTCTACAAGAGGTTTATAGTCTTCCAGTATTTCATCTATGGCAGTGACAGGGACATTCATGTCCACTACAGACACCGGCACACCATGAATCACTGTTGAGTTTTTTTTTTTTTTTTTTAATGTGAAAAGAAAAGAGGTATAGTTTAATATAGTCTAAAGAAGGGAAAACATACAACAACAACTTGGGAACATTTGCAAGAATATGAACTGCTGCAATTAAACAATTCAGATCCACAAGAGTATAAGTCAATAAGTAAGTCAAATAATCTAATATAATAAGTAACAATCTGTATACAGATGTTCAGTAATGGTAAGAATAAAATATTTTTAATGAAGTGGGTTGTTCCCTCACCTGAAACATCTGCATCCATGTTCATCTGATGGAGCCATTGGTATTTTCCCTCAAATGTGCTGTTTATGTTTCCTGACTTCACTTGAAGGTTGCTTTGACTGCGACTAAAGATGGTACACAAAAATAAAAATCAGTAGACATCAACACACAGATATTGGACAGTATTCTTGCATGCAAAAAAGCATTGAAGGCTTGGGGATTGCAAGGATCCCATCCAGCCCTGTTGGTCTTTACAACGGTTTGATATATTTGATTATTTTCGCATATCCAGAACCTTTTGTTCAGTTCAGATTTCAATCGCTTTGAGGGTTAAAAAGACCGTTCTCACGAGATACTAGCAATTCAGCCATAATTCAGCCAAATCAAATAGAATTTGTCTTCAAAGAAACATCGGAAGGGTTGTCTTCTTATCTCATTAAAAAAAAAAAAAAAGTTTGCTTTCCTGGAACACTCACCAGACCAAAGCATCAGGGCCGGGGTTTATAAAATGTTTTTGAATGAGCTCATTGATCCGAAAATTCCCATTCTGGGCACCACACACATTTCATTTCATTAAAGAGATATTCACTTATCCACCATAGCCTTTGATTAAAGGCAGACAACCGCAACAATGCTATGCTACTTTTGGATATGAAACTAAAGACATGGTGAGAATTAAAATGAGCAAAAACATAAATAAAAAAAATAAACAGCTGACACGTACAAAAATGAGCTATGAGGAGTAACTCTTCAGGTAAAAATATGGGCATGACACTGATCACCAAATACAGCGGTCCAGTTTTGACAGCACAACTGTTTGGTGGCCTTAAGTGAGATTTGCTTGAAGAGATGCATCTTGTTCTTCATTTAAGTGCAGTTTTGATGCTGTTTGTTTTCATTTAACCTCAAATGTGAACAGTGAGTGGTTTTATCTTCACTGCTCTGAAAAAAAAAATTCCCATTAAGTTGTAGGGGATATGTCAGATTAATAGTGGAAAATGTTTTTAATGTTACATCACCTACTAGCTCGCATTTTTTATTTAGTTTCCCCACTTTAAGATCAAACAAATGCAAAGATCAAATAAAGATAGCCTAAAACCTCAAAGGCAGTTTAGATTTGTTTTGTTTTTGTTTTTTTTATTAAGGGATCAAAAAAAAAAAAAAAAAAACGTTCAATGGTTCCTGGTCCTGTGCCAAAAACAAAGCTGCCCTCTTAAATGTAATACAGTAATTGGTTGGGCCACGATCAGGGGCATCAATTTAAATAAATAAATTGGAATAAGGTGGCGTGTACTTGCACAAATCTGACCAGATAATTCTTATTCGCAACACGCTGGGAAAAAAAAAGGCTGCACATACAACCATTTTGGTCACAGTCTCAAGACTTGCGGGAACATCATGTGGGAATAGTTAAATACTCTGAATACATTTTTCTTCATTAAAAGACAAGCCTTTGGAGGTTTTTGAAAGAAAAAAACCGGGAATAACAACAAAAGCAATTACTGACGGCCACTACATCAACAAATGATCGGACTGAGGGAGTCGTGCTTGATGGCTTACCGCATTGCCCAAGCCCTTTGAAAAAGCGAAGCAAGCGCCCACTAATTATAACTACATTCAGCGTAACGATGAGTTAGATTTTTCAAATAGCATTTTATTTATTTAGATGCTGCGCAATCTTTACTTTGGTTTTGACCAGAATATTCAAGAGTGAACACAGTGTGCCATGAGAGACAATTCATACAATACAAACCATTATCATTAATGTTGCCGATAAAAACGGGCAGACTAAATTTCCCTCAACACCAGTTTGGTCAATCGCACTTCCTCAAACCAAATTTTCATGACATATTTACCCGTTATTTGATCCCCAGGTGGCACATCCTTCATCACTGTCACTGGAAAGGTCTTGGACAGGACCAGGCAGTCGCTCTCTTCTGGCTTCAAAACGTCTTTCCAAAAACAAACTCCCCTCTGGGGATGTGGGATGGGTGTCACATGGAGAGCTCACTAGGCCTGCGTCCTCACCATCAACCATTCCCTCGGAAGCGGCGTAACCTTGATCTGGTAGACTGCTGCCACTGCTACCGTTTCCCAGGGACAAAGTCTCAGCCTCAGGTGTTTCGGTCTCAGGGGGTGCCTGGACAGTCGCGCCCATGCGCTTTAAAGAATGGAGCCAAGCTGAAAGACAAAGAGAGATATAACTTAGAAGATTCACCGTTTGCTAAAATGTTGGCGATTAGTTCAGTAATTTCTTGAAATTAACAGGATTGTTGCCCAAAAAAGGTTCAGAAAAGGTGTACTTTCATTCCAACGCATATATTTAATGTGTAATGTTACCAATGTATACATACAAATGTGGTGGTTTTGACAATTAGTATGTTCCCTGTTTTTTGAGAGATGCACTTCCAGGTTCATCTTTCGTCCGAGCCCCGAGTAATTTCCACAAATATGTTCATAAATTGTTCTAACATACTTCCTAGCCTACGACTCCCTTTTTATGGCGACATAATTTTCTCTGCTCACCAAGGATCATGACACCAAGGTCGAGCACCGAACAAGTAAACGGTCATGAATAAAAATTGAAACAAATATGTCTAAGCTAATGCTGTATTTTACATAAATGTTGATTCCCAAGATAGCAGGAAGTACAAGTATTCCCCCCCCCTCCACATAACTTTTTATTACAACACTCGGCAAGAGTACTTCTCTCGGCATAAAAAACTTATCTCTGAAACTGAACTAGGGATGCACAATAATAATTGGACAGATAACTATCCATCCATCCATCATCTATACCGCTTCGCCTCACTAGGGTCGCGGGGGGTGCTGGAGCCTATCCCAGCTATCTTCGGGCAGTAGGCGGGGGACACCCTGAACTGGTTGCCAGCCAATTGCAGGGCACACAAAGACGAACAACCATCCGCGCTCACACTCATACCTAGGGGCAATTTAGAGTGTTCAATCGGCCTACAATGCATGTTTTTGGATTGTGGGAGGAAACCGGAGTACCCGGAGGAAACCCACACAAGCACGGGGAGAACATGCAAACTCCACACAGGATGGCCGGAGCCGGGATCGAACCCACGCCCGGTGCTGTCTCTCACTGTGAGGCCATCGTGCTAAACAGTCGGCCACCGCGCCGCGATAACTATAGGATCGATTTTGTAAAAAAAAAATGATATCAAGTTCATCAGTCCAATACCAACAAAACTGGAATGAAGAAGAACCGCCTCAAATAGAGCAACATTGGTCAGATGACTGTCATTCGCCTAGTGTCTGCTGCATGACGCAGCACGAACAAAAGTTACAAACAAATTACTATGCAGCTAATATGGCAATTTTTTCAGCATGGACACCAGCATTCAGAGGATGTATAATGCATGAGTACAGAGAAAAAAAAATCCTTTTGAAGGGTGAATCTGAGGGTAGCATATAATATCCGAGTGTGTGTGTTATTTGTGAGAAACTCTGGTAAACCTAGGCTGCAATAAATTCCAACATTCACTTCCAAATAAATCTATGAATGGACTGGTGATTGGACCCAAAAGAGGACATGGGGAGATTTGAGTTCTTGGATGATATTATGGCGTTCTTGCAGTGCTGAAGGACAAAACAAGAAAGTTGTTATAAACACGGAATTCAGCTTCATCTTATAAAAGCGAACAGAGAAGTATTTGTCAGAGTAGTTTCAACATTCATTCTGACACCACAAACCAGAAAACACAAGCCAAGTATACATACATTGGCACAGAGCATAACCAACTAGTGGCTTGATAAAACTACTTTAATGATGTTTGGGTGGATATACTGTAAACAAATCATTTTAATTACACTTTTTTTCCCAGTATGGTTTTGAGTTCCAGGGCATACACAATTGCTTCATACCATCTCTCCAGAGCAGTTTGGTCACTTCTGTGGATTTGCGAGCACCTATTTAGTCAGTCACAAACTTAATTACACAGCCAACAAACTATTGTGACATTGACAGTTTTTTTGGGCCAGCATGCACAAAACTACAAGGTCAATAGTTTCAATTCTTGGAAATAAGAGCCACCTTGGTTATAATGGTACATATTACTGATTGCGTGCGCCAGTGTGCGTACGCACATATATTATGGCTGCCCGTTCGTGCTGAGTCACAAGGCTATCTATCTTTCCAACTCATTCCGCATGCATGCACATGCAGTTGTGCACTCATTTAGTGTCACATATAGAGCTGGTCTGTCAACAAAGACGCAACAGTTGTCAAATATCCTCTACATGCTACAGTGTCTCAGTCCATGAGTAAATCTTGTCATGTACGTATAGTTGCAGTCAATGCAAACTAGTTTTACATCATGTCATGCAAACAACCAATGTTCATAAACTTAAGGTATTCATGTCATGTTTGCTTGAACACACAAAAATCATCTTTATAATCACATAACACCCATGCAGCAGATTAAAAAGTAGAGACAAGGTTTTGTTTGAATTAACTGAAAAATAATCCGTTATATGCACAACTAACATCTGCATTTGGCGAAACAAGAGAAAAATCTTCCGGCATGGATAAATGGAGGAACCCTAAAGCAATAAATACAATGTTTTCAAGAGCTACCAAAGATGACACTATCCTAAGTTTATGCTTAGTTTGTGTTTGCATATCATATTTGTAGTATAAATTAATGTACAACAACATTCATAAAGAAAATCACTTTTCAGTAAGTTCAGCTTCAAACCCTCATGGAATTAACCCACTGGTATGCTAGTTATCATGGCATACAGGGGAAGCCCGCCAACCTGTTAACTAGGTTTGGACTTATGACATTCTGCATATGCACTACGCTTATGCTGTGATTATTAATAATGATAAAAGTTTTACAATAAAAATGTCTGTTTTTAGTTAAACACTATTGCTTCAAATAATTCAATATGTGGTATGAATATGGAAACAATGCTGACAAAAACTGGGGGGAAAAAAGTTCATAACATACTCATACTAAAATGATGGTCAGGGAAAGTTGACGAATCTCGGTCTGAAACATTACAGTATATTGAAACTAAGTAGCATCATTATTTTAATAATTAGAAAAGCGGTCTAAGAAGCAAATGTATGTTATTCCTCCCCAATCTTTTGCCAGATCAGGTCGCAAAAGCAATTCAAAGCAATGAGCCACGGATAAGACTGTTAAACAATTGATCTTTACATATCATGTGACCAAACTACCGGCTAAGAAGAATCACATTGCCTTGCGCTATCTTCATATCGCTCATCAATCACTTTTTGTAAGTGATACATCCAGCGATTCCCGGTTGAGCTCATCTGTCATGGTACGACCTACTGACTGCGGTGCCCATTTTTAATCAGAGCAGATATTTCCAACATAATCAATAGTAACCAGATCTAGAGGATCAAACTAAGCAAAAACACAAGAATTGCACACACATGCATTTGGTTCTGTATGAGAGAAGTAAAGAATGTCACATTCTGACATTCCAAAAGTGATGGTGATCACAAAGAAAAGTTGACAAGGGAAAAGATGAAGATGCAAACATTGCAAAGAGGACCGGCAAAAAAAAAAAAAAAAGGTGGATGAGTAAGGAGTCAGAGAAAGATTTCAAGGGACCTTGGAGTGGAGGCGTACAGGACCACAGCAGTACACTACAAAAAGGGTGCAGGGTAGGGGGTAAAGAAAAAGCAGAAAATGAATGACAGGAATGGAAGTGGGTTCAGGATAAAATATACACACACACACACACAGACACACACATACAATATATATCCATCCAACCATCCATCCACTGCAATTTTTTCAGAAATCAGCAATTCTAAATTTAAAAGAATATTGGGATTTATTTCTGTATTATTATATTAATATTATTCAATTCATTCAAAACACATACCTACAGGAAAAATCTGAGAAACTGACAATTTTGCAGTGGTCTGTTTTTTCTTCCAGAACTGTGTCCATCTATCATCCATTCATTTACTCTCTCAATCTTATCTATGTATACACACATACTTGGACAAATAATTATAGAAAATGAAGAATTTAAGCAAAAAGAGAGTCCAAATGGCACCTACACTGTGAAGCGTCGTCGTCCTCCTCCATGGTGCTCTGTGAGGCACTAGTTTGTGTGGGTTCAAGTGAAGGGGTGAACAGGGGAGGGGTAGACAGGGTAGGGTGTTCCAAGGCCGGCGAACGACGGGGCTTGGGTGGCGCTGGATGACCAGTTGCTCCTGGAAGGGAATAACATGCAAGCAATGTGATTGTACTAGGAAATGCGAAGCGACACATATCTTTGCATGCAAACATTGACGATGCTCAAAATAAAAGGGTACTGTACTCCTTTTGAAATTCAGATTTCATTGGTGTGTCCTCACAACTACGCAACAATACATTCATTTGTTTGAATAATGATTTGAGTGTAAATTGAAAATCAGATCAGCAATCAATGGCCCAGATTTGTGGGAGTATTGTGCAGTTACGGTTGAGAAAGTTCATTTTCTATGGGCAGTATTTCAAAGTTCAGGTCAGAATTTCTCAAAGGAACATTTCAATTCATACTACATGATGCAAAATTTTGAAACTAAGTTCATCATTCCAAAAATTAACTAGTTCATATTGTAGCTCCATTTCTTTTCTGTCAATGTATTGCTGGAAGCTATTACCCTCAAAGTATTGGTATTTACCCATTGGTGCCACTCCCTTCAGTCCATAATAGTTGCCAGCTGGAGCTTTCACCAGTCTCAAAAATAATGGAGCAAAATGTGTTGCTCGAATTCTATTTTTTTTTAAATGAGGAATTAAAACACAAACAGGACTGTAGTCCTTAATGTGCAATCTGATAAAAAAAATGCTGCAATCAATTCAGATGACTTTCTAGAATAGAAGGGTTAATAGCACTATTGGATAAGAAAGCATTATTCACATAAAGCAAGCAAATTCTGTTCCAGGCAATGAAACTGCACTGAAACAACAAACGGGGATCAGATGACAAACGATCCTATCATAAGTCAAAAACATTCATGAACAAGGTGAAACCAAACACGTTTTACTTGGAAGTATGACTAATGTCAACACAGCATTATCGGACTCCCAAGTTCAAATACCCCCTAATTGTACAATTTGGAGTTTTACATTCTTGTGTGAGAAATGCGTTAATGTGCCGGCTGTATCTGTTATCTACAATAAAGACAATCGGGAAAAAAAAGGGTCTTTATTTTAACCAGGATAAAATGTTTATGCTGGTTTGCATTTTTCTGCTTGTTTTGGCTTTTTGTATTTTTTTCCCTTTCCTTTTGAACGGGAAACAAGAGAATACCTTAAGGCAACTAACATTCTAAACAGAAAGTCTCTGGCGATGTCAAAGCATTTGGGTCGCGTATTACAGTGACACGGGTAGTTGGATGTGATCATACTTGATGCAACTAGAAAGATATTTTTTAAAGATCATGATTTTGGTAGGATTTCTCTTCCCTTTTCACTCAACAGCTGGTTTTGATAAACTAGTAAACGTCATCAAGCCGCTTTTTGTGGAAAATATAATTACTTTTTATTCCCTGTTCATAATGTTTGACAAGGAGCACAGAGTCAAAGTGTGATTGCTAAATTAGCTTCTCACGCTAACTGCAAGCAGCCAACTATGCTTGTCGCTTGCAATTCAGAAAGAGAGTTATAAAAGATATGTTTGGGTTTATGTGTACGATGTCATGAGAGAGACTGAAAACCCAGAGAACGCCAAAGGGCAGGACATTTTATTGTCTGCAGAAAACGCGGGAAGCAAGGTAAAATGAAGTAGAGAAGGTACAACTGGGCACCGATTCACTTGAAATTAAATGGTACGATGTTTCATTTCCGAACCACATCATTTTAAATTGTGACTGAGTAGGAGCTGAAGAATTGGCAAATTTCCATGGTGTACTAAAATGCAGCAAGGCATGCACACAAGCATAATGACGTCACCCACTCACGCAGGCTTTCACAAATGCTAAAGATTTTTTATTCCGTGCGGGTTTGGAAGCGAGCGAGAGTCGCCTGCCGCCAAGCCTAACAAATCCAGTTTCTTAAGTCACTTCCTGGGATGTTTTTTGGTTTGTTGTGTGATGGGGTGAACTTATCGGTGCTGGTGCCGTCTAGTGCCTGGCTATGTCTACGGGTCCCCGCAATCTGTGCGGGGTTGAAAGTGAGGGTGTCACTGGTAGCTCTTTCTCTGTAAGGGGAGTCCACCACTGCCCGGCGTTGACACACAGAGGTCCGTCTTTCCCGACCAATTCGAATCATGCTCGGGAGATTGCGTGCCTTTAGCATCATTACAATATATATAAATTGTTTTAGAACAATACTTAAACATATTTATAATTTCATATGGGTTGAATAGCGAAAGACTGTGGCCAATGAGTGACATTATGCATTTAAAAAAAACTGCATCAGGAACAAAAATAACACAAATAAAATTATTTATCTTAGTTTCTTGTATTACTGCTTAACTCAGTTCCTTGTTTTGTTCATGTAAAAAATTCATTTTTTAATATTAATTTATTTTTTGCATTATTTGTACTTTATTAATTCTTAACTGTTTTGCATTTATTTCCACGCAACGTATTTAGCTCCTATGTTTTAAATTCATGATGTTTTTTTTTGTGTGTCACTCAAGCTTACCGTATTTCCCGGACTATAAGCCTCTAGTTTTTTCCTAGATTTGGAACCTTGCGGCGAATAAACCGGTGCAGCTTTTCTGTGGATTTTTCTTTCACCGGCGCTCTATAGTTCAGAAAATACGCTAAATAAATCGTGATTTTGTTTTTTTCTCTTGGGTCTGTTCTGTTTTAATTAGCACAGTAGTTGCCGTGTTAAAAGGCGCTATTTTAACAAACTGTTTAAGTACCTTTATGTGCATTCACAATACAAAATATTTCTGTACATGCAGTAAACAACGAATTGTTTTCAACATAGAGAACTGCGGCTTATACTCCGGTGTAGCTTGTATATAATTTTTGTTTGTTTGTTTGTTTGGTTTTTGTTGTTGTTTTTTAGGAGCTGATGTGGCTTATATCCAGTATATATTGAAAAATAAGATGAAGTATACATTTTATTATTAAAAATATTAAACAGCAGAAAAGTACCAAAAATTGGTTCCATTGATTACCGGTATGGATTGAACTGAACCGTTTTCGATGTGAAAGGTATCGATCTCACGCCGTTTGTTCTATTTCCAACTAACAAACTAACTCCATCATGCTTTATCCTTATTTTTATCCTGTTGTTGAACATCTCTTTGAAACGACTTCAGACTTGATTCTTCCTCACTTATATTCATCCTGCTACCTAAACCTTCCCATGCTCCAATCTTTGAACTCCCTCATTCTCACCTTCCTCACGCCTTTTCTAAGGTCTACACTCTATCATCTCTGGCTCTGTCACAAGTGACAGCCCTCTGCTGCAGTCTTACTCTGCTATGAAAAAAAGGACTGATCAATAGAGGGCTTGCTGAGGTTCAAGTAGATCACTTTTAAATCTGTGATTGATGTGTTTGTCTTTGCAACTGACAGCTTTGAGGGATTATGTGAGCGGCTGTATGCATACAGGAGAGAGTCAAAGAGAGGAAAACGTGGGATGAAAAGAAAGGTTTGATAAGTAACGATAGTGTTTCAAAAATAAGTACTACATATAACTACCTCTACTAGTCACTTGAGCATCAGACAATCTTTGACCAGTTTAGAGGTCTTTAGTTTTAAATGTTGAAGCAGTGTGACAGCTCTTAGGAGCAGACATTTGGAGTTTCATTTCAAACACTTCAAACTTCAGTTACACAAGGGAGTTTACCTTTCATGTCCGTCTTAGTCAGTCTGGAACAACAGCAGAGCTATGCAAAGATGCTCTTTGTGGACTACAGCTCGGCATTCAACACGATCATCCCAGACATCCTCGTCGCCAAACTGGACATTCTCGGCCTCCCTGCCCTCACACGCATCTGGATTAAGGACTTTCTGACCAACAGACCCCAGACTGTGTTGCTCGGCCCCTACACGTCCTCCACCCGTACGCTGAGCACCGGTTCCCCTCAAGGATGCGTGCTGAGCCCTCTCCTATACGCCCTCTACACCTACGACTGCAGCCCGGCCCACGGTAACAACACCATCGTCAAGTTTGCAGACGACACGACAGTGGTCGGTCTGATCTCGGTGACGAGACAGCCTACAGAGAGGAGGTCCAGAGACTGACGGCTTGGTGCGAGGACAACAGACTGCAACTCAACATTGCAAAAACAAAGGAGATCGTCATCGACTTCAGGAGGAACAAGACGGTGCCGCCCCCCCTCTGCATCGAAGGCGTGTGTGTGGAGAGGGTCCACACGTTCAAGTTCCTGGGAGTACAGATCTCCGATGACCTTTCTTGGACACACAACAAACACCACAGCAGTGGTAAAGAAGGTCCACCAGCGTCTGCAATTCCTGAGAGTCCTCAGGAAATTCAACCTGGACAGGAAGCTGCTGCTGGCCTTCTACCACTCGTCCATCGAGAGCCTGCTGACGTACTGTCTCACCTGGTACAGCGGCTGCACTGAGGCGGACAGAGTGAGGCTCCAGAGGACGGTCAAAACAGAGCAAAGGATTATTGGCTGCCCTCTCCCCTCACTGTCGGACATCTACACCGCCCGGTGCCTCAGAAGGGCTCTCAACATCGTCAAAGACAATACCCACCCAAACTCACACCTGTTCGACCTGATGCCCTCTGGCAGGCGCTACAGGTGCATCAAATCAAGGACCAATAGACTGAGAAACAGTTTCTTTCCAAGAGCCATCTCTATTCTAAACTCTCACACACACACACGACCACCCTTACTTTGCAGAACAGCAACGTGATGTGTTTTTATATATCCTATTCAGTATTATTTATTTTCCATTGCACTAACTATTCTCTTATTTATCTAATTTATATATTTATCTGAATTATTGTTGTATTGCACTGGAGAGGGGAGCTCTCTAATCTCGTTGCACACTTGAGTACAATGACAATAAAGGGATTTCTGATTTCTGATTGATTTATTGATCAAACAGCTGATGATGATGAAAATCATGTTAATGTTTCCCAAATTGAAGCAGAAAATTCTAACTCAGAAGTGATTGATTATTAAATCAAAAGCAATGTGGCAAAATGATTTCTAGACGGCCTCCGGGGATTACCAAGCTTTGTCATGAAAAAAACAAAACAAAAGGAAACAAGCCATTGACTATGTGCAGCTTTGAAAGGGAAAATGGTTCCAAATAAGATGTGTCGTATTAAAATGTTAAGCAGGAAAAGGAAAATTACCATCGCATTCATTACTCAAAGCTAAATTTCAATAGTGACCAAATGAAGTGGGCATGATTGCATCTCCAAGATATTGATAATCTGTTTAGTGCTGTGTTTGCTGCTATGTGTTTATATTTACCTGTTGTGCTCTGTCTGTTGTTCTCAACTTCATCCGGTTTCAGGTTAAGGACTGATTCAGTCTCTGTCCTGGAGATCCTGGTTAAAGTAGACTCACGTTGCGGTTTACCCATCCCACTGCTGACTTTGTCTAATTCCTTCATTTTGGAAGTGGAACTTTTTGTGGGGAGTTTGCTATGCACTGATCCACTTGCAGTACTGCTGGTGAGGTTACTATAATGGGAAACGTCATCTGTGTCAAGATCGGAGTCAAGGCTGTGGCTGAGTTCAGAGCTAGAGTCCTGAAGAACTTGGCTGTCGGCAGTGCTGCTGCTGGGAGTTGGGGAGGCACTGATGGGTGCAACGGTGAAAACAGATGGATGTTGAACCTGGACTTTTTGGGATTGTGGCTTCACTGTTGTTTTTACAGTGGAGGAGGCGATTGTGGTCGACTGGGGTTTCTTTGTGCGGAAGGCTGGAGAATGGTTTTCACTTGCTTGGCTATCAGGGGTGGTGGTCCCAGAAGTTGATGCACCATAAGGGTATGGGTCTGGGGTGATGGAATCAGGTGTCGAAGGGGGGTCTGGAGCCTTTCTTTTCCTCTGCTGGCTTTCTGAAACAGAGCCCATCTGAAACAGGAAGAAGTGAAAAAGGGGAAATATTTAGGAGAAAATAAATTGTACTGGTATCTAAATTCGGGCCATTTGAAAAAATATATATATATAAAATCAACTGCTATAGTAATAAAACCATTGTAACTTATGTGTGTACTTAACAAGTAATGTTTTAAGTAACATATTTTTATATTTAATAATTTAGAGGAATGCAAGTATGAGCAGAAGTAAACCAGGTGACACTAAGTTTTATAGAAAAAAATAACAGAAATAAAACTAAATAAAGCGATTGGTAAACAACTTGAAATGGCACTTAATTGACTGGCACATTGCGACTGCAGATCATCCCAAGCAATCTTGGCACTGAAACTGAACAACTGGAAAACTTCAGTGGACAGACGTCTTTTCTCATGTTGTTTTCCTCTTTGAAAAAGCCATTGAGGAAAAACAGACAACTCTTTTATGCTGGCTCTGAATGAAAGTTGTTGGATGTGTTTTTTTGTTGCGTGTACCGGCAATAGCAAAAATATGCAGCAGACATCAGTTCAAAACGGCTGAATATACAACCCACATGTACTGAGGTGCGCTGATGGCTCACACGATTAGATGGAAACGTTTATTTTGGGGCATTTGAACTTCAAACTGCCATTTAACTGTTTGTGTTTGTGTGTGTGCGCGTGTGTGCATGCAAAAACATAAATCAGTCTGTGAACTGACACCATCAAGAGTGAACTATCAAGTAATTAAATCCAAGTGGGGTTTTGGCAAGCATCTGACTATTCAATTCACACTGCCAACATTCCTCTTACATTTTCCAACAACAAACATTATAATGTCTGTCAGTAATACAATTAATTTGATGAAGTACTTCTTTGCATCACTATCCTTCATTCTGCAACTGTGACATATCCCATTTATGGTAGGAGACAAAGAGCGTGGCTGATGCGAAATGCACTCCTGCTAAATGACAATGTTTTAATGTTGAACCATTGATCACTGTAGTGGGGAATTGACAGGCCACTGATGTGTTGTCAGCTGGGCTAAAAGCAAAATTATGCAAAAGTGCAAATACAATATAAGCATTTAAAACACTCCTTTGTGTGATCTTTCGAACACAAATCACTAGCAATGATTGATGAATGTAACGACAGCACAAAGGTAACATCAGGTGACATGCAACAGTGGTACAAAATGCTGTTCGTACTTGCTTTTAAATCAAGCTATGTGGGAGAAGAGGGGGGGGGGATCAACGGCTTGAAGAACTGGTTGTGAAGTCAATTATCTATGATACAATGTGAAGGACTACAGGCAGGTTTCAACAGCATATCGTCTTTCTAAGGAAACCCAATTACTTCTGAATTCACCTCTTCAATGCACAACACAGACAATATGCCTGGAGCTGCTTGTAGTGTTTCATCATGCAACAGGACAAGAAGGGTCGATCAATGTGAGAAGGGGTTTTTGCCAACAAGACAATGTTCACCCATGAACTCAATGCGTGGCATAGTATGTAAATCTAAATGCCCCCAACTGGTTGTCTTTCTCCCTCCATGGCCCCCCACTCCTCTGCCTCACTTGCATTCATACATATGAATACTGTCACATACCAGCGGATGTGGGTCAAAGTTGAAACTGAAACGAATGACTGACTTTCCAATGAAGACAAACGTGTGTATGTACTTCATGCACATACATGTGTGGAAGCATGTTCATGAATGTTCCCTGCAGAGCGTAACATAAGTCAGCAAAACTCACGCAAGCACGCACGCACACGCGTACGCAGGGGTGCTCATGTTGCCCTGTAGGCATAACATTTTTAAGCTTGTGATTGAAACTGACCGACAGCGTTTCATCACATTCAAGGTCACAACATTGAAATGGCAGAAAACACCACAAAAAGGAGTTTATGCTTAATTTGCATGCGTTTCCACTTTCACAGGCGATATGTTATGGTCTTCATTGAACAGTTACTCAGAAACAACACGTGATAACATAGGACGGTTATAAAAATGGTATATGTGCATTTATGCAAAAGCGAGTAGAGTGCCCTGACAGTACAGTTCGGCTTGTCTATTAAATTTTCCACTATGGTTTGAGAGGCAAAGGGCCCCATGTCGGAGCATGTTGATCAGATAGGACCACCTATGGAGGCTTCAACCTGGTGGCGTGACCATTCATCACTTGTTTTGAGGCACTCTTGATGGGTGAGGGGCTTTGTACCAGGGCAACATGACAGCGCTTATATGGAATGTGAAATGGGAGTATGTGCGTGCATGAGAGGCTTACAGTGTAAACCTAAACATGTGTACTTTGTACATCAGCATTAATGAATATCACCATATATCCATAATACAGGCCTCATCGGGTTCTGTTTACAGATTGAAAAAAATCAGCACACAAAGAAAAGGATACTGTGAAACATAGCGGAAGCTTGGTTATGTTATGAAGCTACTTTTCAGAATGTTTATAACCTGTGAAGGATACAATGATAGTGACCATGTACCATTAATCATCAGTATTGACCGAGAGATGAATCAAGTGTAGTAAGAGGTACATTATTGTGACCTGTTGTTACTCCATGTTGTCAGTTGCTATGGTCCTCATGTTATCACCTTTATTGAGTCAAATAGGATTGGGCATGGCTTGATGTCTCTCAGTATTTAAGTTTGGGTTGATCAGTGACATGTCAGAACATTCAAGCTCTCTTCAATGCCTTCTGCATCCAGCCTTGCTCTCTGCTGTTACGTTTTATTGCTGAATATAAAGACTCATTTTTGCATGTGCGAGGTCCAAATTCTCCTCCACACGTGACAGTCTCTTCTGACCTGTCATGGATCCAGCATAGTCGGACACAATTTCCAAAGCACTCCATACTCAGGAAGCACTGCTTGGTGGGAGTGGACAATTATTGAAGCAAAAATAATCACAATTAATTTAACTGAGATTTCACTATTATTCATTGATTTATTTATTTATTCAACTATGAAAAATGGAGTAAAAGCTATCAACTTGGCCTCATGTCTATTCACCCCCCCACAGTGAACACTATTTTTGAAAACTAATCTTTCTATACTTGTGTCATGTCTTTGTTTATTGTAGTTGCCTATTATTGTAATAATAGTGTAGCTCAAACTGCATGAGACAAATTCCTTGTGTGTGTTTCACATACTTGGCCAATCAAGAGGATTCTGATTATGATTTTGTGAATCAAAACATGACCTTGTAATATGTGAAATGAAATCCTCTTGCATTTTCATCCGGCGACATCCACACCTTGGATGCCAAATGCCTTGCATCTTTGCATACATTAAAGCCTTCAAAAAGCATCTACCGTATCTCATTATCATATTGTATTTATTTATTTTATCTTAGGATATTTTCATAACATGGGATCTCAGGGATTGTATTTCATGGCATGTCATGTTGAAATGTGGGTTGGTATGAGAAATAAAAGCCCTTGAATCTTTGTATGTTTAAATTTTGAGGAAAGGAAAATTCCTTGAATCCTTGAAAACTCAACTTTACATATAACTTACTCCATTGACTTTCACATTACAGCTAGTGATGTATTGAAAACAATGCATGTTTTCTATTGCAATATACAAAGTATGTCATTTTTGCTGTGTAGTTTTACTTTAAACTCCAAGTACGGTGTCATCTTAAATCATGCTCTAGGATGTCAAAATTACAAAGGCTGCACACTTGCTATGTTAGCAACATGGTGTATTCAGGTTACTTTTACGTCAGGAACTTGTAAACGTACCGTGGAATTATGCAAGTTTCAATCGTCCAACCCTACTGCTTGGCAGACATGAGTAACTCCTGGGGGAGATTATGAAATCTATGCAGAACCTTGACACCACATGACGGCCATCCAGACAATCTCCAGCGCTTTGCCGCAGACAGCACCACCTGCTCTAACCGATCCCTTCACTTCGAATCAAGAAATGATCGTCTCACCAGCTGCTGCTTTGCCTTTTCAGCAGGAACCCAACATTCCATCACTTGAACATCATTCCGGGGAGATAGAAGTGTATTTGTAAAATTGCGCTAAGTTGTCCTGTGTTATCAACTTGCTTCGGGAAAGAACACGGAGGTGGGCCAATTCCTTGAGGGAGTCAAAGTCAGAGACATTGGAATCCTTTGCCTCTTTTTCTGTCTTCGATTAGCCCTTTATTAATCAGTCATCTGGAAAATAGCTAATGGCATTATGTCTGGGCTCTCAGTCAGCTACACTGAATTCAGGATTTTAGCCAATGAGAGTGATGGAATAAAGCTAGAAAAAAGACGTACTGCATACTGTCTGAGGAGCTCCAAGATTACTCGGGATGAATCAGAGTCTCTTGAGCAGTTTATCTCCCCAGCGATTCGGATTGAAAATCACATCAGAGAACACCGCAGGCGCGCCAAACCTGCCGCCCTTCCTCACCTCGTGACCCTACTCCGAAAACTGGTTATACAGACCTTCAAAAGCACCAAATCACCGGTTCCACCGGGGAGAAACCAATGCAATTCAGCAGAACCTGCCTCTCCCAGGAGGAACGCGCCTGTTGGGCTGCACTGGGTCTTTGCATTTTTTTGGTGGAAACTCTGGGCATTTCATCACCCACTATTCACTCCAACCCAAAGTTTTTTATGCGACCACGGGCTCCGATCGGGATCACTAATTTCGCCCCGACCATTAAGGAAGGGCCCCAAGAGACTGTGACTACTACTACTACTCTTTTCCTATCCCTCACCCATTCCTTTTCCAGCAGCACACGTCCTGCGCCCATGACCCCGTCCTATTCCGGCGGCATGTCCTTCGGTCGCCACCCATTCCTGTGGGGCACAACCAACAAACACCACTCCTTCCTGTTCTGGCAACGCACGTCCTGCACCAGCCACCACCAGAATTTTTTTTAGTCTTTCAGTTAATGTCTGAGAATAAGAGAAAAACTAGAACATGGCCTTAAACCAACAAAACCGTCTAAAACCGCATGGACTACCCCTTGTTGTTTCTGTAAACAAGTGTTCAAAGTGACTATGTAGAGGAATTCTTGCATCAAAAGAAAGAAGTCTGAACAAATAATTATGGTGAGCAAACAGAGACAAAAGTGACAAAGGGAAAAACAACAGCAAGACCACTGTTATAGAGCAAAAAAACATACTGTACAGTGTGCATCTGGGGATTGAGCCAGAGCTGAGCATTAATGGAGATTAAAGACAAATGCTGTTCAAGACAATTATTGAACTGACTGATGCTTATGAAAAACAAGCCTCCCTCTGCTGTTCAAGATTTATTTCTCCACAGAGACATTAGGAAGGAAGACAGCCAGCTCAATCAAGGAGCCACACAGACACAAGCAGGAAAGTCACATGCAGAAAAAACAAATGTGGAAAAGGAATTCAAATGTATCGACCTCTTTCCTGTTACGGTGCCATTTAAATCATTATTAAAACCTAGAAGAGGTGAGAGATAAAAAAAAAAAAAAACACTTTTGATCTTAGCTGACAGAAGATAAATGCCTACAGCTTGCTGCAACATAGCCAATCACAGAATATATTGGCAGCATTATAGTTTCAAATCAAGAAACGTGTCTGCTCGCAAGACTGTAGCCATCTTAAAGGAGAAGTCAGATCTGGACTATTACGTGGCTATGGGTATTAGAGGAAACTAGATAAATTCATTAAGCGAGTCAAGTCCTGAGATGACTTTCCTGATTCATTCTGACGCCAACCTTCATATCAACTGTGTTGTGTTTCCATTACTCTTAAACAAATGAACATATTACACTCTCTATGTGACTACATAAGGAGCAAATGAAATCAAACTGTGTGACGATGAAAAACACAGAGTCAAGATACGTAGTTTAAAAGCCACTACCACAAATAGAAGTTGCATCTATGACAGGTTGATGACAAGGTTGTTTGAACTGCGTTCCCAGTATCTGAACTCGCGCCCACTGGTTGCCGCGCTCCTTTTCACTTTATTCTGTCAACATGAACTGGCAGTTTTTACCTCAACATTTCATCTGTTTTCAATGTTCAGGGAGAAAACTGATGAACGTATACCAACAGCATTCACACAAAAACATTGTTTCAAGTATTCTGCAGAAGGCAACGAGGACCTCTTTTGCTAAACATTTCCCACGATACCCCAAATAATGAAACTGCAGGGATGACACGGGTCACAGCATTGTAAGATGCAACCCATCCACATCCCATATAGGTGTGATGCACCTGACAACATACTTGACAAAGAGCTTTTCTAGTTATGCAAAGAAACTATCCTTCCATGCATTCTCCAAACCTCTAAGCGTATCCTCACTAGGGTCGTGGGCGCATTTGAGCCTGTCCCAACTGTCTTCGGGTGGTCGGCTAAATAGTATCATGTTTCTTTGTAATGCCTCATGAATTAAGAAATATCAGTTTTAGAAGCGAGCAAGTTTTCCTCCAGTCTCTGTCTCCGTCAAGGTCTGATTTGTGAACAGATCACATTAATGATTACAAGTAAAAAAAATACCAATTACTCTTGGTTTGATTCTGAATGTAGACATCTGCTCAGGGGAGTGCCAGTTCTATTTTAGTATGATACAGGGCTGTGGGGCACCCCAAAATTGGCGGCTCGGCGGTCAGAACTCATAAATTGTGTGACACAAGACCACAGACAGTTCATATATTCGACGTCAATTGGGCAGAGACTTATTCAGGATCGACGCTCCTTCCCTCGTGCTATTATGAGTAGATTGGTAAGGTGACGAGTGGACAGCGCGAGTGCTGGACAACACCACGTCTGCTCGTACGGGTGCCTTCAACAAAGAGCAATGTTCGTGTGACAATGATTATACAGCATATGTGCTCACCGTGAGTTACATTCTCTTTCTTTCTCTCGCTCTCACTCTATACATATACGTATAACACATTTCTAACACCTGTGTTGAATTCTTAAGAAAGACTTAATCCCAGCGCTCACAGTGTTGCTGTTTTTTTTTTTTTTTTAATAATCTCTTCATCTCTGGTAATCTATGGTGAACTCGTTGAGGGGCCCAAACAGGTGGAAATTAAAAGTTGTATGGTCTGGGCTATAAGGGGATCGGGGAAGCCGTCCCCTATCCAACTGGTTGATGGTCTCGACTGTTTTGGCTGCTGCATTTTGGGAACCCAGCAGCAGCTGACTTTGGAGTCATCATAAATAATTTGGAGTGCTATTCCAAATAAAACATGAAATATCCTTCACCTTCACCCTTCTGTCAGATTGAATGATGTCATCAGCGATGTTGACCATGGTTGGAGCACTCACTTCTGCAGGCCTTTCTGGCCTGTCTTTATGAAGATTATTCCTCTCTGCTCCATACACAGCACATTCTTCTAACTTAATTTTTGTGTACTTTATGGTGCATTTCTGATGGTATTACTATAAAACCTATGAACTTGTTATTAATTTTATTTTCCCATGGGTAAAGTTACATTTAGGTTGACGTGGCCATTCGAAACAGAGTAAGCATTTTGACAAAAATCTTGTCATGTTGCTAATGTAATTCGGAAGGTTTTTAACTACCACCACTCTTAACTACTCACCTGATAACTCTCCAAATTACTCGAGGTCAGGGACCCTGGAGGTGGTGCTGGTGCCCTCCTCTTCTTGGTGTCACACTTTGGTGACGTCCTGAAAACATTCATGACTGAGTGTGACGGGCCCAAGGTACTCGGTTGATCCACTTTTTTGGGAGCAGCTTGGACTGCTGATAGTGCCTGGAGATGTCAAAAGAGTGGCAAGTCAAATTTCCAAATATCCATCTAAAAACGCATACAAACACGAATAGGTCAGCTTCATCTTTTCAAATGGACACAGTCCACTATGGTGTTTTAATTAATTTTCAGGGCGGCTTTTTTAGTATGATAGTTTGTTTGTTTTTTTTAAACAGTTTTAGTTAGTTTTAATATTAGTTTTCGTTTTTGAATAAATTGGTGTTGCATCTTGTGTGCAAGATAAGAAAAATACCATGGTAAGTATTATATAGGGAACCTTCACCAAAAATATTACTTTTAAAACATTTTGATAATAAAAGCTATAGTTTAACAGTCCACGCACTTTGAATTACAATAAGTGCAGTGCATGATACCGCTTCTAAAGTGCAATGTATGCATGCATGCACACTAATTAAATCAATCTAGGTTGCCTTGTTTCCAACTTCTTAAGTGTATTTGTGGATTGAATTATTGTTGGGAAGTCTTCAACTCAGTTGACAGTGTATTTTATTATTTCGCATAATATATTTTTTTCCATATATGAAACAAAAAAAATAGAAATTTTACCTAACATTGCATTTCAGGAAAAGAGCAGGTGAGCCAATCAACCCAAACGACACAATGCAAATTCAACTCCTAGGAGTCATCTGCTGGCTATTATCTTACTGGCTGCTGCTTGATGAGGTCGCTTATGTGCGACACACATTAAGAGGACTACAACTCCATGCAACTGCACAACCCAAAATTTGGGGGCGATTGTTTCGATATTTTCAGAGGTTGAAGTGGAGGAGGGTTGTGTATGTCAATTTTGAGCCGCTTGACTGGTAGGCGATGCGATATTCTGAAGCCTCAAGCGACAAGCTGTTTAATCAGCGACAAGGAGGAGGTTTGGCGCATATGCTTCAGACCTCCAGTATCATACGTTGGAAGAATACAGCACCCTTGACACGTTAGCTCAAGAGGAGTTGGCTCCACACGCATCGATCTGGGGTCTCCAAGGAACACATTCTCCTGTGTGCCTCTTCGGCCGCAGACACAATGGCCGTCCACAGCCTTGAACAAGAACAGCAGCGACAATGAAAAGAAGGGCGTGGGTTATCAAGCAAAGAGCAACCCCAGCAACGACAACAGCGCAGTGACCGGAGGACCAGTCGGTTGCCTGTGGAAGAGTCTCACGGGTGCAAGGGAGCCGGGGCACTTCGCCCGCGACTGTGTCAACACCGCAAAGTCCATCTACCCATGACGAACCAGAGCTGCGCCTGGCTTATGTAGCTCAGGCACATGGACTGTACCTTGACTGCTACATTGATTGCAAACATAGCAGGCCCTGGTAGACACTGGGTCCACAATCACTGTGATGCACCCAGGGACACTTCTGGGTCAAGCTGCAAGGGAGGAGACGCACCAAGCACCACATCACCACTATTATGGGGCACGACCCAAGATTTGGGGCAAAAAAGCCCAACCAGGCAATGTGGCTGTGACACGAGTTGCCCACCAGTTTAGATTGACAGCAATCCCAGAATCCAACACCCTCGGCCTTTATCAGCTCACTAAATGCACCAGTTATGGATGCGGCTGGAGCCACGGTGCACCTTGGGATTAGTCGTTGAACTACAACAGGGTGGGAAATCTGGACATCAGCATCCCCCCCACCTGTGTGATTCCACAGACAATGAAAGGGCATATTGTGTTGAAGACCACGGCCCAACAATGGGTGCCGCAGGTGGCATCAATCCACACACCGCAGCCAACTTTATGGGAGAAACGTCGACACGGGCCTCTTGCGGCGTGTCACTGTGGCTCGTCAAGACACACCCGTGCAGTAGGAACCAGTGGGGGCACCCTTAGGGTTGACAGGTGCCTGACAACTCCTATGAAGAGGAGACCCAGCCAGCAGTGGGCAGACGAGTGGGGGTCGACAGTCCACACCAGACGGGGTGAGTTGTGGCTTATAGCAGCCGTTTTATCAGTGTGCATTCTGTTACTGCTTGTGAGAATAAAGCGATGAAGAGCATCAGCGACCGTACAGGGCTCCAGACTAACATTAACAGAATGTAATACTAAAAAGATTTATTAGTGTCAGGCCTCGTGTCATTTGCGTCAAATATTTAGGAAATTCGGAGGAAAAATACCAGTTTAATAATTTATAATGCATTGCATACAGAATTACACAAAAGTGCCATTATGTTCTGCCAGTAGAATTAATCAGACCTAAAGTTAGAACATCGAACAAAAGGGAAAGAACACTGCTTCTGACACTTGTGGTAGAAAATTATGTAATAAGAATTTGGAGGTTAATTCCCATTGACAAATTTGCATTCTATATTTATTATACTGTATATTCATCTATTGGGCACAATCTGAGAACAAGGCAGTTTTTGTCTCATGCAACAAGCCCGAGCTCCTTTCCGCTGTTAAAAATGTGTACAATATGTCTTTTGTTTGTTTCAGGTGTACTTAAGTATATATCAGTAGATAAACACCATGCGACCTTGAACAACGATGAGAAACTAGCACAATTATGAAGAAAAGTGTCTACATTTTCATTCATGTTGACATGTTTCACCAGAATGTGAAATTCATTGCTGACAGAGCCTCACGCAACGTTAATTATTTGAATAAGAACAAAGTCCAGGAAAGATGTAAATTATGAATCTTGTTCTCTGTGTTGTCTGATTGACAGAGAAAGAGAAAGGAAACATGGAGGTGGGGTGTGTGTCAACTGGAGTCTGGAAGAACAAAAATAAATAAAACAAGTGAAGCCTTGATGCACCTTCCGTTTGGACCCTTAAAAAAGCAGAATGTTCCCACCTCAGCATAAACGTATTTTTCAAAGTGTTCTGAACTCTGTCTGACTTGTTCACCTGCGCTCTACTTCCTCACTTTGTGGTAAACAATCGGAAATGTGTCAAGAGCAAAGATGAAAACATAACTATGGAAATGCGCCCCAGCATTCGGGATGAATCCAACCTCTAAATTCTGAGGTGCAACTAAATTCAACCCCAGTATAACCTCAAACAACTTGCCGTAGGAGCCAGCTACCAACTCTTTGGCACAGCAACTGCGCACAACCGGTGAGCCGGTTACCCGTGCCAGCTGGAGTGATGAGACAGATTTCAATATTGGCGGTTCAAACATTTTACTGTGTAATGTTTTAGTCATGATCATGATCAGAACATTTTTCAGAGAAATCCAACGATAGTTTTCAACAAAAGGCTAGTTGAGAGTTTTAAGACCACACACAAACACGGTAACATGGTTGGCTCCCAATGAAACAATTACAGATAAGATGATGGGCTTTTAGTGCAGATGTAGTCAAGCTTGAGTAATCGAATGCCTTGCCGATAAGCCTGTGTGTGTGAGCGCACGTGTGTTTGCACACAAACGTGTGTGTGGTCAGAAAGAGATCCAATCCGCATCAAAGGCCACTAGAAAGTCAGACTATAGCAAAGGATGAAAACAATAAAATAGCCAATTCCCACAACTCAGATTTCAATCAATTTTGACAATTTCAAAAAATAACGCAATATATGTAACGGCGGACAAATAATTCAAGCCAGGTGTTTCGTGTTGTCATTTATAGATAGAAAACAGTATGATATCCAAAAATATTTACTGATGACATAAAGCAGAGGTCTTCAATCCTGTTCCTCGAGCTCCGCGGCCCTGCCCGTTTTCCCATCGTTCCCTGTTGCAATACACCTGATTCAAATGATCAGATAATTGGCAAGGTCTGCAGAAGCTGGATAACGATCCTGATCATTTGCAGCAGAGAGCGATGGAAAACAGGCAGCACAGCGAACCTCGGGGAACAGGATTGAAGCCCCCTGTAATAAAATGACATTACAACCGAGAGAACAGTGGCAGTAACAAAGACAAAAGCTCCCTGCTGAGAGACTAGGGCTGGGCGATAAACCGAAAATTTACCGTTACCGAAATGTATTAGAATGACCGACATCATTTTGCCCATGTCGGTAAATTCGGTGTCTAAAAAAAAAAAAAGAAAAAAGTATTTTCTGTCTGCGGCGATGTTCATGCCTCTTTAAGACGGCTACAGCGCATGTAGTCACGTGACTCATGTGCTGTAGAAGAATGTAAACAGAAGACGCGTTGGCAGCTGGCGATTCAAATCCCGAAGCGGCTGACACGGCTGCAGACGAAGTAACGTTAGTTGAAATTGTTCCTGTCGCGCTTGTTCCGAAAAGAAATTCGACATCTGTCGTTTGGAAATGTTTTGGGTTCCATAAAGAAGATGTTTGAGCAAAAGAACATGAACTACAAAGTGCGTCGTAAGCACCTGAAACAGCGCGTCCAACCTTTTCTTTTTCACCACCCACAACACAACCATGCTGTTGACTTGGAGCTTGTGCTAAAAGTTCAAAGTGAGAAACAAGGTTGGACAAGTGACAACAGCCCACTAACGGAGGCGACACCATACGAGAGAACGTCTCAGTGGTGGACTCGATAGCCGAGCACATAGCTCTAAAGATAGAGCTCCTCTAGTTACAGTGGAGCGCACAGGATTTAAACGCCTCATGAACGTAGCCGACAAGAGGTACGAAAATATTTGCCGCAAACAGCACTTCCCGATATTACGGAGCCCCTTAGGGGACATGGAAGAGAAAAAAAAAAATTGCGTTCCCTTGCAAAGTTTGCGAGGGAACGCAAAGTTGTTTTTTTTCGAGTGAATGTTTATTTATTTATTTTTAAATGCGCGTTTATGTACTTCCGGGTCAGTTTGACTACCCTTGCCTCGAATGCGCTGCTGTTCAAGAGACGACAGTACGTTGGAGGCGGCACTAATCATGGAGGAGGGCTTGGAACGGTCTTTTACTTATTTGAAAACTGTGCTTAATATCCAAAATTGATTTTATTTCTTTGTATTTCAAGCCAATTTCAAAGTAAAATTCAAATAAACTCGCCCACGGGTGAACACACTCCATCTTTGCTGCGTTTGTTTACACGGAAGATGACCCGGAAGTACATAAACGCGCATTAAAAAAAATGAACATTCACTCGAAAAAAAAAAAAAACACCTTTGCATTGCAATCTTTGCAAGGGAACGCAAAGATTTTGCGAGGGAACGCAAAGTTTTTTTTTTTTCTCTTCCGTGTCCCCTAAGGGGCTCCGTACGATATGGACAACATCGGGACGGGAGCGGAGACGTCGAGCATTTTGCATCCACATCCGACTTGTGGTCGAGTCGCAACATGGATCCCTGTTTGAGCCTGACTGCGCGGTACATAGACGACAAGTGGCGACCGCGCACCAGAATACTCGAGACAGTACATTTTCCTGATGCAGCACACTTGGCATTCCATTGACATTTTTTTCATTTTATTCAGCATTTTGTTTACAGGCGACTAGCTCCTTTGCACATGGCATTATTTATATTGTTTACAAGACACCTTTACACAAATCTAGGCCTTTGCAAATGGCATTACAGGATCTCGGCACAATATATTTACATAAAAAGATTTTGTGAGAGGTACCCTTTTTCTCCTGTTCTTTGTGACATTGTTCAAGTCATGCAAAGCATGCTATTTTGAATGTTTATTCAAATGATTTTTGTACTTTTATTTTTCATTGAAAGTGATGTGTACCAGTTGGTCAATTTAAAAAAAAAGCAGTTAATATGCATTTCCTGCATTTATTTTGATTTTGGTCCTCAGGGGGAATTTATCGTGCATTTATCGTCATCGAGGTAAAATTGCCCAATTTATTGCGACATTGATTTTAGGTCATATCGCTCAGCCCTATGAGAGACACAAAGAGTTGGAAAGCAATGGAGGTTGAGCAGAAGCCTGAAGCTTGGTAGGAGATCAGAGTGATGTAGAATGAGGCAATCAACTAATATAATTGACCATCAAACTGATCTGAGGTGAGCCCCAGATGACTATGGCTAAACTGAGGTCCATAGCTTTAAAAATTTAACTCGTGACTGGGATGTGGAAAGAAGATTTGCAGAGCTATTTAATGCATGTTTAAGAATATCAGTGAAGTTTACATTTGTTCTACAGGTGTCTGCTAAAAAGGGACAACTACCACATTTGCAATGAACTGCAAGCCTAAAATAACACTTTCTTCTGAATTGTCTAACATACGACATTGACAAATATAATCACAATTGCAAAAGTGGACAGACACTGAAGCTAGTGCTTACTGATGAAGATACAATTTTGGTTATTTTCTGCCCTCTACAGGACACTGATATAATGCATCATGATTAAAGCCTTACAAATGTAATGCGATCTCCTTTTTTAATACACGTGTCATTATCAATGTGTCAGAGCCATATCCTTACTTGGCTCCTCACAGTTCCCATTCCAAATCCTTACAAATATTTTTTTCATCAGACATAACTTTCAAATGCTTGTCTGTCTGCAGGCCCTTTTAAGAAAAAAGTCAACACACCCCAGAAAAACATTCACATGTTCCGTGTGTTTTATACACTTGATCAGAATCATTAATTATTGGTAGGTGCCTGACTCGTACTATTTTACATGAAACTAATTACCACTTAAACTACTTGTAGTTTTTTTTTTATTTTCTTCACAGATGGCTCCATGTGCCTGGTATTTCTATTATAAATGAACAGCATAAATGAACACCTACATTGCACAATGTGTATCACCTACAATCTTAACTACAGTACATGCCATCAGTGAATGGGTCTGCAAATCGGATTCAACGACCGTGATATACAAAATAGAAGTTACAGATACTGTGTGGAAGCTGAGCAAAATTGAACAGGACTAATTTAAGAATGTTTATGTCTCAGCAACACTTACGGATCTTTGGTCTTCATTTTGGATTATTTTATCATTAGTGTCTTCCATGCCCAAAGATGTGGTCTCTGTCTGCAAAAGGAATGCACAGCAAACATGCAAAATTCCATATTTAAGCCATGCACTATCTGGCTAAGGTATGTAAGGAAGTATAAAAAAAAAGCACAATTACGTCAAAACAAAAATGAATAACTTGCACCACTCAATGATAACCAATGAGTTATAATGTTCAGACTTACCTTGGATCTCCTCCTGCCAAACTGGAAAAAACCCAAAAGGCCTTTCTTAGTCCCCCTGTCCAAACTGTTAGTGCTAGAGCAGATGGTGTCTGGGAAAACAAACACAACTTAACATCAACCATGAAAATACACCAGTGTGCCTCTGAAAAGCCTTAAGGCAGATAAATAAAAAAAATATTAAATTCATCAATTGAAATGTATACAGATGACAGTCTGAAAAAAAAAACATTTTACAATTTCAACTACTACAACTTGCAACATTTTTATCAGCAGAGGGCGCTATAGATTTATTATTTCTACTTGTTTCTGGCACACTAACCTTTAAAAAAGCCCGATGATTACTTCAATTGTGTGGTGCAGAAATTTTTCCAATTTTATTTTATTTGTGCAAAAAGTATTTACTAACAAGAAATATCTTTGCTCATTGTGAGCCATGAATGGTGACAGGCAGAACAATAAATGTTTTTTTCATTAAAGTGGAAGAGAGTACACTGAACATAGTATCCACCTATTGCCATTCATACAACTGAATAAGTCATCTTTGTTTCATGGTTTGCTCTGGGATTAATCTAGGGTAAAATGGGTGCCATGGCTCAAAGGTTGGAAAACACTGCTCTATAGTCTACAGAAGACTCAAGACAAAAGCCAGGTTGATGAACAAGCAGCATTTTTGTTAGGATGGATTAATGGCCACAGTTACGGTTGACTACTACCTGAAATGTTTAGAGCTGGAGTGGAAGCCATTTGAGGCTGCAGAACTAGGAAAAACAAATGAATAAAAACAATTAGCTGGATTCAGCTTTAGTGGCAAATCAATAGAGCTATCTAGTTCTTTCTCGTGAGTCATGGAACAATTATCTTTATTTAGAATCTCCTGGTGTACTTTTCAGATCACTAAGATCACATTTCATGTGAACTGCACATAAAAACTGCTAAGAGGACAGATTAATTACTTTGGTATTTACTTTGGTATTTGTAGTGTTAACAGTTTTTTCCAAAAATATTTGAATTTGGTGTTGGCTTTGGCATGGCCCAAGAAACCACTTGAATTATTGTGGTGATGCAACTCAGGGGTGTCTACATATTCATTCTTGGCAAACAGAAAAATGGACAGTGTTGACAATATTTACCTAGACTCTGAACATGAACATAGAGCTCCTTAATTCCCAGCTGTGTTAAAGATTGATCCAGCGGTAACTTTTGACGACTGATGTTGTCCTTTAGGAGTTGGACGCACGTAGGGTCAAACTCGCACTTTTCACAGATGACCGGTATAAGGGCCTGGAGTGGTACCAACGGGTTGACCCGTACCACTGCCTTTTGGCTGCCGTGATAGTTCACCATCAAACGCACTGTTTTCTGATGTAGAGAGGGGAGAGTGCACGTCAAAAATGTATACAATAATATTCAACAATAGAATGAGGTCAGCATTTAGTGGTTTTGATGGTCAATTATTAAAAAAAAAAAGCTGCACAATCTACATGCAGTGGCTGCAACAATTGTAACAGAATGACATATGTGGGTATGCTTGATGAAGTAAACTGTATTTTTACAAGGATATAAAATATATTCGTAAAAAATGCATAAAATATACTGTTAATCGCTGGCCTCGAACCAAAAACGTGTTCAACCACAAACATTGCATCATCGACGTGGGCAAACCGTTTTCAATACTTTAGACGTGTCAATAATTTACAACGAACACCCAGACTTATTTTTTTTTTTTGAAATATGAATTAAGCAAATTGTGACTCATGTATGCGGTTTTGGCCCGACGTCAGCGATAAACAAACATACGTATGAAATGATCATGCAGTAAATCATGTAAAGTACATACACGAGATACTATACAAAGAAAAGCTAATTTATTTTCTAGTATTATCGAAATTATTTGAATTACTTCCTAACATTACATGAAGCAGAGGCTTCTGCAACCATCAGTCCAAGCGTTATTCCGTTTGACATTGATTAATTTAAATTACAGAGGTCCAAGTCAAAAGTTAACATGAACTCTAGAGAGTCCAATTTACAAAACTACAGTATATTAAAAAATGACACCATGAATTACTGATCGGTATGATAGGAAAGCGGGGACTGATATAGTGTCAGTCTCTGGCCTTAAACCAGTTGAGGTAAACGTGGAGTGAGAGCAGCTACTGAGTCCTGAGAGGGGAAAAGAAATAATGCATGGTAACCAAAGACAGGGCACTCATAAAATATTCAAACTGTGGGTGAAGAGGCATAGCGAAAAAGGAGAGTAATAATAGCGTAATAGCTGAGAGGGATGTAATCAGGAAAAACACACACACACAAAAAAAAATTAAAAACAAAAAACACGCCGCAGCAAGACTTATCTTACCATTGAGCCTTACAGGACTTGCTTTCTGCCAGTGATCAGAAGCAAAAGGTAGATTTGGGATAGACGTAATAGAAGGCTTTAGCATTACGAGCCATACGCGGTAAAAGCAAATTTTGTTGCATTATCAGTGTAATCATGTTTATTATTACATACAGAGCCAGACGACTATACGAATATATTAAAATAAACATTGACATCAAAAACCACATAAGTTGTAGTTACAGTCACTCGACATCATCCCACATTTGGAATCCTTAACAAACATTATCTATATGAAATCACCTCAGGGACTTTCGGTGCCAGTCTGCGCACCACTTTCTCTTCGCAGGCTTTCTCCTTGATGAGGACGCAGGCCACATTGAGGGAGCCCAGCAACAGGTTGGGCTTGAACCCCAAAGAGTGGCCTTCAGGCGACAACAGCTCCAGGGTGTGCAGTGCTGGATTTAGGTGGTAACGGCTGCACAGATCAACCAGCAAGTCCATCAGCGGCTTACTGAGAGAGGGGGAAAAAGAGTGAAGGTAAGGAGGGGAGGAAGTGTTCAAAGTGAAACAGAGGGAAGAAGAGGGTGGTGAGGAGGAATGGAGGGAGGGAGTTAGTAGGAAGGTCCACGGAAGAGATGACGCCAGAAGATTGGGTTACGAAACCAATCTAGCTTTAGTAGTACAGTAAACTTCAAACAAAACAGACACACTTTCACCTAAGTTGATAATTTTCTGGAATAGTGCATGTCCTCTGAATAGTTCGGAACTTGTATTTCCGAGTTTCTTTTGCGTACAAGCAAATCTACAGATGGACTGCATGATTCACCTTGAATATCATGTACCTTGTGAGCAAAGGAAATACACCCTTTGTGAGCAACTGTCAAGTGGGCATTTACACCTTAACATGTCCGTTGATCTGTTACTGTTAGACTCCTGTTTTCGCTAGCGGACTGACAACTGATGCTAACTTTGAAACACTGAGCGAATAAGTGCAGACGGAAGCTATTTTTGGTCATCCCCCACACTGCCATGTGACCGAAAAAAGAGACAAGGTGCAATTAGGGGACGAGAAGCGGTAATAGCATAAGAATTTAAATTCATTTTATTCATGAATTTTCGTGTAAAACGGTCCAGACTGTTTCTAAATGAAGATCATTGTGTGCTGTTACCAATGTTAACAGTTTTACTGACGGTCCTAAAGTAATGGCGACGAATTGTAATTTAGTGATGAAGGGAAGCATGGTAAAAATGACGGAGTGACGGACTGAGCCAAAATGACTGATGACAACATACAGGGTCCAACATAAACACGTGAAATATTTCACAGAGATGGGCGTTAAAGTCTATGCTAAAGCCATATTGTGTACTGGGGTGAAATGCATAATGTTCTGCTCGAAAGGAGAAGAATCCACTAGGGGCAGGGAGAGAGTTAACAGCTCAGCTTCCATCTGTTCACTCTCAGGGACAAAGCTTCTGCTGAGACTGGGAATAGGACCCTTAAAAAGGCCCCACTGGCACGAAAACCCAAAGTGGACAAACAGTGACAAAGGTCTCTTACTGGTGTATCCGAAAATGTGGAAAACATTAAGAGCAACTAGCAAAATGATCTTAAAATAGTGTATCTTCGTGTACAGTACGTACGCTAGATTTGACAGTTTTTACTTAAAAACACATTTTTCAGAATAAACATAATTCATGTTAAAAATACAACCGTCAGAGAGCGTCCTCCTCACCTGCCATCCTCAGTTAGATATGTCTGGTATCCCTGTGGTAGTGTCAATTCAAAATCCACAGTAGGCTTAATCAGGTTCTCTTTGGACTCCATGTCCAGTGTCCCACCCGCATCAGGTACACTCTTTGCAAAAATGTGACGAGGGGCCGGTGGTGGGGGTGGCGCCCGAGCCTTCATTCTCCTTCTAAGTGGCAAATAGAATAGTTTAAAAATGCAAAGGTCATTAAACAGTTCACAATCCACATTATGAAACAATAGATGATAAACAAATGTATAACAAATAAAAACTGCGCCTATAATAAGTCCTTTCCTTGATGAAACTCAAAGACAAGCCTTACTGGAAGACAAAGAATGATAGGGAGAAAAAAATATTACAAACTCAAAAATAACATATTTTTGTCCCGTTGCGTGTTGGCAACACAATTGGTTCACTTAGATCACATGTGTCAAACTCAAGGCCCGGGGGCCAGATATGGCCCGCGACCTCATTTTTGGTGGCCCGCGAAGAGCAAATTATGTGCGTTAACTTCCTGTTTCTAACACATTTTCTTCACTTTTAACATTATTGAGATGTGAGATACTGCCCTTTATTTGTTACGAATCCTCTCCCTTTTAAAATAAATTGAAAAATTGTTGAACAATTACTGACTGGCTTCTGATTTCAAAACTGGCTTTCCATCAATTTGTTCTGTATATGTGATAACGTAAGTTGATCATACATTTATATGGCTCCTTTTCTGACATGAATATTTGGTCATAAATGCATCTTGCAATATCATCATTGACAAGAACATTCATTTGCATTCTGCACATGCTCTATCGGCAAGGTATTTCTGTCTTTTGAGTACAGTACTAAAATGCACAAGCAGAGGTAAACAAACATGGCAAAACTGAAAATGTTGCACATCACCATACTTTTAGAGCGGGGAGGGCACTCTACAAGTGTGGTGAAAGACATAAAATATAATGTCATACATTGATGCAAGAATTTATCGAAATAGCGACATCTACAAGACAGTGGCCATCAATTTACGAAAAAGCAGATTTGTACAAATGCCAGAGCTAATTTAGCACTTTCGTTTTTGTTTATGAATGCAGGAAGAAGAAGCAGAAATGACAGTCATTTAAGTCATGATGGGCATCGCAGTTTCCATGGGGTTAACCTAAATCAGGGGTGTCAAACTCCAGTCCTCGAGGGCCGGTGTCCTGCATGTTTTCCATCTCTCCCAGCTGCAACCCACCTGATTCAAATGAGCAGGATACTTATCAGGCTTCTTCAGAGCTTGCTGATGAGCTGATCATTTGAATCAGGTGGGTTGCAGCCGGGAGAGATTGAAAGCATGCAGGAAAGCGGCCCTCCAGGACTGGATCTTGACACCCCTGACCTAAATGATTACAAATACATGTAATCGTGATATTCACAATGTTTCGGAAATGAGAATTTTGAACTCAACCTGAATGTTGACTGCATATAAAGATAGGCATGGATTCTTCAGAATCTTTGTAAAAAATAGTTATGACCAAACCTAAATTGAAACTTTCTTCTTCTACTCAGGCACGGCACTGCACTGCCACTTAAAGGCAACCCCATGCATAGAGCAGGAACTGTCTGTATAATTTTGCATTCAGTTTATTATTGCTAGAGATTGTATATTATTATTTTACTTCATTACTTATTTTAAAGCAGAGGTTGAGTTTTCAAGGATTCGAGGAGACCTAGGACTTGTGAAAGTAAAAATACAACAACAAAAAGGATAAATCAATATGATAAAGACATATGTTGGATGATTATTTACAGTTTGAATGTGTGCAGTGATGCAATGCAGCAAAGGTGAGGCTGCAGCAGAATGCAAGACGCCTAAAATGCAATGATATTTGATATTTAGGTAATTTTGTAATTGACAAAAATTTAAACTATTCAAGAATAAAGTGTTAAATGTGCAAGAATGAATAAGCAATGGTGTTGATGAGAGTTTTGGTCATTAAATACTATATTTTGAAGCCAATGAATGACATAAGTGACATAATATGATTGTAATAAACTACTTAACAGCAAAGAAAAAAAGAAGGAGTACTGTAATGTTTATTACATCATACACTCAGACACTTTTACACTTCCATCCATCAAAATTGTGAAACTCTGAATAGTTCAATTTATAACTGTTACTATAAAAGCACCTAATATATATGAGCCACAATATATTTAGCTTGCTGTTGAAAATCATAAACCTGTACTTCCAGCTGAACTAAACTATTTGTATAACTCCACATACTCCGTCTCAGTCTCAACACAAGACAGATAACAATAGGAAAACATCCCGCTTACGTCAGAAGGAGTCCTTGTGTAGATTAAATATTCCACAATTGTTGACAACCCCCTGTTTATAAATCCAGTTCCAAGGATTTGTCACTCCCATGACAGAACGTGTATGTTTGTGCGTGCGATTCAATTAGCTATCAGTCAAGGTATTTCTGTTCAGCAAAAAGAAAAATGTAGGAATGCATGAACACTGCACAGCAAGCGGACTCTAACCTTAAGGTTAAACATTAATGGCAAAGTAAGATATCAAGTAAATCATTACGCCAGTGTTCAATTATTTCAATATTAGATATAGTGTTGTGGAATTTGATGACACTGCACTGCATTGATTGAATAGTCAATGAAAGTATGAAAATTGTATGTTTGTGTGTGACCCAAAAAGATGCGTACCCATGAAAATTTCAATTGTGACTTTGATTAAAAAGCTATTTATTTCAAATTACAACCACACATTATTCAGTTTATGGAAGACCATTCACCAGAGTTTCAGCTATTTCTGTACATTTTTAGTCAATTTATGGCTTTCCCAAGATGTGTTCCAAATGTCCACCATTCCGTTCCAAGCAAACCTGTACTCGTCTGACAAAGTTGTGAAATAAAGTTGACAAATATATAATTCAGAATAAAGTGTAAAGTTAAGATGCCAACCATAGAAATGCATCATCGACAACAACAATAAAATCAAATTTACATGTAGCGACAATAATTCTAATTTCAAGACAAACTATTATCAATATGAGGAAAGTGTGGTAAACATGAATGATGATCACTTTTAGAGGGGTTGAAGAAGCGCCGGTCGTCAATAAAAGCAAATTCTTAGCAGATATAAAACCACACCTGAACACGTGCGTGTGGACACATGCACTTTGGAACGATACTCTACCACATCGCATGTATACTGCAGTTTTAATCTCCATTTTTTTTGCATTTGACACAATGCAAGTGACCAACAATGAAACATTGGAGTCAACCACGCCTTACAGACCAAAGACACACAATTGCACATGCATGCGAGTGAGCATGCACACACACAACTACGAAGCCAGCATGCTCCCTGGGTGCCATGGAGAAGGCATCTCCATGGAAACCTAAGTACACATACACCACTTGACTGCTGGGATTAACACAAGTGACCAAGCAACAGCGAGAAGAAATAATAAGGAGGGACTTAATACACAATTTAATTAAACGAGCATTCACCAGTGCCCGACCGAGAGGTCCTTCGGCGTTGGGCCCAGTAAGTGACGATTACACAGAAACCCACTTCTGTCAGTGCTTCGTTCGCCATTTTTTTTTTTTTAAGTTTCCCATTTTTTTTTTTTTACGTTTCCCATCATTCGTCAGGAAAACAGCCATCCATAAGTGATGCGACTTTCAGACGTTGTTTCACTGCTGACGCGCCGAATGCCCACATTTTTTCACTTAGTTAAATAAGTTAGTTAGATAACAAGCAAGCTGGAAAATACATCTGAATGAGTAGGAATGGTACTGTTAAGATTTGAACAATACCGGCTAAAAACAAATATGAGGATGAATACAAAAATAATATTAAATTAAATTTTACATTAGTGCAGTGCATCTCAATTATTTTCTGTTACGCCCCCGCTAGCAAAAAGAAAAGAATTCGCACCACGACCCCACCACCCACTCTCTGCGCGCAACTATAAATAATAGCATTTTTGTTGCACAACAAACTTACACTGTAGAGTTAATACTCGCTCCGCACAATGGGCAATGAGAGCACCACTGCCAACAACTGGAGCGGATGTGTAATTACACCTTATTGTAGAACGGCGGGAAAAGAAGCATGTCCCCCAGGCGTCACACATGCCCCAGGGGGGCCCGCCACACTATTTGAGAAGCACAGCATTAGAGTAAGGGTTCGATTGAGTGTAAATCGATATAACATTCACATCATCATTAACAACAGAGCGAACACAATTCACACCACACGTCAAACTAAAAATATGAACATTACAGGGTTCATGGCACAATGGACTTTTTTTTTTTAATACCACATAAGAATCCTATCGAAACAGGATCACACAGCAGTACACAGGCACATCAAGGACACTTTCCTGCGCCTGAGTAGTGCATGACTGGCTCCTAGTCATGCCTCTTGCACACCACACTCGAGTGGGGCGAGATGGCTTGACTATGATTGTGAAAGGTTTTGTTAGACGAACAATTTTATTCAAGGGTAATTTCTCCAAGACCGTGAACATAACTGTTAAGGGTGGAGCTGACCAATACTGCAGTCTTTTATAATTTAAATCTCCAGCACTATGAGACACCAGAATTACAGTAGCAGGCAACTACGATAAACAGCTGTGCAACAATTTGGACAGTCATAAGAGCAAAGATAAAGTGATCAGTAAGCCAACAATGATTTTTTTTTTATTTGAATTTATTTACTCTTCCTTTGCATAATCAGTCAATTGAGGCAATATCTGAATACGAGATAATACCATGGCTCTATTTTGTGTTAAAGGATTCCTCTCATTTGCAACACAGTTGGTGAGTCTTCCTTGCTAACAAACCCACATACCTCAGCGACTAACATATGACAGCGGGCTTCCCAAAATAAGTGTCGAGCCCATAACAGCTGCATAATATAGCCCGCAGTAGATGCTTGACACTGCTCACACAAGAAAATAAAAGTTCGATCCCCTTCTTAACAGGTGTCTGCCAGTGTTGTGTTTCACTAGGAATGGGTTGCCCAAGAACAGAGTTCTTGATATGGAACCGCTCTTTGTTGTCAGTCTCTAAACTCTCAACACTGACACACATTTTACCTGGGCAAGAACAAAGTACCTGGCAGAGATGGAGAAAAACAAAGTTACTGTACTTACGCAGTATTTTTCCCGTAGTTTTCAATGCATGACAATACTTAGAATAGATTTGACCAGGAAGGACAAGCTGCTGTAGTTGTTTCCTGGCTACGCCATCATTTGAAGCAGTACTCCTGGACCCCTAAAGCTCAGCTTGTCAATGACATCACGTGTGATGCTTAAGGGCCACCACAATCCTTCTGAAACCCGACTTGGACCCAACCATCACCAAAAAAATCACTTTCGCCTGTGTTCAAAGCTTCTGTAGCCGCCGTACAACTCCGATTCAAATTTTAAATTGTGACAAACCCAGTGACCGAGACCACTTGTGAAATCTTGGGGCAGAACCCCAATGCGCGACCGCGCAGTACATTATTCGATTCGCTCTGTGTGTGGCAATACAAATAGGGTCAAAGTTAGCGCATGTTACGAGTGTGGATGCAAGAAAATCGAAAGACCATGGATGCTGGTACATCGAGATACGTACGGTTGCAATTAGGACAAGAGAACCGAAAATAACACAATCCATCCATTATCCAAGCCAATTCTCCTCTTAAGGCTCGCGGGCATGCTCGATCTCATCCCAGCTGTCATCAGGCACCACCCGGGGTACAGCCTGAACTGGTTGCCCACCCATCGCAGCCAAAAGTAACACTTCAAAGGTTTGAATATTTACATATATTTATATACACACTCTGATGGGAGTGTCAACCTCACCAACATGGCGTAAAAACATAGACACAATAGTTAGCCAGTTGCTACAGCGCGTTAGAGTAGCTAATCTGTTATGCATATCTACAAAACCACCAACACACAAGAGAATCTCAACATGTAAACATGAAAAGTGTATTGGAGCTTCCGTTTATCGCCTTTCAACTCCGGGACAAGAAGGTGGAACTTAACGTACAACAGTGCAATCTCATTCTCAGCCTAAATACAATTTGCATTAAGCAGCAATTATGGTGATAGAATAGAACAGAGGAGAGCATTTAAAATGCACTTTATTTCTAATGTTTACAAAATACGTAGCCATATCTCACTTTATTATTTACTATATCTCCAATTAGGAGACTAGGGTTAACTACATGTGAAGTGTATTTTTGGTCCTGCGGTTCTGTTATACTATTAGAAAAGTGATGATTAACAAAAAGCAAGACTTGGAACATCACAATTTGGAAACCAATCCTGGAACAGTTTTAAGTGTGTGTTTTGCGACCTACTTTCAACTTTAATAGCCTTCAAATTATATGATGTGAAGAGGAAACAACCATTAAAATAACTTTTACTTTTACCCTTCGAGTACATTTCACAGCCTGTACTTTTTCACTTTTACTTAACAAAGTTGCTGTACTCAAGTGCACAATGTGAGTGCTTTTTCCATCTCTGGTGCCTGGACATATAATAATCAACTTATGATGAAGGGTATTTCTGCCATCTTAGCTAAATGTTAGACACTAGATAACGTAAGAAAGTTTATTTCTAAAATCACATACTCGGCGAATAATGGACCAGGTTAAGGCATTGGTCTTATCGGTCAATACTGATCAGTGAACTACCTGCAAAAACCTAGTCCAAGTCAAATCATGACCATTATGTTAAGTGCTCTTGACAGAACATTTTAAAGTAATGTTGCTCAAGCATCTGCCAAAACAGAACAAACAAATACCACCACTTCTGACATTTTATAAAGTAGTCAGTCTACCACAACAATTTATAACTTGCTTAACGCTCCTCTCTGCTTTCAGAATTGTTGTGTACAAGAACTGTACTAGAAGTTAAAAAGGACGGGTGGCGGCGGTGGGGGCGGGTTGGCTGAAGAGGAACTCCCCTTGGCAGCAGTGCTATACGCATGGCTAACCACGTGAAGCTCTACCAAGGACAATTTTGTAATAACAGTCTTGGGTGGAGAGGTTTTATTTGCATCCATCTCACATTTTCCCATCATTTGAGATGCAGTAGGATAAAAATACAGTCATTCTTCTTTGGGGCAAATTTTGGAATTATACAAATGACATCCAAATACTCTACTGCGTTTTATAAAGTGTATCCAAATACTAAATTTACATTTTAACTTCAGTGAAAATAGCTTCCAACCGATCAACAATAAACCAGCAAGCAGGAATAAAGAAAGTCTGCAAAAAAAGGACATGTGGAATTCAATAATTACGGGTGTGTGCTAGGAGTGGGAGACAGTTATTTGTACTTCTATACTTTATACCAGCAAAAATCTGTCCACTCGGTCTTTCTGTCAGTTTTTTTTTTGTTTTTTTTTTTAACTGGGGAGACATAAAAGGCTGAAAAGACCTTTTTTTAAGCATGTGCAGCAAAACAAAATAGTAAGAAATTCTTTTGCAAAATGAGTGTGTGGATAGTTTGTCATTATCAGGGGTAATCTTGCGAATTTCTGAGTTTGGTCATGTGACGTTCTCAACCAGAGCCACTATTGGTCTTAGCCCAGTGATGTTAAACTATCAAGAGTCAAAATGACCACCACTTGAGATAGACAGAAACGGAGGAATCTTTCTGTTTAATTCATATTCCACAAACACAATATTAATCAGAACACTGTATTTAGACTAGCGGGGCCGTATAGAACATATTATAGTCAAGAAACTGTTTGAGTTGACCCATATGCCACACAGGGTTGATTAGAGGATCATGGGGTGTAAAGCAATGTTATATAATAAGGTGTGATCAGCCACAATTACAGATACTCCACATCTAACCGATCGTTAGAATGTTGAGTTCAGAAATCAACCTACTGTGAAGTAACCTTGGTTGGTTCGGTTGGGGGGAAATGTAGCGGAGCGATTCAACTTTGTGTACACAAATGCCTATTGATTAATCTGCACTGACCTTAAAAAATACAAATAAAAAATGTGTGTAGTTGTAGGTGCCAGTGTGTACTTAATAATTAGCCCCAGGAACAACACCGGTCTGTTTTAAAAAATAGCTTACCAGTGAGGAGACATGGTGACTTGCTAAGAAGAATTAAAACAGAAGAACTATCCAATATTCTATACTTTGTTTAAAAATTAAATAGATTGTGTTCACCGAGAAAACAATGCCTTTCCTAAATATTCTAAAAAAGGACATTTTATCCCTGAAGTTCTAATACCGTGATACCACAATATTTTTTGCTCACTGGGTTAACATATCATCAGAAGCTACTGTTGGCCAATGCCTAGCATCAAGCCACACATGTATAGAGAAATTGGAAGTTCAAAACATCAACAGCCCTAGGTGTACACTTGAGCAGCTGCAACTGGCAATCAGTTCAATCATTATTAACAATACAGCAAAAACACAGTAGTTGAGTTGGTGATGCTCCACTAGCACAAAGCAACACAAGCCACAATTAAACTGTTGGGCTCGCTCATAGAGGGGGGCGCAGCTTCATCATGCTCATGCTGGAACTCTGTTGTCAGAAAAGGGCTTCATGCGCCCAACACAATACAGTACTGTCATGCAATTCTATAGCACTACTGTGCTACTTCTGTAGTAGTGCCCCAAATATATTTGGGCTATATTTTCCACCCAATTAAATAATTATAACAATGGAGAATCTGTTCAATTGATCTCTCCCTTCCTCTCTCCCCCTCATTTATTTTTTGGGCGTGAGGGGGGGGGCGTAAAACACCTGTTCCAGGTCTGTGCGGTAAATTCATACTGACATGAACGCACTAAAAAAGGCAACTTTAACACTACCCGAGCCAAATCCAACTGCAACAGTTCAATAAGTGCTAGTTTATAGCCTGTCGAGGCATTACCTTTGAATGACTTACCCGGCCATCGGTTCTGAAGGTTCGGTCATTGCGGTGAAATCCAACTTGAGGCGAATAGTGCGGCGCTCAAGAGGGGTCCAAAGCTCCGCTACTTAACCCAACCTTGCTGGATATCCACCATACTTGCACCTAAGTGTTAGCATAGCCACAGTGAATCGATTTCCTTGCAATCAAAATGACGTATGTAACGATTGTGAGATATTCCATCATAGGGTCAACAAGTAGGTGAGCAAAGATGACGGCAGTCGCGCGCATACAAAGAAAAGTGTTTTGAAGGCTAACTACGACACAAGAGTCGAACAATGACGTTTGTTTTTTTAATTAACCTACTTAAAAAAAAGCACTCACTTGCTCATTACCCTTTTCCGTAGTGTCAAATCCACTTGATTTAATCTTAACGCTCCCGAGTTGATTCGACTGTAAAACGCACAAGCGTGAAAGGTATTTAGTTTCCGGTTTGTGATTTCGAAATAAAATATTGTCACTTCTTTCATTTAATTTTGTTTTGTTCAGCTCACAAAGTGATATAACATTATGAAAAGTATCTTGGTTTATTACATTAACGACAAAAGTTACTCCTACCACCACTCTCTGTCTGGTTTAATATTGCATAATGAAATCCCTCATTTCTTTACTCTTATTTTCAAACAAGTAGCCGTTTTGGACCCGCTCTTCCAATCTAACTTGATGCTACTGTCTCCAATCCTGCTTTCGTCAGCAGATAGCAGGTCAATCGTCTCATTCAGTTCTGTAGGTCGATTTTGACAGCACGAGTTCATCCATTCAGGGGTGTCTAGCACCAAGTTGTGGGGCCCCTTTCAAAAACTCCTGAACCCCTGACTGCGTGCATGCGCGAACGCAACCACCATACCCCAACATTCTCACAGCATTTACTGTCCATCCTAAAGTTGAACTAAAACTGTTTACCGTGAGGGTTGTATCGTTTTAAGTTTGAGCTGAAAGTATTGATTGTCAAAAATCAAGCCTATTGATGACACTCAAACTACAAAAACATATTATATCCTAGGATAGTATTACAATATTCTTTCTACAGATTACTTCCAAAATGTTTAAGGCTCTGGTAAAATGAATTTAAAAATCGAATAAACGCACCAGTACCACCTCAACAGCAAATACAAGTTGGGCCATTAACTTTAGCTATCTATTCATCCATCATTTTTTTTTTTATCAGCCCCAAATATCATCCCAGAACTCCCACGAGCCTCGCGAGGATAAGCGCCTAGAATAATTGATGGATGGTTGGGTGGATATATTCAAAAAGATTAATTGGTATAAAGTTGATAACCACTTATTTCACCTTCACCTTTAGCATTCTAAGAGGGCAATTGGATATGTGTTAAAAGTAAGTAAATTATTGGTCAACTGCAGCCAGTGTCAGAATGGAAAAAGGGTCTTATGTTTATTTATTTTTTTCATTTTCTATTATATATTGCATCTTGTTTAGAGTGGCTTGATTTAACTTCAGATACTTTTTTAAGCCTTCAAAAATTCACGATGATTGATTTAAGTTTAAATACAAACTTTAAACAGAGGGTTTTGTTCAGGGTATACAAACCCTTTTGAAAGTGAGATTCACTTCTTGGTTACTGATTATTGTGAAGGGGCTATTAGTTTGGTACACACTTCAGAAACATAAAACTTGCCTAAATTACTTTTAATTATGTCATTTTGAATTTTATTTTATTACTGATAATGAATGATATTAATTTAAACAAAGAAAAAAATCATGGTAACACTTTCTCAGAATACTCAGAAAACACATTCTGCACTAGTGTTTAAAATATTTATGCACACTATGGAGACAATAAAAATGAAATAAGTTATATGTAGTACTGATAGATTTATTTCAAACAGTAGGGGTGGCAAATGGGGTGGCAAGGCATTTGGTGAAGGTGGCAGCTGCCACCCTTTGCCACCCTGTAAAATTGCCTATGGGCCCTGGTAAACCATTCCAACTTCCCCCACACTTGAACACCCGTGCATCTGTCTACTCTAATTCATCATCATTATCAATCAAACCCAAAATGAAGTCCCAATAAAATTTCCTTTTGATATTTTAAACTTGTCTGAGAAACAAGTGTACGTTTCATCAAAGCATGTTATGAGCCAAGCAGTATGAATGTCCACCAGAAGAGGTCAATACACCACAGTAATATTCCTCAAACATTTTTCTGCTAGGGACCAGTTTGTAGTAGTACAGCCTGTTCCTGGATGTGATGCCGATTGAGTTTTTGATTTCTGAGAGCTCTTCATGTCAACCAGAGTGAGGTTCACTGCCTGATAATCATTCAGACCTGTCATTGTGGAGGTTTTGGAAATGGGAAGGATGGAGGCAGTCTTTAGGCATCTTGAGATAAATGCTCGCTGGAGCGAGGTGTTACAAATGTCTGTTAGCACCTCAGGCAGATGGTTTGCATAGTCCCTCAGTACAAATGATACTTAACCCTTTGCAGGGTTCTCCTCGTGTCTGCTGAGGATAAACTGAGTGGTGTGTCACATTGTTGTGGTGTGATTCTGTTCTCAGGGGGTGTTGTTGTTAGTGTACTCAACTGGATGCAGGCCTCTGCAGGGAGGTGAACATTTTTGCATCCTTGGTGTGATGCATTTCCAAATGGGTCATTGGAGCTGAAGTGGCCCTGGATTTTTTGAGTATAAGAGTATTTAATGCTCTTGATACCCACAGCTAACACTCTTCTTGCAGCCCTGAGTGCTGATGATTCATGTACCCTGAAGGCAGCCTCATTCTTTAGCCTTCAGCAGTGCTCTCACCTCTTCATTCAGACATGGCTTCTGGTTTGGGTAGATAGTGAATGTCTTGATGGAAGGGACATCAGCAGCACATTTTCAGATGAAGCCCACGATGGTAGAAGTGTGTTCTTCCAGATCCATTTCTCCTTCCTGAGTTGCTGCTTCCTTGAACATTTGCCAGTTTTTGCACCAAAAACAGTCATCAAGCACACAGGCCGCATCACCTGGCCCAACATTGATGTTCGTGCCTGTGGATTTCGACCATTTCCCAATGGCTTAAAAGGCTCCTTATGGAGAGGTTGTCGGGCTGTGTATGTATCTGTTTGTGTACACACAGTCCTACGTGTTAACTGCCAAGTCGGTTGACCCAAGATAGATCTGTAGAGAAGAGAGGCAGTCAAAAAGTAATGATTTAATCTCCATAATAAGTCATTTTATATCTATGTTTTCCAGAAATGTTTTATTTAAGCCTGACCTTTCCTGTCAGCCATTTTAGAAATGATGTCTTTCGATGCCCGTCAGAAGCAGAGCGCAATGACTGGATGTCTTGCTTTCTTCCATGAATTCTTTTTTGGGACTAAGGCTAAAAAAAAAAAAACAGGCTCCTGTTCTACGCCTTTGATCCTTGACCCCCCACTTTTTGACTGTGCTGTAACTACAGTTTCCCCATAAACATTTTGCAACCTTTTAAAAATGTTTAGTGGTGGTTCTCCCCCCAAAGCAAGAAATTCAAGCTCAGCTTCATCCAATAACATAATTTCCAAAATGTTTGCCAGGAGAAGAAAGACTTAAACAAAATGTTTTTCTCTTTGCAATATAAACTTCCAAACAATTATTTGACCAGCAACTTGAACAAAAAAATTATAAAGAATCCATTTAATGGCTAGTAGGTTAAATAAATTGGACTCGTTACTCTTTGACTGAAATTCATTACTTTATTGATAATCATTGATATATGATCTCACTCACAAACTTGCATGTTTTATTAGTAGTGATTGTGTAAACATGGGTGGGTATACATGCTTGCTGTGGTCCTTCTGTTATTTCAGTTATCTCTACATACCAAATGTGAACACTTGATAAGGATCAAAGTCATGCAGGAAACAACAGCCACATTTATGTTCCTTCTCACTACAGTGAAGACACAAGGACACTTGTTTACTTTATCAATTGAAACTTTTCCTCTGTAAAGAGCTTGACAAAGACCAAAAAGGTGCTTGATTCCTGACAGCAAGACAGCAGTCATCATGTCAGGTGAATATACTTTTCAAAGTTTTGCAATCATATTTGAGGCAATCATTTAATAATTACATTTTATCAGTATACTGAATTAATATTTCTGCTTGAGAATGTGTTCTTGGGTAGTTGTTATAGTGGAGCTTTGTTTAATTAAAATGGGCTATGAGTGGATTTGACAGACTTGAAGTGTTGCTTTGTCACAATATTGGTTTAGAAAATAAATAAATAAATAAATAAATAAAAAACACTTTAAAACACATTGCATTACAATTTATTGGGGCAAACAAACTCCTCAACTCCATTATGCCGATGGCTCAAGAAGGAACAGGGTGAAATAAAATAAAAGCTAACAAAAAGAACAAATGAAACAAAACTACATTTTGTCGCTGTCCTATGAAAATCTCTTATGCCCAAATGTTTTCAGATTTTGTATTTTTACGTGATTGGGGTTTCTGTGTTTCAATATTTAGCCCAGACATCAATAAAGCAGTATATCATATATCTCAAACCTTGTGTCTGCAGAAGCAACTGTCACTGTGACGATGGTGACTACAGATAATTATTCCGAGTTCTATGATTATGAAATGGACGATTTTGCTCCCTGCTCCAATGGTAACATTATGGACTTCAGCAGAGCGTTCATCATTATTCTCTACTCGTTGGTTATCATCCTAGGCTTTATTGGTAAGTGTCAAATATACTGTTTAACTCATGATCTGAGAATGTTCACCTGTTCACGTTTCTCCACATTTTTCCAGGTAATGTCCTGGTGGTGTGTGTCCTGGTGAAGCATCGTAACCAGACAACCATAACAGACGTCTGTCTATTCAACTTAGCTTTGGCTGATTTACTCTACGTCATCACGCTTCCACTCCACACACACTACACTATGGTCAAACAATGGACCCATGGTGACTTTTTGTGCCATTTCATTGGTGGTTCGCAAACCACTGGCTTCTTTTGCAGCATATTCTTCATGGTTGTCATGACATTGGACCGCTACGTGGTCATCATGCACAATGCCCAGGTGGGCAAATACCGCACTGTGAGAACAGGGCTCACTCTCACTGTAGTTTTGTGGTTGCTGAGCTTTTGCATCGCCCTTCCTTCTTTCATCTTCACTTCAGAGACAGAACAGCCTCTCGGGCTGGGTTGCACTTATGAACCAAACAATGATGCCTGGCAGGTGTACACTATCGCAACAAATAATATTTTGGGACTGGTGCTTCCTCTGCTGATTATGGTGCTGTGCTATTCCAGGATCATACCTGTCCTGATGCGGATAAGGGGAGCCAAAAAGCACCGTGTCGTCAAGCTGATAATTTCAATCGTGGTTATCTTCTTCCTCCTATGGACGCCAAATAACATTTCACAGTTTCTTACATTTTTGCATTTTGAGTGGGATTTCCTAAATGACTGTGCCTCTCTTGAAAATTTGAAACTGGCATTAACAGTCACTGAAACAATTGCAAACATTCACTGCTGCATAAATCCTATCATCTATGCTTTTGTTGGACAGAAGTTTATGAGGCGTGTCTTGCTGCTGATCAAATGTGGTCGTGTGATTTCTATGTCCCGCCGGCATTCATCAGAATACTCTTTCCGGAAAAGTTCGGTCATGACCAGGTCCTCTGAGGGCGCGTCTGCCATAGCTTGAATCATATCTATCGGTCAGTCTGTCCGTACTTCTAATGTATCCAGTTAGCTAGCTCAGTGTTAGAAAGCTTGGTCACAGTCATAGGTCAATGACTATGACCCAAAAAAATTCTGCCATAAACAACAAGACAGACTATTCTGTGAAAGTATAGATAAGCACCCTTCGAAACTGAGACAGGAGTGGACCAAACTGCATAATTGCCAGGTACAGAACTCAAATTGTATTGAGAGTGGTAGATATTGTTTGATTGTAGGGATTGCTTCAGAAGGTTATGGCAAAAAAGGGGTGATTATATTTTCTGTACATTTTTGTTGCAATTGTCTGTTAATTCTGTGACCATTTCAGATGTTTTTCTCTTTTATAGAAACTTGAACATTAATTCAATCACTTTCTATATCTATACATTATTTCTTTATATACATTATTCCATATAGTGAATTATTTTTTTCTTTATGTTGCAATACTGTAAATTTCCAAAGATGTGTGTGAATAGTAAAAGTTTTTCCTCCACTCATTAAGGCTCAATGAAATTCTGTCGACATAGTTGACGTTCATGTAGCCCGGGTAAAATGGGGCGTGGGAGGATGGGGGTGGCGGTGGGAGGGTGGTTGGTTGGTTGTAGGGGGGTCCCTTGCAGTGTACTTGTATAAATGCACTTTATGCATGCCAATCTCATGCAAGGACCTCAGCAAGTCCATTTTTGTCAAACAATGTGCACATCAACCAGCCGTATTTTAAAGAGAATGAGTTGCAAAAATTCTGGAAAAAAAACAAAACAACTGAAATTCTGTATTCTTAAATGTTAACGGCTAAATTGCAACATTAGAAAAAAAACAACAACACAAAATAAGTAAAATTTTCATTGCACAACACTTCAGTAGATAAAACAACCCAACATTTTTTTAGTGTGTAGAGGAGCTCCCGAACTGAATTCAAACTGAATGCCACAAAGTTAGGATTAACACTTAAATTCATTTTTTCAGTGTTTTTTTTTAACCAGTGGTAAGCGTACTCCCTCGAGTGGAACATGAAATAATCGCTGTTTTAAATTTTCAAACGGTGCATAATGTTACTTTTGTAATCCAGTACATTGCACGTCTTTAGTACAACTCAGTTGCATTTAACCTTCAAGTACAAAACATTTGTATTTATTCTTTTAGAACTGTTTGCTTCCAAACATTTATTTGGGTACAGTTCTGTTTGCATGTCCTCCCCGTGCCTGCGTGGGTTTCCCCGGGGTACTCCGGTTACCTTCCACATTCCAAAAACATGCTTGGCAGGTTAATTGGATATTCTAAATTAACCTTATATGTGGATGTGAGCGTGAATGTTTGCTGTTCCATGTACATGTGTCCTGCGATTGGTGACCAGCTCAGGGTGTACTCCACCTCTCACCCAGAGCCAGCACGGAAAAGCTCCAGCAAGGATAACTGGTCCAGATAATTGGAGGAATGGATGTTATGTAATGTTGTTATAGCAATATTAAATTACATCTGCCTGTTTTTTGATGAACACATGCCACACAATACTATGCTATTGTTTTGTGGTCATGATGGTGGGACTAGAAGATAAACGTATTCTTGGAGGCAATGTGTGGCAACAGTTAGAACCGCAGGGATTTACATTACTTACCAAAGTTACAAGGAAATGATTGACAATGATTCCCCCAAATATAACAAGAAAAAAAGAACTTACAGCATAAAATCAAAACAGTGCATTTGGCAATACAGAGCGACTACTAACCATGTGTGTGGCTGTTTCCTATTTCTAAGAGAAATGGGTAAATTTAAAATATTGACAATAGGCTTTAGACTTCTCATTACTTACTTACTTCAGACAAACATAGAATCGTTTCTTAGAAAACCACATGTTCCCTTGGTGCAGTGTGTCGGAAATTGTCAGAAACAACACCTTCACTTGGCTTTTACCAGAAAACAGCTTTGCCACAGGATTTGCCTCTAAAAAGTGAGCGAGGCCCCATAACAGGACATACAAATTTGACACGGCACATAAGAGACGACAAGGAGCAACAATTCTATCAGAGAAAGGGGTAATTTACTTTTTACTTTGATAAAACGTGATTAGCTTTGACTTTTGATACAACCTAATTGACTTGTGACAGGTCTCCCCCAATTTTTACAGAAATGTTGGACATACGCATGTGTGTGTGCACGCATGTGTATGCGTTTAACAATGTCTGCTACAGGATGTGGGGGGGTCGCATGGGTTTTGTGTTGCGGCTCAGTGACATATAAATGTGAAGCCTATAAATTACAAAAACGATCACATGAGTGCAGTCAGAGTTTTGCAAACAAACAAGTGGTTCCTGTTCAACTTAACATTCAGACATCAGTCATGTATGTCAAATCAAGCCAAAATAAATTCATTAGAAGATAATCTCCAGTCAATGGAAACAAAGATATTTCAAGTTTTACAGTCTCTGCTTTGCTACAGAAGTCTTTCAGTAATGACTCACAATGATAATCATGAAAGTTCATTGTAAAGAGCAGGAAAGTACGATTGTTGCTGTGGATTTATTTGGAATAAACATACATTACATACAAGTAGATTTAAGGCAGGAAAGATTCATACGTACTCTGGCAAAAGACAATTCAACAAATACTGTACAAATGATGACCGTTATAAAAATGCAGCCACTGGCTTTTCAACATTTCGTATCACTCAGGTTGTTTCCCGTTTCTTATTCTTCATCTGAATTCACATTGTCAAAAAAAAAAAAATCATGTATATAAAGACTTTATCAACATGCACGAGGGATAAATGTTATTTAAAAAAAAGGTGTAATGACAAGAAGCCGTTCAGTTGAGAGATTGCATTAATAGAAGTATCTCTGCCCGATGGAATAAGTTGCTTAACAATAAATAACACAAAGAGCACAGCAGTTAATTTATGTGATTGCATTTTTGTTGTTGATTGGTTTCATTTTTGATCATTTGAGTGTATTTTAAGTTAACTCACACTTTTTTCTTTAATCTTCAGATATAGAGATTATTTTTCTGTGCTCAAATGAAGTTTCTTGCTTTGTATCTGCTTACACAGAATTATGGATGCAAAGAACGAGACGTTTATTTACTTGGACATGTATGATTATGAATATGATGATCCAAATTCCACCTATTATGAGGATGAAAGTCCACTGATATCCAAAGGATTCATGGCCAAGCGGATTGCCCTTTTCATCCTGTTTTTTCTTGGTTTGATTGGTATGTTCACAAACTGTAACATTAGCTGCGATTGATTCAATACTCCGTAAAAACAAATTCAAAAACATTGACAATTATGTTGTTTCACAGGCAACACCACTGTCCTTTGGATTCTCCACCGCTGCATTAAGATGAAGACATTGACTGACATATGTCTCCTCAACTTGGCTCTCTCGGACCTTACTCTGGCTCTGTCTCTCTTCCTGTGGGCCTACAATTCTCAGAACCTCGCAGTATGCAAAGTCACTACGGGAGTCTATCAGGTGGGGACCTTATTCCGGTGCATAGATAAATAAATAGAAGTGTTTAATTATTTAGTTTGTATTTAATTAATTATTTTGATATTTACTTAATTATTTATGTATTTAATTAATCATTTCATGGTCCAGAGTTGCAGTGTTTCATGAATTTATTTTATCTGTCAAACTGGCCAATCAAAGTTAGTGGGCGGGGCTAAATGCTGATGAACTAAAATCTTGTCTAAGCCGTTGCTTCGGCCTGAAGTGGTTGCAAACAAGGCGGCTACGATGATTTAGGACTTTCATGAGCCACCTTGATTGAGTGCTCGAGGCTTGTATTTATTTGCTTTGCTAGAGTATGCAAACCAATGTAGAGGTAAATAGCATCACTCAGTGATCGGAGTATTTTCATGAGACACGCAGTTGGCATCAATCCATTATTTTGGAATTGATTTGCCTTAACTTGATGAGCAGCCCAACCAATCAGGTGTTAGGACCTGCCCAACAAATCTTGACGTGTTAGTTTGACAGATAAAATTAATTCATGAAACACTGCAACGCGGGACCATAAAATAATTGAATACAGAAATAATTAATAAAAAAATGAACAAAAAACTGCAAGTTATGGCTGTGGCTTGCATGGCTTAGCCTGGATAAGGTAATTAATCTTGAACCTGATGACAGCTGCAAAGTTAACAGACTTTAACATAAAAAAATATGTGAATAAAAAAAAAATACAAAATACAAAAAAAAAAAAACATGATGCACCAAGATAATGAACCCAGAACAAAGTGCTAAAAGGACAACAGAATTGTGTGAAATACATATAATATAATATATTGTTTTGATTGGTCGCTTAATGACACATGTTGCTGAATCATGGGGCCACCGAGACTTCATATGAATTCCATGTCAACCTCTGCTCCCCTGAACAGTTGGGATTTTACAGTGGAACTTTGTTTGTGACCTTGATGAGTGTGGACCGCTACCTGGCCATCGTCCACGCCGTGGCAACCATGCAAGCCAGGACACGTGGCTATGGACTCTCTGCCAGCATCGCTATCTGGGTTGTGTCATTCGTCATGGCAACCCCACAGGTGATATTTGCCACTGTTGAAATGAGTCACAACAACTCTTTGAGTTGCCAGCCGGTTTATCCGGAAGAAAGTCAGCAGTTTTGGAAAATGCTCCGAAACTTCAGTGAGAACACAGTGAGTCTTCTCCTGTGTCTACCCATCCAGATCTTTTGTTATCTGAAAATCCTGCTTGTGCTGTCAAAGACGAAGAACTCCAAGAAGGGTCGAGCTGTGAAATTGATATTCGCCATCGTATGTGTGTTTGTAGTGTGCTGGGTCCCCTACAATGTTGTCGTTTTCCTTCAGACACTGCAACTGTTTGAAATATTCAACACCTACAAGGCATCAACGACAATCAGATTGGCTATGAGGTGGTCGGAAATCATTGCACTGTCACACTGCTGTGTAAATCCAGTCATTTATGCACTGGTTGGGGAGAAATTTCGGAAGCCTTTGGAGAATTTGTTCTCCGGATACTGTTACAAGAGGAGAAGCACTGCCAGCCAGAGAGACAACTCAGAGAAAGAAACTTCCAACACACCTCTAAGATCCCATTACGATACTAGAAACTAGGAAAAGGTATAGTATGGATTAATGGATTGAATAAATAATTGTTATATATATAAAATAATTGATACCGTAAAGATGTGTGGAATTGATAGTTGATTCAATTCAAAATTCAGCAGTGGCTGGGGATGAGGTTGACTCAAAATGACGGGAAAAAAAAGTCCTTTTGTATAGTTATCTTAAATTGAATGATTAATTTTTTAAAAGGTAAAGCAATGTTGAATTAGAAGAAGAAATATGAGAGGTAAATATACTGGGTTCGAATTCGTTGTAAGGTGCACGTTTGTTCGGTGTAAAAACTGGGGAATCTTTATTTTCATAACGGGGCAAATGTAATTTACCATATTTGGGAATTTCTTAGAAGACTGCACTGCACCTTGCATGAACTTTATTATATCGTTAAACTCAACCACACACAGATGACCACAAACGATTAGGGTGGAAGGAGGTTTTCAAGTACCTACTTTGCAGTGATCTGTGATCATTCCTCCTGGGAGATCTGCTTCCTTTCCTATTTAATGTAGCTTTGTGCTTTGATTTTCTGCAATTTCTGCTTCTGCAATATCAAAAACTGTGCGTGCCTCAACTGCGCTGAATTTACAGGAAATGAGCAGAGCCGCTTCCATTGGCTTGGAAATTAGCCAGCTGTGTTCACTCCCACAACGGCATAAACGCCCCGTTCTCACTGCACATAGTTATGATAATACCAAAAAAAAAAAAAACCCAACAAACTTAGACACGGTGAGACATCACTTGACTTTGCTTGAAAAGGTGTCACTGTCTTGAAATGAAGTATCGACTGTACAGCACTTTGTTTTTGAGTGATTAACCTCAACATGGTATACTAATTAGTAAGTTGCCAGAGTTATGCAGTATTTCTGTACCTGGGCTCATGGAGTTAAACCTATTGAGTCAAGTGAATGTCTGAATTGTATCTATTCCCCCTTTTGATTGCTTCACAGTGCGTACATCTAGTTTTGTGATTTTCCTTCTTTTAGACATGAATTGAAAAAAATCCTGTTCCTTTGTGACAAGTTTATACAGCACATTTTTGCTTTGCTGTTCACTGTGTTATTTGCACATAATTATTACAATTAATACTGACTGCTTATTTGCATCTGTTAATCAATGTTTCACTGTTATGACAATAAAGGTGATTTATTATGGCATTGAAACATTAGATCAGAGCATTATTTATGAGTTGAAACAATACTTAAAAATTCACAATGACTTAATTTACTAAATCAATCAAACTAATTATCTTCTGAGCTTCAAAACCAAACACACAGCTCTCCAAATGTAGCAACTTTCACTTGAAAGACTGATTTAAAGAGTTGTTTGTTGTTGTTGTTGTTATTGTTTGTTTAGCTTTTTAAAAATGACTCTAGGAACAGATGTGGTGCCCCGAGAGACGCTGGTGGTTTATGTGGGTATTAAACTTGAGTCACCATTAATTAATTATAAAAATAATTGAGCCATTGTCTCTACAACCCCTTTCAAGTGAAGCGAGTGAAGGGCAACACTTCAGCCAATACCAAAAGCATTTGACTTTAAGCCACAGCTCAAATGTGACATTTAACAACAAGTGCAGCAAGCGCCACCGCAGCTTATGAAAGTGTCACAAAGCATCATGCGACACAGCGCAAAACTCGAGCAGTGTGCACTTGCTGCAAGACCTCGCAACCAGACTTGTGGTTCTATATAAATATAAAAGCATCTTCAGGAAGTATCGCCATAAAAAACATAAGGCCTCCCCATTTCTCAACAACAATATATTCTGCTTGGGGGTGACAATGTAATCAAGTTAGGATTATGACCAACATCACATCTTCACATCACTGGAAGGTAAAGTTCCATTTATTTATTTATTTTTTTGATAAAAGATGAATTATCAGCAGGTTAACATAGCAAATACCACTGTTAGGTTGGTACTGTACAGATGGCACAAACAATAACGTGAAAAAAGTGAATCGGTTTTAACAAATATTTAATCTATTTGCTTCCCTATTTTCTAAACTGAATGCTATTTAAAAATGAATGAATTAGTTATCTGAAAGACTTATATTATCATAATTTCAAGTATCTCAAAATGTAATATTTTTCATTAAAACACAGTTTTTCATTGAAAATTAAAAATTTAATGAGGAATATATATACTGTGAATAGAGAATGCAGGTTCTGCTTACTTTATATTTTACAGGCAACCATGGCCAAAAGTCTTTCCGTGTTTGGTGGCTCAAGAGAGAACCTCTTTGCAGTGGAATTAAGGTAAGAACAGCGTAGAAATACAAAAATGTTGCTCTGATAACTCCGATAACACAAGTCTGTGAAACAACACTTAGTTGTTGGCCCCAAATGTTATCCTTCAGCTCACGACGACAGCTTTAAACATGTCAGTTAGTAGAGATGTGTGCATTTGGGGAACTTTTAACAAACACATTCCATGTTTTTCCCATCCATTATCTGATCCGCTTCTCCTCACAAGGGTTGCGGGGGGCGGAGGAGTCGATCCCAGTTGTCTTCGGGCAGTAGGCGGCGTACACCCTGAACTGGTTGCCAGCTAATCGCAGAGCACACATAGAAGAGCAACCATCCGCAGTCACACTCATACCTATGGCCAATTTAGTGTTCAATCAACCTACCATTCATGATTTTGGAATGTGGGAGAAAACAGGAGTACCTGAAGGTGCGGTTATACTAATTCAAAATACAAAACGACCACTCTTTATTTAGACTTTGGGGTTTGTACGGAGAAATAAGGAGGGCCAACATTAAGGAGGAAAAAAAAAGTCAACATTTAGGAATAACCCTACCCCTCTCCGATAAAGGTTACAAAAATCCCCAAAACTCATGAAAAGTTCCAAACAACCAGCCATACTAAACACCCTATGGCATGGTGATATGGCAACTGACAAGAGCAAACACTGAACTGTCAATTCAAATCCGTGAATAGCGCAAAACTGCGTATAATTTGACGCCAAATGAAATGTACTAGATTTATGAGACCCTAAAAAATTATTAAAAAAAGAAAATTACTGATAAACATACCGTAAATATTTTTCATGGAAAATGAGATTTTGTGCCCTGCGCCTAAAAAACAAAAACTCAACAAAAACACACCAGAGAAATCCTGAAAAAAAAACTGAGAATAAGTGAATCTGTGGGTGCCGCGAGTATGCTGGCGTCCACGCTAGGAGAGGAAACATGTCTCTAGTACACTGTCAAAAAATAAATAAATAAATAAATACAATTTTTATTTATTTATTTTTTTTAATTTGAAAATTAATCAAGGCACCACTCAGTTTGGGCCACCTGTCGCCTATCCGTAAGGGAATCTCTACATTAGCATGTCCAGTAAAAAGGGAAATATTTCGAGGAATTCTGAGTAACAATTCATCATTTTGCTTCCTTTAGGCCTACTTCAACAAATGCTGGTGAAACTACAACATGGGATTACATGGACTACAGCCTTTCGCCTGATGTCGATTTTGGGAGGTGTGTTTACAACAGACATGGAGCTTCTTTCCTTCCAGCTATCTACTGTATATTTTTCCTCCTGGGCCTTTTGGGGAACTCTCTGGTTGTCTGGGTTTTTGTCTGTGGGGTACGACTTTGCAACATGACGGACGTGTGCCTCCTGAACTTGTCCCTCGCTGACCTCCTGTTGGTCAGCTCTTTTCCATTTCTGGCCTACCAAGTTTGGGACCAGTGGATTTTTGGGGACGCTTTGTGCAAAGTTGTCCTGGGTATTTACCACATTGTTTTTTATTGTAGCATTTTTTTCATCATGGTAATGAGCATCGACAGGTATTTAGCAATTGTGCATGCGGTTTACGCCATGAGGGCACGGACACGCTCCTCCGGTATTATTGCAGCTGGTGTCACATGGGTAGCTGGATTTTTAGCCTCTTTTCCTGAACTCATCTACCTAAAACAGATGCCTGACCGCATGAACTCCACCTTCTGCTACCCTGTGTATCCCACACCCACTTTGGACAACTCCGAAGTTCACTTCTGGCGGGTTTTTGGTCTTTTGAAAATGAACATTTTAGGTTTAATCATTCCCATGGTCATCATGGGTTTTTGTTATTCGCAAATCATCAGGCGGCTGCTGGCCAGCCAGTCTTCTAAAAGACAGACCATCCGGTTGGTGGTCATTGTGGTGGCCATCTTCTTCATATGCTGGATGCCTTACAATGTAGCATCTTTGTTCAAAGCGCTGGAGCTGTTACAAGTCTACACAGAATGCAATAGCAGCAAAGTCATCAGATTGGCTTTACAAATCACGGAAGTCGTCGCCTACCTCCACAGCTGCCTCAACCCGGTGTTGTATGTGTTTGTGGGCCAGAAGTTCCAGAATAACCTGCTCAGGTTAATCCACAGGACTCCATGTGGTTTGTGCCGGGTTGTCAAGGACTTGGCACCAAGGCAACAGATCAGCAGGTTCAACACCTCTCAAACCACCTCTTTGGATGAGAGGAGCGCTACTGTGTGAAATGGGGCCATCATCCAGTTTGGCGTCAAGTGTGCAGACATTTCCCTTCTTTTAACTGAATGATTCAGTTCAACTAATATATTGTAAATTTTCAGACCCTCCTTTACCCTAACATTTGAATATATATATATATATATATATGGTTGTTCGTCTTTGTGTGCCCTGCAATTGGCTGGCAACCAGTTCAGGGTGTCCCCCGCCTACTGCCCGAAGATATCTGGGATAGGCTCCAGCACCCCCTGCGACCCTCGTGAGGAGAAGCGGTTCAGATAATGGATGGATGGATATATATGAAAATAAGTACTTGGGATTTAACTGGACTCCTAAAAGACAAAAAAAATGTATTTGGGATTGAGTGAGTTTTAACCAGATTATACCAGCCATTGTGGCTCCTTGCACGATATAATGAGACCTAATACAAGGACCACATTTGAATTATTGTAAAAGAAAAGAAAACATATGGTTTTGAGATGCCATTCTACTTCCTTACTATATTCTGTCACTCATGGAGCAAAATAAATTGAGCAGGCACATTAATACATTCTGACACAACTGAGCATCATTTGATTTTTTTTTTATTTTTTCTCTCATCATGTACTGTCGCTCTTGCATTGGAATTACTTGATGCTAGTGTTGTGATATGACTGTATCTTTCAAAAGGCAACATTGTAATGTAATAGTTTTAAAAGCATTGCTTTGTGAAGTTGAATATCTCACAAGGCTTTGTGCAATTCTCGGCCATTACAGGAAATTGTTGTGGTGAAACATTCACACATACAAGTGCAAGTCATGCTAAACCTCACCACTGCAGCCAGCTGCATGCGTTGTGCGACAAGATGTGTCATCACGCCTTGACTTCATTTACACAAAGAAAACTGCAGCATACAAAAGAAAAAAAAGGAATGTTAGTGCATGCATTCATTTTTTTGTATCATTTACTGCATTTTGCTTTTGAATTATGAGGAAAAATGCGCAACGCTCACTTACCTGCAAAATAGAAGACGTCATAACATTACAAAATAAATCAGTTAGACGTCGATATATACAGACTGAGCCACAAATCAACTCATCCATCTTCAAGTGCTTGATCTCATTATGGTTGCGGGTGAACTGGAGCTTATTCCAGTTGACAGATTGAGAGGTGGGGTCCACACTGGACCGTGTTATTACAATTAAAAACAACCGCAGTACCTAAACCTAAAATAAAACCAAACATTTGGTTGACAAAATAACACAACTTGGATTTTTCAACATGTCACAAAAACCTGTTGGAAACAAATATGGCATTGATTGTGTATTATTGTGTTAGAGTTCTATACAATATTTACAATTTACCCTGACAATTTATAATGATAATTATTAGTGTACATGAAGAGTGTGTATATATTTATATCTATATATATCCATATCTCTCTCTCTCTCTAGATATATATATATATATATACATATATTTCTATAGCACTATATTGCAAAAGTTAAGGCAAAGGTAGGAGTAAATAAATTGGACTTTTTTTTGTATTTTGTTAGTTTAATGTCTCGTGTTTATGTTTTGTTATTTTTGCTCATGTTCACATTTACAGTATTCCATCCTCATTAAAATCTTGTTTTCGTAAAAAAAAAAAAAATGAATAAAATAATCAATTGTGAAAGGATTTCTCTTTTTTTTTTGCATGAATTATGTGTTTTTGTTTGAAATCCTACACATTTCCGGTTTGTGTAGGCTTTATTTTCTTGTGTGTGTGTGTGTGTGTGTAGGCTCTATGCACTAGGGGATTTATCAAAGGAGACCAACCACCATTGCTCTTCGACCGTTTAATGGCAAAATAACACCACAAACTAAAATATTTACACTTACATGTAACATGTAAACACAGTCTTCTGTACAGAGGAATATACATGCAAAAGTAAAAATGAAGTCATCATACAACATTCAAAATGACATTGCCGCAGTCAGTGTTGTTGGTGTATTTCAAATATGAAACAGTCACTCTTTGAGGTTTACATCCTGGCTGGAGGCAAAATGCCCTCTGCCCCTCTCTGTACATCTTTACATCGCAAGCAAGAGGGGGTTGAGGAGTTCACAAAGGCATTTAATTACTTACAACATATTTTGCTGAATAGAGGCTTTTACATAATTAGATTAACATTTTTTTAGGACACCCAGACACACACAGACAAATAAAAATGACACCAAAACATCACAGAACCCAACATGATCCTTTAGATTAGTTGACATAACTCTTCCAATGTGATTAGAAAGCGTTTACGTTTGATCCGCAAGATTTTATCAACCACTCCCGACTGCTCACAAAACAAAAGGATGTGACACGAAAGGAAATGTCTCCTCACTGGATTAGGCACCCCATGCTAAACTCATGCGATATTGCTAAAGGATATGAACATAAAGCAAGCAAAGTGAAGCCCAGCCTTAACGCAGCAATGAAATCACCAAACATTCTCAAGAAATAATAAATAAAATGTAACTAATGTAAACTCTTAAATATCTGGGTTCGCTGTGCTCTCTATAAGTTAACACGAAAAATTAAAAAAAAATAGGAAAAGAAAATACAAAACTTTGGTATTATCATGGAAACAAACAATGGCAAAAGAAAAGCATAAGTGCCTGGTTTTCTTTTTTATCGATACAAGTTTTACATTGTTGCCAAAGCTCTCATTCAGCTGGGGTTTTGCTGATATTAGTACTGAACTGAATACAAAGAGTTAACACAATACAGACGTCTATTGCAGTACCAGTTACGTACATGCCTTTATTTCCTTGAAAGACTACAGCTACAAAACAAATCTTCATAAATAGTTGCTTATAAATGTTCAAGCTGCAACATTGCACGTGGAAACCAACATAAAATGAGTGCATTTCTAAATTAGTGCATCACCTCTGCATCACTTATATGCTGTCAATGAAATAAGACTTTGATCAAGTGGCAAAACATTGCTTAAAAAAAATGACAAATGAAAGAGCGAGAATACTTTATTTACAAGTAAGGCGGAGATCTAAGAAGCTTTGCCTTGAATCTTTTATCCATTTAGCTTGTGCGGAAACGACTTAAGCTTTGATGCAGAAGGCAACCAAGAGGACAGCACGCGCTATTGCACTCAAAGTAACCACAATGGAAAATTTGGTCTGGTCGTCACGTTGCTGTGACAACAAGCGGACCTCACTGATGGACGCCACGTGGCTTGCACATTTTTCAGTTTTTTCTGTCAGCTTACCATAGAACTACTTTTGTTTATCCTCAAAAGTTACTAGCACGTCTGTTTCCTAACTGTACACAGTTTTGCTTACAAAAAGTAATCTCTTTTAACAAAGAAAAAGGCTTCTCCTGTGGTCAACTAAAATCAGCCTGACACACGTTGTCTATACAGTATTCTATTTCCTCTTTGTAACAATATATGACTCGCAAGAAACAAAAAAACTTGCTTTTGTGTCCGCCAAGTCGGCGTTGGAAGTCTCGCACGGATTCCAACAGTTTGTTGTGCAGGCATAAACACGGTATGCCAAGGTTAGGAGGGAAGGGGCGGAGTCAAAGGATTTATCAGCAGGTGTCATTCAGTCAGTCAGCAGCAGCAGGACATTCGTGGATCAGTGAGGGAACATAGCATCAGTGAGGAAGTGATGATCTTGAAAGAGCACAAGTCTGCAAGAACAGCAACCCAGACGGCAGGGAGAAACTCTCGGCCTTGGTATGTCCTGTTACACGTTGTTAAGCAAGCGGCTGTGAAGAAACGCCTTCAATGCCCCGATGGGCCGGACATCATTCTGGTGTTTCCGTCTGTCAATGAACGAAATGAGCCGAGACGTGTCCAGATGTGAGGCCGGATTCGGACACGGCGGAAGCTGCATGCGATTTGAGGTGGCGTATCCGGCGTCCCTGTCAGCTATGCCTGGAAGGCGGAGCCAAGGCTCTCGCAGGCAGGCGCCCGCCGAGGGCCGCTGCTCGGGCTCCCCCTGCAACAGCAGGCAAACAAAGTCGCGGGCGGCTGCGCTCACGCCTTCAAAGTAGTCGTCAGGGAAGCTGAAATCCAGGCGGCAGATGTTCAGACATGTCTCCTCCAGACTCTCATCCAGGAAAGGCGACGCGCCGCTGAGTACGACGTAGGTCAACACACCTGCAGGACACATCATTTTTGTCAAAATATGACACAGGCCATTATATTAAGAGGCTGATATGTAACGTGTCGGTGTTGAATATTCACTAATTGTATGTGTATGTATTTACAATCTGTTTTCTAAGTAAACAGAGCTCCATGATAAGCAGGAATTGACTAATTTGAACTCTCGTTAAAGTGAAAAGAACTAAAAATGGCGGCCTCCGTGAAAGAGTAGTTGTAATGTTTTAAATACATTTTTAGTATACTTTGTTGATTTAAGCAAACAAAAGCTGATAAACATTAGAAATATAACAACGTTTTCTCACCTGAGTTTATTTCCTCTTGAAGTCAATTTCCAACTGTACCGTATTAGTATAACGTTGGATGCCCCTAAGGTCTTTTTGATTCAACTGATTTTTGGGGTAACTATATGTCGATATAGTTGTAAAAACCTTAAAGGTGAGACTTCAGTGTTATGTGCGAGCAAAGCGCAAAACTCGTGCGACACGAGACAGGTCAGGGAGCATCAGATGTGTTTTTTGGGGCCCCTATTATAAAAAGTTGTTGAGCGCCCCCCCAAAAAAAGTAAGATTTAAACATATTCAAAAAAGTCAAGTGAGGGGATTTTATTGAGGTACATCATTTAAAAATGTTAACGATGTGAGATGCATCTACGATAAGATCATCATTCGATATGAGTATTTTCTTAGTTTTATGTCTCAGTATGAACTTTTACACTTGTAGGTGAAATGGCAAAACACTTGTTTTTTCCCCCGATGCCCACATATTCACGTTTTTGGGGGATTTTTTTTTTTTTTTTTTTAAATCTATGCATCTATGGAGGTGTATATATTATGGTGCCGAGGTATTTTATATTGTCCTAAACCTCAATATATCCTTATCTTTGTAAAGAAATGAGTTGCCAACACTCTTCTAATGAATTTCATTTGATCATGTGGGCGAATCTGGTGAAGTGGCTGGTGAGTGTCACTTTTCTGAATCGTTTCTGTTATAACACAAAACTCCCAGTTGCTTTTCATGTTTCATTACGGTAAACAGACCTAAGCTCCACATGTCGGACGTCAGAGAGACAGGCTGACCCAGGACAAGCTCGGGGGCGGAGAACTCTGGGCTCCCCAGAAGCGGATGGATGTAGGTGGAAGGGGGGTTGAGCTGAACGGCATCACCGAAGTCAGTGAGCTTCACCACAGGCTGGGAAGACACCTGTTCTACCACAATGTTTTCAGGCTGCGGAAACATTGACGTGCGGCACAGTTAGGACGCCTCTCACATTGTTTGCAAAGAATTGCAATCAACCCAGATGCGTATACTTTGAGGTCAAGGTGCACTATCCTCCAGCCATGCAGGTACTGGAGCGCTTCAAGAATATCTCGGAGGTACAGAGCCACTTTCTCCTCGGTCAGGTTTCCCCAGCTCACGATGTAGTCCAGGAAACGCCCTTGGTCTGCCCTGAACAGAGCAGCCAATAACACAACTTAGTCATGTTGCTCAGGTAACATTAAGCAGATTTCAAAATGAAATTGTTAATTAATATTTTGAAAAGAAATGCCATCATTTAATCAAAATGGATGAAAAAAAACCAATCAGACAATTTTGATTGTAGCTTTTACCCAGTTGGCCCAGCGGGATACACTAAATTACTCGTTTAAATGATGTACTTACATCTCTAAAATAAGAACGTAGCTGTTGGCCGTCTCATACGTGTCCAGGAAGCGGACCAGGTTGGGATGATCGACAGTCTGGAGGAGTTTGACCTCCTGCAGCACCTGTTCCCGTCGCAGCAGCTTCTTGTTCACGTGTTTCGCCGCCACGGTCCATTTGCTGCCTCTCTGGTCGCATCGCTTGGTCACTGAGAAGCGGCCTCTGCAAAGCAGAAATTGGAGGTCAGGGCGTAATGTACAAAGGCGGGCCTACGCAACTTTTCACTCTCACGTTCATCAGATGTATCATGAGTTAAGAATGTTTTTTTTTTTTGGTGTGGATGACATTTTCTGGATTTGGCCATAGGTTGTATTTTAGTAGAAAATATTGTTTTGATGTCTACTGTATAAAAGAAGGCTCACATCATGAACATCTGAAAAAAGGTCATTTCTTCGAAGGAAAGAAAGAATGCAATGCGATACAGATTTATTTGTATAGCGCGTTTCAGAGATAAACCATGAATTCGTACCTTCCAAGTTCAGAAATATCAGTGTAGTGGGATTCAAAACCACGTTTCCAAATTGCATTGTTGCTATCATCTGGGCTTCCTGGAAAACATAATCTTCTGTAAATATTTTGATTTGATTTCAATCAAAACTGGACTTAGAAACAATAACTGCCCAACATCTGTATTTTATCAGCACATTTAGCTAAATGGAAGAAGTGACACCAGGGCAGAACTCTCACCTGAGACCCTGAGACTGGCGGAGGAGGTGACAGAACCTGCCACATTCATAGCAACGCAGGTGTATCTACCGTTGTCCTCCATAGTCACCCCGAGGATACACAGGGTCGCCTCTCCTGTCTCACTGTGGGGGATTATACACAAATGCAATGCAACATATTCTTAAATTCATGTTTCAAATAGAAGCAAATCATACTAGAATTTTCAAGGACATTAACACTGTAGCACATTAAAACAATGCATATCAATGTGCAGGACGGTTGATAAAAACGTAATTTCCATGTACCCTATTTTCTGGACTATAAGTCACACTTTTTTTCCATAGGTTGGCTGGTCCTGCGACGTATACTCTGAAGTGATTTATGGTTGGAAAAAAAGTAATTTCACAGACAGCCACGAGAGGGCACTCTAGACTTATGCACTGATCTCCTACTTCTTACAAAGACAACTGAGAACAGGTGAACACAAATGCCCCTCAAGAAAATCATATTCTGCAGACTACAAAGTTGCAAGCAGTGAAACCATCAGCGTGCAACAAAGAGAAAGTTTGGAGTGAATGAGAAACTTATCGGGTACTGGCGAAAAGCAGAGGCTACTCTTATAGCGATGAATAAAACTGAAAGCTAGATGGATGACAGCAAGAGGAACGAGTTTGCCAGTGGCTGCTTGAACAACGTGCTGCGGGACAGTCTTGTCAGCGGTGCAGTTACGGTACGTCTCCATGCTCAGGTCGTCGCCAAGGTGATGAATATAAGGGACTTTTTGGGGGGGGAACCTTCTTGGTGCGTCCACTTCATGCAACGCAACTGTCTCTGTCAGAGCATGGACAGCTGTGTCCCAAAAACATTAACATCAAGACTGAACACCTTTTCTGTTAATTTTTCGTGTAGCTTAATATACCTTCAGTGTGTTAGCATATCTTACACCTACTCAGCCTTCTCATCTAACAAACACACTACTTATTTTAGATGTTGTTAAATGCAACTTGTTTGTCACCAACTAATTGACATTCTAAACTTGCCTTTGAAGTTATGTCGTTTGGACATGTCACTCCTTCTTGCTCCAAACATTTTACAATATGCTGCAACGCGGAGGATGAGAACTGAGCACAGGCCATGTGTGTGTGTGTGCGTTTGTGGCTTTTATTGCCACACTGACCGCTGTCCACCCCCCAAAAAACGTAACATTGTTGAATGGAAAATCAATATATTACTGCCCCACTTGACAAATTATTTTTAGCTTTGTATAATTTGGCCACTTAGTAACCTATAAAATGTCATGACCCTGATTTCTGATCATGTGAATGGATATCCCTACATTCTTACCTAATTTGACGTTATCTAGTTACCTGTAGGTCATGCTGTATTGTCCGTTGTTGCTAAGAGTGCTGTTGTCTGGACCTCGCCAGGTGACAGCGGCCCGGGGTCGCCCACTCATTTTGCACCTGAGAGTAACATTATCGCCACTCTCACATGCTACATCGCTCAGCGGGATGAGAAACTCGGGAGGAGCTGCATGGCAGAATCACAATGGAAAATGATGACAAATTGTACATTTCAAAGCAAAGTATGAGTAAAGAAAAAACAGAAAGATAAGGATAACCATTTCATTTGTATATTTTGGGGATCACAAACGAGCAATAGAATTCGAAGATTTACTAAAAGAGTAGAACATGGGCTTTCTTCAAACTACCACTTAATGTAATTGTTTAGTTAATACATTTTTACATAGGTATGCCAGGAATGTTAAAATCCATCCATCACTTTTTCTGTAGCACTGATCCAAATTATGGTCACGAGTGAGCTGGAGCCTATCCCAGCTGACCTTGGACAGGCAGTGTTAACCCTGTACTGGTCACCAGCCAATAGCAGGACAGATATGGTATGGACAGACAGACAACCATTGACACTGATTAGCTGTCAAGATCTTGCATGTTTTTGGAACATAGAGAATCGACCCCGGATCGACGACACTGCCCAAATGTTCCTGGAAATTTGCTTATATTGGTAATAAAGGTTGAAACGGTTCAACTGTTCTACTTTAGAGGGTCCACCGTGTTTATCGTTTCCATACATACTGTAAATTCATTCAGTAGTGCACTCACCATCACTGATGAAGTTGGGATTTAGAAGCTGCAATACAAATGAGACGCTTTAGAAAGTGAGAAAGAGATGATGATCATTTGCATGATTCTCCACCTTGCCAGAGACTTTGTTGGCCAAGTTGTCCTGAGATTTGCGGTAGCCATTCTCCAATTTCCTACCATCCTTGTCTCTTTTCTCGGACTTGCGGCGGATACGAAGCGCAGTATGCCATGACAGGGATTTTCTAAACCAAAGAAGAGACATCCCATCAAATTTCAACACGATTTACGATATATAGTTGTTCAGTTTCAGCATACAAACAGGAGAAATGTCTTTGTGTGTCTTACTTGATGGTTCCCTCTGGGAAATCAGGTGTAGTGGAGGATGAAGTGTGTCCTAATACAAAGCCAGGAATCCATCCCTCAGCTGCAGGGCAATGCTCATTAGCCGCCCGGTACACCAGGAACATGTTTTGCTGGTTGCTGGCCAGTATTTGGACGACTTCACCCTGTGCTACGCTGATCTCATCCTCCTTCACTGCCACATAGTCTTGGGTCACCAACATGGTGGACACACTGCTGCTGCTGCTACTGCTTTCACTCTGCCAGATGACAAGAAGAGCAAAAGAGTTTGAATACTGCGAGCAAAGTAGTAGAGCGAGTAGTTTTTAGTATTTGCTTTCCATCAATCAAATAGAATGATTTTGATTGACAATTGTTTAAAATTGACTCGGCACATGCATTAATGGAAGCAAGTTGAATTGATTTGATTATTGCAGACATGGAAGGGTTTAACTTAGTTCATAGTGACAAGGTTTGAGATAGTGTGAAGCAGAAGTAATGATCCTCTTCTCAAACAATTTTTAATAGCAGTTATTGAGGACAAATGGTGACGACAAACATCTAACCAAACCAAACTCACACCTGTTCGACCTGTTGCCCTCTGGCAGGCGCTACAGATGCATCAAATCGAGGACCAATAGACTGAGAAACAGTTTCTTTCCGAGAGCCATCTCCATTCTGAACTCTCACACACACACACGAGAACACCCTTACCTTGCAGAACAGCATCGTGATGTGTTTTTATATACCCTATTCAGTACTAAATTCCATTGCACTCTCTTGTTTATTTATCTAATTTATACATTTGTCTGTATTATTGTTGTATTGCACTGGAGAGGGGAGCCCTCTAATCTCGTTGCACACTTGAGTACAATGACAATAAAGGGATTTCTAATTCTAATTCTAATTCTAAATCCGTCAGAAAAGACACATTTCAGATTGGGCAAAGAGCGGTAGGAAGTAATAAAGAGCTCTTATTGTGTGTCTGCAGGTTGTCATTATAATGAAATACGTCCTTAGGCTATGTTCACACTATGTTCCTGATGGTCATGGCAACCCTGCGTCAAGCAACTACGAACAAAAGGATGGTCGTGAGACAAAGCGGGTGTAACAATCACAATGCAGATGAGAAACCAAGTCGGATGTAGAAAAGTGGGCACACGCAAGTGACGCAACTAAACCTGGCTGTATGAAACGCAACATGGAGGTGGCCCGTAGCGGGAAGGGAAGCATATTTATTGACCGGAAGTAGCACTAAGAGCAACTCCTCTAAAGCTAAGCCATGTTTGTAATTCTGCGATTGGCTGGCAACCTATTCATGGTGTACCCCGCCTACTGTCCGAACACAGCTGGAATAGGCTCTACCACTCCGGTGATCCTCGTGAGAAAAAGCAATGGATGTGTTGACCACTCTACCACTGAGCCACGCGATACCAACACCAAAAAAGAACTTATACTATCTACCGTTTATTGAGCGGCAGTATAAATGTGCCTCCCTTCATCCCAGACTCGAAACTGGGCAAGGCAACCAGGCACAAGAGTTTCACTCAACTCTGCCAGGGCCACAAACTTGCTCCAAAGCTGCCTTGAGACTATGTTTCATTTGTAGAAAGCCTTCACAGAATGTGAGTAACATGAAGGGCCAGGAGAAAACATACTAGCATCCGTGGTAATCCACATGCGGAATCCTAGTGCACCTTTGAGACCCTGGGAGTCATCCCATCTCCCCGCGGCTCGTCATGGATACGGTGACAGATTGTGAGAACCCTAACCCGCCCTACATTTCGGGAAAAGGAGGCTCATGTGACCGCCGGGAACATAGTGCAAATGTAGCATTAGTAACTCGCATTCTGTCATCAGGAAGTATTGCCCCTTATGTTTACAAACATTCCCTCCCACAGGATTTGTCCTGAGAAAAATTAAATGAGAGACCAGATGCGTTTAAAATATTGGCAAACAGCAAAGCTCAAAGAGGAAATCAAGCAGATACAGCTTCACTATGACTTAGATTTTTTATGTTAGTACAAGAACATGTTTGTCTCACACACATTCTGGGTGAAGTTAGTGCACTCGGATAGGCATTAATTTTCCAGTGAAGTAGTCGATGCAAGCTGTTCTCAGATGCGGCGGCGTGCTGACTGACTGCTGCCAGTCAGTGAAGGCGGGGTTAGTGAAGGTGAGAAGCTTCTGTGAAGCCCGGACCTCGACTTGGCCTCTTACCCCGTTGCTCTGGGTGGAGTGTATGGATTGCTCGCTGGTGGAGGAGCACGTGCTCATGCGATCTAAATCCTTACTGTGGGTAGAGTGCCGACGATGAGCGTGAATCCCGTGGTTTCCTCTGCTGAACGGTTCCCCTCCAACAATACCATCACTGACGCAGGAACTTGGTCGGCTAGTGGGAGAAGGAGGCACTGACGGGACCGTAGCCCAGAAAGGGTTGCCTTTGTGACACTGGCTGTTTTGGACAAAAGCTTCCTTGACACCGCCAGGAGACTGAGGCGAAACCAGAGGTGAGACTGTCCTGACTCGAGGATTCTTGAGAGCCAAATGCAAAGGAGCAACAGCCATTTGTGGGATAGCAACCGGTTGAAGTTTTTGGGTTTCTTCACAGCCTCTTTCCAAGCTGCCCGACGGTCTACTACTGTTGTTAGAGTTGCCTCCATCTGTACAATCCAGCATCTCCATCTTGAGGCCCTCAGAATTTATCAGGTTGCCATTTGAGTTGGTGTCTGAATACACGCTAGAGGGGTTGCAATGGGGCTGGCAGGGTGACCACATACCTGCTGATCTGTCAGGCCCTTCCGGGCCTGGGTGGTGGTGGTGGTGGACGGGCTGGGGCAGGCGTGAGGAAGGCTGGGGAATTCTTGAGGGTCTGGAGCGAGGGCCGCAAAGAGCAGAGGAGTTGCCTCCTGATCCTCCGGAGCCACCGCCGCCACCGCCACCTCCTAGACTGGAGTTGCTGCCTCCAGCAAGGCCTCCTGCACTGCTACTGTTATTGGGTGGGAGCACAGGCCCACTGCCACCCACATGATTCCTCTGGTACTCTATAGGGGATGTCAGAGCTGTGGAAACAAATAAATAGTCAATCTTGCAATGCTTCTAGCTTGAGTTCTAACTAAAACTAAAGAAACAAAATGAAATATCAGATGTATAGAAACATAGGAATGGGGTAATCATAATACACAGATATACACACAAAGGTTTATGTAGTTTTTGATTTCCGTCCTACTGCACATTCAGCAGTTATTTAACATTCTGCATGAGTCCTGAAGTGAATTTTCAAAGCAATATTTTGATCGGGTCATCATTCGCTCACCATTGAGGAAATTGCGCTGGTTTTCCAGAATCTGGCTGACCTGGTGGAGCCAGATTTGACTAACTCCAGGGCTTGTCGAATGGAGGGTGTACCTCTCCAGAGTGCCACTAGATGATCTGGAGGTTAGTGCGAATTTGCAGGGGTCTTCTGCATTCTCTTCCAGACCAAGCCAGCTGACCTGTCATGGTGCAAAAGGAGAGGAGAGAACAGACAGTAAAAATGAAAGAGGAGATATTTAATTTCTTATGTTTTGGAATTTATGCATTGCGTCTTAATTTGAGTAAATCTAAGTTTAGTAGCCATATATTAACCTTGATGCTGTGCTTGAAGAGGTAGCCAGGAGTAGAAAAGCCCTTTTTCTTGTCCAGGGGTTCACTGAATATAACAATCTGCTCAAAAAGGAAGACTCTCCTTTCTTTCATTCTTGACAAAAGTCCCCCATCCTGGTCTGAAACCAAAAAAGTGTCTTGGAGGAGCAATTTGCCCTGTGCTACAATTTTACCCTAAAATACAGAAAGAGAGGAGAACGTAAGTAATCCATACAGAAATAGAAGTGAGGAATTACTTTTTTTAGGGCACAGTGTCACCTAGTGGAAGTTACTAAAATGACAAGCTTGATTTCTGCCAAGTTTTACTCCAATGTACAGTACATTAAATTAATTTAGCAGACATGGACAAAGACAAGCAAACCATTGTGAGAGCAGTCTTACATCGAAGCCCTGAAGGCGGCCAACATTCATCATGTCGTTGCAACGCTTAGGCACAATGCACATCACCTCTACAGCTTTCTGAAACAAAACAGGACATACAAACCATTCTCATCGTCAGTCTTCAATAGGAAATTATTATTGCTTTCGTCAAACATAGTGTAAGGGGTTACAGTTTCAGTGCGATCGTGTTTAGGGGGAAACAAATTTGTTACCTCCAGCTCTGAGGAATCCGCTCCAGCCTTCTTAGAAACTTTGAGGAGATCCTAATAAATGATAAACATGCACAGATAATTCCTGAGTGTTGAAAATATGAGTGATGTGCGATACTGCCATATAACATTAGGTTTTTATACCTTCAGCAACAGCTGGTATTTCATTATGCGCTGGACAGGTTTGATAAGCAGATCAGTGATCTGCAACCTGTGGCCTAATCGCTGCTTGAGTTCCTGATTGATGATAGTAAAATTATTACATCTACCAAATAACACATATTATATAACAAATAAAACTAAAAAAAAATAGAAACTCTTACTTCAAAGTAAGTGTCAATGTACTCTGACACTATGTGCTCTGATTTGGGCTTGTTTTGGCAGTAGACGATGTACATGTGAAACCTGCGCTCCTGTGGTGAACAGAAGACAAAAGTTGGGGGACATATATTAGGCAAACATATACAAATGGCAACTACAGGTGCATCTCAGTGAATTGCAGGACAGTATGGTAGAACAATTGCACTAATTTATTTTTTATTTCTTTTATTTTGCTTATGTGAAGCAGATTGATAACTTGTTTATGAAATATGTGATGTAAAAAAACTGCCTTGCCATTTGTTTCAGTTCAATTCAAAAAGTGAATTGATTCTAGAGTCAATACTAAGGATTCACAAACCCTAACTCATTTCAATAAAATATTTAATTGTTTCTTATGAAACATTTTATTTCTTGAGATTGAGAATTATGTTTTTTTTGATAGCTGGAAGCTATAAAATAATAAATAAAAAAAAAAAGAAAATGTGCACTCTGAGTATAAGTGAATCAAGACAATAAGATAGTTTCAACTTTTCAATTGAACTACTAAAATGAACCGGCAGTTTTTACTGGATGCTTCATTTAAAAGAGATGCACCTGAATTATAATTATATAAGATACTCCATTATTAATACTGTATCAAAAATTCAAGAGCAAATATAATAAACAGTATGCCTGTTTACCTGTTTGACAAATAAAGAAGCAAGTCTGTCAGGATCCTCCAAACACTTTTCAATCTCTCCCAAGAAAAAGCTGTGACCGCACCAGGACACAAACACATTATTTTCGCAACCTTTGAACCATATTTTTTTTTGTTTCTATTAACGCCAAGAATAAAAGCCGAGAGCATACTCTTTGTGCCAGTCATAGATTTGATGGATGTTTCCAAAGACAATTTTGTCTTTTCCTCTCATGTCATCTGGAACGCCTTCCTCCTTCATTCTGCTCATGTAACCCTGAAGGTTTGTACACAACATTAGGTACACTTAAAAAAAAATTGCTGATTTAGGTTCATATTTAACTTCTTATTACCTCCACAACTGATCCCAAGTCTCTGACATAGTCTCGTTCAGTCTCCACCAACTCCAGAAGGACAAAACTAGAAAACAAATGCTTGCTACTCAATACAAATAAAATGCACAAAAAAAAAATATTCCATACAAGCACAAAACTGCAAAAATGTTTTAACACCTATACCAAAGTCATCTGTGTACATAATGAAAACAAGGTCAAAGCTTGGATCTCACTGTCTTCTCTTGAGAAAGCCGGACTTGCGCTCGTCCACCTCCTCCATGGGCGAGGACGATGAGAGGAGGGAGTTGTCAGAAGGGTTGAAAGAAGGAGAGCTGCTGTCCCCTTGCTCCACCGAAAGAGAACTGGGACGATCCTCTAATGACTGAATAGTTAAAAGATGTGTGAGAAGGATGAAGAGGGAGAAAAACAATGTGCAGATTATAAAAGTGCTTAAATTAAAAAATGTGCACTTTACAGCAAAATTGTGAAGGAAATGTTCGTTCTTTTCATTGTACTGAATCACCACAATCAGTTCTTAAAAAAATGTTTTCCAGGATCCTTCACTGCTTTGTTATTCCGTTAATAATTCCACCAGTTCACATTAATTGTTCTGTCACCATTATACAGAATATACTCCTTGGAAAATACCAAAGGAAAGGAAACTGCGTGTAATTCGACTGCACGTTGCGCTTTGTGCTAGACCAGGCAAGATGAAAATTACTTATTTGGAAAGAATCAACACGAAGTGGGACATTATGAAGTGGAGCGATATACGGTATTTTAAAGTTTTCATATTTTATCCATCCATCCAATATCTGTACTCACGAGGGTCGCGGGGGGTTCTGGAGCCTATCCCAGCTGCCTTTGACCAGTAGGCAGGATACACCCTGAACTGGTTGCCAGCCAATCGCAGGGCACACATAAACGAATAACCAGTCACACTCACAATCACACCTAGTGGCAATTTAGAGTGTTCACTCAACCGACCATGCATGTTTTTGGAATGTGGGAAGAAACCGGAGTATCCGGAGAAAACCCACTCAGGCACGGGGAGAAACATACAAATTCCACATTGGAAAGCCGGAGCCCGAATCGAACCCACGGCCTCTGCACTGTGGGGCGGACGGGTTAACCAGTCGTCCACCTTGCCGCCCGTTTTCGTATATTAAACAGCTAAAAAATGCTGCTTAAATGCTGTTGTCTTTATCTAACCTTTTTGATCTTGAGCTATTTTGCAATGAAGAATGGGTAAAAATTTCAGTCCCGCGATGTGGCAAACAGATAGAGACATAGCCCTCAAGACTTGCAGATGGATTAACTCAGGGGGAGGTGAATAATTGTGCACACCCCACTTCCTATTGTTTTAACCAAAAATAAATAAATAAAAAGATATAAATTTCGTTCCACTTCACAATTGTGGCCCATTTGGTATTGACTTTCCACCCCAAAATTTGGATCTTTCTGTTTGAAGCCTGTAATGGGGGTTGAATACTTTTGCAAACTTCTCTATATATGTATATTTGTATAATATAATGCAGGCCTGGGTAAAATAGTAAATGCAATGCCCTTTTGTTGAAAAAGAGGACAGCTGGCATTAGTGAGTCACAATGCTGAGAGATGACTGCTCGGACACCATGCCTATGTTACCAGCACCCAAGCAAAGTGTGTTTGCATCACACTGAAGTCTTCTGTGTGCAAATGTATTTGTGAGATTTCTCCCTCACCATCTTGCTTTTGACCAGTTCCTCGATGGCACTGACCAGTTCAGCAGCACTGGGAGTCTCGGAGCTGCTGGGCCGAGCAGAAAGTCGGGATGCAGACTGGCCAAAAAGGACAGAAACAAGAACAATAAATGTTATCTTTTTTTTTTTTTTTTTTTTGGAAACGATCATTTTACTGCAATATCACAAATGTAGATACATTCTTGGAAGAGAAGCCATGCAGACACTGTGGCAACTGCTGTCTGTGTTTGTGATCAGGCTCACCAGTCGAGAGCTTGGCACCCCGAAATTCCACATGTTCAAAAAAGGACTTGGAGGGTGTGCTGTTCCTAATAAAAAGGTTCAATTGGGGCCAAGTTGGAGCCAATCGCAGGCTGGTTTGGGGGCAAGATGGGTTGGGGGTGGGGGGTCAAGGGCATGCTCTTGGAATAAAACGGTTGCAATAACACTCAAGAGGTCAAATTAATGAGAAATAAGAGTTTTGCTCGATACTCCATCATACTGACACGTTCATCTTAGGGCAGAGAAAGGTTTAGCCTCTCGACTGCATGAAGAATGGAGTGGTCACTTGAGCAACTACAAACTATACAAAATAACAACACTTCAAGGGAATCACACGTAATTAGTGGCAACTGTAAAAGGAGAAGTCAAGAAGAGATTTTACAAAAACAAAAGGAGTGGCAGTGAAAGCGATTTTTACATGGAGAGATAGGGAAACTGGGAAAGAAGAGAGGCAGAACAGAAATCAACGTAATGCTGACAGACAAAACATGCAGCCATCAAAAAATAAGAGGAAAAGAAAGGAAACATTATTAGTGCTAAGTTAAAAAAATACATTTATCAATAGATAGGTAGAAAGAAATATATTAATTAAGAAATGAAAATAAAGCTGTCCAAATAAATAGACAAAATAAATATATATATATATAAACACAAGATTACTATAAGCACCTCCTACGAGCCCCTGATTTTAAAGACTTTTAGGTCTTGCATGTGTCATGTCAGTAGTCACCATACTTCAAGCGATTCACATCTTGCTTGACAGTGCTACAAAGAGCATGCTGCATAGAATGAGTTAGCGAGAGTAGAGAGTTGGCCTCCACTGAGGCCGAACTGTGAACAAATGTGAAACCCAAAGTGGTTGAGTCATATTTGAGTTGTCTCTCTGTTCATTAGAAGACCACTTCCTGGATTATGGAGGATAATAAAAAGTCTTATGGAGATTGCTCTTGTAATGAAGTGAATTGAGGAGCTTTATTATTCCGACCCAAGTATTGCTTTTGTGCCCTTTTATGGCATCTATATGCAATTCTAACCCTTGGTTGCGGATTTTTGTAATTCTCAGCAGTGCTCTGTCCCGATCCCCTGTGAATAGCGGGGCAACATTGTACTTGAAAAGAAATGAAAATGACCCAAACCGAGTAATTTCCTTCCCACCTTGTCGTCCTGGGTGTCAGGCTGCAGCAGGCTATGTTGCTGTATGGCCATTGGTGGAGGGAGAGGGACAGCATCCGCCCCCTCCTCACCCTCCTCCTCTCCACAGCTCTGCATGCCTGATGAAGAAGACTTGGAGAGCGTTCCACTGCTCAACCCTTCATTACGCATGCGCTGGTGAGGGGAAAAGAGCTCATCAGCAGATGGGTCAGAGCCAGCAGCAACAGAAATGTCTTCTTTTTCATCTTTTACCTCCTCTAGTGTCTCATCCTGTGGCGTGGCGGCACTGTCGTCTGAATCCTTCTGAGGGCCTTGCATTACATCCAGGTTCTTACGAGGGCCTTCACGGTTCTTTTTGTGCTTGTGGGCCAGCTTTTTGACATGACCATCTGCCTTGCCAGAGCTGAGACGCCGTACGGGGCTGGTCAGCCACTTCCTTAATGTGTTCCCTGGACGCTTAGGCCCCGGTGAGCTGTGGGGCCCCAACGTTTGGCTGGAGCCTGGCGGCAGGGTGTCATTGCTGGATACGGACAAGGTATCTAAAGATGATAGGGGGAAAAAAGTAGAGCGCTGTTACGGAACAGTCTGTATTACAAATGAAAAGACAACCTCAAATGCATCGTAACTCAATAGGAAAATGCATTTAAAGCTGAGATATTGCAGCAAAAGAAATGAAGTGAAGGTAGCATCACTTTATAGCAGTTGTGTTGCCAAAATATCTGGTGCACTTTTGTTCCAGAAGAAAAAAAAAAACACAATCATTGAAATAACTGGAAAGTGATGTGACTGGAATTTGCTAAAACACATATTGAAGAAGCCACAATGCTTCTGGGACAACATTTTTGTGACAATTTAGGCTTTGTCATTGTTACTGTTTGAAAATAACATGGATGCAATATCTGCTTTAGTTATTTCCTTTCTTTCCTCCGTGTTTTCTTTTTTCAGTCTACTTTGTTCATTCTCAACCACTAAACCACTAGTACGTCCTACAGGCAAATTAAATAGAACCTCTCAGCGAGTTTTTTTTTTGGGGTGGGGGGGAAGAATCTGGAATTCTTTGTGATCGTGTCAGCATATGTCATGACTCCAACCTTGAGTCAACACTGGACGTGACCTTTCATCACTAAAAATCTTCTTCTAAAAATTTTCCAATGGTAACAGCATTGTTTTAAAGAAGCGTTAACAAGCATTTATGAAATAAGCCTTACAACATATTGAGAAAAAAGCTTAATCACATACAGCATTTCTCTCTTGGCATCGGAAGATCTCAAGAGAAGTTGCAAAAGTGCTCATGGGGGCTGAGGCTGACTCAGAGACGACGCCCACTTCATTGTTTAGATAGTTTACGTCATGTGGCATTTGAACTTGTTGAACATCTTGAACAGCCAGTGGGTATGCTTAGATTGTACATCAAAAGATATGAATGCTTTGTAGGAGCTCAGCACTTTAGGGAGTACATTTTTTGTGCCTAACCAGACGCATCTGTCAAGGATTTAGCCATGTGATACTAGCTGTAAGTCGCAATAAAGAGGGTGGGAGTGGAAATTTTGCCTTCCTTAATTGGACCAGACATGAACACGGCTTTTCATATTTCAGCATGTATGAGCCTAAGCTTGTAATAAATGCAGCAGCTGTACAGTATGTGAAGGTTGCAGAGATTCTGCCTTGAAGGAGACTTTTTTTTTTTTTTGCTGTAGATATGAAGCATGTGTACTCACGACACATGCATGGGGAAATTAACAGCGGTGAGATCAATTCTGCAGTGCTTAATTAAGCACACCATGTAACTTTCCTTTTTTAAAATTAGTCACTAAATCCCAAAATCTTTAGGATTTATCGGATGATGATCATAAGCGGTCGAGAAAATGGATGAATAGGTACATTTTCCATACCGCCTTTTCCACGCAGCACTTTTCAGTTTTAGTCATCATGAGCACCACCACCTATTGAAGGCTGTATAAAGACGATGATTCACAAGGCCAGTGCATTTTGCGTTATTCGTCTCCAAATACCGTTACCTAACAAATGACAACACATTCTTACGTGCACATTTCACAAAAAGTGTGAGACTCAAAAGTTAGTTTTCTTGGACGGTCACTTTAGGTAGTATTACTTAAATAATAGCACACGTGGTTTCAACCAGGTCATTTTCAATGCGAGCAAATGTATGCTTAATATAAAATAACAGAACTATCAAGTTATGTCGAGAGAAGTGTACATGCGTGAAACATGCGGTCAGCTGCCTTGACATGTTCCTACTAAGCAGGGGACATACATGCGACTAAAAACTGAGCAGTGCGAGCTATAAAATGCAATTCGAGGCACCCGTGTGAGTAACGCAAAACTGCGCTGAACCAATGGTGTTCGCTGAAAAGAAGCATGTGATCCAATAGGGTGAGGAATCAGGATAGCAGAACAAATACTCCCTGTGATGCCCTAAGCGCAAAATAAAGAGAAAAACTATTAAAAAAAACAACAAATTTTTTTTAATAATAATAATAATAATAATCTCTTGGTTAGACAGGGTCAATTTAATCTATGCCATACAGTTTGTAGCCCCCACAACTTCAGGAACTCTTCAAGTTTTTTCTGTAAACTCTGCCTGGCTTACTGTGCTAAACCTGTCTACTATAAGTTGCACTTTAAAAACCTTGTACTGTTCTACATATTTTATATTCAAATAAATTAAATATTTTTTTTGTATACATGTCTCATCCTTTATATCCCTTATGGAGAACTACATTGTTAGATATATTTTATCATGCCCCCAAAATTCAAGTGTGACTAGATTTCTCAATTTAGGAGCACACTTGCTCCTTGGGAAAATGCTAAATGTAGAGCCTTGCTACCAAGTGGAAAATAACCCCTGAAGACACACACATATATATGGAGAGGTTGAGATCTTTGACCTTTGCTGTGTGCAGGCTCTCTAAATGTTATGACACAAGAAACAGTTGGTCTGGCTGGAAAACAAAAAGACCAGGATTAACAATAACTCATCTAAATTGTTACCAGAACAAAGGACATGTATCGCTGTTTATCGATTTATTTTAAGGTATGTTAATCATTCAGCGTGATATTGCAGGAAAAAAAAAATAAAAATGAATTTCTAAATGGGGTGAGGAATTGTGTTCCCCCAAACCACCTTACAATTCAATTTAAATGTTTTTAACATTTCCTTTAATTTCTCAATGAATGCAGTAGTCGTAAAAAATAATTTGCGTAGGAAGTGCATACCTTAAAAGATTTGCAACCATGTTCTGATCCAAATAATGTCAGCTTTCTACCTAGTGCAGTGCCATTATTATTTGTTTCTCCATTTAGGACACTTAAAAAAAGTAAGTCATCTTAAATCTAAACATTTCATCACTTACTTAACCTCAACCTCAATTCATAAAGATCAAAATATAAACGCACTCAAGCATCATATCCCCAATTTGAGTCAAAGCTGATGTCTCTGAGGTCCAGTCAGCATAATATCTTTCAGGAACTCGTCATGCATGCTGCTGCTGCCGAAAAACATGCCCGATTGCATTCATGTTTGTGTCGGAGAAAAGGAGAGGGGAGGAGTTGTTAGGGGGTAATTTTGAAAAGTGGCCACGTCTTTGCAGGAACATGCCTGAGATTCCAGAAGTGTCACCACTGGAGCATCTTTAGTGTGGTCTATTCATCCCCCGGAGATGTGGTAGAAACACAAACATTCGTCAGTCTCGGGTGGAAGTTCCACTGGGTTAGTATGGCTCTCTCTCTTGAAATGAGGACAATGCCGAGAAGCTCTCGCCACCAAGAGCCACATTTAGGAAGGGTGTGGAGTTGGCATGCTAGATAAGGGAGTGGACGTAGCACTCTTATAACATAGCATTTTTAGATGAAAAGTCTCCAACAAACGTGTTTTTTTTTTCTTCAGCCTTCTGCTGACCATCAATTCACCAATACTGAACACTATATCCTGACCACCGACACATATAACATATTTCTTCATATTAAATATGTACATGGGTAAAAAGAAATGACAACGCTTGACTGCTTCGAAACGAGAATAGTTTCTGTTGAATAAATTTGCATGAAACTGCACTACATCATAATTGAAAGCAGCAGCCAGTCAAAAGTAGTGACAAAGGCATCTTACCCAGGTCCAGCAACCAGAACTTGCAGTTATGAGAGTGTCCTTCATGTGCTGAGTCCATGGGGCAAAAAGGGTACAGAGACACTAAAGACCGGATTCCATGGGCCATGTCAGTCAAATGCCAAGCCTCACGAATTCCTTCTTGATACAATCCCTCAAAGCATCTACGCATCAAATTACTAAAATACCATATGGAGAAGATAGACGTTTTTTCTTCCCTGAATATGTGGACTGAATGAGCAAGTCCAGAGTGAAAAGGGAAAAAAGTCGAATGCAGCATGAGAATTTCTCCTTCCCGCCCTCACTCCCTCCCTCACGAGTGGGTTGCTATAAGGACAGTGGGCAAGCCTCCCCTGTACGTGTTCCAAGGGAACGTCTGGATACACGCTGTGCATCTGCCGAATTACCCTTTGTAGGCGCACCCACTCAGTTTGAGGGGGCGGGTGCATATTTTACTGGCATGAGGATGCACAGAAGTTATACGCCATGCCTTGAAACAAATATAGATCCGGTTATGAAATGCAAGCAAAAGTTTGGTCAAAAATGTGGGCGTCATATTTGATTGTTCCCGAGTGCTATCTTTTCTTTTAACTGTTGCAACCAAAACATCGGCTGTGACACCTTTGACGATCTATTTTGTGCACCTCTGACTCGCAAAGAAGATTTGTTATTGAGCCACTGTGCACTGAAAGTAGACACTTTGCAAAGGTATTTTTAATTAAATGTATTTCCTTCTGAACTACCCAAAGAATTTGCGATGGTCCAGAAGAAATTCCCAGAAATTATCCAATTCTCCATATAATTGAACAGGAAAATTCAAGTTAAAACAGCAGTTGTACAATTCAGTGAAAACCACTGAGTGCATGCCGTCATTTAATAATCAGAGATTCAATTATGAGTGAAGACGTGCATCTTGCATTTTCAAAGAATACCGTGCAGGGCTAGCTACTTTTTTTTCAGGCCCCGGGTGACTTCAAATGTCATTTATTGCCTGCTTCCACGAATAGGTCAGGTTTCCTTCTACAAATCCCTTCAAACTCGTCACACTTGTGTAATTCGGGACAAATTGGCTTTCTCGGTGGGCAGCGCACACAAAAGAGTGATAAAGTTGCAAAGACTGTTTGTCATTCTTGTCTAATTCATCCACCATGCCTGAACGTTCCCTGCTGTGAGAAGCTCCTTTCAGCAACCCTGACCACATAAAAAAATACCAACAGTGGAACCAAAGAAAGGCAAAAAAAACAAGAAACAAAAAAAAAAAAAAGAAAAGATGAGGACTGCAGCAAAATAAGCAGTCTCACTTGCCTGGGCTGCATAAGGAAACCGCTTTGCAAAAAACCCAAGCTGTGATTTTCAATATCATTTCATACATAAACAGAGTCTCGTCACATGAAAGCGCAAACACAATATTTGTGAGCCATATTGCCATAGAAACAAGCTGCCTTGCACTCACCCACACTTTAAGATTAGACAGACACTTTAATGGTTAGATCTGTGAATATTTAACATGGTGCAGATTAATGAGGGATGACTTCAAAGAATGTTTTTGGCTTTTCAAACAATAAAGCACTGTTTCCATCAGGTGTGACTTTTCGGGACCATATACCTTATTTTAGATACATTTTCAACAGATGCAAAAGGTATTAAATGATGGCTTGCAACGTGGCTATAAAACATATGGTCCGTGGGCCAGAAGTGGCCTTTCAGTGGGTTGAATTCGGCCCCTGATATTCTGGAATTGCCTGCTGCTCACGATTTGACATCTGCTATTGATGCACTTGTGAAGGCAGAAAGATGCAAAGTTGCCAAGGAGCACTATTCATCTGGCTGCCGCCTTACTCATCCCGTACTGTGAACTGAAGTCAGACCAAGCCCAATCGGGGTTTACTATTCCAAACCGTATTGAAACTTGATCAATTCAACTGTTCTGCTGCACTAGTCAAATAAATTTTGAAAACGCATTCCTTAATAAATGCAAATTTTGTTGCATGTTCAATAACTGAACACAATACTTGAACCGTCAAACTGAATGGGTCGGCGTGTCCATATAGAGTAAATTTGGATAATCCCACTCTGTTAATCCATTTTCTCATGTAAAGTTGGACAGGTGAGCCAAGATGACCTACAAAATATTTATGGCTTGAAAGCACATAACTCAAAGTTTAAACGTCAAACGTCTAGTTTGTTGTCGTCATGTAGAAGCTTTGATTCAACGAGCAGTGATTGCATGGCAATTAGATGTCTAAGTATGTGTCCATTTTGTGCAGCATTACATTTAAAACTTTTTATAGAGACATCCAATTTTCTGAATTTGACTGTAATAAAGGAGGGAAAACACAAATCGAGCTCATTTGTCTGTGTGCAGCCTGGGTTTTTTTGTGATTGTCGTTGCTTATCTTTCCCCTCTGGCGTTGCGTGTACAGCAAGCAGATGCCTGTCCATCACATATTTACTTTAATTACATGTCTAAGTCACATTTATCACGATTGCAACACAGAGAACAATTTTCTCTGTGAAAGACCAGCATCAATTGTAAATCCAGCTAGAAGCACGAGGTTGAAAGGAGTTTTGTCATAGGTGGCAGTCACATGACTCCTTTGTGTGACTGGTTCTTCTCACAAGGCCCAAATTAACTGCACGCCAATTTAGAGCAATAGAATGATGCACTTCTGGGTGCACCTGGTAAGTGGATCAGCTTCTTATACATTATTTTATACTACAAGAGTTAAGATCAAGTACAGAAGCATTGTCCTACCTTTGTGGTTGAAGAGTCCTTCCATCTCCATGGACGACCTGGAGTGCGCGATACACAGCATGGAACAGGGAACAATGCCTTCCTGAGCTGGAGAGCGATCGGTGGTCCGGACCAGGCACCAGTCTGGCTTATCGTGCAGTCGCTCCAGAACCTCGACCGTCTGGCCTCGTCGCACTGTCAGCTCCCCGCTGCTTCCACCGTTGCTGGCCACAAAGTCATGGATGACCACCGTCAGCTCGCAACCACCCGACAGCTGAAAAAGAAAGGACGTTTTCATTTTTGAAGAGTAAATTATGGCATCCAAAGTACATAGTTTTGGTTTCAGGGCTGTTTATAACCAGCATTTCTATAACTTCTAAAAATAGTTAGCCCTTTGTTGGTACCAAATTCTATATTGCAAATTTTAAAGAAGTATGATGTTTTAACAAATATATTACCGTTGTGATTTAAAAAAAAAAATGACCAGCATTAAATAATCTTTAGTTTCTGTCTGTGCCATTCTGTCACTGACGTTTGGCTGTTGACTGTAATGGAATGTTTGATGACAGAATAAGCAAATTAAAAGAAAAAAATTCTATATATTTTTTGCTTGGATTTTAATGTTAGTTGTATACAGTATTATATTTTTATGTATTGTATGAATTTTATATAATATTTAATTAAAAAGTGCATGACAAATCTGGATTAAAGACTATTCAGATTCTTTTGAGTATGTTCTTTTTTTTAAATGGAAGCATGTGTTTTATTTTCATTTTAAGATGCTGCACCTCATAGAATAGAGAGGTGTTGTAGAAAAACAAATATGTTCACGACATTATAATTTATCAAGAGATAATTTTTTGGAATACTGGGTAATGGTTATTATGAAAATACACTCAGTCACAATGTTAGATACTCCTCACATCTTTTCATTACAATCCTGTCTTAATGCAATACAATATACAATACAACTTTATTTTTTATAGCGCTTTTACAATAATATATTGCTCAACTTTTTCAGAGGAAATCTATAATGGCAATTTTCATTATTGTGATTAAAGTGGGGTAATACTACACTGAATTAAATGTAAGTAATATAAGTTTTTTTTGATTACCTACTTTTTTCATCATGGGTTCCCTCATTTAAAAACAGCTCTTTGTCATTGCTGGTTCTACAACTGTGACTGTTACATTTATATCCATCTGGTAGTGTCAATCAATCATTCATTTGAATTGCTGTCATCTTGGAGGAGACTGTTTTAGATAGATGCCTTGTTGTGGTTAGCAAATTCACGCAAGAAAATTACATATATAATTAGACACTCACATGCCACTTTAACTCAACTTAATGCATAAAACACTAAATACAACTGAAATGAATGTTACCATATTGATTTTCAACATACCCTTTGATAGTGTGGCAACGCCAACGAGCTGAGAAGTTGAGAAACTGGATGCGCAATTCTTTCCTCCAATTTCTCCATTGTTTTCCACTCCCTCATTGTGAAAAAAGATCCCCAAAAGTTTTCTAAAGCAATTGGGCTGCACAACCCACTATGATTGCCTTAATACCACTGAGAGCCTCACACGATAAGCCGGCAAAGAGAGCAAAAAAAAACTTCCACAGGGAAAAATGGTGCAACGAGTCAATCAATTCTTGATCCAACGTCAACGACGTCCACTTTAATGGTCAATAGAACTCGACTGAAACGGGAATCACCAGAGAGCTGTTCAATAGATACAATCCACCGATGACTTCTTGAAAGTCTTACTAATAGCAGTTCGGCAAGAAAAATTAACCAGGAACTCAGGGGTTGTCTGCAATCTCTTTTTTAGAAGGCAAGCCGTAGAGTGAAAGCAGTGAGAACTTAAAAGGGTTCTTTCCTGTCTGGCATAGAGGCGAGCATCCTCTGTGAGTGGGAGGCTGAAGCAGCTGACAAGTCAGTCACTAAAGCGGATGCGCACAGGAACACGAGCCCTCGCATACAAAAAAAAAAGTACACAAACACACCAGTGTCACCGCCTCCTGAATGAGAGGTTTCACACAGAATCCTTATAGAGAAGCCAGAGAGATAAAGAAGCATTCAAACCAGGAAATTGACCGGGAATATCTATTTGCAAGTGGTATTTGTGCACATTTAAAAGATGCATTCAGACGAGTCCTCAACAGATTGGACACTTAATAATATATTTATACATATATAAAATAATGCTTCTCTTGTTCCATCAGGAAAAAACGAGGAAAAAACAAGTCTGGCTTCAATCTACAACCCGAGCAACTTAAAAATATAGAAATATTATTTTTGCGGTAGTGTGTAAGTACTTGTTAGGTTTGCTCATACTGAGCGTAGGAGGACGGGCCTTCTGTGGTGCTATTACCAGATATAACCAGTGCAGAGTGTTGCTGCTTCCAGTGAATCTCTCTTCCACAAACACACGCGAGCACACACACACTGCATTAAATCCGTCAGATGGACTGTCACGCAACACTTCCAAAGGAAATGCGTTGAAGAGACATGCTTGCATGTCCACAGGCTGCAGTTGCCACATGTAGTAAGTGGGTGTCAGGAATAAAAGGTTGTTCCTCTTGGATGCTTACTCATATGCCTAAAAAATGTGAAATCTTGGAACACAAAAAAAAAGAATGACGGTTGTATAACTCAGCACTGTAAAAAAATATTGCCAGAATTTGGAGGAAAAATTTGCCTCTTTATTTGTGTGTGTGTGTGTGTGAGAATATATATATATATATATATATAAATATATATATATATATATATATATATATATATATATATATAGAGAGAGATAGATGTAAAAAATTTTGAGAAGAGAAGACGAACAAACATTCACACTCCCATAGATACTTTTGGAGTTTTCAATAAGCATAACATGCATATTTTTGGAATTTTGGAGGAAGCTGGAATGCCCGGTGAAAGACCTCCACACAAGAGGCCACGCTTGAGATCCATATACCGAACCTCAAAATGGCAAGGCAAACCACTATTTTCCTGCGCTACTTGAAGATTTTTTTATTTAAATTATTTTCGAGAAAGAAAAAAATGAATACATTGGAGGTCAAAACGTCTGCTTCCATTATTGCATATGGAAAAATCCCTTTGAAATGTGAGCAAACTGAAGGTCAAAAAAAGCTTCTGGAGTGGGCGTCCTGGAGTTATTGGTGATATTACGACTTCAAACTACTGCATTTTGGTACCCGTGGATTTGCATATTCACTGATTTTTTGGTCTTTTTTTCACAATGTTTTCATGTTTCGCTCGTTTTTTCGTGGAATACATATATTGAATGTTTCTCAGTTTGAAGAATTTTAAGTTTGTTATAATAATGAAATGGCGGATGGGGGGGAATTAATCAAGGGGCCACTCAGCGTATGCCTTCTGGCCGCAATTATCGCATTCCTGGCATACAGTAAACAAATGTGTGCGTGTTTCTCTACCTTATCGCTGTCCAGTGTGTTCTGCGATGTCCTCGAGGCAATTGAGATGGTGTCAGGTTGACTACTAGCATCTCCTTGGCTGTCTAGTTCCTCTCCATCTCTGCAGGTGGACAAACAGTTTGTACATAGTGCCAGTATAGTGTTCATTTCAGATGGAGTTGCATTGTGACATTCAAAAGCAGCCCAGCTGTGTTAACTGGACTCTACGAGAGAATACACTTGCTCTTTTAACGAGTACTGTCAAAACGAGGGCAACAAACAAGCGATGCTCTGTGAGCTTACCGTCTGCCTTTATGTTTGGCGGTGGAAGCTTTGGGGATGTGAATGGGCTCCTTCAGAGCACCGCGCAGATGGACCGTTCGCTCCTGAATGACCTCACGAATATGTTTGATCCAGTCCTGCTTGTTTTCGATGCTCGAAGCCTGGAACGAAACATGTATAATACCCATACCTGTAAAAGTCATCAATTTGTTGACATGCAGATGAAAACGAGAAGTAAAAATTACAATGTGATGAAACATAAGGTGGCGTATCGGGCTTTAATAAATAAACTGCATTGTCAGGTTCTAATTTCTGTCAGTGAAACATTCTGCTCTTCCTCCTTCACTTTGACACCAGCAGCACTGAGGCAGCAATGATGACATGTTACATGAGGAGCAAGATGGTCTTCACAAATTACATAATGAGACACATAGACAGACAGACAGCTGCCACATATGCCAACATTTAAATTAAAACAAACTATTTAGGGATTTCCCGAGATAAAGGAAAATGGAAGGAAGAGAGGTTTCACTTCACTTCCGGTTTGCAAAGTTATTACAAGGAAAAAAATCAGTGTGGTAACTTAAAAAAAATAAAAATAAAACCTGAAAATGTGCTTAATATAATGACTCACATTTATTTACAATTTTAAATTAAACATTGTGTGACATTTTTTTTATATAAATAATTACATAAATAATGTGATGACTAGGAACATTAAGCTTTTGTTTCATTTTATTTTTTCATTTTAAAAAATTGTCTCTCAACATTTCAACTTTTGTAATTTACTGAGTGCAATTGTATGCATAAAAACATTTTGCAATAAAAAAAACGTGCAAATGATTTTTGAAACCCCTACACAAGATCAAGTACACCTCAAGCAGCAGAGCCCTGTCTTGGCTAAACAAGAGGAATTATTTGTAATTTACCAAGGGCGGACAAAGTTGCTCATTAAAATTTTGTAGGAAATTGTAAATAAAAACAAGTAAGCCAAAAATATGTTTTTACTCATTCAATTGTTAGTATGACGTGGATCCCGTAAAGTAAGGGAGACAAGGACTTTACGTCACACTTTTTAAACTTTTACCGTTTCTTGGAATCTATACATCACATATAAACAAATTATATACCAGATGAATGCTTAAAGTACCAGGTATATATTTGGTATTCATGTCATTTTCACATTTTGTGTAAGTGCAGAGTTATGAGCAATCAAATATAGAGTATGAAAATGTGACATGTTGCTCCAAACTAACATGTTTGATGATAATAATAGCTCTAGTTTAAAATTTGCTTCAACAAAAACAACGACTGACGTATGACAAGATGCCTGAATCTCTCCTCTAACAAATATTATGCATTATACATGTATTAGTGTCAGCACTAATTTATAATATATAAAGTTAACATTTTTTACTTTGGGTGGAGTAAAATGTTTGAATGGCGCCCATCACAACTCACAATGTACCAACTATTCTCTTCTCAGACAGCACATAACCTGTGACTATGAAAAGTAAGGAAACTAGTGGCTATTTCACTTCTTAGTTGCGCCCTCTGGTGGTGAAGATAATTACAACCTGACACCTAATCAATACATTATTTAATAGTGAAGAGCCTTGTAGTTCATATTCCATGTTTCCGTTTATATGAAAGTGGTTGAACTGTGCTGTCACTATGGCTCGAAACAATGTAGGGACACAGGAGAGGGCGCAGTTATCCAGGGCCCAACTCCTTTTTAGCCTCAGACGGCTATGTTGCGGATCAAAACAGAACGTAAAAAGCAAAGATTGGAACTTTTTAGAAAAATCCTGAACTGACAGTGACGAAGACACTTTCATACAAGAATCAGGCTGGAGTTACTTTATTTGTTAAAGTTGACTTGAGAGTGCAAAGACTTGGATTTGGAAAACATTGTTTATCATTCATAAACACTTTTTTGAACGTTTATTTTTAAAGTACTTGAGATAAAAATCTTATAAATCGGCATTGTGTTTATACTGCACCTTGAGCACGATTTTGTTGTCCGAGGTTGGGGTTCTGCCCACCCACAGGGCAAACTTACAAGGATCCCCCTCCACGTGCTCTGTCACTCCGAGCTCTGACGTCTGTGAACATGAATGCCACATTGAATACGTATAAAAGCCTTGCAATAACACAACGTATAGAAACAACGTAGTCTGAGCATGAATGTGGGAATGACTCACAAACAGCTTGCTCTTGTAAAGGTATTTGCTACGTCCGTTCGAGTCTTTCACTTCTTTACTGAAAACCAGCGACATCTCAAAGAGGAAAAGGTGGCGATCACGGCCCTTCCGGATCAAAGTTTTGGGGTCCCAAACCTGGAAGGACTCCTGAAGAATCAGTTCTCCTTGGGAGTCAATGTTCCCATCGAACCCTGAGGTAACAAGACAAAAGGCAGAGTTTGTACAAATAGAGTACGTGGGTGGCAAGTTGAATGCTGAGTCATAGTTGAACAATTTGTGCTGAATGTCAGCGATGACGTTTCAGTGACAAAAAGAGAAATTAGTGGCAATAATAGATGATGCACTCAGCAGAGGAAAGTGTACCGTAAAACAAATCACTCACTGTAAATGAGCTGCCGTGAAAAGCTGTGATGTGTTGTGAGGTTGCGTTTTGCACCAAAAACATGCCGAAATGAAATGTTCAATTAAAACGGCAGCGTGCTGTGATGGCCGCTCATCCGGAAGGACGGGTGGGGGCGGAGTGACTTCAGAATAACAACAGCAAGAGGTTTTGGATGAATTTATTGTAAGCGCATGGAGTGAATGGAGGTACACGAATGCCAAAATGTGATTTTTAGCATTTTTAACCTTAGAAGCTTTAGCTCCAAAGAAAATATAGCCAAGCCACCAGAGCTGGGCGCTTGACCCTTTTTTGCCAGTCAGTACCCCGCCTTCCGGCCGCGACCTGGGTACCCTTCCGGCCTTAACTCTCCGGCTTTATTCATAAAAATTGTCGATTGTCATGACTGCGCTCGTGGGTGTGTGTATGCGTGTGTGGGGGTGTGTGTGTGTGTGTGAGTGCTTAAACCAACCATCCAGCATAGAGAGGTGCATTGCGTCATTGGCTCTTTTGGGGACACTTAGCATCACCTCAAGACCATCCTTGATCTCTCCTTTTCCTTCCTCACAGCATGTCAATAGCTCCTAAACACATGCGCACACACAAAAAAAACAAAAAAACAATAGAAATGATCCTTTAGTAATGAACATCCCTTTTTATGAAGCATTCTGTAGTCCCCAATTCCCCCAACTTAGTTAAAGTAAATGAGAAATAAATTATGTTTTTGTCAAGTGTTTTATTTCTTAATATGAATGTGTTTTCATTTATTTCAATATTGCAGTATATTTATTTTTAATTACACAGTGGTAAAAAAAGTATAACTTAGTTTTGGGGCTGGATCGGCTTATTCACATTTTCATTCATTTCAATGAGAAATATTACCTCGATTTATGAACATTTGGAGTTACAAACAGGGTTATGGAACCAACTAAGTTGGTAACTCAAAATGTCACTGTGATTATACATTTTTAGTAGTATTATTAGTTGGGGACTTGGAGAGATGCGTTGCTGTACTGTACCTTAAGAAGCAGTTGGTACTTCGTAATTCTTTGGACTGGTTTGATCAAGTAAGATGAGATGGAGTTCGCAAGACGGTGCCTTTGCTGGATTTCCTGTAATAGCAAAGAACACATTTTTTGTGAATTTGATGACTCCGCTTGAAAAAGAGAAACCAAAACACAATTCAGATTTTCATACTATAAGTAGTTACTCACATCGAAATATGGGCCGGCGTGCTCCAAGATGAGCTGCGTGGAGTCGGGCTTGTTCCTACAGTAGTTCACGTACATCTGAAATTTGTCAGCCTGAGTGGGATCAAAAACACAAAAGCCTTAAAACAGGAAATCTTGGAAAAAGCTTTCAACATTTGTTTTTCAAATGTTGCTTATAAGGCACCCAGCTGTGCATGAGAACATTTTTATTTTTTATTTTAAAGGAAGTGTGGTCAGGAGTACAGTTGGTACATCCCTACCTCAAATAACAGCAAAAAAAGTTAATAAATGTCACAGTGTGTTTCCTGACATATAAAGGGCACATTGCGCTACTCATGAAATGTACCAAGAGGAGCGTTCAAATAATAAGCTACTTTTTATGTCCCTTCTTAACTATGATGTCAGACCTATTTTTTAAAAACATTTTGCTAGCAAAAATCATGGAATATCTGATCAGAAGAAAAACATTAACATTAGAGTGCCACTCATGACTAAAGGTGAATGTCAAAAGATCTAAATGCCTGTCTTTTGACAATTAATTACCGAACATGAGTCATTTGTGTCATTTTCATTTTTTTTCAGGTTATTGGTGTTGTGAAAAATCCCAACTCACCCAGGTAACGAAACAATGACCAACATCCTCTGGAAGCTGCTCATATTTCTCCAATTCCTTCAGGAAGATGCTGTACAGAAACAGACACATTGGTTCTATAATGCTGTTGGATTTCTTACCTTCTATAAGTTTATAGTTAAAACTTTAAATGATCAAGTAATGTATGTGATGTGTGTGCAGAGCACAAAATGTCAAAAAAAAAATCACTGCTCCACTGACTTGTGATGAAACTCGTAGAGGTCTTGCATGTTCCCAAAGATGATATGCTCCTTGTTGACGATCCCTGGAGGAATCTCCTCCACACCACTGGTCATCTCCCATAGATAAGTCTGGATGGCAAAGTAGAGCTTATTAGCATACATTGATCGATAATAAAAATTACATTAAATTTAAATGTGAAATAAATACAATAGTTATATGTAGCTAAAGGGTAAAAATATATTTTTTAATTTTCAATCCACGTGGCACAGTGTCTTAAATACTACATAGCGGTAAAGACCTTGTCGATTGACAGACAAAAAGGCCTGATCATGTCGACGTTTGAAAAGGTTTGCAAAAACTGCCCTCAACTCGACCAGAATAAAAAACAGCGTGCGAGGTGGCTGGACAGGTCCGCCAACATTAGTGTTATGACGTTCATCTTGTCTTCTCTTTCAAAAGGTTTAAGGTTTTCTTTCATTCAGACAAAATAAAAATTCTGGTGGAGAGCAAAAAAAAATCTTACCTCAGAGATCCGCTATCCACAATAATGAGCAGTTTTTATTATGGAAGACTTGCAAGCAAAAGCCATACAAACCGCACCCCCGCAATACAAACCAATACTCTGGAAATGTTATGAAGACGACTTAGAAATAACAAAAACTGGACATACATAAGAGCTCACAGGTCACATCAATGCCATCGACTCTACTGGCAACATAAAATTCACATATGAAGAAAAATAGAACCGGACCATATCGTCCCTAGACTTAAAGATAACTAACAATGAAGACGGCAGTATAAAAATCACCATTTACAGAAAAGCCACAAACACTGACCAGTACCTCCTCTGGACATCAGAACACACCACCGCACAAAATATCACTAATCAGAACACTACAATTGGACCAGACTGACAGGAGGGAGAAAATCATATACATCATGCTCTCGACTGCTGCCAATACCCCAAATGGGTCACAATAAAGGAAAACAACAAGCCAGGGAAAATGAACAAAAGAAAAAAGAGAAAGAAAAGCAAAGAACAAGCATGAAACCAATACCGAAAATAAGGACACAACACTACTTCCAAATGTCAGAGGAACAGAATCCAAACAACGTACCATAAGGAAGCGCCAAATACACGCAGTAATAAAACCACATCAAAAAACTCAGACGACTGGTGCACCCAGACCATATAACACCAGACAAAAAAAAAAATGCAACATAATTTATGAAATCCCATGAAAATCCTGTAAAAAAAACATACATTGGAGAAACTGGACGTGCATTCACTATTAGTTCACTAGAGCACAAAAAAAGGCCACACAAGAAAACAAGAAATGAGCCATAATAGACCATTACAGGAGAAACAATCACGACTGGGAGACTGGGAGAAGGGGTCTTTCATCACATCTGAAACCAATAAATTCAAGCGAGGGAAAAAAAGAGGGAATCAAAATAAGAAGACGTGGAGACCATCAACAGGGACGAGGGGACATACATGCTCCCTCGTCCCTGGGACACCATCGGTCAACGGCAGCGGGACGGAGTGCAGTTTCGATTGGGTCGGGAGCCTCTTTTTTGAAGGTTGCCTGACCAAATCGGCTGTTTTTAGACACGTCATACGGAAGTGCGACTGCTCTGATGAAGGCTGAAGCGACAGCCAAAACTGTCAACGAGTTAAGAGTTTTTTGCTCTCCAACAGAATTGTTTTTCGTTTTTTTTGTCTGAATAAAAGAAAACTTGAATTCACCAACATTGTGGAGCACCAACGAGGTTGGTTCAGTATCACCATGACAATGAGAGATGATGTTCTCTCTATGACCTGCCAATCATCAACATCATTGGCTGTCTAAAGATAAAATTACACAAATTGTTGGTACCGTGTACAGAAATGTTAGATTCAGAATAAAGAAAAAAAATCACCTACTGCATAGTTTCAAAGAATTGAAGGTGTCTTTAGGGAATTAATCTGTGACTTACATCCATGCACTCACGCAGGTCTCTGACATAGGCTTTCTCTGTTTGGATTAGCTCAGCCATTATAAATCTAAAAACACAAAGACAAAATGACTTTTATTTATTTGGGTCAAATAAAAAAAAAAAATCATATGATTATGTGGTTTTGTCGCCATCTGTGGTGAAACTAGTCACATTGTACAGTTAACTTAATTGTTACTTACCATATTGTGTAAGGATAAGAGGTGACCATATGAAACCACAGCTAACTTTAAAATATATATTATTGATATTTCTAGTTGGGACCACTTTGGATCACATGACACCAAAGTGAGAACATCTTTCAGCTCCCCCCAAAAAATCAAATGAAATACATTTAATAAAAAAAAAAAATGTTCTGGTAATTTTCAGATGATGTCATGGCTATGTGTCACTTACTCTTTCCTCCTTGCGGACTTTCTCTTCTCCTCATTGAGTTCATGAGCAGCATCTCTCAACTTGACCTCTGAACCCGGAGCGCTAGCTGGGATGATGTCCAGTTGTAGTTCTTTACTCTGAAAACAAACAGACCGTCGCTATTATGTCCTGCACAATGGCCATGGTAGCCTTTCGCCACTCACCACACCGTCAATATTTGCCGTGCATTTGCCTTCTTTTCGCACTAGCTTATTAAAATATACTGGACAAATGTCTAGTTGAAATTGAATTAAATAAGGATATATAAGACTAAATGTTTTAAAATCTACAGGACCACAAAATGTGTTAATATCCCAAAAAACAAAGATGATTGTCTCACTAGGGAATGCTTAAGGCCTCGATCCTACTTTTCTACCAAGCATCCCAAAAAATCTCTCGTGGCAACATCTAAAAAGAAAAAAAATCATCAAACCTCAAGTCGAGGCATTCATTTATGAGAACTTTTTCTTTTTGTTGATATCATTATTGGTGAACACTCACTGCCTTATTGGAGTCGGAGGAAATGCCGAGCGCCGATTCCAGGCAGGTCCTGTATTTGTCCATACGGAGAGAAAAGTCCCTGTAGCGCTTGTCCACTGAGGACACCCATTTCTTTATCTCCAGGGCATGGGCGTGGCCCTTGTCACAAAAACCATCGGCCAGCTGGATCAACAGCTTTACACGCTCTTTGGTTTGCTGTCAATAGCGGCACATTGAGGGAGGGAAAGGTAGATAACACATGGGGGGGGGGGAGTTGGGAATCAGTGATGGGCACACAAGCCTGCTCACAACACAATACCAGCGATACCTAAAATGGAAACAATATGCGACACAAAGAACGGGCCTCGCAGTTGAGTGCAGGAGTGCGCAAATATACAGCATATCAATACAAGCAGAACATTTTGGAAGAAAAAAAACAAAAAACAAATCTACAACTCCTGTTCTATTAACAAAAGTGATTCTAAAGCAATGACACAAATGTGCACCTTAGCTGTGATCTGGAAGTCTTCATGTTCTTTTAGAAGCTCTTGTGTGTGGTGAATGCTGGAGCCAGTGGATGTGTGTGTGGACAGGTAAAAATCTCCAGTGTCGTGGATCCACTCCAAGGCCTGTAGAAACATCACCGTTTAGTACAGTTACACTAAAGGATACTGTTACTGATAATAGTTACACGAATTTGACACACATTCTATTTTCTCGAGCTAGATTTTCAAATGACACCAAATGTCTCCTCTGATGGAGTGGCATGCTTGTAGTGTTAGTCAAACACCACAAGAGGGAGACTTTCTCTTACAGACGATATCATTTTTACAAGCTGGAAAGCCTGCCAATTAGACTCAACCAGGTGTTGTCAAGGTGTTACCTCGCCACAGTTAGATGTGAGTGGTACAGAAGACGAAAATGATGGACAATTTGACATAACAATGAAAACTCTGGGCATGTTTACATGTTCAATAATGCTTGAGGTGGACAAAATAAGTGGTTTGTGGGGACACAGCTCTTTGGCCTATGCCTGTAATAAACATAGAATGCAAAGTTTCTGAACCATGTAATGATAGCTTTCTTTAAGACTGTCATTGTTACCAATGTCTGCCAGTTTACACCACTTCCTGGATAATACATTATTACAGAGAAAAACAAATGCTACAGTCTAAAAGAAACACAATACAACGGAGACCTCTCAAAAAGGTCAAAGTATTCATCCAAGGTTGAATAAAAACAAATAATTAATCTTTCAGCCTTTTTCTTTTTTTAACAGTTTAGCCATGTTAATGACAATGAAATGAAATTTACCATAAGGAATTTTTGGGTGATTTTTTTTTCTATTTTTGGAATTTGTTACTTCAGTTTTTTTTTAAATATATTATTAATATGCTTTTAAATCAAACTGAAACCTTTTGTTGCTGTACCTTTAGCCAATCAAAAGCCATGAAATCTATATTTTTAATTTTTAATTCTTCATTTTTGAGGTTTCATTCTAAACTCAAACTCCGAAATTTGAATTTGTGTGTGTGTGTGTGTGTGTTTGTGTTCGTTTTACCTGATTATGTCATTTATGAACTTTTGCACAAGAGAACAATTTCAGGTAATATTGTTAATGTTCAAAAGGCGTTTCGTTACTTATTGCACAGCAAAGGAGCAGATGAATGCACAATTTTGAGTTTAAGCGGAAATATACCCTCTGCTGATCATGGGCAATTACATTTTAATTTAAGAAAGTACAATTGAACAATACCTTGGGATTAAAATGTAATTATTTTATAAATTCAGTGGGGAATGAGATCATACAATCTCGTTTTCTTTTCTATTACTTGAGTGTTAAATGATTTTAGGGTACCCACACACATTCGCAACACTAATGCACAAAACCACACCTGCTTGGCACTGCGTTCAAACACCACATATTGCTGGCACTGATCCAGCCTCCGCTTTCTCATGGTCCAGAAGTGGAGCACCCTATTCTCTCTCTGCAGCAACTCATTCAAGATGTCTAATGAAATAACATGAACAAAATATTTCAAGTTAATTAAACATCATAAACGGCAACATCTGAGTACAAACAATTCTTTAAAGAAAAAAAAAACAAGTGGCTTTTGTTGATACTCAATCGTGGATGGTTGTCGTGACAATAAGCCAAAAAGGAAACATATGATAATACATAAAAATAAAACAGATGGTATTAATCAAAATATAAATTTGCCAACCATTTCATTGTTTTATATAATTATTAAAGTAACTATGGAGAAAGTTTGATTTTGTAACTTCTTGTACTTACTTTTAACTTGAGTCTCCGGCGCTTTGACATGAGACAACATTCCAGGCATGTTAACGCTGTTTCTGTGCAGGTATTTCAGGAAAACATCAGCATTGCGTCTCGCCAGCGTGCAGGCCTGTGAGTAGCCACAGCGACAAAAGAGTGAAGAAGTGACTGGCAGACACTTCCACTGTTATGACTACAGATTAAACACAAGCATTTGCTTCTGTTACAAGTTTATTTAAAACAAAAATGATTAAAAAAAAAAAACTACTACATTTTACGTTTACATAACTAACTCTAATTGCAGAGAAAAAATCATCTTCGCAATTCATCAAATGCACGAGCCTTTGGGATGGATTTTAAATTTCAATAATAACAAAGAAGAGAAGGTCGAACTGTTAACTGGGAGTTGTAGTCTTCTTCATATTTGTCGCACAGAAGCGACGTCATCAAGCATGAACCGGTAAAAAGAGACACCAAATGATGTTGCTCCAAGGAGACATCTGAGGAGTTTGCGTGTGGCTTTGGCTCAAATGGTTCACCTGCTTTTAACATTTAACTAAACCCTAAACGCAAAGCTTGGTAAAAAATGCTTTTGTTTGTTGGTTTATATATATTAAAAAAATGTATACAGTATTTAAAAAAAATATTACACTGTACAACCGGGTTTAATGCTTCTAAGCATTAATTCAAGTCACAAAATCCACTTTAGAAGTCGGTAACTTGGCAAACAAGGCATCCTAACATTTTTATAATTTGAGTACATTCATCAATGGCTGCATTTTACTGTACTTCACATTATAAAAACGTTTTAGAATATTTTTCAGGAATTTTCACTTCGCAATACAAAATATGGTCCTTTTTTTAATCTCGCCCACAATTAAAACACATTTAAACACAACACACTTAAAAAAAATAAATATATAAAAAAAAGAAAGCAAAAACTAATACTAAATGTTTTTGAAAAAAGATAAAATTAATAAAAAACTAACAAACATTCCATGAAAACTAATTAAAATCAACTAAAAAAAAAAAAACTAAACTCAAAACTAAATAAAAATGAACTACAATTAAAATTCAAAAACAATAATAACCCTGATCTGTTAGCGACATATTCGTGTGTGTTGCTTTTTCACGACAGACACTTCTCACCTTAAGAAAAGCCTCTTTTTGCTCCAGATGTTTGCTGACCATGGGGGTGACATGATCCGACTCGCTGTTGGGACCCAGTTTATCAGCACCACCACACCAGTCCTCTTCTCTCTTGTATTCTTGCTCCAGGCTTTCCAACACACTGCAGACCTGAGATATTCACGCAACACACAAATCCCCATGAATATGACTCTGCAGGAAAAGGCTTCCCATGCCTCTTCACGCAGACAATGGAAATGAAACAGTCAAGTATGTAACATGGCATCCAGGATCCCCTGCAAAAACACAATAACACACACACTCACCTGTTCAGAAGTCTTATAGAAGGCCACGGAAGCATTAACCAACTTGAGTCTGTCTTCCATCTTCAGCATCAGCTGCTGCCAGTGGTCTGCCACCTTCACATTAAATGTGCACAAGTAAGTGTGCTGTCAGCTAATATTTCAAAACATTCCTCAAAAAAATGACATTTGGGGGGGGGGGACCTTTTCTGCACAGTCTCGGATCATGTCCATGTCGTAGTGGTTAGCCTGAAGTAGACCCTCTGCCTTCTGCTGCACCTGAAGTGCACTCTGATGGGTTTTCTACAAGAAGGATGAGAAGAAGACGATTAGTGTCATGGTACATAAATTGTAAGAAAAGAAAATCCACCTTCCTGTTCGGAATTTAACTTGAGTCAGTGGTTGTCAAACTCTTCACACTAATTACCACTCAAAAAAAAAGACTGGACCATCATGGCCAACATTAAAAAAGAGGCTATATTTCCAAGAAGTGTATTTAACATTATTATAAGCAATATATAATATAGATAATATTAACACTGCGTAAGTAATGAATCAATTAAAATGTATTGCAGATAAAAGCCGAATAAAATTCAAATTCAAAATATTGTTTCAAAATAAGTCGAAAACATTACATGAAAATGTATTAAACTTAAAAACAACTGAAATGTATTTAGGCAGTGATTCTTTTATGCAACTTTAGCCGGGTCCTGTGTACCACTTGCGTAGTTCTATAACTATCAATAAAGCCTACATATTATAATTCACAGGAAATAGAACTTGACTCAAAATACAAAATGCTTGCGATAAATTATGACTTATTACTCCACACTCTAGCAGATGGACATGGTTTCTTCACATTGCTCTCAGCTATTAATACTGTCACTTTTGATTTTACCTCAATCGCATGCTGAAATTGTTCATGTTCCTTCTGCAACTGCTCAGCCTCTTGTAACGAACTGGCCGTGATCAGCCCGGCATTCAACATGGACTCGCCATTACGGATCCAACCCAGCACCTAAAATGACAACATGACACATGTTTTAAATTCCATTTTGCAATGTGCTATGTGCGGCATATGAGGTGTGACAATAAAGAAAGCAGGCTATGACAGCTGTGGTCCTGATATACCAATTGGCTAACTGCTCATGTCTAGTATTGCACAACATCTTGCCATGTAATGAGGTTTCTTCTTTTCACCCTGTGCTTCTTTTTCAGTCACAATCCGTGTGATCTGTGCTTTTCATCAAACTGGTGGTGGCACAAACATAGAGCAAAGAATACTTTTAAGATTTCTGTTTAAGTTGGGGAAGTTGTCACATTTCTAATGTGTAGGCTTTCGGCAAATTGCACAAGTGTACCGAATGATGTGGCCTTTATTCACAGTTTTTTTTTTTTTAAAACAAATCATCCTATTTATTCTGTTTCGAACAGATAAACATACTTTGCTGGTAGAGTCATAAGAAACAAAACAAAGAATACAACATGCACTTTCTCTCTGACTGACTCAGCATGTACACCTGCAGTGCGGACAAAGCTCATAACAGCTTGTCAAGTTTGTCTGGAAAAACAATGATGTAACACAGTTAAGACCCCTGTTTTCAGCTATTTTATCAGGCCAGGGTTTACATTGCTGTTTCAATGTTCTGAGGCAGGACATGTTCGAGTGTTAGCTGCTGAATATCTGAAATATGCACGCATGTACTACTGGTGCAGATTGTCACACTTAAGTAATTTATCATACAGCAAATTAACCCAATATTAAACCCCATTTATAAAACGGAGGGAAAAATACAATATAACCTTTAAAAAATGTAGGTGATAAAAGAAAAGGACAAAAAATTCACAATCTTTGTGAAGGGATGCAATTAAATAGCTTGTGTCAATATTTCATATCCGTGAGTGCTCACCATCCAGCCATGCAGTACCCAATCCCTATGACTTATGTTCTCTGCTTTTGCATCAGAAACAGAAAGAAAGCGAGTAAGACAGTAAGTGAGCGAGAGAGTGAGAAAGAGAGAGCACTGACGTGAGATGAGTCATCAGTCGATGTCGTGTAGAAACAGAACCATTTTAGCATGTGGCTGTGATATCATGGTAAGCTGTGGCCTGACATGCAAGTAAAATCTTGTGAACAATTCAATTAATAAAGGAAGATTCCATTTGGATAATTCCCTCACCTGTTTGACCTCAGCCTGAAGGTGTCTCAACTGGACACACTGTTCTAAATGCCTCCGATGCTGCTCAGCCGCCAGGTCCAGCTCCTGCTGCTTCTCATGGAGAAACTCCAGGAGATCCTGAACTCGTGTGGCCATGTCAACATCTCGGTCACATAAAAGCTCCACACCTGCGCGGCAGACAAATGCACACATACATACTTTAATATCGCATGTCGCTAAACTAGCAATACTAATTCACATTTGATTGTAGGCAGTTACTGGATCACGACATACAAATGTTTAGTGTTTAGGGCTTAAGTTATCCTGCCTCTGTGTTGAGGTGAGGTGTGAATTGCATAACTGACCTTAGTAAGCAAGCATCTGGAGGCAACTAATGAGGCAATTATGATGGATCATATATTCTGTGACAATCAATGTGTCAGTTATATGTAAACACAGAATCAGATATCTGCATTTAATCATCGAAAAACGTCACCACAGATGGCATAAAAATTCACAAACATATCAAAAATGAGGCAGAAGTATATACTGTATTTTCCGTACTATAAGCCCCTACTTTTTCCTAAATTTTGAACAATGCGGCTAATAAAACGATGCGGCTTTTTTTTCACCGGTAGAGACGCTATATAGTTCAGAAAAAACGCTAAATAAATCTTGATTTTTTTTCTCTGGGGTCTGTTCTGTTTTGTTGCCGTGTTAAAAGTCACTGTTTTAACAATCTGTTTATGTACCGTTACGTGCATTCACAGTACAAAATCGTTCTGTACATGCAGTAAACAACACTTTTTTTTTCAACAGAAAACTGCCGCTTATAGCCTGGTGTGGCTTGTATATCGTTTTTTTTTTTTTTTTAATGGTTGCTGCGGCCTATATACAGGACTGCCTTATAGTCCGGAAAATACAGTGTATATATTATTTCAAGCTAATGTATATTATGCAGTTTAAACATTAACACTGCACTTAAAAATACAATACTAAAATAATGAAAGATTAAATAAAAAAAATAACTAAATAAACATTGGCAACTAAAACAGCTTTAAAAGCTTCGATGAAAATGTAGTAGGCTTTAAAGTTAAAAACAGCTCAACTTGACTCAAAAAATGTCTTGTGCTATATTTATTTTTTTAAGCCACATAATGTCCAAAATCATCCACAGTTTGAACTTTTTGTTCAGAGACGCTTGTATACCACTAAAGTGAATCCGCATATCACCAGTGGTGCACATATCACACTTTGCAAATCACTCTTAGTGAGCATGATCCCTCTGTCACTGTCCAAATACTTCTGTGACTAACTCTATTTGGGACACACTAGAGCGGAGGGCATCTGTTGAGGAGCAAGGGTAGTTTATAGTGATGGACAAATAAAGCTTCGTGGAACTCATCTAGATGCTACTCGTGGTTTAAAGATCGTGTGGAAATTCAATAAAATTCCATTGCACTCGTTTTTATCTTTAAACCAATAGCACCATCTATAGGAGTTAAAAATATCAAGTGCCTCACGAAGCTACTTGTAGTTAAGTGCCTTAATGGACACGTCAGATGTTTTTTTTCTTTTTTTTTTTTTTTAAATATCCTTCACTCACCGGATGCTTGGACCTCGGTGACGTACTGGAGCAGCTCCTGGCCTTGATGGATAACGTCAAAGGTAAGGTTGTTCATGGTGAGTGCCTTGTCTGCATGATGCTGAAGTCTCTGCTCAGCCAGCGTCAGGTCCTCAGTGTCAAAGTCACTCATCTGCTGGGTCAGTTCCTCGTTCCATGACTCCAGGTCTGAGATGATCTAAGGAGGAAAGAAGATAGGCAATAAATTCCGAAGAACAGGTTCAAGAATATTCTTACAAAACATATACCATAATTGTCAACTCTAGGTGTTCAAAGTGAGCCCGACATAAATTAAGTACCTCATTGCCGAGTGAAAAAAAATCCCTTCACTTTTTCTCACAGAGGATATAATGCTGACTAAATATTCATATTTTTTTAAAAAAAATATAGGTTATGGTATTAGAACTAAATGATAAAATATGTTTAAATCACAAACTTAAAGTTACTTTTTTCATGTACAGTAATAATTGCTTAAACTGATCAATTGCTGCCTTATAAAAGGTTTGAATTAGGGTATATGTCTGCACACGTTAAATTCTGGAACAAAAGCTTCCCATTACAAAATCTTTTAAGGAGCAGTGACTTTAAATAGTCTGTCTGTTGCATGCACACATTCACACGCACGCGCACACACACACACACACAGCAACCTCAATTGTAACAGAGCTCCTGTTTTGAAGAAAAACATTGAACCGAACGCCAGACAGCCATCGTAACCCTATAATGCAGAATGTCTCCCATAATGACGGATCGCGTCTCACTCTGATTTACAGCTTGTAAAAGCACATGTAGTGAGATGTTAGTGCTTGTTTGAACAACCACCACACTGACTCATCATACAACGGGCACCTTAGCCGCAAGCACAAGCGTGTTTTAATTGGGCTCTGGTCCAACGAAGTCAACAAGTTTGCTCGTCAGTTTCTACACTTTTAGATGTTATCACATCATCTGAAGACGGCAACCACTGAGGAAAAACTTATTTTGCAGGCGTGTTTGAAGAGCTAAATGGGGCAAATTCAAAAGACTTCTCATTTCCAGACGAGGGCTAATAATAAATGAATAATAATGAAAAACAAATAATATAAGGTCAGCTGTACTCTAGTGTATTACTACCCTTGTGTGCTCTAGTAATATTTTTAACATAATAAAACACAAAGTACTATAAGTATAAATACTTGAACCGTAGAGTGGAGCCCTGCAAAATGATCATTTTGGCACCACAGATTTTCATACACTTAAAAAAAGAAATATATATATATATATATATATATAGAGAGAGAGAGAGATTCTTTTTACATGTTGTCTCCCTGCCCCCATTTTTGATTCCAGGGAATTTTGTGAGTTTCAAATTTCTTCTTTTACTTTGTCCTCAATGCATTTCAACGGCTGTCAGTTATCTTGAATTGTCATTATTCGTGGGCCGGCCCGGTTCTTATCCCCCACTGTACTTAGGACCAAAACTCACAAATCAGATATGTCCTTGAATTTTAATTTATTCTTTTTCTGTAATGAGCATAGCAAAAACATCTGTGATGATGTAACCAATCAATTTACACATTAGAATCACTTTTTCCAAACTATAATTAGATTAAATGTGAATGTGTCTTTGTCATTGCTGCAGGGTTTTCAGCATCAATTTATTTTTCCGCAAGAAAAGTTCACGATGAACCTTTTAAGTACAGACGGCACTGCAGACATTTGGCTTTACACCCGTCACATTCCCTCCAATTTGGAACATGAGCTGAACTTGGAGTACGAAACCCTGAACATTACTTGACAATTTCACTCATCTGACAACGGAGGAGAAACTTACCAGGCAATCATCTGCAATCTTCCTCCCTCTCCGCATACAGTTGAGTAAAACACCCTCAGCGGGCAAAAAGATCATCTTTTGCTCTCAGTGCGATAAAATCCAATCGAGAGAGGAGATAAACGTCCTTAGCCTCTTTTTACACGGAAATGTGAAGGAATCATCTTAAGAGAAACTTCTATGAGGCAAACGGATGTCTCACCTCACCCCAGGCACATCCCCATTTGACGCAAGAAGGAGTGTCCTTGTGTGTTTTTGGGGTGAGGAGAAAACTAAATACCTCCCACGCCCATCAGCGTGCCCTGGATCTTTGCTTGATTAATCCCTCGTGTGATTTTGGATTTACTGCCACCATCCTATGAGCTGAGATTTATCTCATCTTGTGGTCTTCACAATAAGGTCATCGTCACAATCAGTATTTTGATTTTCTTCTTGGACTTTGTGCTCAGTCTGTCATTGTGTTATGGACTGTAGACTTGCTTTTTAAATGTTAGAACACTTTCGCAACTTAAATCAGCCAATCATCCATTTCATTCGCATTTGAGTCTACTTATGCCCCCCCCCCCCTTTCTGATGAGTCCATGTGAGGGAGTTTTATGTTGATTAAATTCTGGACATGTTGCTTGCCATCTTGCAATTAAGTCTTAATATGTCATCCTTTTGCCTTACTTCCAATGTGACATAAAAGATAGATTCAAAATGTTTTCTAAGCATTTGAACATCTTGGAAATGTATCATGATTATGAGGTGTCGCTTTCAATGCAGAATCTCATAATTTAAGATTATCCTTAATGGGTAGTGAGTGTCGCAGGGGCTGCAACATTTTCACGAATCATTCACTCCGTTGGTTTCAGTTATTAATGTATGTACGGTAATGTAAATGTTGAACTTTTTTGCGTGACTTCTAATTACATTTCGTGAGTAAGTGGCGTCATAAAAAGCTCACTTATCCCCCAAACAGCTAAATAATGGCTTCTTACGGCAGGATGTTGAATGTTCGCTGCATGATCTAATAAATGGAAAATAAAACAGCGCGATTCGGATGATTTAAAGAGGGTATAATTATAATGATATTTTTTGTTTCATCCATTTAGTTGGTTCTTGTTCATTAGAGCAGCTGCGAGTGAAACTAAAAATAACAGATTTGATTATAGAGTTCCTCACATCTATAGCATCCCGCTCAAAGATACGAAGCTGGAGAAAGAGCTCCAGTTTGATCTTCCTCTCCTGGAAAAGCTCCTCCATCTGGCCCTGAGCCTCATCCAGCTGCTGAAGCACGCCCTCGATGTGCGCCATAGAGCTGTTGTGGGGCGTCTTGTTGCTTGAGATGGCAGAATCTCTGTGAACACAAGTCAAGAGAATACAAGATATGTCAAAGTATTGTTCTCAAAACTACCCCAGCTACCGAACCCATGACTTCTGCACTGTGAGGCCATCGTGCTAACCAGTCGTCCACCGTGCCGCCGTTTTCCGAGAGTCATTTTTTTTAAACACAACCATTTTTATTAATTTTATGTAATCATTTTTTTTAAATAATCTATGCCCCCCCCCAAAAAATGCAAACATGGTTGTTATTAGTATTCATTTTCAGTAAAATTATATACTACACCAGTAAAAAACATAAATGCATGCAGCAAATATAGTTAACATATTACAAAATTAAATGTACAGTTAATTTTGCCTTCAGCTGTACCGTACAGCACACAAAATTACAGCATCAGTTAATTGTTGCAGTGACTTTCAATCAAAACATTGTTACCATGTAAATTTAAAGGTTGAATCTTTGACAATTTTTACACTGGATAATGTCGATTCGCAGTGATTATGAAGTCAAGAATAAAATGAACAATTTGTTTCACAATAACAACATACATGATCTTCAATCCTCCTTGTAGATTGATATTATAGTGGTTTCTGAAAATGATGCTGACCTGAGCTGTTGTATGAGGTCTTCCCCTTCTTTGATGACATTGACAGTCGCTTGCAGGGTGGTCTGCTGTTGCTGACCAAAACGTTTGATCAAATCCTGGACCGCCTCCACAGACTCGGCATACACATCATCCAGCAGTTCCTTCTGAAGCTCCTCCAACCATGTCCACAGCTGACAAGAAAGTCAAGCGAGTTAAAACGCATCGCCATCGACATACAAGTAGATCTAGTAAATCAAACAAGTGTGAATACAACTCGAACAAGATTGTTCAATATGTACACAATGCGCAGTTTATATTGCGGAAGTGTCAGTATAAACATGACGATGGGGCGAACACATGTACAAAGGGACACAAGCTGCCAAATGTACACACAGACGATAGAAGAGGGGACTCGAAATCCCACCAGTTCTGCGCCACTCTGGTGTTTTGTCAGTGGTCATCTTTGTAACAGATTAGCCATCTGGGTGATTTGGCTTGGCACATTAAAGCTCTGGCAAAGACATCCTGGCTGGCACCCGCTGCTCGTCTAACACCCACAATGCCTTCTCAAAAATCTCGTCAACCTTTGCTGCCACCCCCTGAGTAACATTCTCTACATATTACTTGGCTACATACATTCAATGTTTTCAATATTTTCAATATTTTCCTAATCTAACAGAAACAACTATAACAACAAATGGAAATTACTTTACTAACACAAAAGACCATTTTTTATTGAAATGCACTCTCAATCTGCATTATAGTGAGCGGTGTTAAGAATATTTTGCCGCTACTATGAAGCTAAAAGTAAGAAACAGTAAAAAGTATTAGACCAGGATTGCTACAAACTATTATTTTCTAATTGACAAATCAGCAATTGTAGTTGCGACTAGTCAACTAATCAGATCATCGCGGCATTTATCACCATTAAGCAGCTGCTTTTATAGAACCATAATTGGCTTACATCTTGAATTATTTAATGTATTTACAAATTAAGGACAAAGACAATTAAGATGATAGAACATACAACTTATTGAACTTTGCAACCTGTGCATCAATGATGGGGTAAATTAAATTGAAGACGATACTGTGACCTCAAAGTTTTTAGCTGTATATAAAAAAATATGATAATGATGACATACGGTACAGATAATGGATGGATGTTTATTTTTGTGTCATAACCTGTAATGTGCGCTTAATGCAATTGTTTGCATTTACTGGACATCATCCAATAGCCGCACAGGAGTTGGAATCATTCACCTATGTGCACCAACGCACATGTGCATTCAGCTACACACGTACACACACAATGACCTGCAGTGGTGTGAGCTGACAGATGGGATGAAGGCGATTAGTCCATATGGACATTAAAGACTAGCTTCATTAATAACACTGTGATTGTGTCTGTCTTTATTGGTTTATGTACACAGGGTCTAGTGTTAACACATGCAGTGCAGGGTGCTTTTGCTGGTGTGAAAAGGTTAATTTGGGCACTTAAACGTGTGATACACGTCATTATAATAATCACCGGAGGAGGCAGCCGGGATCAGAAAAAAAAAAACAGACCTTGAAAAAGCTTGACTGCTAGCTTGCAAATAATATAACAGCACAAATTCCGTGCATGCAAATATACTTTCGGTACAACGATATGTAAATATAGATGCGAGTACTACTATTATTCTTTCTAGGTAAGGAAACCAAACCATATGATTGCTGTTTTTTTTTACTGACAAAACACAGATTTGCAAGTACTGTATGATGTAAAACTCACTTGACTGATTACGACACCATGATAGCATTGCAGCAAATCTAAATGCCGATTTGCTAGTTAGTTGGCATAGGTCGGATTTCGAATAGCATGGGAAGAGATGGCTAGAGATTCTTCTGACCCTCTGAAAACATTGTTATTGCTTTTCTGTCCTGAATTAACGTTGGATTTTCTTCAAACTGTGTATATAAACTATCTGTATAAATGCTGAAGAGCTCCACATTTCGTTCTTGATTGAGCTTGAATCCGGTAAGAAATGGTGACGCTATTTAACTGTTTAGCATTTAACATTTGACGACCTTGCCGGTTCAGACGTCTGCGTCATGGATCTGACGTTCTGGGTTTGACTCCTGCCTCTGGGACTCTGGTTTTCTCCGACATTTTAAAAGATGCTCATTAGTTTGACGCAAGACTCAGATTGTCTCAGTGTTGAATGTGAATGTGAACACTTTTTGGAAATCAATCTAGGATAAACCCCACCTCCCGCATAGTCAGCTGGGTTAGACTCCAGCTTACCCGTGACGCACATGAGGAAATTGATGAATGGCCATGGAGGGGACAAAATTGTAAGCGGTGAGAAGAAAAAGGGCGAAGAGGACACACCTCTTTGACATGTGTGTGGAAGGAAACCGACATATCCAGCAGAACCTTGCGTTGTTCGACACGCCGCACAAAGTCCTGGATGCGATCTTCAAGCTGGTGGGCAGCCTGGTAAATTTCCTCAGGGTCACATTCTCCAGTCTGAGCCAACTGCTCTGCTGCCTCGAGCAGCTTGTCAGCATTTGTGTAGGTGTTCTGTAACATGAACATGGACAATGACCGATGTACTTGACTGCCAGAAAAAAGCCACCAACTTAGAAATAAATATTTCTTGCAACGTTTCTGACAAACAGTTAATTTCACAATAGTTTGAATAGATAGATATATAAACAGAAATAAATGAATAAAGAGACATCAATAAACAAATAGACAGATAGAAAAATCAACTGATAGTTTAACTTGGACGTTTCAAGCTCACCTGTGCAACCTCTTCAAAGTCCTCGTGTCTCTTCTGCAGTGCTCGTGCTCTGTGCAAAGACTTCCCGACGCCAGTGTGCTTACTGAGGAAAGCCTCACCATGGTTTTCTATCCAGTCTAGCACCTTGAAATACACACAGTGTACATTCATTTCATTTCAGGATTCTAAAAAACTGTGTCAATAATGCAGTACAGTTTTAAAACCAGTAGATGGCGCACCTGACTGTAATGGCCCTGCAAGCCATTAAATTACAAGGATTTATGTCATGTCCTTTGCTTGCTCATGCTTCCTTTTCTTTTCTTCCTAATGCATCCATCTCTATCGAAATGAAAATGCTTCTCTTTAAAGCAACATACAGCAATGTGACATTTCCACATTGAATAATGATAATATTAATATTAATCGGTGCATTTACAGACTTAAAGATGATAGAACACATTGCATTACATGAGCTGATGCTAGGACGCGTTTTGCTTATCTCAAAGTCTCAGGCAATGTTTTGATAATCGACATTTCACAATGCCCTCCGCACACTATGAGGCAGCAAACTGTATCGCCATGGAAACCACTACCAAGAGAGATGCGTGATGAGAGGAAGAATAGAGACGTGGCAGAATAGAAGCAGGCACGATAGAAGACGTGTAAGCCAGATTCATTGAGATGCTGCATACAAGAGATTGAGGCTGAGCGTGTGAGGGGGTAGCGAGCCACAGAAGAGTTCAAGCCCGAAGGGGAGAAAAGAGAGAAGGTGCCGTACACCAACTCAGTAGTTTTGATCTAAGAGCTTCGCCATTGAGACTGTCTCATGGCGATTTGCTCAGTAGACAGATGGTCTCCCTTTAAAAACCCAGGAGGAAGCATAATAAGTCTTTGGAGGAGCTTGATGCCGATTATTTGATGTCTTTCAGATCATGCACTCCGCATTCCCTCACCGCTACCAGTAATACAGCAACTCATCAATTATAAATTTCTGCATTTACAATAATGTGAGTGTTGCTTACTTGCTGTACATCCTGCTGGAAAACACACAGCTGCAGACGTTGGTGAAGGCGAACTTTGCGATGCTGCCAAATGTTCTCCAGCTGCCTCTGATGATGGAGGACCTCGTGGATAATATCCAGGACGTGGTGGACCGCCTTGGAGTAGTTCGCTGATGCCATCAAGGAATCTGTGCTCCCTGGGGTCAAAGGTCGCTGTAGTTTGTCCAAGAGAGACTTGCCATCTTGGCTGACCTGGTGAAGGTGATATGGAATTTCAGATGCGTGATAAAACTGCTATGATTATTACAGCAAGCCAAAACAAACAATCCACATGAAGCTGCTTGTGATTGAGTCTTTAATAATTTATAACAATTAAAATTTTGTGAAAGTATGTAGTTTTTTGCTATTTTTCGTGCTGTATAACTGAATTGAGAAATTTTCCCTGTGATTTTTACTGTACTGCATGGAATTTTGTCATGCGCTAATAAAAGAGCATTGTCAAGGGTGAACATAACTGATACGCAGGTGCGCATGCACGGCACAATAGATGAAAAATGCACCCCCCCCCCAAAAAAAAATAAAAAATTAAGCAACTTTTTGTGTGTTTCACCACCAAAAAATAAACAGCCAAGTGAACCTGAGCCTAGTAGGGGGGTATTTTCTGAAAAAGGCCCAAAGCTGTGCCGTGGCTTGAAGCGAATGATGAGCGTACTGAAATGTGGAGCAAGATTTGCCCCTCACATCTACATCTAGCTGAGCAAATAATTTGGGCCATCCCTTATTTGACAAACACGAAAAATGCAAAGATCACATGAATATAGTGCAAGCGATTACTAATAAACACGCTTGCCAAGATGAAATAGCCAATCATCCTCTTGCTAGGTGGTGAGACAGAGACAGGACATTGAGGTTGACACGACCTAAGATCACATCCAGTGGGTCTCAATATTGTGTACTTACCTCAGAGTACGCAGTGGTAATGTGCTCATAAAGGCCCTGGTGGCGGTGGATTGTGTCTTCCAGGTCCTGGAGTTCCGATGGCAATTCTCCTTCACCACATGCTTTGCACCATGGCTCCACTTTACTCATGTACTGGGAAGAGAACAAACACAAGTTTTATACATTCATTAAGGCAGAGAAATTGTAGTATTTGAAGTAATTGAAGTATTGCGAACTGTTATTGTCAATTTCTATGTACATACAGCCAGACAAATGTTTAACAATGGGCAATATGCTTAGAAATTATTTTGATTTGATAATTTGGCAATGCTTGAAAAGACCAATATTTCATATAGAACAAGTTCCAATCATTTTGCCACATATACTAATTGTTTGGGTAAAGTTTAGCTGTGATCAAGCCAATGAAATGAAAAAAAAAAAAAGCTCACTCTGTCGGGCTGTCACCATAAAAACTCATATATTGTTTGCTGAAGTGTTCCAATAAATAAGAATGTGAGAAATAAATAAAGTGTGGTGCAGATACAGACATTCAAGGACTATTTTTGTTCTTTTTTCGATGAGAATGCGATGATAAATTTGGATATCAAATGATATAAAGATTAGAAACAATTTGTTTATTAATCATGTATACCATCAAACATATAACAGTGTGATTTATTGTTTTTTTATTGTATTTTTCAGATTTCATCTTCAGTCCTCAAACACACACAAATGCATATTTGCTGTGACGTTACTCCAACTGGGTGTGTGGGGGTGTGTGTGTGTGTGTGTGTGAGTATACCTGGTCAGCTTTCTGATGGAAGCTGGCAGACATCTCCAGTAGGGTGCTGCGTTCATCCAGTGCTGCAGCGAAGGCCTTCCACTCTTGCTCCAACTGGCCTGAAATCTGCTGGATCTGCTGGGAGGCGTAGTGGCCTGATTCCAGGAGCCGGTTCCCCACTGACATAATCCGGTTGATATTCACATACACATTCTGTGAACATGGAGAGACAGAAAATACACAACAAAGTTACACAACCGAGTTATTTGATGACTTACATTTTTTTCAATTTGTTAGGAATTGTAATAGTATTTTCTAATAATCTTTTTGATGGTATCCTTATTCTAAATCAATGACCTCTGACGATGGAAAACAGATGGTGCAACATAGAGTGGATGCTGGTGTTTGATTAAAACTCTGCACAATCAAGGCCATGTAAGTAAAATACAAACAACAGCTGCGATCAGCACATACTGAGTCCTGTCCTGTTTGTATATCTGGTCCGGTTTAGCCATGCCTACCAGCTAAAGTACTGTTGTGCTTCTGATAAACAGTGTACATTTTAGGGTACTGTTCCTTTTTGTTTTTAGGTCAAATCTGAGCACTGTAAAAATTTTACTAATATTTTACAAAAGTTTTCAAGCATCGTGCAGCTGTGAATTCTTTACCTAGATAGACAGATAGATAGATAGATAGATAGATGGAAAGAGAATGATGTAATGAAATTATGAAATGAAAAGTATGTGGGACTTTAATATCACCATCTTCGGGACCAAGAGGCATACAACAGAGACAGCTTCTTTTATCGGCTGGGATTGAGACAACAAAGGAGCAGAAGGCTTGCAGTACTCGGAGCAAGGAAGATCTTGTGAGTGGACTGAATTGTTTACTGTTTAAATGTCAACTAAGATAGCATTTAGCAGCCAACACAACCACCGCCGGTCATGAGATTGTCTGGCGATTTGCGAACTTTTTTTTTTTTTCTTAATTTCTGCTCCAAAGGGAGGGCTGCAGCAAAGAAAAGTTTGGGAACCAGTGATCTAAAATGTAATAAAAATGAGACATTTGAAAATGAAAAGCATGCACCCAAAAGATGTGAAAACCCAAAAGTATGGCATTTAATTTGCGTGCCACAATTTTAATCTCACAGCACAAGCAATACAAGAGGGAGTTAAAGTCAATACACGCATCCACGCTCACACACATAAGATTTGTGGATATTATAAAGTAATTCGCATGGGAAGAAAACCCCCAGTGAGTAATACGAAAAAAAAAAAAGTGGTTTGCCCCTCAAACGTCTTTTCTTTTTTTAAGAGCTGGGCTTCAAGCTGTTGTGTGTAGATAGGCACAGATCAGCGAACACTAATTAACACACTGGTAACAGCCTGTTATTCTATTCAATTACAGCTCCAGGCGCCTATTAGGCTTCTTACTTTTCTTGTCTTGATCACAATAGGAAGTGAAGATTAACTAAATATTAACAACAGCCCCCAAAAGAGAAACAGGGTGGTTTCTGCATCATGAATGACTGGCTTTCATCAAAACTATAAAGCCATTCGGGATCTTTAGATGGGCTCCGTTCTTAACCGAAAGGCATTGGAACAGATTTTCTGATATTAGAACAAAATGCAATGTTATGCATGACAGGTTTACAGCCAAGACAAGTATTGCTACTGGGTATCAACAGTGCTACACTCAGCCTGATGTTGTGAAGCAGCAGTGTGCTTAAAGCTTAAGCTCGCATGAGCGCTTGAGGAGTCCAACAGTCCTCAAACACACAGCAGTTCGGTAAAAAGAGCACAAAAGAACAGCAGTGAATAGTGGAACTTTAATCCTATTATACAATTTTACAAATCAAACATCCCAGGAGAAGCAATCTTATGAATGGTGGCTTGAAGGTATTATACTGCAGGATTTTCAGTGAGGAAAACAGGAGGGGGACAGGCATTAGGCACACATGCATGCAGACATGAAGAGAGGAACAGGGGGCATAGAGTTACCAAGTTGCAACTAATGCACCTGAAGGCCTTTTGAACCATCTGTAAGACATTATGAATGTGATTAAATAACAGAAGCTGCAAGACCAGAAAGCAGCCGGCGGTAAAGGCTTAATCTAAAACTGATGGATCGGGAGAAGGGTGGGGCTGGGATTGGGAGCCAGAATTCCTAATTTAAACCTGATGAGGGCAGGGGGTCGAGTCAAAGCGGGAAATGCAGGAAGACAAAGACGACGAGGCATTCAGAAAGCTAAATTACTTGCTTTGTCATTGAACTACAGAACTGGACATGGAGACCAAAGAATGTCTTAACAAATACCATATAAAGTTTATTAAGAATGTGAGGCAAACTAATCATGAAATCAGGAATACAGAAATTCAAAAGGGGATTTTGAAGAGTGTATCCTCACAAGAATTTTAGTTTGCATTTGTACATACCACTTCCGCGAGATGCACTACTTTTTGAGGAAAGCGCATCAGAGTAAAAACATGCTTCTAAAGAACTGTCCAATTGGAAAGTAATACAGACAATAAATCTCTGCAATTTATTCTGTGAAATATCACAAGACGTCATCGCATCTAATTCAGTTACAGAACACTGTCGAGACTTCCGCCTTAGCATTAAACATGCAATTTATTATTCATTTCTGCCGCAGGGAGTTTTGCTTCTCCGTCTAAAAATTAATCAGAGGCAAACATTATATAACTGTTTTTAAATCAACTGAAAAGTGTCAAATTTAAAAGATATTTGATTCATATCTATTCGGCTCATAATGACAAATCATAACTGTGCCCTAAAAGTCACATGCTAAATGTTAACTGTAAACCATCAGTATTTTTTTTGTTATTTTGCATTAGTTCCAGCATTAACCCCCCCGCCCCCCCAAAAAAAACACTTGCTCACACATTGTTCTTTCACGCACTGTTTCCATTCAGTCACGAAAGCAACAGGAAAGGGAAACAAGGCTTCCTGTGGAAGAATGGGTGGTCACTTTGAACGAGCCTGTGTGTGTTTTGTTCTTATAAGAACACGTTTATACTGCAGGCCCATCTGTCTTTTGTACTACTGTTGTCTCAGGAGCGATTGGTTCATTCTAACCCATAGTGTTGACACAACTAGCTTTGGGCAGTTTTGCTGGAAAGGGCTAAAGCTGACATTGCTCACTGGCTTTGGTTCCTAACGCCAGTCATAGTTGAGCGGGAGGATTTACACAGTGTTGCTAGCCCCTGGGCTATTAGCAATAGCCTAAGATAAATCCAGTGGTTAGATTATCAAGTCACAAATTTTGATTTGCCTGCACATTCTAATGTGATTCAGTAAAAGATTGGTTTCAAAATATGGCCTCTCAAAAGTAGGAAAAATGCACTGTAATAGACAAGCAAATTATATCCCAAAGTAAAGCGGCTTGACTGCTTTATTAATTCCGACAGGCAAGTGAGTGACTGTACAATTAAAAGTGTAGATAATCTATCTTGTGATGAACAGTTAATAGATTACATTTTAAGAAATGCAACACTTCCAATATGAAGGAGATACCTATTTTAGAGAAAGGAGAAAAAAAAGAAATAAAATTAACATCTTGAGTGACCGAGAATGCGGCTCTTGATTTGAATTTTTTAGCAAGGATGCATCATAGAGGAATTAGTGCAGTGATACCAAATGTTGTGGCCCATGAGATACGCAGATTACAGCTTGGTTTGTAGTTATATCTGTCAAAAGAAAGGCTCCATATTTGGGGAACATTAAAACACATAAATGAGATTGAAATAAATGGTCCAACATTGATTTTCCACTCTGTGCCTGCACTGAGGAAATTCATTAGACTCAGAATATTTTGATGTGAACAAGCAGAGCAGTGTTGGACCGCAGGGTCAATGCAGTCTGAAGTCCTGGAGAAGTTAGGAAAAGCGTTTTGCTGGCTCCAGCAAGGGGGGCAGCAGAGAGCAGCACACAGCTTTGGGAGGGCCAGGGAGGCAATATGGGTCAATTATGGGGACAGAGCTGTGATAAGATATGACAGAGCGAGGCTGAGTGGCAAACAGCTGAATAATAGGACAGACACAGTGGCAAGTCACAGCCAAAGAGAGGGGAAGGGTTTGGGAGAATGACTGAGAAGAGAAGGGTGTGTGTGAGGGCAGAGTGTTACTCGTTACTGTGAATGACAGTAATGATGATAGCTGGCGATTGCAGCTCTTGTGTGTGGGGGTGTGTGTGTGTGTGTGTGTGTGTATACATTTGCACAACACCGGCAGCGTCTTACCATGCAGTTCATTGCAAAGTGGTTGTGCTGGGTCTGCAGTTCAACAGCATGCTGGTGGTTTCCCCCGATTTCTGTGTAGCTGGTGAGGAAAAGACCCTTGTTGTGCATGATCCAATCGAACATCTACGCACAGAGAAGCAACAAGAAACCAGTTAGGCGATGCAATGGACCAATTGTGTCTTGTTTTAAGAAGTAGTTCAAGGAGATGGATTTTTGGTAACAGTCGATGACACCAGGAGCATAACGACACTAAGCATAAGCTGTACAACAATTGACACATTAGACACAATTGCATAATTTTTTGTGATGAGATGTGAGAAAAATGCCAGGGTAGAGACTGTATGTTTTTACAGTCAAATTCAAGTATGTTTCAGATGCTTTAAATTAGCAGATTGCTGTTATTTAAACAAAATAAATGCTATTATTATGACATTTCAAATAATGCATAGCATGTTATCCAAATTGCAAGCACTTTCCAAATCTTATATAGACCGTGTCCACCATGCGTCCAACCAAGCATCGGTATCAGTGGCTCCCTCCATGCTGACATGCTTGGTGTATGGAAATGTGTGTTAAATTACAGCCCTGAGACGTTTCACAGCAGGCCTCTGCATTTGCCCGCAGCTCTGCACAGCGCTTATAGCTGCATTTACCAGCTCTGCACATGCCACTCAACTCTCACAGAATACTGATGGAAAACATGCAATCACACACATTTTCCACTGTTTTTACACACATACTCATACTGAGGGCTGGCGTGGGACTCATTTTCAGCACTGGAATTTCATAGCTAAAACCAGTTGGCATGAGATCGCAATTTCATATTGTAGATGTACCGTAATTAATCTAAAATTGTTTAGCAATCCTCTAACAAACATATATATTTAGATTATACAAAATCTATATGACATCTGAACGTACTTACAAGATCACAATCAATGTTTGTTTGAGCAGGAATGAGAAGATAGTTACACTCAAAGCAGATTTGACAGTTATGTCAGCAACTTTTAGGCGTCTTACACGACATTTCGTGTTATAGTTCTTATTTGAAACCAATTTACATATTTTTGGGTGCACGACTGTGAAGATTAACGCTAACTTCTCAATCACCACACAGCAACAGGTACGTAAAAAAAGAAATCACATAAAGCACTTAGAGCAAAATATTGCGGCGACAACAGACTAAGACAGATCAGAAAAATATGTTTGCATGCATGTGAATTCAATTTGCATGACGCACACCACCGCAATAAACTCATGATTGTGCATGCTACCCTCACACATCTTACCGTGTCACAAAATGATATATGACATATTGATATATGCATGCGCAAATTACATAAACTAAACTTCTCACGGCTCACTATACAAATGTTTGACAATTACTCAATGGGTAAAAAAAATGTAAAACAATGCAATACAACAATACAGGATCTAAAAAAATGTACATCTATGTTATATTTTATCCTCTTTCGGCAGGGGCCACGATCAGGGAACCAATAACTTTCTATTATAAAGAAAAGGTAGCCAGCATGCGAATCAAAATTGTTCTACTGACTTCTGTGGAGGTCATGTCATGTCTCCAAGATTGCTGTGTTAGACATTAGATGACCTCCTGGTTTAGGACCTCCGAAATATCATGGCTGATACAAACAGTAAAGTCGGCTCATCCTATTCAAAAGTACTGAGAAGCATTCTGACCTTTTCTGCATCCTGTTCGAAAAGACGCAGCTGGAAACACTGGTCCAGTTTCAGCTTCCTCATGTGCCACAACTGCTGCAGGTTCTGGCGTGTCCCGTGAAGCTTATCCAACAAACTAGTCACTTTAGCTCCCAGGTTGTGAGCATCTGCATGCGTGTAGAAGCCATGGTGGTGATCATTGGATTCTCCACTTGCACCGCCAATTCGATTCCCATATACGCTTTCGACACTAGTCCCGCTTCCTATAGTTTGGGACTGTAGCCTTTGAAGCAGCCTGCGTCCCTGAGTGTCCAACTCCTCCACTGAGGCTTTAGTGGCCCTTTTCTTCAGTGCCGCATGTTCCTCCATAAGCCGCCGAGCCCCCTCCAGATCCCGCGGGAGATCTCTCTGGGACAGAGTTTCCTGCAGCTCTTCCAGGCGTGCCAAAGCTCGTGCTGCATCGCTGGCAAAGGTCTCAAATGAGAGCCGCACCTATGGAAAAATTCAAACATTTTTTTCAACTGGAAATATACATTGAGTGAGTCTCAAGCTCCTCTCAGACTATTTGGGTGAACTAAATGCAGGTTTTTGGGTTCAAGAAAGCAGCCAAACCTCAATCCAATCATCATGGTTGTACTCTAAACTGCCATCGAAGTCGGCTGTCAGCTGCGACGGGTCCACGATTTTGGATAACCCCTCTAAAGAGACCATTACTGTCTGTTGGCATCACAAAGCAGACAGAAACAACATGAAGGTCAAAAGGACAGCGATCATCAGCCACGACACAATCCGAAACAACAAACCGCTAATATGTCCAAATATTTCCCACAGTTAAACTTAACCACCACAAAGAATGTCAAGCTTTGTGTGGATTTTCACATCTACTGTTTGGACAGGTGTGAAAACATTCCAGTCACTTTATGTAATAGACATTGTTATTGTTAATTAGACGGACCGATACAGTGGAACAAACTAAGACGTTAATAAAATACGGTTGAGAACTGTTGAGAATGTACAACAAATTTGCTGGTGGCTCAATTACGTATGTATTAATTTTAAATTAGAAGATATGAGATGAGATAATGTTTATTTAAACACGTTTGCACTTTTCATATTTAGATAGCTAGACTTACTTTCGACATAGACTCAAGTATGACATTTCTATATAATAAATGCCAGAAGGTCATAACATTTATAAACAGCCTTAAATGATGTGGGTGGCTAATAACGCTTGTTCTCTGCCACCCTCAACTTTGCTGCTCATTTTAGACAACAAGTAGCTTGTCCTAGTAAAACTCACCGCTAGGGTGAAATGCATCATGGTGTCCTATATATCCAGTTTCCATAGTAACTGGGTCAGGACTAAATATACCAGCCTCACGTGACCACATGGGACCGAACGGTGCCACGGTCACTGAGCAGCAATGCAATTAGCACTGTTAAAATCGGACCGATAAAGAAAAGCTTTAAAGTCAACAATAATACAATGTGTATGTATAAGTTACTAAATAAAAAACCAAACAAACAATCAAGTAAAGTAGTCGGGCATTCGTTAAAGTGTCATGTATCCCCCCTACCTCAAACTCAAACTTGGAGCTACCAAAGTTGGTCCTCTGCTTCTGCCAGAAGTTATCTGGCTTGATGATGAGGGCGACGTGGATGCAGGAAGGGAAGGATTCCTGAAGGATTTTCAGCAGAGGCTTGATGCTGTCCCATTTAGAGCCACGCATATCCACGATGACTGTGAAGCCATGTCTGACCACTTCCTCACTGCAGGACAGATCACACAAGAAGAAACAATGGGACATTTCTATAAAAGCATTTCTGATGAACTGTGTCACAATGTAGTACCTCTATGAGAAAACAAAAGTTAAAGCTCTATTGCTAAAGCTGCCACAACGTAAATGTTAGTTAAGTTAAAAGAGCCCAAAGCTAGTTGCAACAGTTGAGAGTTCAGTTTCCACCACTGCTTACCACACGTCCCCAGCGCCTTATAAGTCCATAAAAGGTAATTTCTCGGTGTTAAAAGGTTTAAATCAAAATCTGTCCAGTTAGGATAGCAAAACAGGCACAGGGCCTCCTGCTCTAACTTGGTCTGACCTCACTATGAAAACAGATCCACAGCCGCCAAAGGGCTTGATAGAATAAAAGAGGGGAGGGAGAGAGAGAGAGAGAGAGAGAGAGAGAGAGACAGAGAGCAAGGGGAAAAAACTCATGAACCAAAAAGCACTCACTAAGACAATGAGTAAAATTGATACGAGATTCACTTTGACTAAATTAATCATGTGAAAGAATAGCTCCATTACTAAAGTTAAATTAAATGGGCAGCAAGACAACCTTAAAGTATGTGAACTTAAAGAAAGTAAACAAAGACCCATTAAACAGTATGACAGCTAGAATCACTGTTTTGTGACATTTTTTATTTTGTGTTTCTTGCATATAAGTCCAAAAGAATAATGACATAGGATCACAACATTGCTAAATGTTTGTTTGATGGTGCATGCGTACTGTATTTGGGCACACATGCTTTGCGTGATTCTTGCCTGGGGATCGTGGCCAGGTAGGCTACGAGCCTGCGCAGGTCTTCTGCTCGTATTCTATCATGGTTGCTCCGTGCTGGGAACGTGAGAACAGGACCTCCTCGTCTGTCTCGGCCTCCTGTACGTAGTTCAGAAGAAAGAGATCAAAGGCCAGATCGGAATACATTTTGGATGGCCCAGCATTAACAATCGATTAATCAGATAATTACTTAAGTTTTAATGTGGTGAGAAATGTTCTGAACTTGGGATTTGATGCCAGTGTTGGACTGCAAAAAATATTTTTGCCGGGAGGAGTTGTGCCACAGCCAAGATCTGCATTGATCCAGCTCAAGTTCTGGTGATGTCATATTTTTCTTCCTTACGCCAAACTATTTTAGGCTCACTTGCCAGTACCTCTGTTGGCTGCACCCGGTGGTGCCTCAAGACTTGCGTCAAGACACGATTAAATCATGACTATACCTCACAAAACCCCCAGCATTTTTTAACGATTAGTGAATCAGCTGATTGATTATAATGCCCTTTCATTGGAAACTTTGAAGTTTCACCAGTGATACAAGGAAATATTTTGGTAAAGACTGCATTATTAATGAATAATATCCATGCAAAATACCCCCAAAATTATGAAAAATGCAGTATAATGAGAAAAACAAATTTATTTCTATGCACAGTAAGCATAATTTGGCGACTTGACCATGAAGTGCTACCACAGCGAGTGAAAACAAATATATAAATCAGGGGTGTCAAACTGCGGTCCTGGAGGGCGGGCGTCCTGCATGTTTTCCATCTCCCCTGGCCGCAACACACCTGATTCGAATGAGCAGGATACTTCTCAGGTTTCTTCAGCGCTTACTGATGATCTGATCATTTTAATCAGGTAGGTTGCAGCCGTGAGAGATTGAAAGCATGCAGGACAGCGGCCCTCCAGGACTGGATCTTGGCACCCCTGATATAAATCATCAAATGGGTTCGCTCTTTCTTACTCAGACATTTTTTTCTTCTCACTTTGGGCTATCAGTAGCCCTACGCCTCGTCCCACTCCCTCGGTTGTCAAGGTAACAAAAGCACACTCGACATTGGTCTGACAGGATGCAGGGAAGGTTAAGAAATGGCTCATTTGCATAAAATGGCCACATAAGGGGGTACAGGTCCATACAACACATGATTATGAAGCATTTTGCACTTAAGCGCCACAGTTCTATTGTTGTTTGATGTGATAATCTGATGTGAGTGTCTGACCTGAGAGAAAGGCCACCTTCTCCTTGAGGATGGGAAGCACGTCAATGGCCTTCATGTCTTCATTGCGATGAAAGCCTAAACAAAGAGCACAGGCAAAGAGGTCAGAAAGACAAAGGCTGCATCAGGAACAACGGACCTGCAGAACGTTGACATTTGTTGCATTTCCATTTGAGCCAACACAATGTGGGCAGTTTAGCATGAGCTCAGTGCAGTTCAGCCTAATCTGTTATTCTCGGTTTGTGTTAAATTCCCTGGGTGCCAACGCTTTGGCATTTGTTGAGGAGGAAAGGTAGATATTTCCTTCACACTCACGCATGCTGCCAGTTATAGCGCTGCGGATCAATGTGGACACCTGCAAAATATTAAACCATTTTATTCAGGCTACTTTACATATGATTATATCAGTCTTGAATTTGTGATCTTTTCAAAATGGCCGTTTTGATTTGCTCCCCACTGAATCCATTTCGAATACAAAACAGAATTCTAATGAAGTTGTGTACATTTTGAGATTTGCAAACCCTTTTCAACCTGTATGTAATTGAATAAAAAAATGGATGTTTTGATGTGTAATGTTCTTCAAAGAAAACGCGTGTGATAAGGCAAAGAGAGAATACAGATGAAGTTGCGAGAGGACAGAGTAGACAAAACTGAAACTTATTTTGCAATGAAGAAAGAGAAGTTTGTGTTGGTGAGCAACGAATGCTATAGGTGAAATCAAACAACTGGGGAAAAAAAAGAAAAACAATTCTTCAAAACAGAGGAAGGAAAAAAAATATGGCATGGATATTCTAGCCTCATCCAGTACTCTTCACGCATTACTGGACTTTTTCAACATCACAGCTGCAAGTCTCACATTTACTGTGAACTCTCATTTTCATGCTCTCAAAAATCACCTTTGAAGTGAGAACATCTGATATTCCACAGGCTGAAAGCATTATAACCAACTTCATATTCCCCATATTTGAAAGCAGGAAATGTGTAGAGATGTGTTGTACACCTTGAGACTACATCATTCTTTACTGTGGCGGGAATGAACTATTATTTGTTGGTTAGTCACATAACCAAATTTCGAGACTAGGAGCCAATTATAATACAACAATTGCTGTGTCACAGCCTTTGTTGAACCTAGTTAATACGGCCCACAAAGGCGAAGCACTCCAAAAGGTGCCTTGATGAGATTTCACCTTCAACCTTGCATTGTGAAACGTTACTTGAAAATATTTGTCACTGGAAGATCAAATGAATAAAAAAAACTGGTAATTTCATTTCCTCTGCCAACTATATTTCAGAAACCGTGCACCACAAAAAAATCTTGGTATGTACAGGTGGAGGCCAAATATGATTGGAGCAATTCATCCTGTAAAAAAATATAAAAAGAAGCCACATTATTTTAACAACCCAAGCGATGCGCATTAGGTTAGGATAGTCGATTCATTGAATGGATAAAGGAATGAGACAATACTATAATATTCTGATACAGAATATATACCGTATGTTTGTTGGTGAGGGAGAACAATTTCAGTAACAGAATCAGTAACTTTATTATACTGTAACTATTTATTTATTTTCACCATGCGGCCATTTAGATAATATATATAATATACCATAACTATTAGTAAAACATATACTTACTTGCTTACTTATATATAGCTCTCCATTGCTGTTTTCTCTGAAATGCGGTATCACAAATGTGTTGTAGTATCCCGTGACTAATTTTAGATGAACTCAAGTGTCTCCATATTATGCACATCCAACATAATCCCCTGATTTGACTGTCAATAGCCATCTGCCAAATATAAACTGCTAATGATGAACAGCCACCCCGGCATACATGCAACAAACGTAACCGAGAATCTCAACAGTAAATCGCAGGAGTAATTATTAGCTCGCACACCGTCATTCATGAAATGCCATCATCACCCATAATTGCGCATACTAACACAAATGTAACAATACAATCACAGCAGCAATCATCTCTCTTCACTTCAAATAAACTCATTTACAAGTCTGCCAAGCATGAATCAAACATTTTCAATCACAGACTGCTTGTGCATAGCACACTCGTAATGAGAGCAATCCATTTTACAGACAGTCACAGCCCCGGTAATATGACCTGCAATTTACAGCCTTGGTCACTGTCGGCTCTTTTCTAATGTTTAATTTGATGTAGAAGATGGATGGACAAATAGCAAGAGACACAGAGAGGAAATGTATCTTCGCAAAAGACTGAGACAGATCCATCATCTAGTTGATCAGATGAGCACAAGACAGGTAGTAAATCATAAAGCAACCAATGTTATTGGTATATATGAAATCATTTTGATCAAACGAGAGCGCTTTAAAAATAAATCTCTCTCTCTCTTTCTCTCTCTGTATATATATATACGGCCGTATATATATATATATATATATATATATATATATATATATATATATATATATATATATATATATATATATATATAGAGAGAGAGAGAGAGAGAGAGAGAGAGAGAGAGAGTAAAAGAGAGAGAGAAGAGAGATTATTTTATATATTTTATATATATAAATATATATATTTATATATATATATATATATATATATAAATATATATATTTATATATATATATATATATATATAAATATATATATTTATATATTTATATATATATATATATATATATATATATATATATATATATATATATATATATATATATATATATATATATATATATATATATATATATATATATATATATATATATACATACATCCTACAGTCTAGCATGCCACCAGAGACCGAGAAATGAACAGTGTGTGAGAGATGAAGATAAAAACAGGCAGCTGAGCTACACTCGAAAAAAAAAAAGGAAAAAAAACTGCTAGTGGAAATTCTGATTGGGTGGTAACTTTAGGGAAAGACTGAACACATTGGCTGGGGATAAAAAGACGTTAATTTAAAATCCTGATTATAACCTTGGTAGCAAGGCAGGGGCGCTTTATGCTTATCTCTCAATTGGAACACACATGTATATAAGGTAGATACCCAAAATTACATATCGTTGCATAATTGCATGCAAGCGCAAATGTGTAAATCTGCATCATGACAGCACTGGAAAAAAAATACCCTAAACCACTTAAATTGTTCACAGAGCAGTACATTTGGCTTACATACTGCTTTTGAGCGCTCTCATACGATAGTACAATGCAGTATAGTACAGTACAGTATGGTACAGTCAGTTGATTTATCGGTCAATTGTTTGGATTAAAATACTTTACATTGCGGTGCGACTTCACATTTGTGATATAAAAACTATTAATGCCACAGGAGCACGCTGTGGTTTCGCTCATCATTTGCTGGAGGACGCAGGTTAAGAATTAAAACAAAACGACTATCAAAGCACCTTCAACCATTCTTTGCACAGATTTGTTGAGCACACCCTCATGTAAATTCGAAATATTCTTTTGTACGCTATTTATAAAGTTCTAGTGATTTGAAGTAGATCATTCAAAGGTCAGCCACCCCTTGGTTTTTAGATGTTATGTTCGAGGCAAACCCAAAACCGCTGAATACAGAGTGTGAGACAAAATTGAAGCATACAAGTTGAGGTCACAGAATAAGCGTGGGACTGAACGAGTTCATGGTTCGCTTTAAAATTAGGTCTCAGTAGGATGTCTTTGTTTTGTTTGATATCAAAGTAAAATGGTGCAATGTGAAAACATTTCATGTGCAATGAGGGCATGGAAATCAGATTCTTTGGAACTGCGCTATACAGTTTGACTAGTCGAGGCAAAATGTTTAGCTTCTCAATAATGCATAACCATGAAAACATCCACTTTAGTTCCCTAAGTTGGACCAGACACACTGGTCTGTCTTGCTATTTTTATTGTTTGACGTGAGTTTCTTTGAACATTTCTTCACACCACAGATGGAAGACATCCTTGAAACCAAAATTACGCTGTGTATAAGCTCTTTCAATGAAATGAAACGGGAATAAATGTACTAAATTTGGACTGCAATGTGAAACACAACAATCAAGCTCCATGACCTTTTTTGTGCTATTTCACCTAAAGCAATATTTTAACCGACTGCATAGAAACAAATTAAAGAAAATGATTAATTAAAATACAATTTAGTATGAGAGTGAATGTGAATGTTTTTTATTTAAAAAAAAAAAAACGGTCTCATCTTGGGGTAGTGAGATAATGACCACTGAGTATGTTACAGATTTCCAGTCTACTCCATAACAGAGATGCGGTGTAAGAAGGAATTCAGTGGGTTTTTTTCACACTGTCTTGATATTCTGCCTGAATTGTATTCCAGAAAACAGAGTAGTTGTCTGAAAAATACTTTTTAGGCCTCAGTCATTCCTCAACTCCAGCAGGTGATCATGTTCTAACGCAGAGGTCGTCACTTTGACTGGTTTGTTCACAAACGGACCACTGAACCATTATTTCAACGTTTGGGGTCCTTAATGGTTAAAAAGTACTGCTCAAAAACTTTTAAAAGCAGATACTGGTATTTCGCCAGAATTAGATGTCCTCATTTTCTCTTTTTTTTTTTTTGCTAGTTTGAGAGCTTTATTATTTATATAATGTCTCATGTGACTGACGCATATAGAGTGGCACAGGCACCTGATTTGCAAATAAGAATTCTTTCAGAATCGATCAATGAAATATTTTTTGTTAAGCGATTGGGAACCGCTGCATTAGCCCTCAAGTGAACTTCAACTTGATTCATTTGTTCAGTTTAGCTTACCATATGATGACTGTCATCCGTGTCATAACAATATGACCTCAGACTGAGAGCAATTACAAAGACAAACCGCATGTGTATTTCGTACAACCACACATCATTTATAATTCTACGGGATCATCAGCCAAAAAAATTGAGGTGGAATATTACATAATTTGTTACAATTTGCACCCACATTTGTCCCAAGTGTTTTATTGGGTCACAATGAGGTCAAGACTATAAAATAAAATCACCTACTGCATGAAACACTCTCCTGGTTGCTATTCCAAATCCCAACCAACGTCGCCTCCAACCCAAAATTTCAATGTCAGAGGAAGAACTCGTTACTTGACACATATGTTTTCATCTGATATTTGAACTGCTACTGAACTGATTTTGAAGTTCCAGGGAACTGGGGTTAAAAATATGAATTGTAAGTTTTTAAATTTCCTTACTGCTCCCAATGAATGACTTTGTTTGAACTCCAGTCTACAGCTATTCTATTCTTACATAAGTGATTTATTTTTAATCACAGCTGCATGAAACTCTAACAGAAACTGTCACACAGTGAGACTGATGAATTTCAGTTGGCTCGCCCATATGTCATTTCTGGGGCTCATCCCAGTGTGCGAACCACACCGTGGGGTGGTGTGGAATGCAAGAATTTGAAGGTATTTGTCACATTGCCCTCGTTGTGCTCGCTGTGAACAGATGTGGTGGGCAAGGAACGTCACCATATATGTCTGTATTGGATGAGAATGAATTTATGGTTAACATTCATTTTATTTTATCTTTACAAACTAGCACTTGGTGATCATGCAATTAATGATTTTCAAAAACTTTATTTAATGTTCCGTGAAGAGTGGGAGTACTGTGTTTGTTGAATTGCAATGGTGGAAAGTTCATACAGGTATGTTGCGTGTTTACATGCATGTATGACTAGGCCAGCAGTTTTCAAAAAGTCAATGCAGTTTGCGCGGTGAGGTGCGTTTGCGTGACCAGCAGCGCATTTAAAATTTTAGTCCATTGCCCATTCCACCCACATAGGGCGAGGAGAATTTACGGTTGTTGCGTGGGCGAGAGCTAACCGGGGTCGGGAACGTACTGAAAACGTCACACGCATGCACATGAACAAGCAGACACATCGTTTTTTTTTTTTTTTTTTTTGTTTTTTTTAGATGCACACACACACACACACACACACACACACACCCACACGCGCGCACACACGCACACGCTCACACAATGCGTGTGATAAAATAAAATCAATGTGGGACAACAATATCATCGCTGTCTTTGGGACCGAGACGCATACAACACAGTAAGCTTCCTTTTCAGGCCGGGACTGAGACAAAAAAGGAGCAGCAGGCTTGAAGAATTAGGAGCAAGCAAGTCGGAGGATCTTGTGAGTGGGCTGAATTGTTTACATGTGTAACTGAGTAACTGTCAACAAAGATAGCAGCCAGCACAACCGTCCGTCACCAAATTGTTTGGCGATTTGTGAACTTATTTCCCTCCCCTGCCCCCCTCTTCTTGTGAGCTCGCATAAAAATATTTGCGAGACAAGCGTCCAAATTTCACATTAGACACGTCAATGTAAGTCAATCTTTACAACAGTGGCATATGTCCGAGAGTCATCAGACACTTCCACACACGTGCAAAAACATACAATGGCAGCCAAAACATCACAAAATAGAAAACACATGTGAACAGTGAGCTTTTTATTCCCCAAACACGAGAAGTTATAACCATAACAAGTGAAAAAGATCAAGCATGTTAGAAAGTTCAAAGCTAATGCGGCTGAAAGTAGCGTGGCAGCGTTAGCTTCGCATTCTGTGAATCCCACTCTGACCTCTACTGTCAATAATGACCATTTAAACCGCAGCCTCTGTGATTGCAAAATCGTGCTTTCAAATTGCAATTGTATTGCACTTTAAAATAAGTAAAATACATTGGACGGTGCTATTGATGCCATGTTTTCTTGTAAGAGAGAAATTTAAATACTCCCGACCCGTCAAATGGAACCGATCGGTTTGATATGAAGGCAAGAGCTTGAAATGTGTCACAAGAGAACTTGCAGCTCTTTGAGTACGACGAGCCAAATAAGTCAAGAGAGGCGGAATTTTCAAGCAATCGATGGAATAAGCAATAGGTGGATCAATTATAAAAAGATTAATTAGTGACTGCCATAGTTATTATTAAGAATTAATTACATTTATTTATGTGAAGACATTGATCAATTAGGATATAGACATTGTAAATACCAATATGCATCACTTTATTGCTGCAAATCGCTTCATTTGTTTACATATTCAAATGATCACTTATACAGCATTCCTAGAAAATCACGATGCCCCACCTTTAGTGAGGTATTTTTGGAACAGTTCCATGGGCTACTCATGTGGTCTCCTTGTGTGGCTAAAGCACTATATAATTGCACGCCATCTACCATTTTAATCAAATTGGATTAATCTGTCGGACAAGGACGTTTTTTTTTTTCAATACGTAGAAGTGCAAAAGATATAACTCAATTCAGAACTTGTTCACTGACAACACAAATAGCGAATCAGGTTTTTGACAGCGAGTCCGAGCTTTAATACAAAGTCCTTTTCGCTATAAAAAAAATTGATTCGGTATTGCTACCAGCACCTGGTGCAACACTAAATAGCTCCCCATTCATTGACCCAGAGGTATGACGGTGGTCAAACTTGCCTCTAACTGTAGTTTCTAGGAGGCAGGTGCAATGTTGGATACAAATGCCTTAGGTGTGTAGGGACATCAGGCTATCAAGGGGTCCACTGAAAGTGTTTACCATATAAACCAAGTGAGTAATGGCCAGTTACAAGCTGTATGTTTGTATTGTGCCCCGTGTGTGACAACCACTTGTACATGCTGCCACTGTGTTGTCTGAGAGACAAACAACCATGAGCAACTTCCTTTGTCTCTCATAGATGTAGTATATTGACTGTACATACACCAAATGTCTCTTATTCATTTACAGTTGAAAAGACGTCATCGTATGTATGTCTCAAATAAACTGTCCCCTTTTTTAAAAGAGGCTCAGTGTAGTTGTGTGACCTTCAGCCGGAGCTGGCAGGAGGTCTGAAGACTATGGTGAGCTCAACTTACATTGGGTTTCTCATATTGTTGTTACAGTGTGACTTACTGTAAAAATAACACTCGCATCGCTCCTACCACAACCCCTCGACCTGGATATAACCCCAAAACACTGAAACAAGACTAGATCAGTATGTCACAATAAAGGGGAAATGAGGGAATTTTGTAGCGAGAAGGAGAATCTCACATTTCTGTTGGGACAGAGTATTCTGATTCAACTTTCCTGATAGTTTTGTGTGCATTTTTAAAAAAATGGGTATAGTTTAACTTTACATATTCATAATGAAAATTATGAATCCAACGTAAAATGTCCATCAACCTGGACACTCACTGGCTACATTAGGTACTGCCCATTCGAACTCCAATAAAAGTCATCAGAAAGGAAATTAAATTGAAACTTTTGAAAATTAATTAGTATTGAATATTTAATTAAATATAATTTAGATAAAGTCATAATAATAATAATATTAATAATAATAATAATAATAATAATCAATATACTATGAGGCAATTATTAAAATATAAGAAACAATTCACTGAGCATGGGACCCTCATAGTAACTTCATATAGAACAAAAGAAGAAATACATAATGATAGGTCTTGTTTACTGGTGTGGTTGCAACTTAAAAGAAGCCTCAAGAGAAAACTAGACTAGGGGCTTTCATTAAAGGAGAAACTTTTTTTTTTGCAGAGCTAATTATGAGGACAATGAAGTGTATAATTCAAGCAGTTTCTTTACTGCAATGTCTTCTTGTAGGCTTTATGCAACGCATGTGGTTTCATGATGCTGCTACAGCTGCTTCTCTGTTCATTTCACACCTTGGTGAGCCTGATTAACAACTTTTCCTCTGAGTACAATTCCCAAATAGTCAAGTTATTCTCATTGCTCATGACACATTGTATCACTCTCTGTCTCTCGCTTCTGTGGTTAATGTACCCCTTGGCCGAACTATTGGTAACCCAGTGCATCACGTACGAGTACTTAATGTGTTCTTATTTAAGGAACCTTCCAGGATCCAGGGTCAACTGTAACTGCTGAAGTTAAAAAAAAAAAAAAAAAACATATGTGGAAGCCAACAGCCAACATTAGATTCCAGAATTTCAATAAACTGTACTGTATATTGACCGTTTTTGTCCAATCAGAGATCTTTGTTTAACCAATTATTTTTTTAGATTGTACTGTAATGGAATGTAGTTAATTTTTTGGGACCCTCTGTTAGATATATTCCATTACTCCGCAAGACTTACATTATTACACACTAGATCTTTAGGCAGACATCTTGACAGCATTCTTTTGATTTACAGGTAAAACGAAATAACAGATACAGCATGTAATAACACTTGCTTGTGTTAATTTAGTTTGTTTTTAAATATCCAATGTAAATAACTTGCAATCTTACAATGGAGGGAGTAGTAATGCCTGGTTAAAAACAATCGGTAAAGACAGATTTTCTTTTTTTTCCCCGAAAAGTAAAACCCATATTTTACACTCGTTGAATTACAACCTTAACGACAATTGATATGCTTCACAAAAGAGTATTCTTTCAGATTTGGCTTAGTCTTCTGTAATAGCATGCGTAAAAATATGCGAGATACCGTATTTTCCTTAACTTTAACACAGCATAGAAGTGCCAAGCAATATAAAACGAGGTAATGGTAAAAACACATTCTATTTATATTATTTTAGAGCCTGTGGATCCTGCAGACTGCAGAGAGTACAAACTGTGAGTTTATTCCGTCATCTTGTCAGTCACTTTCATATGTTTACCAAAATAAAAATAAACCACTAAGAATCTTGCAGTTAGTCGCAATGCTAGTAAGCTGCTTGATTTGCTGCACTTGCCAAATGAGTTCCTAAATAGAAGTTGCAACCGATGCATCATTTAGGCCATCTGTGTCAGTGTTTTCTACTAATGCATAGCATATGCTCAAAAGCCTGACAAATAGTATGCATATCTTTAAATAATGCAGCATAGCAGATTTAATGGCACAATGTACTGTATTTATTTATATATTAACTGTTCCACATGTTTTCAATTATACTGATCCAGGTAATTGAAAGCAATATCAAAACACGGTTTATTTTAAACAGCACTATGGTGCAAAAATGGAGTCCCAGAAAGACAAAATAACCATACATGGGTATAATAATAATATACTGTAATGAGTTTTTAGCCTCAAAAACACAATCAGAGTCTCACTTCAACAAGAAAAGTTGTCTTACACGTCATCTTGCATGCATGTTATCTTTATTCTAGCAACAATCAAATAAACATAATAAGTATAAAAAAAACGACATTACCCGACAGTCTGATCAGGACTTTCCCTGCTTGGGCGTACTGCCAGCTGTGGTTGTCCAACACCGCCATTGCTAAACAAAATTGTCCCAAACCCAATCTGATCAGTCGAGGCAAATGCTACACCCTATTTAGTTCTCGCAATGACTATCATCCGACCAGTTTTTGCTCCCGGCCTGTAACCGGCATGGCAAGAAGGCATCCAGACAAAAGCAGAGCCATATATCGACTAACGTCCTGTCACCCATTGAGCGGAAGAAATGCAAAGGCACTGCCAGCTCCTTTTTTTTTGCTGACACAACTAGCTTTTCTTTGACTTGTCCCCCCCATGACAGGAACCCCTCCCCAAGACAAGATTTAGTAACAACGAATGCTTTGCATTAAACAGTGTATCCCCTCCCTGAGTGCCCAAGGAGCTCTTCCCTAAAACAAGAGAGAAGTTAAGACTGCCAAATGCAGTTGTTACTTTTGGATTTAGGAGTGAAATAGGATTTAATAATGATTGGTAATCCTCCGAATGTTCGCTCTACTTACATTAAACACCGTAATATTAATATCTGTTTTGGTCATTGTTTACTTATCTCACAACAAACATGTAAGACCTTTCGGCTTCAATTTGAATCCTAACGCATTTATAAAAGCTGAGATGCTGAGTTTGCTTCTTTAAATGGCATGTTTGAAAAGCAGGTGCAAATGGGAACACTGTGCCTAACCATTACGAGGAGGCAAAATGAGAGGCAACGAAAAGAACAGATTGTATACACGGGTGTAAACATACTTGAAATACCACAGACAAAAAATATGTTGACATTCACTATTTAGCCGCACACTTAGACAAAATCCCTTTCAACTCTTCATTTACTTGTGTCTGGGTCATTTCAGGGCACTCTGACAATTGTGGCGGCTTCTCCCGGAGCAGCTTTTTGGGTGTGATGTCCCAGGTTTTAAATGGGATGTTACGCAGCTTGGTTTAAAAAAATGGATTTTATGACATTACTACTTAATACATCATATATATATATATATATATATATATATATATATATATATACATATATATATATACATATATATATATATACATATATATATATACATATATATATATATATATTTATATACACACACACACACACACACACACGCACGCACCCCCACATACCTACCAACTGTAGTAACAAAGGGATTTGGATCCAAAGATAGACAGCCCTATCTGTTGATGAACATGATGGCCATTTTGTGCCAATGTAGAAGCGTAGTTCGACTGGACATGCTCAAAGTCACAATAATAAATAATAATAATTCCAAGTGATCCAGATGATTAAAATAATTGCAAACCCAAGGGTCAGAGTAATAAAAGCCTTCATCTTCCCAACATCAGATCAAATAACTATGAATCCTAAGCTCCAGATGAAAGGTAAATGTGTCTCAGTAGTGGTCATCTCTTGTCATGATGACAGGATTCTCTAGTGTGGTACTTAATAATGGCATATCCATTTGTAATGTATACTGCAAGCCATTGCATGTATGTCACATTTCATACTGATCCAACTGGAATAAATAACTGTGAAGGATTATCACCACTCACACAAACGGGGTGGAAGAGAGGTCCGCTGCATTTGCAAAGAGAAGTGTGCGCTTGTAACTCGCTGTACCCTAACACCAAAAATACAAGATAAAATTATACAAACATGCTCATGTTGTTTGTACATTCACATGCAATGTTGCCAGTTACCTTGATAAAGCTCAGTTACCTTACTAATTACTTGACTTTACAAGTCATTTATGTTAGTTTACAAGTAACCCTATTAGTTGAATTCACCGGTTAGTGACAACACCATCATCATTCTAACATTTATGTGAAAAAAAATAAGTATTCTGAAAATCTGAGTCATAAATTAATTGACAGAACAAAACTTGCTTGAGGTCCCCTTGCGATTAACCTGCAAAAAAAAAAAATCCCACATCAAAATTAGAAATGTGTTCCTCAAATTAAGTGAATGTTGAGCAAAACTGCTGCGCAAACAAAATACATATTTTGAGTCTTGATATTTGGCCTTTTGGAGCTTTTCTGAATACAAGAGCAGCAAACATAATTTAAGCAAAAGGACTTCAAGCAGCAGAGAATATGCAGAACAAAACTGAGGCCATTTTCAACATTCCTGCCAATAATCAATACCCCACAAAGAAAACCTAACAACACCAATAACAAAAATGCTGGGGCTTCATAAGTACGCATGATGCCCCCTTCACAAATCTGCCCCTCGTGTATGCATGCGGAGAACTGGCCCTCGTGGACACATCAGCGCTTTAAAAGAGGAGACAAGGCCTTTTTCACCATTGAATATGCAAGTGCAACTATCTGTATTTAAGAACCCAATTGAATACATTAGAAACACACAGTGCAGCCAGCTGAGTTGCATAAACACATCAATGAAGGAGACAAAGCAGCATGGGGCTGGACTTGGTACAGCTCAAGGAACACCATTCATCAGCTTCCTCAATCCAAACTTTCCTCAATCCACTGATTGTACCACCACACAACAAAACACAGCCAGCAAGCCACAATGCACTAAATAAAACTTGACAGACGGTGAGCACAAGGGAGAGTGTGTTTGTGTCGGTTTTTGTACGTGTGCATCTTCAGTGCAAGAGAAACCTCAGATCACAGAGGAGGAAATAGGATGTTTAAAGAATGGGGTAGAAAACAACAGCCCAGTAGCTAAGAGGACCAGATGGGAGGTGAACTGATGACACGAAACAAAATACTGAGTGAAGTGAAGAGGGGATGAACAGAAGCTGGGCAGCATTGAATCAGGATTGGTTAAACTAACAAATAATGTAGGTTTTTGAAACATAATAGTCAATGGATTTATATTTCCCATAATTTGAGCAAGTAGAGGCAAATTACCACACTGACCACAATATAAGGTACAAAAAACCTAATGAGAGACATTCAGCGGAATAAATAGAGGAGGAGGGAGTCAATCCTGCAACCTCCTTCCAAACAAAAGCCTCATTCACATTCGACCATGACTGGTGGTTTTTAAATTAAAACAAATAATTGGTAACAAAAACATGATGACAGATCTTACTTACTATTATACAGTGCATTCAACTCATGATGTCATTAAATTGTGTAGGTATGTTAAATGCTGCGACTGGTAAGTAAGGCTAAGAGATTAATTAAAGGTGTTCGTTATAATCAATCCTTGATGAGCATAGAAGTCCAATAATCGAACAGCGCTCGGTTTCTGTTCAAGATGACTGTTCTTCCCAATCACTCCCCTCCAGGACTCACTGTCATTTCCCATGTGAGCAGTCAGGACCCATTCTCTCACCCAAAAGCAGAAGTAGGCTACCCTCCAATCCACTGGGGTGAACCCAAACATATACGCATTGAGCCAGGGGGCATCAAGTCTGCCCACACCTTCTCCACACCCCTCAAGATTCGAAAAGAGTCCAACCCCTCTCAAGACTGGTACCAGAGCCCAAGCTGTGTGTCGAGGCGACAGTGACTGAGACGGAACTTCTAGACTATGCACACAGTCAGCCTCTTTCCCTACCTGGATGGTGACATTCTATATCCCAAGCGCCAGCTTCTCTAGGAGGGGGTTTTCGGACCATCAAGGTCCCTGATTTTGGCCGCAACCTAGCTCTCTATGCATCTGGCACTGGAGCTGGGAGAGCTAAAATAAAAAAAATAAAAAAATCGCTGGGCACACAGCCCTCATTTAAATTAATTGAGTCCAGGCCAACTAAAATGAAAGTAATGAGTAAACTTTTAGAATTGTTTACTTCTTTATTGTCGGTGCTTAGTATTCAAACTTGTATACCTGTTTACCTGTATATTGGGCAGATAAACTTGTGGGTTCTTCCAGATCCAACTGTAAACAGTGATATCGGCTATGGGTTCATTGACATGTAAATTTAGAAAGACAGTCGACGAAAATTGATTTTTATCATCCCATCATTTTAATGCTAAATTGCCATGCCATCCAGAAAAACATAAAGACGACTTATAACAATATTATTACATCACACTGTCTAGAAATACATTTGCAACTGTGAGGAAACACCTGCCAAGTGGTGACAAGATTGGACAGTATCTTATTTCTTTATGTCAGTGCAACGCAAATAGTGGAGAAACAGCGCAGTAAGAAGAAATTACTCACAAGCGCAAACTGCTGCTAAGCGACTGCTTTTGTTTACTACCTTCTTTAGAGACATTTGGGAAAAAAATATCCGCATTGATGATAAACAGGGAGTCCCTGTGTTTTTTGTTCCAACCAACAGAAACAGAAACTCTTTGCCCTCAACCCCACGATCTACTGTATGTATGCTTCCCTCCTCTCTGCCTCTATTTCTCTGTGAATAGATTCTCACTAGACTTGTCCACCACAAAGGCTGCTGTCCTGTTGAGTAAGCACCCAGCAGACAGGGAACTGTCGACCATGGCTCCACGGCTCGTCTCCAGCCAGGAGGCGGTCAGTGGATGCAACGGCTTTGGAGAGTTGCTACAGCTCTGAAAACAACTGACAAAAGCAAGCAGGCCTGGTAGATGGAATATCTCCATGCATAAACACATGCGTGCGTGCACACACACTACCATGATGCGGTGGAGTAAACGGTCATAGATTAAGAAATATGACAATGGACAAAAAATATATAAAGCCAGTAAATTAACTTTTAATTTTTGAAAATGTATTTTTTGTTTACTTTAACTATAAAGAATGCATCTGCTTAATTTTTATATCTTGCTGGGGCCTTTTCTGCTACTGTCGATGCTCTGTGTTGCATCGAACTCCTAAATGCAGTCTGACCATAAGTAAATGTTTTCTTTCCCTCAGCCTGTAGAGGTCACTGAAATATCTTGGGTTTTTTTTCTTCTTCTTCTAAACCATTTTTTAGACAAACAAAAACAAAACAAAAACTCCAAAGTAAGTAAATCTAATTAACATGGCCAAGGAAAAATCCCCAACATGTTAATGAAGAACATAATACACATTATGTATATTTGATGATTAAAAAGAATAGTCAAAATCAATGAAATATCTTTTTACTTCATACTTTTAATCCCAAACTTTTGGGCACATTTCAGAGTCAATTATAAAGCTTTTCCAATAAAAAAAAGGGCAAAAAAAAACAGATCTTTCTTATTTCCATTTTCAACGCAGGACTCAAAATACAACAAAAAGTGAGCAATTAAAGACGTTGCCGAGCAGAAAAGGTGATTTAGCTTTGAAAAATATGTACTGAGTGAATATAGTTTTCTAGGATAAGGTAATGCGTTTTAAATCACTAAAAAAGCAAGAGATTATTAATGCTGTTTAATTATATGTTTACATACGAAACATTCTCCAACAACAAATCTGATTTTATTGCTTGAGTTTTTTCTTTTCAAGCCATTATTTTCTTTTAATAAATTTCTTAGCAACTTTTGTAATCTATAGCATGTCCCCACTGACCTAAAGTGCTTACACGAACAATATGACAACCGACAGAAAGGAGCGAGTTTGCAGAAAAACTGTTTAGACCTGCCAACCTAGCGGTTTGGTCCCTTTATAGTGACTTTTCAGACCCCGCTGACTAAAAAAAAAGCAACTAGCAAGTTCAATTCCAGCTAAGAAACAGACAACCTGAGTGAATAGGTTGTTTACTATTTAAGAAAAAGAGCGCAGCGGAAGTCGATAACAGAGTCAATAGCACAAAAGAAATTATTCATCAACATGTCGGAGACTTCTGACCTGTTGTTTGCACTTCACTTGTTCAAGTGTACAGGGAGAAAAAAGAACAAGAGTGTGTGTGTGTGGGGGGGGGGAACTTTACTTTGGGATAAGGATCAGCTGATCCACACCGTTTGAAAGGTCATTTAACAATAAATTGCTGATGATTAAAAAATTTAAAATTTTCAAGAACAAAGAAAAACTTGTTTCCTGTAAATAAAAAATAAATTGTTTTTTTGTGGTGAGCAATACAAATTAATGTTGAGGGAAAACGGTTTCAAACAATTTTGGTTTCAGAAGAAATCAGCCAAATGCCAGAGGAGGGAAAAAAATAAGAAGCACAACTTGCTATTAAGTGGATTTCTGTGAAAACAAATTGAAATTGTATTTCAGCCCTACTAAACTCTACCCCACCGAGACCTCACCAAGTGCTTATGCTCATGTTCTGCACAAGTCACCAAAACTGTTTCGGTTTCCAATAACAAGGCCGGCCGGCAAAAGCCTCCATTGCAGGGGGCATTCATGTGAAGTGGCTTTTTGTACTGAGATTACAAAATACTCACAAATAAAACACTTTCACCCTGCAGGCTTACCATCAAAGGGTAAGATCAAACTTTAGGAATAAGGAAGCTTTTGAATAAGAAGAGCTCAGCGTCATCATATACTGTTGTAACAAGAAAGATGGATTTGTCTTTACGATTGAAAACAGCAAAACAAAGGGATTCTTTTCAAACTAAGGAACTAAGGATATATCTGCCCAACTCTTCTGGTGGTTACACTTCACCGCCATGTGAAATAATCATCATTTAAAAAAAAACAAAAAAAAAAACACTTTTGGATGTGAGAAGCGATACCACATTACCATATTTTGAAAAAACAAACAAACAAAGAAAACATATACATGCCGCACCAGGCAAAATTTGTTGTTTACCGCATGCACAGAACGATTCTGTACTGTGAATGCACATAAAGGTACATAAACAGATTGTTAAAACAGTGACTTTTAACACGGCAACAACTTTGCTAATTAAAACGGAACAGACCCAAGAGGAAAAAAATATATATATATTTAGCGTATTTTTTTAACCATAGAGCGCCCCTACCGGTGAAAGAAAAATCCACAGAAAAGCTGCACCGTTGTATTAGCCACATGGTTCAAAATCTAGGAAAAAGGTAACGGCTTATTGTCCGGAAAATACGGTACTTGAGTACATCCATTAATAAGCAAAAATATCAAAAATAGAGACTAGTAACGCTGTTGACAGGAGGCTCTATCTTTAGTGCAAAGTATGAGAAATGTTTTTACAAATCCCAGTATTATTAAAAACATAATTGTAGAGTAAAACTTACAAGAAGCTGCAGAGATGATGTAGATGGACATGTGACCAGCTGGTCATTTCCACTTTTGAGCACAGACGACAAAACAAAAGTAACAGCAAAGAGATGCTGGATAAGGTCCACCCATTTATGAGCATATACACAAGTCCTATTGATGTATTATTAAATATTTCACGTAACCCAGTTACAATCCACTGATTTGTTTTCCACCATGCTACTGCTACTGTCAAGCGAGAACAAAACGAGAAAAATCCCCTTTTTACTAATCAAATCCCTTTTTTCCTCAGTCACCACATCAGGGTACTACATTTAACACTGTTTGACCTCATTTTGGGAGAAAACCAAAAAGTGTCCATCACAATCCACCGCTGTAAAATTCAGCATCATGTATTCTCTCTCCCTGACCTATAATTGCAAAAATATCATTATTCCTGCAAAGGCAAAGCAAACGTGAACTGGAAATAAATCTGAGAACATCCACCGACATTCCAGTGTTCCCGCAGCCGAGTATCCAAGCATCCTTATTTAATATCCCTCACATCAAAGAGCAAACAGCGTGCACACAACTTCCCCCACCCGCCCCACCCTTTATTCTTAGCCCATCCCCCATTTGCCATTGCCTAGATGCAATTGGCGGACAGTAGTTCAGAGGCCACTGGTGATTGGGCTGGGGGATGTGGCGGAACCCTTGCTTTTCTATGCATCAATGCTTTCCAGGAACAGAGCAGGTCGGAGGCAGTGACGGAGGACAAAGATGACGATGTGGGAAACAGAAATGCTTCTAGGTGGAGGGGGAGGTGGAGTGAAAGAAAAAAAATAAGCAGATAGGAAACTCAAATCGTTAAATCGTGTCCTAGAGTAACAACAGTGGAATGCTTTATAATTTAAATGAGATCAATGTTGGCTTCACAATGAAGATGATAAGCACTACGGTGTTACTGCTGGTCGGACAGAGGAATACTTGACTTCAGGGGAAATGCATTTCAGAGCAGATGGACCTAATTAGCATGCAGCATGGTATATTTATTTATGGGGTGTGTGTCTGTGTGCGCGTGGTGACAAGTTTGTATCTGTTTGTGGTTTGTCTGTGTAAGTGTTTTTGTGTAAATGATGTTGTCCGCCTCAGGCCCGATGCTTGGTCATGTGCCTGATAACACCCCCCCTCCATACACACAGGCAAATGTTACATAAGGCTTGACAATGTCATATTTGTAATAGTTGATTGAATATATGAGAGCTGTTTAAGTTAAAGGTATTATAAAATCTAAATAAAAAAAATCTAGGAATTCTATTCGAACATAGTGACTGATATGTGGACTAGGCATGGCCAATAATTCGATTAGTCGATTGTGGAGAATTCTGACATCGGTGTTAATTTTGTCTTGAAGAAGTTAGAGGTGGTGAGCACTAGTTGGCTGCAACAATCTATGAGAGTGTTGATTCAGTTTGAATGAGGTGTCTGTATGAAGAAGAATACAGTCAGCGATGCAGCACTATTTGTCGGCGATAAAGAGCGGGCCAGTTCGCGAACGGTGAAAATGTGCAAATAATTGGCACCTATTGAAATACATTGGGAAAAAAAAATACGCAAAAAGAAAATGTCTTAAACGATAGCTGCCTATAGCTTTCTAGAGTAAATAAATTTCTCCCAAATTTATAAATATATATTTTTTAAAAAAATGTTTGAATTTCACTCGTCTTTGTTTTAATTCCAAACAAAAACAAAAGGTGCAACAAATTTCGGGGGTCAGCAGCATCTCTTATACAGTTAATTGAAAATTTAAATAACTCCCTTATAATTAAGAAAATAATAAAATAAATAATTATTCCTTGAAGCTAACACAGTTTTAAATAGATGTATCATTGGGCATCAGATTTAAAAAAAACAAACAAACAAACAAAAAAAACTTAGGGCAGACAATCAAAATGCCAAATACAGATGGTCCTCAAGTTATGCGGTAATCGCCAACTTAACGAGGCCCATTATTAGAATTACAGTAGGTTTTTTTTGGTTTTTTAAATTTAATTACATTTATTTTATTAATATGTCACGTAATGTGCATATTCATTTCAGATTTAGAGGGTGTTAAAGGGTTCATTCACATTTACGCGAAAATTCAAGTTGCGTTGCCAGCGTAGGAACGGAACTCATTTGGAATTTGAAGACCTCCCAGATATGAAATAAATTCACAAATGAATTAACAACTAAGAAATAATGACTGAATCAAATTAATTCGATCTCTTATTTATAATTTAAGTCATTAGTACTTTTATCTCAGGCAGAATTTTTTAGGTTGTTATTTACCTGACATGTTTCGGCGGCAGTCTTTCGCGTCAAGACTCTCTGAAGGTGAAAAAAACTAAACAGTTTAATAAGAAATAAGTTATTCTTAATTTATCAACTATGTTGTATCCACTGGTGTCTCCATATAAAAGTGCTTCAGGTACCTCCATGAGCTACATTAACACATTTTCAGCAAAATGCCAAAATGACGATAATCGATCTATTCATGATGTTTAATACTACAGTAGTAATGTGTTCCTCCATTATTGTTGAGAAAAATGTGTTGGTTCAGAATAAAAAACAACATTATAAGCAAGCATACACAAATATGCACTCCAGTATAGCCCAACCTGGCCTCTGCGGGGTGAATGCAACAACAAAAACTTCATTGAAGACAACTTCCAACTGCTTAAAAAGGGTATGTGTGTACAGTGTGAGTAGTTATGCCAGTCTGTTTGTCTGCCTGCTGCGCACATGTTTAGTATTCAAAACCCAAATGCAATTGGAACCACAGTGTGGCATGGGTACAGATGAGAAACACAGCTGAAGTTCACTTGTGAACTGAATTAAACGGAACAGAACCACATGGAGGAGACGCCGTTGACCTTTCACATCCAGAAAATGGAAGAGAAAGGAAATATTCTGAATAGGATAATATCCGTAATGCAGAAAGAGATCAGAATCGTCCAGAGTGAACAGGCATTTGGCTACTGTTGCAGATTATCTGGGCCTGAGAGCCAAAGCATATCTGGGGGAGTGTCCAAATATTTACTCTGAGCACGCTTAGTCTGTAAATCCATATGTGGGCCAACAGTGTTTCTGGGACACTTGTCTCTACAATTTGTGTGCGTGTGCATGTGTGTGTGCACGTGTGCATCCCCAGCAGAAAAGCCCCAGCAAGCAACCATTAACCACTGGATTGAAGCTAAATAGGATAACCCAAAACATTACAAATAGATCCCAGTAGAAGCACTACAGTTCTAAATCTTAATTAACATTCATAACAATAAACAAATTGTCATTCACAGTGTCGATGGAAACCGATCATGATTATCTTGGCGAAACTCTTGAATTGGAGTTCAAGAATATCCAAAAATAACACCCGTGATCGTACATTAAGCTTAGTGGTGACCTGTTTTTGGTGGTAAAAATGTCATAAAAAAGTGAAACTGTAGATTTATTTGTCGCAACTGGTGATTATATTTAAATACTCAAACCCCACTCTCCCAAAACATCATAAAAAGCCGACTTGCATTATTTACGTAACACTTTTAATGATGTGCAGCACCGACAGGAAACAGACGTTTAACCCAAGGCCTTCCTTACAGTTGCGGAAAAAAACAAAAAAACAATAACAGCTCAAACAATGGATGAAAATGTCTTGTGGCGTGCCATTACACTGAAAGCAAATTAGGTAAGAGTCTCGAAATCAAGTTGAATATATTCTGATTTTCAACTTTCCAAAATGACATGCAGTCCGTAATAACAAGCAAGCATAAGCAAGGTGCTTTCCCGTGTTGGAAAACGATCGGTGCCTTAAAGCACACTCTCAGAAAAATCATGAAAACACTAGAGTTTTGAAAAACACGAAGGGCAAACAAGGGCGCAAACAAGGGCGCCTTGTACTGGCAAACAGGATGCATCCAGTTGAGTTCGTGTCATATCCCCGAAAAGGAAACAACAACAGGTCCAAACCAGCAGTGGCAAAACAAAGTGAGAAAAAGAAAAAAAAAAGGGAAATCTGCAAATCATGATTAAGAGTCGTTGAGTTCCCACACTAACTGCCTCGCACTTGGCCAGATGCCATTCAGTAACCAAATGCGATGGCTAGCAACATGCTACAAGCACTACGTCTTGCTTGTTTATTTGAAATGGCATCACACAAGCATGGACATCAGGATAGCACGAACAAGCATGGCACCAAAAAAGTTCAACTTCCAATGGTATTTTAAGGAGACACTCGATTTTTCCAAAATTTAAAACACTTTCCATAATATATCTCCTTGAAAACGGCTTTTGTTGCCTCTACAGATTGAGCCAAAGGGATAACAAACATCACTAGTTTATGAGATTGATGTCTGCATCATAATTTATCAGAATCAAAAAGCTATTGATGCTGCACTTTGCAAAAATGAAAAGCTAAAATATTATTGAATGCATTTGTAGGTGTATTTGAGAATTACTTTTATTGGAAAAATTGCTGCTTACAGTCTGCCATTCATTTCTAAAGAATGACAAATAAAGATTGCCTTTGATTCGACTCCTGTTTCTACAAAAGACAAGACTACTTGCATTTTCTCCCCGATGACCCAAAACATGTCCTTAAAACCAAGGTATATATATCAAATTGTGATTTTTGCCAGACTGTCACACCCCTATTTGATACACAGAAGCTCCTACCGACAGCAAAGTGAACATCTTAGTGAAGGACTAAATAGAAAACCACTGATTCCTGGAGAGATGGCAAGCAATTAAAGTACTAAGTAAGAATAAAAAAAGACAAAGTAATAAATGCCACTTTCACAATACTAGGAAACAATACAATGTCAAATTCAAGCAAATTATACATTTATACAACTTTCTGTATACAAGCTAAGTCATAAATGTGTGGATACAGTTGTAACATTTTAAGAAAAGTTGCTTGGCTGTAACTACACCTTAGTAGTTGTTAATTTGAAGTTATAAATATTTTAACAACTAATAAATAGGAGTTATTTTTAATTTCTCAACAATGTTGTTTCCACCGGTGTCTCCATATAAATTGTTTTAAGGCACCTAGGCTGGCTTCATTAACACTTAATTTTGTCTACACAATTCTACTGTAATCTCATTAACTCAAATTCGGTGTGAAAAGCTCATGAATTTGTGTGATCTGAATTTGAATACAGGAATAACCTTTTTTCTTTCATTGCATCCCGCAAGGCTGAAATTCGAGAGGCTTTGGGCAAAGGGTAAGCACGGGATTTGGCTGGCACATCCAATCGCTTCCTATTAACACCCCTTTCGGATTCTGGCAACTGGGAATAATAGGATAGACTGTCAGTTGGAGAAAAAAAAAGTCTAGTGAAATGTTTAGCACTGGATGACCCAATTGGAAACATCAGGAAAAAAAATGTGTAAACCACATGGCCCTCACTGGGCGAAAGACAACACATACTATTGATGTCTGTTCGATAGGCGGGCTGCCGCCTGCGAGTGGACTGTGGCCATTCGTCTGTCATAGTCAACAAAATGTAACCAAAGCAAAGAAATAGAAAAAATAATTTACAAGAGAATAAGTCCTGGCTTCTTGTGAGTTTATCAACTTTGTGTTCAATTAAATAGGCCGAGATTTCACACGGAAATTGAGATGAGATTATCAGTATTTCAATAATTATTTTGGGTGGTGTGTTATGTGCAGCTTACCTTGGAGTGACGTTATGAGGGTGAAACTAAATATATTATAAATAGAAATATATATATCGTCTCATCAAATTATTACAAACTGAATACACAACAAATTGATGGCTTACTGGTTTAGAAATCAGAAGTCAAGGACAATAGTTTGTTCAATTACTGTAAAAAAAAAAAATATATATTTTTAAAAACGACGTGACGGGACGGATCTGCCCCGCGGGCCTTGAGTTAGATGGGGAAGCGGGTTGTACCCCAGTTTTTTTTTGCAAGAAGGTACCGATTCTTGTACCTCTTTTCATTTTGTTTAATGTATATTCTGTTTGATTATACAACTGACACAAAGCATGGAAATTCAGCTGAAACTGTTCACACACTTTATGTAGGAAAATTGCCATTTGGCTTGTTAAAGAAAATCCTACCTGAGGTCTGACCGGGTCCATCCAGTTTAGATTCACATTTTGGAAGTGAGAAATCTAGAAAGACAGAAAACAAATTCAAAATTGAGGTTTTGAGTGTATACAACAAAACCTGTCTAACCATTTATTTAGTATTTTAGGTCAGGAGTCAGATCTTGGGAATGACGGTGAAAACTTTTGAGAATGCCTTATTTGTTGGGATGGTGAAGGGTTGCCAACATTGTGATATTCACAATAATAATGATGGTTAAGTGTACTGTAATTCTTGATCCTTGGAGTATTTTGTCCAAATAATGTCCCAAATCGTTTAGTAAGCCATATTGGAAATACCGAAACTTCTCAACCCCCTAAAATTCTGAATGTTTCCATTAAAATAATTTTGAAGAAAAAAAAACTGTCACACTGATATTTTTTAAATGCATGTGTAAATTCAAGCATTAGCATTGTGTCATGTGGCAAAATGTATCGTTACTGGAAATGTTTGGCATCACTCATTCTTAATTCCCAGATGACTCACATACAGTAGCTCAAAATGAAATCAGGTGCGAATACAATTTCCTCCCCGACTCACTTGTATACGCAGTCATTCAACCATTTATATCTGCGCACAATCTAAGAAGTACCAGACAAAGTTTACAACTTTTCATAAAGGGATCCTCTTCAAGAAGATAAAACGTTAAGTTTACACAAATAATTTAGTGAATAAGCATTTTTTTTTCCTGATGTCAAGGTTTTAAAATACAACTGCGATACTTAAATAAGAGACATGAAATGCAAAGTAAGACAGTATGTCTGATCAACACAAACTACTGAATTAACTTCAACTGAAATGAAACACCAACTTAGTGAAACACTAAAGATGCGTTTTATTTGGACAAACATATCTGACCAAGTCACAGACTGACAAACCCTGTTTCTGGGTCACGCCAGTAGGACACGGTTGTAGCACAAGATAACAGGGAGAGAAAACCACGGATGAGGGTCAGATTAGGTCTCCTCTGGCTCAGCTTCACCCAGCTGTCTCTCTAAAAAGAACAGCATGGCATATGCTTTCGGATTACAGCAAGCACCTGTTCACTTCCTGCATGTTTCATTTTCTACGGCGTGGTGTAGGAAGAGTGTCTGGTCCAATGAGACGATATGTAGGACCATATTTCTATGCAAAGTGTTTGGAAAGTGATAATGCCGCTTGGCTCAAAGCCTTGAAGATGTTTGTGATGCTCAATCATGTATTACTTTTTGGGTAATTGCTATACACGTGTTCTCTATGTCAGTAATTCTGCAAGCCTATGTGGTAGGATGCCAAGTTTGAGCTTGCTTCAATCCGATGGCGGGGATGCCGAGCAGCAGTTTAGCCTTTCTGAACCAGAGGAGCAGTAGGCTGGCAATGTTCACGCGACACGGATCAAAGCCTGCTGCTGTCTTCAAAGCAAAGTGGAATGTTGGTGCACACTTGAGTGGGAGAGAGAGCAGTTTGTGTTGGACAGGCCATGCACAGCTGTTGAGAAGACAAGTAGGCTTGGAGCAGTACACAAGCTCACACATGCAGTGCATGTAAATGCACCACAAAGTTGTTCTGTTTTGAAAAAAAAAAAAAAAATTTTTAAAATAAGAACTTTGAATCGCACATAAAAGAGCACAGACCTCTAGCGGGGTGGAACTGTTAATAAAAAATACTGGTTCACATTTCAATTACCATTACAAGCGGTGGTTAATGAGGAAGCGCCAGAGGCAAAGTGTATCTATACGTGTGTCATCATGTGCTGAAACGTAGTCATCGACAGCAGAGGGGAAGTGGACCAGCGGCAATGTTTTCTGTGCTTCTAGGACCTTTTTTATTTACCGTACATTTGTTTTAGCTGGATTGTGTTAAGTATACCACTAATCATGATAATTGTGTTCATAACAATTGTGATCAAATGAAATATTTTTCGTTTCATGCCAGCTTAGCTAGACAGTTTCTGATTAATTAGGAATTAAAAGACATTGGTTAACACTCTAAATTGTCCTTAGGTATGAGTGTGAGCGCGGATGGTTATACAAGTATATATATATATATATATATTTATTTATTTATATTTTTTCAACAATTATCTTCACACATGTAAAGTATGAAGACTATGTAAGCTGCAAAACCTCAAATTAATAATAATGGCAGCAACGTCTCTGGAGTGAAGAAGATTGTGTTTTTGCTTTTATGTTTTACCTTGTAGATTCACAAATTATGACATCTCAACCGATCACCAATTTTGTATAGAATGCTAAAACAATTGCAGATTCGGCTGATCTGATCTGTGTAAAGTCTAACTCACGAGTTTGGAGCAACAGTACTTCTGTACATGATCCTGTAAAGTCTAATGTATTAACGATGAAGCTGGCATGATAAAATTCAGGAAGGTCAATATCCATCTTGTTTATTCTCTAAGATCCATTGTATACAATTGTTGGTTTTTTTTCAGTGGTTCTCTCTTATCACATGAGGAACTTGCAGGAGACACACATCCTATTTTTATGACCCCCACCACATCCTACTTCCACCCGTGCCTCACTCAGGCATCATCCCTCCACCCCGCCTTGTCCTTACTTCCAGGTCCCAAGGCGATGTGGGTGGGATCTAGTGATTTATAACTGTGCTAGTGTATTCGCTGTGTAAGTGAGGTAATGAGGCTATCCTCATACGTTCAGGATCGTAGCGAGTACAGTGTACAAATGGATCACCTCTATATTGTCATTCCTGAATTTGATCAAATAAACACAAGCTTCAACTTTTTTATAATAACATTTACATGGTTGTGTACATCACTAGAGGCAAATACAAGGCCAGATTTGGCGGCCATATCAGTATGTGGTTGATTTAATTTGTTAATTTGCTATTTCAGATAGGTGAAAGTGATTCTCAGCACTCAAACTGATTTTTCAAGGGAAGTGGGGACCTTCTGTTTATTCATTCAATTCACAATCTCTTAAGCTGCACAAAAAGCTAAAACATCTTCCAAAAGATGAATTTACATACATCCAATATATTGATACAAGTATGTCAGTGTTTGCTTTTCACAACAGAGGTTTGATTGCACGGATGCATGTACACACATGATATTTTCAACCGATCAATAATTTGGTTCGCCGAGGAGTGTTACATTCACAGGGCATGTGACCTATCAAAACATTGAGCCTCCGCTGAGATCGATCATATACAGGATGACAATATAAACAAGTGGAAAACAATCGAAATATCATTTTGAACTGCAAGACACTTCCTGGACCAATTGCTTCAACAAACATCCTTGACATGTTTAGCTTAATGCTGATAACAACTTTTGGCCATTTCTGATCATTTAATTACAAGATACAATGGTAAATTGCCGGCGTTCTCACACAGTAATGGGTTGAACCATTTAGTCAAGTCGTCGACGAGGGCAGCAATGCAAAGTAATACTTTCTTTGTCGCAAACAAGTTCTGTCCAATAATAAACACAACAGCAACAAGAACTCAAGAACATCACAACACTTGTGTCGCGTTACGTGCTGAAGATGAACAATTTCAATTATGTCACAGATTAATTGAATTTGGATTGACTTTCATCACACTAAAATGGACTACAAAAAAAAAGAAATCTTCAGCTGGTCAACGACTAGCGCATTAAGATCATTGCAGATTTTTAATTGGAAGTTTCTAGTGAAAAAATTTTATCTAGGACAGCACAATTGATGATGTGATTTTTTTTTTATCTATTTTATTTACTAACTGACTCTTTACTGAACAAATGAATTAACTATACTCATATATTTGGAACTCTAAAAAGCAGACTGTTGTGGTGCTTTTATATTTGTCCTGGTTAGTAATTCAGAGAGATCTGCACAAGACGCTGTGGTGAATGCACACTATTCAAAAATAAAAATAAAAAAAATGATTAAAAATAAAAGCCTACCTCACAAGCTCTTTCTTCTTGGGTTGTATGAAAGCCGACATGTACATAGGGGTCAGCTATTTTGCAGCGCAGCCAATGCCGATCTATGCTTTTGGTCTTCAACGCTGACCAACTGCCAATTAGACTGCCCCTTGATATAACCAAAGCAGTTCAGCCTTGTGGAGAGTAAAGAAGTCGACTTCGGCAAGGCGTGGCCCATCTAAACTTGAACTCTATAATTTGATGGAGGAAGACTTGTTTATCCTTTTAAGTATGGCTATCCCTTTTTTAATCTGGCCTTCCTTAGATTCACTATGCTGTAATCTTATATATGAAAGGAATTGTTTGCTCGTTCCTCTATTGTTCCCCGCATAAGGAAATTAAAATAAAAATTAACTGCTCAGAATACAGCGAGAAACGTACAGGAAATCCTTAAGATTCAATGTGTAAATTATTCCCTTGATGTGGAAAAAATTCATTATTAAACACAACAGGCTTGCACAAATTAGAAACCCTGCCAGCAATGTAGTGTGTCTGATGAACAAAAAAGGAGCAAGTCTCACACAGTGTCAAAATGGAGTGACAGTTAGCTTAAGATGGTTTGACAATAAGACATTTTATTGCAGTGTGCATGCAGTAGCTTCTACGCCAATTGAATTTCACGATGTAGTTTTGATCAGTAATACCCAGTAACTTCATTATATGTTACTCAAGAGAGAATTAAATTAAATGTTATAAAAATGTGCATTTTTTAGAAGTTATTTTAAGCTGTACTCACACCACAGTGCTTCGACACATATGACAGAGGTCAAACTCAAAATCTAATCAGTCAACTGGATATTTTAAATTGACAAGTTGCCGATGAAGTGAACTTCATATATAAAGATTAGAGTATCTTGGAGTTCTGTAGAATCACACGGCTAATTAGGCGTGGACTAATTACTTGTTTGACGGTTAACCATTGTTTTAAAAAGTCATGGTTTCAATAACTGCTAATACTATCTGTTATGCTCTGTGATGGGTGCTTTTATTTTCTTTTTTGAGAGTACTTCGAAGCAGGGTACAATGTGATTGCTGCTTGCAGAGTTGAGCAAACAAGCCGCCTCTTTGAAGTTAATTGCCCCCAATTAATTTTTTTCCCCTTCTTGGCAAGCAGAGAGAGGATGGATGAGTGCAGACAGGAAGGAGCGGGGATGAAGTGAGCTAATAAGAAAGAGACACAGTTACATTTACTTACACGGATGTGTTTTGACTAATGTACAATGATGCCAGCATGTACTCGTTAGCCCCAAGGGCAACGTGAGTAGCTCATGGGTCTGTTCTAAAAATAGCTGACCTGTGACAGTGCGACTTGCTATGAAGAATTAAAAAGGAAGATTAGTATTTATTTTTGGATTAATCCATTTCAACTTAACATGCTACATTGCTCTTAAAAGTAAAAAAAATATTCAATATTTTGTTTAAAAATAAAATAAATTGTGTTCAATGGGGGAAAAGTTTTAATTTACCCACATATTTTTTTAAATACGGTACATACATTCTAGGGCTGTCATTTTAATACCATGATAAAGTGATATTGTAACAATTTTGCTCACGGAAATCAGACTGTCAGAATATAATACTGGCCAATGCCTACTGCTAATATTTATCCATTTAAGTGAGGCAAATTAGAAGACATCTGAAGTTGAAAAACAAAAGAGCTCTCCGTGTCCTGTTGAAAATGACAACTCTGTCACCCAATGTTGTTATCACTTTATCTGAAAGCTAAAAATCTCAGTTAATGGGACAAAAAGCTGCAACATCACCTTCGCTAATTAAAAAGGACCCTCGAAATGCCAAGAGATGTCCAGGAAAATACGACACAGTTCAACAAATTCAAACTTTGGGAACATACTGATTGGGCTCAATTAGGATGAGCAGTTGTGTGCCAAGATTTCTTCACGCAACAGGCTGGCAAAAATTAGGTTGCGTGCTAGACAAATGAAAGGAAGTGGGATTGATGATGGGATGGGTATTAAGTCTATATAGTCAACCAGGATGCATGTCTGTACATGGCCTCTCGCCATGGTGGAAAGAATTATGAGCAGTGCAAAATATCAATGCCTTTTTTGCGCAAACCTCCAAAGACAGCTGACAGAATTTTAATGGAATTTCTCATAGCATAAAAGAACATACAGTCTGTGAAGATGGACACAAGAATTGTTTCACAAGAAGATGAAAAGACCAAAATCTAACTACAAAGTCCATGGGTTGCCCCAGGAGATGCCCTTGCAATGACAGCTTTTGCAGGGACGAAATGGCAAATATTGTCAAGTCACAACAGACTCGGACCAACAGGACTGAATGTTTCCTGGTTAGTTTATTCACACCTAAATGTAAGGCATGTACTGAGCCTAAATGTGTATTTGGTGTAATCTGTAAATCAAAATACAGTAAAGAGGCAAACTGGTAAATAAAACAAAAACAATAACATTGATAATCAAAAAATAAAATGCCTGGACATAGCGGTTAATTGAGCTAGAGAGCACTTTGCTAAATGATAGATTAGAAAACTGACTGAGAAGATCAATACTTTGTTTGCATGAATGAATGAAGAGTATTAGGTTACAGAACAGAGCAATAGTTGAATTAAAAGTGTATTAAGGGCTTTAAATGAATGAATGGATGTTTAATTTGGTGCATTCCCTCCTGGCTATCATGATTTGATGAGAGTATGTGAGTGGCAAGAAGGGAAAAAAAAACCCAATATGAATAGGAACCACCAACTATCGTTGATTTCATTTTACTCGGCTATTATTCTCCTCTTTGCACTTCGCGTTATTCTCTTTTAGAACAAAAATAAAAAGTATTTTCCTTACATTCTCTACATAATAGTCAGAGACCATAACCATTTCTTTCTTCATCATGAATATTGTATGAACTGCCTTTGCTGCTATATAAACATCCAAATAGCCACCTTCATTCTCTGAAAAAGTGCAACACAATTTAGGGAAATTTGGGCTGCAGTTAATGATTATTTTTGGAATAGATTAATCTGTTTATTACTTTTTCAATTAGTCAATGCATTTTAAACTTATTTGTTTACATCCCTTACAGGTGAAAATTAACATTGAAGAACAGTACACAACTGCAGCTGCTGTCAAATGCGCTATACAAATAAAGTTGTATTGTATCGAGAATGAAATTAATTGCCAACACTTCCCATTATCAATTATTTACGATTTCTAAACGATTCGTTGTGACAGACCAAAAAATACATTGCAATGAACCCAAGCAACTGTAAAGAGTACAGCATTTATATTTAAAAGAAAATGATCAAAATAACAAGATTCCCAACTGACTGTCTAGGAAAGTTGATTTCTCATGAACGATTTATTACATCACCCGTCGACCTTAACCCCACCATGACCATGTTGAATTGTCATTGAGCAGAGCAGGATACTCAAGTGAACAAGCACTTAACATGCTTTGAGTAAGTTGAAAATTGAAATGCGCTATACAAGCGAAAGCCTTTTTACCATATGTATTTTTGGTTATTTTTTTAAAACAGTGAGAGAGAGAAAAAAGTGATTTGATGAAGTGAATTCTGAGCCAAAGTCTATATAATTTTGGTTTAAGACATTCAGATTATTTTGAATTAACCATCACAGAACCATAAAAAAACATTTTGGATTAAAACAATATAAAAATGTGATAAGCGCTGCTCCTACAGCACATATTCATAAAACAAGATTGTAATGTGCATGCTTGCTTAAAAAGAATTCTCCTACATTGGATGCCTCGTATGTAATTTGGTGGACATTTGTACATTTTGTGTGTTTGTGCAAATGCTTAGATGGTGAACGGTAGACTCAATGGCACCAGGTGTCAACAAGAGAAACAGCTGAGTAAGAGAGGGGGAGACAGCTGTTTCTTGTGGGGTGGATAAGTGCTGGTGGTCCCCCTCTTATGGGGGCAGCATCACTCCTAACCCCTAATGCACAACATAACTAGAAAAAAAAATTGCATTTTCAGTCCTCATAACAACAGGGTCAAGTGGAGTTTAAAGGTTGAGGGGGGAAGAATAACATTATTGGTGGACTAATAAAAAAAATATATCTTGCCATGCATCATTCCGCTATAATTTCCACATGTAAGTATTACATTAATGTAAAACTAAAACATACTATTTTAACCGGGACATCACCCGCAAAGTGCAAGCATACACTCACTTGCCACTTCATTGGGAACACAAATACAATCCAATGAAATTCAATACAAAACCTGAAGTAACTTTATCCCGTGAGACTAGTCACACTCACAGCCCATTTTTATTTGGTTCCCACACATATATCGATTAAATTGGATTGAAACATCTTAACTCTTTAATTTGAATGGACCACAAAATTGAAAACAACTTCTTTGGTTGCGTGTTTGTTTTTTGCCTGATGGAATACAATGTCTATGTATTTCTGGATACAGTTAAGATTTATTATTGTGTTTGTGTTTATAGTGGCGAAGAGCGGCACTGCATCATTTTCAGGTCCATATTTTGGTTGCCTTGACGTGAAAAATCTTGTGATGTGATGCCTAGTACTGCACTGCTACACTTTCCAATAAAGCTTTGTGAAAAACAAAATAGTATAGCTCTGTGTCACTCTTCTAAAGAGAGGCTTTTTGATAGAGCTTGAATCCTGGGTGTGCAGGTGTCCCTAATATTGTGGGACAGTTACTCATAAGCACGAAGCACATCATTTTGTGCGTTTGAGATGATGCCATGAAACGACACCATGCACGCCCAGCAAGTACAAATCAGATGATTATAGCTCTCCTCTTCCAAGTCACATCACAACAACACTGACGTGCATGATGTCAGCCACCAGGACAGGCCCCATAAAACGTGTTTACGTTTTGGATGCATTGTTATAAAGGGTTCGGCTATTCTTATTCGTCATGACGATGATGCCATACTGTCAGAAAGGCCCCGTGCGATGCATTGCCCATTCATGCATGATTGTCCCAGAGGGTGAAATAATCATTTTAGCCAGGTATCCGTTATAGGTTGATGATCATGTGTCCAGTTTGGATATAGGTGCAGCCATCTGATACCTCCAAGACGGCCACACAGCTCTGGATCACGCACATTTAATGTATCATTAATGGTTGGGATCCACAGCGTGACAAACCGGTGGAATAAAATGCGGTCAATGGGTTCACGCGCAACCTTTTTTTTTTAGTCATCGTGAGGCCATCTAACAATGACACAGCCCAACGGTGAGCACACCGACAGTCGTGCATTTACTCCCCCCCTGCTTGGAAGCAGACTCGCCCCTTCCTGACTTACCGGATTTGAAAAACGCCGCTACGTCTGGAGCGTCCTTTGCAGCCTCATCAAGCCCCTCCGCTGCGCTCATGGCCGCGCTCTCTCGTGCGCAAACCGCCCCTCAAAAATCCACAAACCCGAGCGATTCGGTGTCGGCTCTTGTCACAACAGCAAGCTGGAACTTTTCATCGCAGCAGATCCGACCTTAGAATCGGCGCTCCCCTCATTAAACCAAAGACCTCCTCCATTTTGACGGAGAAGGGAGAAATCCTCACGACCGATCGGCGGCGCTCCCGAGTTGAACCGAGGAAGAGAAGGGAGGGTTGATCATGTCGTGAAATAAGGTGGAGGTTTAAAAAAAAATAGGGGAGGAGGATTGGAAACGATTGGGGGTGGGATATCCTGGGATTCCGTTTCTGGAGGAGGTGGGGTTGGTGCATTGTGCACCACTTTGAATTTATCCCCCTCCCACGTCACTGCGGTGCTGATGCGGGCCGTGAAGGGAGTGTTATCATTCTTCTGGCTTTTCACACCAGAGGAAGCCCACATGATGAGCTCATTGACAGTTCTGCTCTTGTGTACCACGTAGGCGTGTCGGGTCTTTGAGTCACGAGCAGAGCTGTGAAGATTTCTTTTTCTGATCAAAACATTTATTCCATCATAAACGAAGGTGTTCGTGGTGAGCTCTAACGGCTAGGGGGGAGACGATGCTACAACATGAGGTCATTTGGCCCACAATTTTAATCCTGTTCTCCGCTTCCTGAACTCTTCCTTGGACCTTTGAGCTGGTTTGGTGCGCTGCTGCCACCTAGATGCCCTCTTTAGTAGTGTCTTGTTGGCGGCGTCACAGCCGTTCGACGACCAAAATAAAAATACAAATATTTTTGAAAAAGAGGTTCAGAAAAGGTATGCATTATAAGCCACCTGTTTTGTTTTAGGGGATGTCTACATTAATTAATCATTTGAGTCCGTACTGTATCATTTAAGACATTGACGAGAAGAAGTTCTGCAGCATTGTCAGGATTTTTCTATTAACGTGCATATTTACATAATAGTGGTCAACAGCTAATTTTAATTAATGAGGACTTGTGACTGACACCCCCCCCCAATTTATTTCCTCTTACCCTTGAAAGTACGTTTCTCTTTGAATTCATATGAATCAATTCAGGAGTGTGGTTATAAACCAATGCAGACTAAAATCACAATGCCTCATGCCCTAAAACAGTGACATCCAGACACGATCTTCCCCCCCTTCCTTTTTATCTGTTACAGATTTTATATAGTTTGCATGGCAGCGCGCGAAATGCCAGATTCCAAGTGGAAAGCTTCCGCCCCACTTTGCTTGCGTTTCCTTGGTAACACTAACAACAACACGATCGCTGCTAAACGTTGAACCGTATCTTGAGTGATTGTGAAGAAACGTTCGTCAAATCAACACGTTTGTTGACGAATTCGATTGGAATTGATTAAGTGGAGGGATGAATGAGGCATGTCGTCCACGTCTCGTCTCGTGAAAGTTAGCTACAGGAACCGAAGCAGCCAGCCGACTGGGCCCACTGAGTCCCTCAAGGAACTGCAGGTATGAGCAGTAAGCACCGGCATTGGAATGACATGTTTCTTTATCGTAGCCTTTGCTTGGTGTAAGTGAATAAAAATCTATATTTTGAAATGACTTTATATATTATAAAGCCTGTACCTTGCTGCAGTTACTTTGCTTTCCACGTCTTGCAATCTGATTTTAAACAATTATACAACACCTGTACACGTGGCTTGTGTACATGGAAAGAAAAAAAAAAAAGATCGAGTTGCTCGTCTCATAAAAAACCCATCAAATTCCTGACATTTTGCTCTTGAGCATGCAGTGTAGTGTACAGTACATTTTACGGCACACATCACTAAAATTTTCTTTTTCTCTGGTGCAGCTTTCTGTTATTTGTATATTTGTATTTTTTTTTAAATACAACTAACACATGTATCCTATAGGATTAAAAATGCCAAATATGTATTGTACATAATTATTCAGTATGATATTTTGCTTTTGGACTTCGTTGCACTTACTCATCCATCCATCCATCCATCCATCCATCCATCCAAAGCACAGAACATTACACACAGCCTACTTAAACGTTCAGTGAAATAAACTTTTAATTTCAATTTTCCACAAAAAAAATAATTCTGTGATCCTGCATTTTCTCTAATGAATTAAATATACAATTTAGAGCAGGTATGAGCAACTGGCAAACAATAATAAAAAAAAAATCCCAAAACATTTTTTGGGTGGGGAAATTATAAACATTTTTCTCTTGTATAGGTTTAAGTTGTAATAACACCTTCACCACGAGACAACAGAAATGACTTAGTTGCACTTCCACCGGGTCTTCATCAATACACCATCACCAATAGGAAACAGTTTTTCTGTTCCACAAATATAACTGCAGACCCATATGTACATGGTTTGCTTTGAGACTTCGGCAGCCATGATTGTTTTGTGGCACTGATGAGTCATGCAAGACAAAGTTCGCAGATAAACAACCGTTGATTTTCTTTTCTTCATTTCTTCAAGTTGCCTGTCTCTGATTTTAGAGTCTTCATTAACATCACAAGTATATTTTTGGAACACGGGAGGAAGCCTTGCAAGCCAGGAGGCCTGAATTAAAACTCCCAACCCTCAGAAGTTATCTGAATATGCTAACCATCCTATGTGCCGCCCATATCGCTGACCTCTCATGTAAAATTTAGTTAAAGTCTAGCTGCCATGCGTCTGGACCAGCTTTTCCTGTGAGACTTTTGATAATTGTTTTGAGAATCACTGCACCGTTTCACTTTGGCCTTCCAGCAGTGATTAAAAATAGTTGCTGGTGCACTGTGATTGTTAGTCCACTAGATAGCAGTATGTTAACACTGAATTGTAGTTGCCGTGCAACCAATTGTCAATGGAAACAAAATAAATTGATGTTTTTAAAACTGTAAATTACACATACTATGACCAAACTGGATTGGATTTGGTTAGACTAAATATAAATTCTTCATCTTATATTGTGGGCAATTGTATGCTTTGTAGAACTTTTCGCAGAGTTCATTTTCTTTCTTTCCGAGCATGACTGCCGTAGTGCACAAAGCAAGGTTCATATGCCTGGTCTGGTGGGGTTGGCATGGAAGAAGTTGAAGGCCTTAATCCTGTCAAATGCATTTGGATGAACTAAAAAAGGGATTGTGAGCAAGGCCATCTCATGACCTCATGTGTGAAATATGAAAATCATTTGCAGTCAATTAGATCCTGAAGTAGGGAACACATACAGTAGACAAAATCTCTGCCACGCCTCCATGACAACGGTCTTTGGATTCAGGCTTGGTGATTAACTTGGTCCTTGCAAAACCTTCCACTTCTTTTCCTTAAAAAAATGCTGGTTGCTTCTGGTCATTGTCCATCTGTACTGTGAAGCGCAATCCAATGAGGGCTGAAGCATTTCGCTGAAGAGGATATAATATTGACCCAAAAGCTTCAGAATTCATCCTATTGCTTTTGTCAGCTGTCTCTTTATCTATAAATGAAAGGGAAGCAGTTCCTAGGGCTCCCATGAAGCAGGCACTCCAGAGATGAATATTAGAACCACAGAAATCTACGAAAACACAATAATAAACTTATTGTTAAATAAACCTCTAACAATGTCAAGCAACAAAGCACTATTGTATTATCTTCATAAAAACAGATTTTTAATGATGCTCTTGTAATGAGCACATTAGACTACCTGATATTGTGGCCGGTAAGTATAATGTACCGCATTGTATGCTAACATAATAATGATCGTAAAAAATACAAAAAAAAAACACACAAATATATGTCACTGCCTGTATAGAGAGAAGCCTCTCTTGCTCCCTCTTTCCTAGCGTTCTCTCATTTTCTTAGATCTCATCACAACATGTATAATTCACAGTGAGTCTCGTGTTTCACGGTAGCTCACAAGCTGACAGTTCTGTATAGAAAATCAGTCATGGTGTATTGCATAATTGATGAAATAACTGCTTTTAAATTCAAACTCTGGCAATGATTTTTTTTTCAATACAACCCATCAGTTGGACCCATGTGAAGAGAGCTGTGCCACACATCTACTGGGTATCACTATGAAATCATTGAATTTATTATTAATCGGTAGGAGGTACACGTTAAAAACAGGTTAAAAAAAAAACACCAATCTATTTGTTTAAGCTTGTATTGGTTACATTAACCATTGACCAAGATTGGTCAGAGTTTGACAAATTTGGTTGGTTATGGGAGTACCAAATGTATTGCTTTGCCAAACAACCAATGAAATTGGTCACACTGTTTGGCTATATTCATGTGCAGTATGTGGTATAGACATAGAGAACATGTATATTAATTCATAATTAATTGTTATTTATATAATACACTTGAGTATAAGCGGCTGGGCCAATGGATGGATGGATAGATTAATTAATTTAATTTACCGGTAATTGAAAGTCATACATTCCATTTAATTAACCAATGAACCCTGTCTTGACCCTAACTCGTGAAGGAGAAACTTCAATTAATACGTTGGTTTATTTTAGTATATATTGTATTGTATTGTTGAACAAAAATGGCATTGTTGTGGGTTGGAATCCTGGCTCTTGCCTTCCTTTGTAGGCTTTGCAGTTAATTGAACACTCTTAATTGTTCCCAGGTGTGGATGGGTGTTGATCTATGTGTACCATGCAATTGGCCTTTTTTATTTTTGGTAAATTAACCTTTATTATAATGAATTAATCTTTATGATAATGAACAATTTGTATTGGTTGGCCCGATCACCAATATAGATTGGTCGCAAACACTACAATTCTAAATTGGTTGTTTTAACCAAAGAATTGGTCGGACACTAGATTGTTCAAATATAACCAATTGTCGGTTACATTTTACCAATGTGAGTGTGTGTAATTGTGTGTAAGTGGAAATCTTTTGATGGTAGATTTATTTTTTTTCACAATTTACTCTAATGAGAAATCACTTCCATTTAAAGAAGCGGTCCCCCAACAGGGACAGGCCACGGGCCACTTTCGCGCAGATGAGAAAAAAACTAACAAAAAAAAGTTACAGTGGGCGCATGTCAAGATGCTAATTGTCTCGTTCACATCATGCTATTAAACGCTCAACCTTGCGAAATGAGTAACGATAACGCGTAACTAGCGCACTCGTTCGACAGAGTGGCGAGTGGTGAGCGCCCCCCCAACCCGGACCCACACAAACAACACAACCAGCATACGATCCTTAAAAATTATTATTATTCTGAACCAGTATGCAGCAGAAAAAAAGGTTTGTGAGGAATTTAATTAACATGAAGTGAGGTCAGAGTACATTTTCACTGAATTAATAGAAGTTGTCACAACAATCCTGTGATAGATCGTGTGTGGAATATTGCAAAGCAAAACAGCAAAACACTGCAGACTCCAGACTTTTACTTCATTTAGCTTGAACTAACTGGGGAATGAATCGCTCCTGGCTCATTAACATTTTGTGAGCCTCTTTTCAGCTTTTCAGCCCCTGCCAATGCACAGAAGACCTGAAATACCTAAATGGTCAATACCATATATATATATAAATATATATATATATATATATATATATATATATATATATATATATATATATATATGAGTGCTGTCAAGTGATTACATGTTTTAACTAATTAATCGCAAAAAATTCTATAATTAATTGCGATTAATGACATTTTTCGACTACTATTTTTGTGAAGCGTGTGTAACAGGTAGTTACTTTAATAATATCAATATCTTAAAATTAATGTAAAATCACCAAGTATTACATGTATTTTAAATCAAAGGCTGTTCATGCAGCTTTCGTTGATACGTCGAATACGATCGGACAGTTGTCCTTTTTTTTTTTTTTTTACAGGCATCCGCTCTGGATAATCTTGAGTTAACGTTTTAATTTTGATAGTTTTCATTATAATTTTTTATTTTGATTTTAAATTCTGGCCTATTTTTCTTTGATAATCTTGCTTGTTTGATGCCTCTGTAAGCATAGTATCACCTTTTTGCCAGCAGTGTATTCAATAATGAAGGTCTCTTAGTGCGGGGAGCTTGATTGGCCCTCATCCACCCCCACAGCTCTGCATCCCATCCCCTGTCCTTCCTACTCTGTTGTGTCAGACATGTAAGGTGAGAGTAGGGCCACGATAATTACCTAGTCGACAGCTGGTCATCCTACACCGCAGTCTTCGTTTATGAGCAACACAGATAATTTCAGGGTCGCAATCATTCTCACATGGCAAATAGGACGACTGATTGCTCACATAGCTGCTTGTTCTCTCTTGTCTTTGTTGGCTGCTCTAATTCTCTGATGTCATGAAAAACGAAGCCAATTAAGATGGTGGACTGACTTGAAAAGAAATGTCAGTGTGAAAGGGCAACAATGATGCTGCATTGAGAATATCAAAATGAGGTAAGGTGACCCAAGTGCTCTGAAGTTTCAGACAGCTTGGCTTCTTGGTTCCGATGCAAATATTTTGTCGACCATGATGCGGAAGTATTAGCGTAGTATGTAGTAAAATGAAACTGGTCGTATAGGACAAGGTTCAGGTGCCCAATTCAAAATTTTTTTATAGTTTATTTACATGTAGATTTCAAGTGACAGTTGTACTATCTGACATGTGCAAAATAAGCAGCTACTACAAAATACAAAATAAGCAACTACTACACAAATGTAAAAAAAAAAAAAAAAAAAAAAAAGGCAGCATTCTGATTTCATAACTGAATCCTGCTTCCAAAAATTCTCAACTGTGTCTTTTGCAGTGTAAATCCGGTCTCAGTCGGACTAGTGTTATTATTTAAGATACTTAAATAGATTATGTATGCATGAGATTCAAATTAATCAGAATTACAAATATGGAAAAATAGTGTGTTGCTCAAGATATAAACGTGTAATAAAGTTAGGATGCATTTTGGGCTTGTTTTTATGACACAATTATTTACTCAATATGACTACAAAAGTGGGATTTTAATGCTGATTCAAAATGTGACCATTCTGAAAATTTCTCCTGGTTAAAGTGGGGCAATATTTTCCACAATAAACCCCCTAACTGAATTATTCCAATCAATGTAAGAAGTCATTCTTTGGTCTGGTGACCTAACTGGGATAAATTAGGAGGATATAGTATCCTCAGAGATTTACATACTCAATGGGATTTTCCTACATTAGCAACTGTGATTAATGCCCCGGTACATGATTTCAATTTGCTAGATTTGTATTTTTTTTTTTTAGATAATTTTCCAACACCATACCAGCTGTAAAGTAAGTCTTTTTATAGCATTCCTGCAACACAATGATGATGTTCCTTGAGGCTTGGGTAAGATATTGAGAGGAAAGTGGTTGGAACTCATTAAGTACATATCACTTTTAGTGAATTCATTGCGTATTTATTTTCACTGAAATAAAAGCACATACTAGCAGATACTACTAACACACAAGAATCTGGATGGGAGCTATATTATTAAAATTTGCCATTTTATTGCTTGTACAAAAATAATTGTGTCTCTGCTGTGCCTGCCCTCCCTGCAGGAATGAAATTAAACAGTCAAGGAAATATTTTTATTTTTAACGTGAAATTTTTTGTTTAAGATGACTTTTAATGAATCTCGGTCGCAGTATTGGGCATTGTAAGTGATTATGCATCTAAAAATAGGGACTGTATTTACATTTTGAACAAAAGTTCATGTTCCGAAGTTGTAAGTCCTAAAATGAATTTACAACAGGCTAATTTATTATTTAGATATGACTAGGATCTTTTAGAATGGTACAAAAGTTCTTGTCATCATTTTTTTTTTCAAAATTTCAACAAAGGCTGTGTTCACTTTTAGTTACCAATCAAAAAATTCCTGTTTCCAATTGATTATTCTGTTGTGCATGAATGTACATTTACATTTCAGTTTCAGACGTTGACTGGAGCTTTTGAGATTATTATTTTAATCCTTCATAGGATACATTGGGACAGTTTTTATTAGATTTTTTGAAGTCTTGCATTCAAATGTGTTTTAAGTCTGCTTGTAATCAAGTAGGCATTGGTCACAAAGTGACGAGGCCTTTTCTATAGATAAAATGTAATTCAAAAGATAGGTTAAAGTTTTATATCAGTTACCATATTATGGGAGTTGTTTTGTTGAACAGTTTACGTACTGTAAGCCATAGCGTCATTAAATTAGAGTTCGAAGATTGCATCTACTCTGTCCACAATTGAGCTACAAAGAGATCTGTGGTAAGTTGAGTGGATGTGACAATTGCAGTTCCTCTGTCTTCTTGTAAATTAGGAAGTGAATACACATTACAATACAGAGGTAACTGAGAGGGGTGTGAGGTAAAGAGGTAATCTGTCATGTTTGGGAAACAGCTCTGGAAACACAGCGTCACCAAAGTCATCCAGGTAAGCAAACAATTGTCTTCACAGTTGCTTCATTTTATGGTTTCATCCCCCAAAATTGCAAATTCAAAAGCAAAACTGTCGGTCTTACCATATCTTATCTCTGCATATGAATGTTATTTATATTGTAGTTGTTATCACGTACATTGGTGTGCACCATCTTTTGCATCTGTTCTATGGACAGAATACACATACACAATTTCTTTGCACTTCCCATTACAGGAAACTCTTATTATTGGCTTGTGAAAAGTATGTGTTAATTCTTTGGTGACCTCAGCTGTTGGTTTAGATAATCTTTTCTTCACTTCGCTTTAGCTGTGTCGTTTGCCTTTGGACAAATTGCAATGGGTAGTAGCAACGAGACACAGAGTTTAGTTGCATCGTGCAGTGTGCATGGTTCAGTTTAGTTAGTTGCAACAATTTGTCTGGCTACTGTACTCTATTTGTATCTTTTTTTTTTATTATTATTATTTAATACTGCCTCTCCGAGTCAACAATCTCGTATGTCCTTTTCTTTTACTTTTTTTTTTTTTAAATGGTGTAACAGTGCTTATTTGGGGTTGGATGGTTGTTGAGATGAATCCCAAGGACTAACACTACTTTTTGATTTGTTTTGGGTATTACAACTCTAAATGGATAGTTCCCTCGTGTCCTTCAGCAGAAATTTCATTCAATATTCTTGACTTCTAACCAGTGATCATCTCACAGGGACTACTCAATTTCATCTAGCACAGATTTGTTAAAATAAATCCAATCACTTTGAGGCAAATAAATTACCGCTAATTTATCAACCAGGACCTGTCTATGAATTCATTATGAGATAAAAGCTACATCAAGGAGGAGCAACCTGGGCTTTCCACATCAAGAGACTTTTATAATGTGATAATTCAGTTTGATTTTATACAAAAAGTAAATGGCTTGCAAGGCACTTCAAAAAGCCTTGTTTCATAATGCCCTGCTCCAACAATTGCTTAGGTACAGTAAAAGATCATGGTTTGTAGAGAAAATGCAATGTTTTCTAGATTTCAGAAAAGTGTATGCAGTAATGTGCGGCAGCACACTTGCCAAACGGGCGTCACACTGAAGAGATGGCTGTATTTATGGCATTCGTTCCCTATGCTCATTAAACTTTTCCGCCCAACTATATCCTCTATATTCGCTCCTACACAGCCGCATATCGCTATACACACAAACCTCTGCAATTCAGGCAGCCCGCATGCACACTCCAAATGGATGATGAATATTCAATATGAGGGCGGACTCAGGACACATCATTCATTTCATTCCACTGTGACGTGTAATTTCATTGATCAGATGTGACGAAACCATGAGTATATCTATTGACTGCTTGAAGCTCATCTGTAAAAATTCATTAATGAACAGTGTCACATTAAAGTGTGATTGGAAAAAGTAGCAATTTATCGTGAAATGTGGTATATGTCAAGGAGAAAGCAGGTGTTGAATTTCGGGCGCAGTGTTTGAATCCATGTACAGTTATCCGAGGAAAAGAGGAATGGAAATTTGGAAATGTGGTGTCTGGGGTGGGAATAGATACATATATAAAGGGAAAGCAGCTCACATAAATTCATCAAAAGGTCTTCTGCCAACTGACCCGTGATCCATTTTGGGTACTGACCCAAAGATTGTGAGACGCCTAAGCTAGAAAAAGAAAAATCCAAACTCCTGCTTATCTTGTGTGCATTGCCTCTCATCCTGATATTAATATATAGTCTGCACCTGTTGTTCAGCAAAAGTTTAAGGAGGAGCGTGAAGCCAAGCGTGCCCAGCTTGATGGAAGACATGACTATGTGCTCAGTATTGTGGCTTCATGCCTGGGATTGGAGAAGGCTGATATCGAGGACGCCATGCTGGAAGGAAATCAGGTCGGATTCTATTAAATATGACTCTTTGCATAAAGTACATTTTATATTGAGTTTAGTATGATCTAAATAATTTGGAACACATTTCAGGATAGGGGTGTAGAGTAGACTATGAAAAAGTTTTTTTTTTTTTTTTCAATCTTAGCTTGATCGCATGGAGCAGTTTTTTGTGGCTGGGGGGCTTCTACACCTCATGTTTTACTATCAAGAAAGCGGTCCAGTGGATGGAGGTGCATATTCTAAATTATGAATTTTTTTCTTCATAACTGAGGTTGACAGTTTGAATTAATTCATACTCCCTCAAAACAATGAGGTTTCTGACTAAGATGTGCATGTGAAAATTGCAGGAACATCATCATCATCATCCCTGCAATTGCCTCAGCCACCTGGACAAAACAAGAAGCATAAAGTGTTTGTGACGGACGGAAGGGATGTGGCCCTGACCGGTGTGTGTGTCTTCTTCACCAGAGCCAACACCTCCAAGGCGATCACCTCTGAAAACATACACAGAGTAAGACCATTAGCAGCAGTTACAGAAAATCTAAGCACTCCTACATTAGCGATTTTTAGGGGCATTTTTTTCCAACTTTGATCAATCCGTGCTTTCAAATGCTACCCTATTTGTAAGAATTTTATTAATCCTTTGCATTTGAGACTGAGCTCCTTTTTCTTGAGTTTTATGATCTGCTTTAGATGAGTAAGGAGGAATTTGTTTCATTCCTTGACCGATGAATACTGTCTGGCCTGTTGTATTTTTTTCCCCTTAGGAACTATTTATTTTTAAACCTATTTTTATGATAAACGTCCCCCTTTAGTGTGACAGATTCTTACCCAGATCTGGTGACCAAACAGTATATATATTTTACTGCAAGAATAATAACAATGATAACATTTTTCATTATTTCTACAAAATACATTGGACATGCTGGTTGGTTTCTTTCTGCCATTAGGTTGTATCATACTGGAAAGTTTACAGTGGTGCCTTTAGAGTGACTTGACAAAAATCTTTTTCGAGATACGAGCTGTCGTTCGACCAATTTTTCTGGCGTTTCGATAAATTGTGAACAATTCGTCTAAAAGAGAGGCTTCCAGCTGTGTAGTGCCAAATTGAAGGTTACTGTCAAGCTAAACATAAAACAAAGAGAATTAAACCCTAAAACAGACAAATGGCGGCTTAAAGAAAGGCCCTGCTAACTAATGCTAATAACTATAGCTTCTATATTGCGAGGCGTTAACCCTTTAAGCAACGGATTGAACACAAATGGTTCATCATTCTACAACATGAAGGCAGACTAGTGTACTCACAGCCTCTGTTTTTGAACAACTAATATTAGCATAGCGAGGGGTTGACAGAGTTGAGATGTTATTATGAATCCCAGTAAAGTTTTAGGCAGGACACCTTCGGCTCCAATATGCTTCAAAGAGGCAAGGACTGCCTCAAACTCAAGTGGGATTCATAATAACAGCTCAATGAACAGCATAACTGTCTTCTAGTGCCCCCTGGTGGGCAAGGCTAGCACACAAGAATGAGCTTCATTTCATTGATGCAGTTTGACATAAGCTGTATAATTATATTGCATTTGTTTTAATTATGTCATTACTGTTTGTAAGTACAATATTATGGCAAAATAGTTCACCTCATTCAAAACACATTTTTGGCGAGAGTCTGGAACAAATTAACGGCAATTTCAATCATTTCAATGGGAAAATATGATTTGTGTTACACATTTTGATTTACAAGCATGGTCACTGGACAAATTCAACTCATACGTCAAGGTACACACTTTATTATAGTAATTTTGCCATGCTCATATACAGAAGTTGTATAATATGATGTAAACAAAATATATAGCACCTCTCGATATGATGTGGTACAAGTGTAGTTGCACACTAATGTTAGCTGCAACCACAGTAATGAATTAGAATTACCAACGCTCATACAATGCTTCAATTTTAATGTGTCGTATCGGTATAAAGTAGCAATTAACTCTTTATCTTTATCTAGGATGTCAATTTCAACATGTTGGACACCTCAGAGGGAGGTCTGCTAAAAAGTGTGGAACAGCTGCTCTCTGAGGTCTTCATACCGACACTGAGTAAGATGAACCATGGCTGGGGAGAGCTGGCCAGTCCACAGGCCCAAGCAGTTAAACAAGACTTCATATCATCACTGGAAAACTTTGTGTCCGTGTTGGCAGGGGCACAGGAGAGTCTACAAGAAAAGGTCGGCTACAAGCACAATGGAACCCAATTTTTGACAACATGAAAAAGAGAGTCAATCAGTGATTACTGTCTAAATCAGTTTTAATTGCTAATTGTTATTTTGTCAATATTATTTCATTGCTGTGTGTTACTTCCACACACTTGCAGCACAGTCATCAATGCAACACTGCATATATTACAGACAATGTCATTGTCTATATACAGGTTACTTTGAAAGAGTGCGATACATTTGACGTGCGGGTCCTGAAAGGCCCGTCGGACTACATGGCAGCAGCCAATAACACAGAGACCATAGAAAAGATAGAAGGCTGCATGAAAGTTTGGATCAAGCAGATCGAACAGGTAAGAAACAACGTCTTATATTACCATATGCCTTGATGTTATTTTGAGTTTAAAACACCCCCCCAAAAAAGTTTACACTTAAACAACACATCCTACACTCAATGAATGAGATAGTCCAGTGGAAAATCTTTCAAAGTCTTTGTTCAGTTGCATCACAAATGAATTTTTTACTTTAGGTTTTAGCTGAGAGTGACCAGCTGAGGAAAGAAGCCGAAGACCTTGGCCCACGGGCCGAGCTGGACCACTGGAAGAAACGAATGTCTCGTTTCAACTACCTTCTGGATCAACTTAAGAGCCCCTCTGTAAAGGCGGTTTTGGGTGTTCTCTTGATGGCAAAATCTAAAATCATCAAGGTAAGGGAAGAATCACCTACAAATGGCACTATCATACCTTCGTGAGCTCAATGATGATATGCTCTATCCAGTTGTGGCGCGAGTTGGATGCCAGGATCACTGAGTCAGCCAATGAGGCCAAAGATAACGTCAAGTATCTGTACAGTTTGGAGAAGTTTTGCGATCCTCTTTACAACAGTGACCCTGTATGACAAATAATTTATTCATTTTAAACATTACAAATTTATTTCCAACACTTGACATTCTCAGTTTTGCATGTATTGACATTGTTATACCCATGTAATATATTTCAGGTTTCGATGGTGGATGCTATACCTGGTCTTATCAACACCATCAGGATGATTCACAAAATCTCTCGTTACTACAATACATCTGAAAAGATTACATCACTTTTTGTCAAGGTAACAATGCACATTTCTATTTTCATGACTTTTTTTTAACCGTGGGTATTGCTGTTAGTTTATTTTGCGATCATCGCCACATCCTCATGTGGGTCACCCCCCCCCCCCCCAAGTACTCCAACATCCTCTGATGTGTCAAAAAATGTATATATGGTTCATCGACCATGTCTAAATTGTCCTTAGGTGTATATTGAGTGATTTTATGTACCCAGTGTGGGATAGGCTTCATATTATCGGTGACCTTAAGGAGGAAAGTGGATGTTTTAAAATTGTAACCCAAGGTAAAGAGTGTTTTTTTTTTTCAATAGGTAACAAATCAGATGATAACAGCTTGCAAAGCCTACATCACAAACAATGGTGAAAATTCCATTTGGGATCAGCCACAACAGACTGTAGAGGAGAAAATCAGAGCAGCCATCCACCTAAATGAGGTAGTGAGCTCAGTCTTTTTTTTTTTTTGTCACTTTAAAGAGACATTTCCATGAGCAAAGTGTTTTAGTATGTGCTACATGTCTTTAGGAGTACCAGCGTTGTTTCCATAAGACCAAGGCAAAGCTGGAACAGACTCCCACAGAACGACAGTTTGACTTTAGTGAGATGTACATTTTTGGGAAGTTTGACACATTCCAGCGACGACTCAACAAGATCCTGGAAATGTTGGCCACCATTTCTACCTACTCGGCCCTTCAGGATGCTAAAATAGAGGGACTCGAGATGCTGGCAACCAGATTTCAGGTAAGATCGGATTGCTTGATGACTGTCAGGCAAACTTTTTTTTTTTTTTTTTTAGTAACTCGAGTTCAGTTATCCACCCAAGAAGATGGAGCTGCGTGCTGCTAGACTAAATCCGCGTGAATGCGTGTGTGGGGCGGACATGGATAAATGACTGACACATTCACACCTTCTGTCTCTACAGTCTCTGGTTGGCCAGTTTTGTCATGCCATGAAAGGTTTAGGGATGATCATTAAAAATTTTCCAAAAGATGATTTTAATAACATTTTCTTTCATATCTTACAGACATTTTGAACGTATACAGTCTGGTAAAAGGTGTTTCTTTAAGACTGCAAACTTTTTCTTTAATGTACTGTGAAAGGTGAGAGACAAGCAATCACTGAATTTAAGATGATAAAGAAGTGCAGAGATTTATTTCAACTTCAGTCAAATGAATAATTGTAACAACTTCTGCTGACGAGTGTTATATAAACTTCACTCGTAGTACTTTAATAAACTACAAATTCTGATTTAGGACCAGCTATACCCGACAAATAGGCAATATTACATTGTGAAGGACTTGAAATTAACTGTTTGAGCCAGTACATCTCCCCAGACAAAAATACTCCATACGTACTGAATGCCCCTCGGAGTGTATATAAAAAAAAAAGAATCTCCACCACTAGTTTCCCAGTAAAAAGGAAATCCAGCAAGCAAGTCTGTCAAGACAGGACACATGCAAACATTTCAAAGTCACTTGTCTGCTATTATGGTTAGAAATGTCAGGAGATGTATTTTAACAAAATCCCTCGAGCAAATGCACGCATTTATTGCCAAATTGCAAAACAGACTGTACAGTATAAAAATGGGTGAACCTATTTGGTGAAGATTTTTACTTTATGCCACTGGATGTGGGCCAAACAATTGATAATTGCCATCAAATACGGAACTCTAATAATGACTTAACAGGTCAGTGAGCTTGATCAGAGCTGTTGTGTAAATCAGTGGGCTTCACCGGTCGGTGACCTGTCTGTCTGTTACAGCTGGTCCCAAATCGTTCGTAGGTCAATTTGTACTGGGCTGCACAGAGATCTTAATTATTTTTTTTGACCGTATAGCATGCCAGCGGGAATATGTTTTATTTATTTAGAAGATCCATCAGCACCCTGAAAAACTCATCAAACTGTGAATGTTGGTCACATTATGATATATTAAACAGATAATATGAAGCATTTAAATTTTTATTACATCTAGTGGATGTGAAAAAGATTGCCCCTCGTCATAACTGCCTTGAAGATGATCAGTTCTCCTGAAAAAAAAATGACATTCTTGTTGAAGGTGTGAAACAGATAGCAGGTCCAAAGTGGTAAAATTGAGATCTTGTTGAAGGTGTGAAACAGATAGCAGGTCCAAAGTGGTAAAATTGAGATTATTTTTAACTACACCCCAAATGTTCTGATCTTCTCGAAATGTTATATGACGGGTTGGGTCATCATGAAAACACCGGGACTTTCCCAGTTGTTCCAACACATTTATTTTCTACTAACATGCAGCTATTTGATGATACTAACATAGATAGATGACACTAATATACGATACCTGATTTATTGCATGCCATGTTTGACATGTTCTCCGCAATAATCATAACTTTTTGTTTCTGCCTTTGTTGTCATGGATGAACAAGACGTCAGAAATGCAGGCAAAATGGGAGGTAATGTATAATTTGGGATGTCTAACTTTTATTCAGAAATGGCACAAATTCAAGATTAGACTATTTGATTGCAGCAGAACATTTGTTTTGAGAGGCCTGGCGATTTTTTTTTTCATTTAATTTTTGATGTGGCAGGCAATAATGCTGAACATGAAGACAAAACATTATAGTTTCCTTGACCAGAGAAGAACCGACTTTGATGTGGACTATGAGGAATTCTGCAAAAACACCTCTGAACTTCATGTAAGTTAGATATGACCATCAAGTTATTTTGAGCACTTTGATTTAAGAGAGTTCTAACCTGAGATTGCAACTTTTTATTTTTTTTGTTTATTTAGGAGCAGCTGCAAAATTTTATGGATTGCACTTTCGACAGAATTCAAAATACCGAACAAGCTCTTGATGTGCTTCAAAGATTTGAAAGGTAGTCCACAGGATATGTTTTATCCTCCATGGCGCTTCATGTTCACTCATGTTATTAACACTTTATGAGTTGCAAGTTCGCAAGAATTTTGAAAATGTTTGACGACTACGTAACCACCTGACAAATGGCTCATTTTTCATACATGAAATTGACTTATTGCATCAATTTTCTATAACTATAATAGACTGGCTATCCCCAACCTCGGCATTGATGAGAAGTACCAACATGTTCTCAAGAGCTACGGCCGCGACATTGAAATGGTCTCCAATCTGTATATGAAGCAAAAACTCAACCCCCCAATTGGCAGAGACTTGCCCCCAGTCTCGGGCCGGATCATGTGGGCTCGGCAGCTGTACGGCAGAATTCAGGGTCCCATGGATTTGTTTCAAAAGGTTTATCTATCATCATTGTAATCATCACTGATTTGAAACATTAGCATGTTTAAAATGTTCCTTTTATATCTGGATAGCACAATGGGGTTCTTTCCACACCAGAGGCAAAGAAGATCATCAGGAATTACAACAGGGTAGCAGCAATTCTCATAGAGTATGAGATACTTTACCATCAAAGCTGGATGAAAAAGGTAAAGAATCGAGATAACAGAAAAAAAAAAAATCCAGTTTGTGTTCCCCTTCCCACACTACAACACCATACTACCACCCTTTGTATCCAGGTTGAGGATGCCAGGCCTGGCCTACAAGCGTCTTTACTTGTCCGGTCAACAGAAACAGGAGAGCTAATTGTGAACATTGACCCAGAGATCATGAAGCAGATCAGAGAGGCAAACTGCATGAGCAGAAACAATTTGGAGGTCCCCCCTTTTGCTGCTCTGCTGCAGCGAAAACAGGACACCCTCAAAAGGAACTTCAACAATTTACAGGTTGCTGTCAGCTCACACTTAATTACATTGAAAAAGATCTTTCAAGATGAAAATGCGTGCTAAAAGTTGCCCAACGACATGCACTGTTAGTCCATTCACATCAGGGTTATACTGGTTTTGGACTTGTCATTACAATTATTATTTAATTTTCACATTTGATTGTTACATTCAGTGAGTTTTAATTTGTTTTCGAGCAAGTTTCATAGGTATTTTTTTGGGGGGGAAATGCAAGGATTTTTTGAAAAATTAATTTTAGTATTAGTTTTACTTTTTAGATTTACATACATTTAATATGAATCCCAAACGCTCATGTATAAAATTAATTGATAAAGATGAAAACGAAGGACATTTTCTGCATCATTATTGTTAGTTTTAGTTTGCTTTATATACGTAAGATCTACTGTCAGTTAGCTTTTGATTTCTTTAAAAAAAATGAATCTGTTTTTGTTTAATGGAAATACTATTTCAGTTCATGTTGAGTGAGAACGCCAGAGTTCGTGGGAAGATTCAGAGTGTCTTTGAACAACTGGCCATGCCACATGTTAGTAAGGTAAGGAAAGTGCATGTATGTGCAGTGTTTTTTACAGTGTGTCCTCACTGGAAGTAGGAATTTTGTACTAATTAACACACAGCACACACAGATAACGCTATTTGAAGTAACCCCCAAAATGCTGCTTTTTCATAATTTCTTTAAAAAATCTTTTTGTAAAACTTCCATGCAAAATCTAATAATTTCTACTATTTTCTGACATGGGTCGTAAATGAGTCAGAGAAATGGTTTACGTTTGACAATGATGCCCTTTTTTGATTGTTTGTAATTGGCAATAAAAGGAAAGGCCGTGTGGTCACCATGGACATGGGCATAGAAAAAATATTTTTATCATACATATCGGCAATGCCAACTACCAATCAGAGAAAATCTGTTTTTAATATCAAATGAAGGAAAACAGCAATTCAATCAAAGCAAAATGTATTTATTGAATATTAATGAGAAATTTGACTTTTTTTTAAATGCCAGGCGTTTAACAGCAACTAAAATAGCTTGAAAAAAAGTCATGAGATTTTTAACACAAATTATGTTGCAAACAAATTATCTTGCAAACAGGTGTGAGATGTGACCTTTCAAAATGAGCCTTTACTGATCTGTCTCGTGGGAAATGTGCAGGGTAGGGCAAGAAACACATTACGGGCTGAATTGTGATTATTATAGTGATTTCTATTATGTTTTACTCATTCAACCTTTTATTGCAATTTTAATGCTTTAATATTGTATTGACTTGGGCACAACCAATTTAGTCGACTGATATTTTTTTGCTGATTTTTGCCGATTGTTGTTTTTTTTCTTTTTTTTAAAAACACATTAAAATATTACAACTGGGGTAATGAACCCCTAAAACTGTGAGCTCAACTTCTATGAATGTGTGTTAAAATTAAGAATTAACAACATTACATTTATTGTATGGGAAGACAAATTCATGAGTTTGTATCAGCATTATTATTCTGCAATCTCTGTCTTTCATTCTTACAAATACATTATTTAACTTGTCTGACCATGCATGTGACCGCATGAAGTACAGTTTATGACACAACCAGAGAGTGCAACGTAATTTCTCATTAACCTGACAGGTAGATGAGGCAATACAGCCAGGGTTGACCTCACTCAACTGGACATCAATGAACATTGACAAGTACCTCAGTAGCATTTACAAATCCCTGGGTAAGTTCAGATCAATCAAGTAAGAACAGTTTCTCACTTTGTAATGAACAAGTTACTTAACGCAGGCTGCATGTGATGACCTTTAGATTCCACAATGTGCATTTTAATACTGTGTATGGTCATTAATATTCATAATAAATACACACCCTCATCAGCTCACCTCTTCACTATATTGACATTTTTATTTTTCTTGTTTGGTTGCTTTTCCCCCTCATGTCACTGTGTACTCTTTCCATCCCCTTATTTACTGCTTGTCATCATCCCTCCCATCCATTTCTGACTGTCTCTTGCTGCCCTCTCTCCTCCAGAGAATCTGGAGCTCTTGATGGACAGAGTGAATGACCTGGTTGAGTTTAGGATAGATGCAGTGTTGCAGGAAATGAGCACATGCACACTGTGCATTCTCCCAGAAGATGGGCCTGTTACCTGTGATGACTTTGTTAAGACCACCAGGGTAAGAGCATACATTGTGGTCATATAACTTGGAAAATATAATTTAGCAGTTATTTCTGCTGTGAATTCAATCTAAAAATAAGTGCTAAGTGAAATAATGAGCACACGAACCCCAATGAATCCATCACAGCCTCCAGGAGCTAATATTGGGTCACCATTCTCTGTGCCTCCTTATGCATATACTGTTTGCGTGCTTAGGGCTTGTGTATTAAGCAAGCGCAGAGTCTGCACACCAAGAGCCTGCAGGTGGAGGAAGCCGCTAATGAACTGATCAACATGCTGCTGGAGTTTGACCACAATCAAAGAGAGGAGAGTGAAAAGATGGAAGAAGAAATCTCCCCTCAGAGGAAAACAGAAGACAGTGTCGACAGGGAAGGTATTAACACTCCATTTTGTGAAAAGTCATCAATTTGATGATGAGCAACAAAGAAAGTGAAAAATTAGAATAAAATTGAAGAATTTTAATGATGATTTCAGCAAGACAGCAATAACCTTATAATGGTTGTTACAAAGCAATAATTGTCATGGTGACAATGAAAATAGCTCAGAAAAGTTTCAGTTCTTGTAGCCATTTCCAAGTCGATTCAGAAACCTGTGACATCATTTTGTGTCTGTTTGCGCAACTGGTGACCCTGCACAACGAATGTTGTGGGCCTCTCAGAAGCCCGTCTCTCCTCTAGACACATCTTGCTACCTCCTGCCAGTGTTGGTCCGTCTTCACCCTTGGTGAGGAGGAGGAGGAAGAAGGACCTGATGCAAGTGATGGAGGTGGAGGCTCAGGAGCTGCTGTCATATTTCAACCACCGCAATGTAGATGCTTTGTTCAGACTGACACGCAACACCTTGGAGACACTACGCAAGCGCATCCAGACCTCTCCACTCGCACATTTCATGGGTGGGCTTTTGCTTTTAATATTTTTCGGCTGTAATAACAATGGACATTTCATGAGGTGCTTTAATTTTTGACTTAAGCCATCAAATGACCCAAAAAATGTCACTTTACAATTTGTCAAATTGCACTAGCAAGAAACCCTTCTCTTGTTCCTTTAGGTGAGAATGACCCACCCAGACGTGGGAGGAGCAATGGCCAGCAAGCCATCTTCAGAGTCAACGTGACCCTCTCCATCCCAAACATTGCCATCATGCCGACTCTGGAGGACATACAGCAGGCATTGAATAGGGCTGTAGAGTGTGTGGTCAGTGTGACCAAAGGCATTGGCCAGTGGAACAAAGAAAGGATCCCCAAGGTGTGTTTCTTGTATGAAGCAGGTAGTAACAAGTTATATGCAAGGGAAGCTCATTTTATTTAACTTCTTAGATCAAATTAATCATAAAGCATACCACAACTTGATCAAGACCTGGTAAAATATTATATTTGTTTCTTTTGCAGAGAAAAATGAATGAAAAACGAATAGCTGCATTGAAACCGGACAGTTCTGAAAGTGAATCAGAAGATGGAACAACAACATATCGGAGTCTTGCAGGTGCAGTACATAAAGCATGCGTTCCTTTTGTTAACCCAAAAACAAAAGAATAATCACTAATTAATGTACAGTTGTCTTCTATGACAAATTTTGCTCCATACCTTTTTAGACGGCAGTGCATCAGATATATCAGCATATGTGAGCCAAGCCTTTCCCATCCAAGCGAAAAACTACTTCAAAAATGTATCTGAGAACAAAGAGATTGTCAAACTGGTTTCTGTTCTTGGCACATCCATTGTTTCCAACAGAAAGGTATCCTTATTTTCACTTCAACGGGAACAGATAATTGAAGGATAGTTGTGTGACTATTTAACATCAGAAAATGGTTCTGAGCACTCACGTTTTCCTATTACAAAGTTTTATCATTACAAGTTAATAAAAATGACAGATCAAATTGTATAATGCTCGGATATTTGTATAAAGTTATATTCGTGTGTTCTTGGGTGGTGATAGCTTATCTGTTATGAACATGGTTTAAGTCCTTCTGTGGATAAAGTGAAAAATGAAAAAAAATCTAAACTACATTTTGAAGATATGAACCGTCTGTCATCTCGTGGTCTGGTTCTGTATGTGTAAAACACAAATATGTACACAGCAGAATGTAAATGAATTTCCTCCTGAAGGAGAAAAATAACATGTAATCAAATTATGAAATTCTAAGTATCACTTTGAATCTCCATTCATGCTTGTTTATGCGCAGGAAGTGGTGCAAGCGCTCGATCGGTTCAGCAGTTATCATCACATTTGGAGAAAGGACCGCGGTGACGCTATGCACAAGTATGACCATCGGAAACAACAATATCAATTGACGATACAAGTACTGTAATCATTGGACGGTAAAATACTTCAAAACAAACATATCACACGGCATTATTTTTTTTTACCCAGGTTCCTTCAGGGTAGTCCATTGCTGTCAGAGTTTGAGAGCCAGATTATTTACTATCGAGACTTGCAGCTGGAAATAAACTCGGAGCCTGAATGCATTACTGTTGGGGCACTGGCTCTGTTTACAGGTGACATTACAAAAAAACTTCATATTGACTACACGTCAATTTTTTCAATTTAATGACAAGTTTTGTTTTGTTTTCTATAAGTGGATCTGAAGCTGTCTCTCACGGCTGAAACAAAGAACTGGATGGTGGACTATGGGCTGTACTGTAACAAGAAATATCGTTCAGAGATGGAACAGATCTTCAATTTTGTGGATGAAGCAGGGAAGAAACTGAATCGGCAAATTAAAGACCTGGATGACATCCGGATTGCCATGGCAGCGTTCAAGGAGATCAGAGAAAGCCAAATAGCCATTGACTTTCAAGTTGCTCCCATTGAGGTAAAGAATAAAATTGTGCTGCAATTACCTCTCCGTGTAATGCAAATCACAAAAGGAAGAAAAAGACGGAATTTTCCGTTTCTCTTGCAGTCTGAATGCTTCTCATTTTTGGAAATTGGATAATGGATGTGAGGAGACAAAAGACTTGTGTGGCTATTAAGTATATTGAGTGGTGGTGGAAAATATGAAGCCTGAACATCTTCCACACTTTTTAAAAACTTTTTCAAAGATTCTGTGGGAAATTTGGTCCAATCAAACAGAAAATTTGTGATGTCAGCGGTCACGCTTGCTGGATCGAGTCCTTTCCATTTTATCATGGTGTTAGGAGTGGAATCTCAATATTCTCTTTCCATGAAAAGCCAACTCCTCTTATTGTGTTTTATAGGAGTCTTATGCCATGCTTCACAAGTATGAGCTCTCAGTGGCTAAAGAAGAGGCAGACAAAGTGGACACACTACGCTACATGTGGGAGAAGTTGTTGCTCCGTAGTACAGAGGTGCAAAATCAACTCATTGCCTTACAGCCAAAATTCAGGGGTGAACTCTTGACCAATGTGCAGATATTCATGGAAGACTGTCAACAGTTTTACATGGACTATGACAAGGTAGCGCAATATGAGGTACACACAACTACTACTTAACATTCTTCTGTGAAGATAATAATACTCGGATTTGGTATTTCTTTCTCCCTACGCCAGGATGGTCCAATGGTGGTGGGGTTAGCTCCTCAGGATGCCAGCGATAGACTTATCATGTACCAGGTATGACAGATGACATTTTCCATATAAATTACAGATCGTACCCAATGACCATTGATGATGATTATATTACCATTCTGCTTCCTCACTCCCATCAGAATCGATTTGATAACTTGTTCAGAAAGTACATCACCTACACAGGTGGTGAGGAGCTCTTTGGACTTTCTGTTACCCAGCATCCTGAGCTCTTAGAAATTAGAAAGCAGCTGTCTCTGCTTCAAAAGTTGTATGGCCTTTACAACAATGTCATTGAAACTGTTAATGGCTACAATGACATCCTTTGGGCTGACTTGCACATTGAGAAAATCAATAATGATCTACTGGACTTTCAAACAAGGTGAGAAAATTCATTTGTCTTAGCAAATCTAACTGGAAGGTTTTAAACCATTTAACCTTATAAACTCACTATACATCATTTGGTACCCTTTCACAGCCTACTAAGATGTAGAATTGGGTATTTACAAATATAATAATAGTCAGTGTCTGAGCATTTAACAATTTGTGTTTTATTAAAGATGAGCTTGTCAATGGAGATGTGTTTCCAAACACTTCTGGAAGCAATCTTCACTGGATTGCCACAAATTTATCTTTCATAAGGGTTTCGCGGGGCGGGATTCCGTCCACTGTGACAGACAAGCCAAGAGGGTATCAAACAGGCTGGTCGATTCAGTGGGTAAAGTCACATTTTCCGCAGGTCAAAGGCAATGAGGGAAGGTCAGGAACTACTAGGTTGGGATTGGGTAGTCAATCTTGAAGCAAGCGCTGGAAAGTCAGCCATGGATTGAGGTTGTTTATAAAATGGGTGAACAACGAGCCTCAGATGGGTTCTGCAGGTTTAGGTGGTTGGCTTCTGAGTTGTGGTGTGACCAGGAGAAGTGTGGAAAATTCTACCACAGCAGAAGAGTCGGGCAGGAATGTTCGTAAATCTTGCAATGAAGTTGTATTGGTTCAGAATACAGTGGACAAGAAAATTGAAGAAAAGAATAAACTGCTTTATAACCTGTATCCAAATGTGTTTTATCAAATAGTGCACCACATTTAGGCTAAATGATACCAATTTCCCATTCTCACTTATCTCTGCAATAAGTCCTGTGGGAGTGTTTATTCATTGGGAATGTACTCAGTGGAAACAAGGACTGTTTCATTTTCAAGTATTAGTCTTTGTCTGTTGCCACAAAGTTCTTATGAGGAAATGTTTTCCAAGGCTGTATGCCCTATGTGATCAACATATTTTAAGATATCACCAATTGTCTTAAATAGGAACTAGGTACGTTAGACGATGTTATTCTGAGGCACACGCATTCCAGCCGATAGCTTGGTAACTTTTTTTTTTACAACTTCAGATGTCGCAAGCTGCCTCGGGCTCTCAAGGAATGGCAAGCCTTCCTGGAGCTGAAGAAAATAATTGATGAATTTAACGAGTGCTGCCCCCTATTGGAGCTAATGGCCAACAAGGCCATGATGATGCGGCATTGGAAGAGAATTACAGAGGTCAGTAAAGCAACAGAATGCAGTAACCACATTACAATTACTAATGTATAGCATATTTCTGGTTCTTTGAGCAGGTGACAGGACATGCGTTTGAGGTTGAGACTGATACTTTCAAGCTCCGTAGTATTATGGAGGCTCCTCTACTCAAATACAAAGAGGAGATTGAGGTAAAGACTTTGGTCCAAGATTGTTCTTATATTTTACGTTAATGTTGTTTTTATGTTAATTTAAGATTACTGTAAATTGATCATAGTGTATGAGATTGAATGGATGTCTGTCTCTATGTGTCAGCCCGATGGTATAGACATTGTGTGTGTTTAATTTGTGTCCGGTTGCCCGATACAGGATATTTGCATTAGTGCGGTGAAAGAGCGGGACATTGAGCAAAAGCTGAAGCAAGTTATTGCAGAGTGGGACAACAAGACTTTTACGTTTGCCAACTTTAAAACCCGTGGGGAGCTCTTACTGAGAGGAGACAGCACATCAGAAATCATTACTAGTATGGAGGACAGCCTCATGATTTTAGGATCTCTTATTAGCAACAGGTATGGCTCTCTCACTAGCCAGTACTACATTAGAAATTACCAGAACATCCTACTTTGGCATTTATCAAAACAATAGTAAGGATGATGTTCCCTCTTGTCCAGGTACAACACCCCATTCAAAGCTCAGATACAGAAATGGGTTCTGAATCTGTCCAACACCACGGACATCATAGAAAACTGGATGACTGTCCAGAACCTGTGGATCTACCTGGAGGCTGTGTTTGTAGGGGGGGACATCGCTAAACAGCTTCCAAAGGTATTTCAATTCTTCAATATTTCCAGTCCTGCAAAAAATATTGCATAATTGCTGAAATGCAAAGTTATTAAACTCTTAAAATTATTTTATGTGTAGCTTTTAAATGTCAATAACCTAAGTGACTTACTTGTGAGAAGCTATTGAACATCACTTAACTGAAATGGCAAAATGATTTAATACAGTATCTAAAGCCGTCTTCTCATTGCATTGACTCATAAAAATGATCAATGGCATTATTTTATGAAATTGCAATCAATGTTTTCAAATACCAGATTAATGTGTGTTCTATGTTTTGATTTGCGGTCAAGTGCCAGTGCTACCCAAATTACAAGAAAAGAAAACTGATCTATGTATTGTCCCACTAGGAAGCAAAGCGTTTCTCAAACATTGACAAATCTTGGGTGAAGATCATGACGCGGGCCCATGATATGCCCAATGTGATCCAGTCATGTGTTGGAGATGAGACAATGGGACAGCTGCTTCCTCACCTCCTCGAGCAGCTTGAGATCTGCCAGAAATCTTTAACGGGGTGAGAAGCATATGAGCAAGTACACGCAAAAAAAATATATATTGGAATTTTAAAGTGTGTGTGTTGTGTGTTACACTGTGACTTAACATGCTTACAACAGCTATTTGGAGAAAAAGCGTCTGCTGTTTCCTCGATTCTTCTTTGTCTCTGACCCTGCCCTGCTTGAGATCCTGGGTCAGGCCTCGGACTCCCATACCATCCAAGCCCACCTTCTTAATGTCTTTGACAACATTAAATCCGTCAGATTCCACGACAAGGTGAATTTTTATTTATCTTTTTAATGCCAAGAAGACATTGAAATATATACTGTGTGTCGATGCAAAGTCGACCTCCTGTATTTAGGAGGTGTGGGGACAGGGTCGGCCTGTGAATTACAAAAATCTAGGTATAAAATTGACGGCCACTGCAATACATTCTTTTTATAAACTTATAAAATTCTTTGAAAAAAAAACGTGAATAAATATTTTTTCCACGGGTTCCAGGGGTATAACGGGAAACCTCCTCCGACCCGCACCCCCCCCCCCACCCCCACCCCCCACCCAAAATGCGAGGGGTGGGGAACAGGTGTACATCAATTTAAATGAAGTTGATTATATGAGAAGGGCATCAAAGTGTAAGATAATTTCCCTTCTCCGTATAACACCCCCTGCAGGTATATGACCGCATTCTGGCTGTGTCATCTCGAGAGGGGGAGACGATGGAGCTGGACCGACCTGTGACAGCAGAAGGGAATGTTGAGGTTTGGCTCAATGCCCTCCTGAAGGAATCCCAACGGTCTTTACACATAATCATCCGGCAGGCTGTCCTGGCCATCCAAGAAACTGGTTTCCAGCTTATCGACTTCCTCAACTCCTTCCCTGCTCAAGTGAGTCAAAGGCAGCCATACGTCGATGAAATCATTGTTGGACTAAATGTTGGATTACATTTTTACTAGGGAACTAAAATGTACTTTTGTGTTGTTGTTGTTTTTTTTATTATTTTACTATTTCAACCATTAGTTGTAATGTGAAATTTACTTCTTTAGCCTCGTTGGTGAATTGTAATGGTAATGGGAGGTATTTTGACTTGCAAACCAAGGTGGTGTTAAGTTATAGCTTCATATTTAAGTATAATCACAAAGCTTAAATTTCAGGAAATGAGTACTGGTGCCTAAAGGGTAGAGAAATCTTGTTAAAATTAGCCCAAAGGGCAGTGTGTAAAAGCACAAACATTTGGAGCAATCACTGACACATTATTAGCATCTTTAAACCAAGAAAATTACATCAACACAACCTATTCTTGTATTTTTTTTCTCCTTCCTTTCGTGGTGACTTCAAGTAGTGAGCCATTTGTATCCATACTGTATTGTCACAAATAAACGAGTAATCAAGTGTAGAGATAAAGATTAGCATTTGAAAGAATTGTGTACAATTGTGTTTAATTAATACAAGGTGAATTTTGACCAACTGATATCATTCAGTACACTACAAAACACAGATGACAAGCAAAATAAAGGGCTTAATTTTGAGAGAGAAAAATGCTCTTGTCATACATATAATGCAGACCAAGTAGATACCGAACCATGGGTTTACCTATACTGTCTCTCCGCTATTTTATGTACATCCGTTAAATGGGAAAGGAGGTGAGAAGACAGACTGATGTAGGTTAGAAAAATTAGGACATGACACAAGGGAAAGAACAAGAAAGACAAAAAAGTATTAACACCATAACTAACTAAAAAGAGACGGAAAATTGATTATTGCCTGTTGATATTTTATTCAGGTGGGCTTGCTGGGCATCCAGATGATATGGACAAGAGATTCTGAGGATGCTCTCACTAATGCCCGATATGATCGTCGTATTATGGCTAAAACCAATCAAATATTTTTAGATTTACTTAATACTCTGATCGATATGACCACAAGAGACCTGAGTGCCATTGAGCGGACCAAATATGAGACTCTCATCACTATCCATGTTCATCAGAGGGACATATTTGATGACCTGGTAAGTACGTATATTACAATTTAAGCAAGCAACTCGACCATTCATTTTGTTAATACACTTTTTGTACTAACAGGCAAGGCTTTGGCTGTCAGTACCATTTCAATATCTGAAAAGAGTATGGTCAAAGAAAAACATATTCAGCCTTTTTTTTTTTTAGATGTTATGAAAGGCTCTCTATGGGCACAATAATTGCCTTGCTTTTCACCAAGGACAACAAGAAACTCATTTATTTGAGGCACTTTGTTTTATTTCCCTTAATTTATTATTTGTGACCTGTGTTTTCAAAAATATTATTTTTCTGCTTCCCATCTTTAGTTCAGCCTTTTCTCTCTTTTTCTCCCTTTCTGATGCAACCTCATAGACATCCTTCTTACTGCTGCCACTTTAATACATATATTTATTTCAATAATTGCTCCTCGGCTCTTGCCTACCATTTTTTTCTTAACTACATTAACCCACTTTCACCATGTTTTTCGTATTATTTTAAATGTGTCTTTTTAATCTCCTCACTTTCATTCCCGTCTTACCTTCCACCTATCAGCTCTTTGTAATAGTAATGTCAACCACTAACCTTTTATAAACCTTAACCTGGCACCCTTTATTGTTCACTCTGTGTCCCCTACTTATTCTCCTTTATTCTTCTTCACTTTTGTTACCAAGTGCCGACTGCATGTCAAAAGCCCCGGAGACTTTGAGTGGTTGAAGCAATGCCGTTTCTACTTCAATGAGGACTCGGACAAAATGGTTATCAGCATCACAGACGTAGGCTTTGTCTACCAGAATGAATTTTTGGGCTGCACTGAAAGGCTTGTCATTACGCCATTGACTGACAGGTAAGTTCCATGCATGAGGTTAAATAAAAAAACATAAAAAGGGAAATTAAAAAATAAAATAAAATATATATTGTATAATTATTGTACTCATTAGTTTCTGAACCAAGCCCTTGCAGATTGATCTTCCGCTGCTCAATTCTAGTAATGCAACTTTATTAAACATTAAATATCATCTGTGTTGTTAAATTGTTTTTTTCTGCTTTGGGTAATTGCAAATAGCTGCAAACACCCATTAATCTGATGAAATTACTTCTCAAGTCCTCTTTCACCTACTTATGAGTTCCTAGGTGACCAAAGGATGTTATTGACCTTATGTCCCAATCACAGTACTGCTTTCCATAAATATTGCTTGAACATCTAACCTGTAGAATGCCAGCCAAACGTGTTGTTTAACAATTGAGATAGTTTGGTTTATTGTGTGAATCAATATTTGAGCACACCTGTTCAGGACTGTATTGAGATTGACAAATTGGTAGGCAGCTCAAAGGATTATTTTAGGATGAGAGATTAATTGTTAACCAACACACAAGACTGACTGGATCTTGTAATAACCTCTGCCAATGAGTTATGCTTTTATTATAAGCCTCTTGTGTTTGTTTGGGTGCAACCCCCTTTTTTTCCTTTTAAGGATATCACCATGACACTTTATTGAAAATCCACAAATTAATCCATCCAACCATTCATTTTTGGGTCATGGGGTAGCAGGTTGAGCAGGGAATCCCAGACTTCCCTTTCCTCAGCCACTTCAACCAACACTTATGGCAGGGGTGTCAAACTCATTTTTGTGGACGGGCCGCATCATAGTTATGGTTCCCCTCAGAGGGCCGTCATGACTGTGAACCCATATAAATGTATGATCACTTTACGTGATCACATACACACAACAAATGGATGGAAAGTCAGTCAGTAATTTAATATTATATATATATATTATATTTAATATCTCAATGTTGTTAAAAGCGAAGAATGTGTGCTAGAAACAGGAAGTTGACACACATGATTTACCCTTCGCGGGCCATATAAAATGAGATTGGGGGCCAGATCTGGCCCCCGGGCCTTGAGTTTGACACTTGTGACTTAGGGGGAGATGCCAAGTCTTTCCCTAGCTAACTGGGAGGCATAGGCTCTCCGGCATGTCCTGGGTTGTCGCCGGGGTGCTCCTGCAGGTGGGAAATTCCCGGAACACATCAGCACCTCATCTGGCTCGTCTCAATGAGGAGGAGCAGCAGTTCGACTCTGAGCTTCAATAAGGGAGAAACGTGACACGCTGCCAAGGAATCTCATTTTGGCAACTTGTATCTGGGATGTTGTTCTTTCGTTCACAACCCGTCACCTGAGTGTCCATCCATACATTATCTGTTCCGATGCTCCTCACACTGGCTGAGGTGCTGGAGCCTATCCCAGGTGTCTTCGTGCAGTAGGCAGGGTACACCCTGGACTGGTTGCCAGCAAATCGCAGGGCGCACATCGACGAACAACCATCCGCTCTCACACTTACTCACAGGGCCAAATTAGAATTTTCAATCAACCTTCCATACATGTCTTTGGAATGTGGAAGGAAACTGGAGTACCCGGAGAAAAGCCACGCACGCACGGGAAGAACATGCGAACACCACACAGGAAGGCCGGCACCGTAATTGATCCCATGACCTCTGCACTGTGAGGCTGTCGAGTTAATCAGTCGTCCACCGTACCGCCCTCCTACGTTCATTGTGAAACACAAGGGGCTATAAATGAATGGTATTGTAAAATTTATAAGCAGCAAATAGCCATTTTTATTTCAATCTCACCCCTGAGGAAAAACATCATTGGCAATTATTTACCTGTACATTATGAATAAAAAATTATTTCCTCTGGGGAAAAAAACATTTGTCAGAACCGGTAAATGTTTTAATAAGAAAAGAAGATAATAATATTCAAATTATGTGGGCAATAAATGGAGACATGTTAGAAAGGCCATAATTTCCAACCACTTTCCAGCTGTCTCTCTGAAACGAGAGACACTGAGTGCTCTCAGTTCCTTTTAAATGAATATGCTTCATATAACGTGTATAACACTTTGTTACAGTTAGAATTTAAGTAATTAAAATCAAAACACTGTTGGTGTTAAACATTTTAACACATTGCCACAAGTCAATATGGAAGACTTTAACATCAGACTATTGGATTTTGTCGACTGATAACGGTTGAATCATCTCTTGATATGAACAATACTTCATTTACACGTTGCTCACTTTGAGTGACAGGGACTAATTTGTTGAGAATAACACGACTGGCTGACAGACACGGTCTGACATACACAGAGCAAAGGGAAAGCAATGTGAAGAGACAACAGCGACAGCAAGTAAGATGCCAGCATCTTTCAGCAACACGGTGGCCTCATGCACTCAGATGGCATCAGTGTATATAAGTGTGAGGCCAGTCCCGCCCTGAAGAAGATGATATTAGGGCTTTTCCTATGGTAACCTTCAACTTCACACTTGGGCATCATCACCATCATATTCCATCAGCGTTACAACTTCACATAAAGAGTTAATGAGGCTCTTATTCAGGAAGCAATATATAATATATAGAGAATGTAACCTCATGAATGTGTGAACCAAAGAATCTGTTCTATGTCCCCATGCGGCGTAGGTGCTACATCACCCTTTCCCAGGCTCTCTGTATGAGTATGGGTGGAGCACCTGCAGGCCCTGCAGGAACAGGTAAGAGGGGGATATTTGCAAACATGAAACTAACTGACAGTTAATTTTTCAAGAGTTCAGTTATAAGAATGAAATGGGTTGTACATGGAATCCCAAATAGCTACAATAAAGGCAACTAGTTGCCATGACCTGGATTATTGACACAGCATACTGAACACAGGCACAGTTGCACATTTCAAGAGGCAAAGAGTCTTGTTTTTCGTAGGTGTACAAATCCATGAAAGTCTCTTTTGATTTTTTAGGTAAAACTGAGACCATTAAGGATATGGGTCGCTGTCTTGGAAAATATGTAGTGGTCTTCAACTGTTCTGACCAGATGGACTTCAGAGGTCTGGGAAGAATCTTCAAGGGTAAGTAGAAACAGGTTTGCGAATGTGAACAGTGATCAAGTGCTGTGTTTTGACTAGCAAAGATAATGGATCGTGCCATCACTTTATTTTAAAGCAAACTAATCTGTGAGTGGCCTGTGGTTCATTCTTAGGTCTAGCTCAGTCTGGCTCATGGGGATGTTTCGACGAATTCAACCGCATTGACCTTCCCGTCCTGTCGGTGGCAGCCCAGCAGATTTCAATCGTGCTCACCTGCAAGAAGGAACGACGAAAAAACTTTGTCTTTACTGATGGAGAAAATGTGGAGATGAATCCAGAATTTGGCATCTTCATAACAATGGTCAGTGTCATTCTTACGTAACCCGTAACGTAATTTTCTCATTTCCTCTTACAAAATCATGCAATTCACAGCAGTTCCCTAAATGCCACACGGGTAGGCGTCAGCATTTCAGCTCCTGCTGAAGCACTCTCGCCTATTCTGAGTAAGAAAGATCAAGCTAGAGTACAGCTTTATGTATGAGAACTATTATTTTATTTAGTTTTTATTTAGTTTTGTTGTTATTTAGTCTAGTAAACATAAGACAGAATAAGATGCAATATATATTTTTTTCCTGATATTAAATGTAAAACAATGCCTAAAATGCAACAAATTCCCAACACCAAAAATTAAACTTCTTTCAAAAGTATTCATGCAGTTTAAATGTTACTCTCCAGTTATTCCAAACATCAGATACTTTATTCTGCTGAACTTGATTGTATATATTAAAAGCAAAGAGTTTAAATCAGAATTAAGTTCTGTCTTGGACGAAAGAGCACTTTACTTGTTTTAGATTGGTTACATGGTATCTGTTTTCAAGAAGTGAGGACTAAAAAATATTTTAAAAAAATATCAGTTATGCAGCTTTCTTAGATATGAGAGAATGAAAAGTTTTAAGCATAAATCATCATATTATCAATCATTGTATCATTAAATCAAGGTTGAAATAATAAATCACAATTACAGTCTTTAAGAGAAACACATTGTTTTCTGCTACATTGAGCAGCAATTAAATTACGACAATAGAGCATGTTTTGATAAGCATATCATTTATCTAACACCAAGTAAACATCAAAGAGATCAGACAAGTTTGTAGGATCAGCAAAAAATAAGTAAACTTGATCAGATGCTGAAAATACCTAATTTTTAAATGTTCTTAGGGAGTAGTTGGACAGGAATCCAAACTGATATTGAGATAAAATAATATTAGTATTTAGGTAATTATTTAGTTGATTAAAAACACATTCATTAACATGTTCCAAAAAAGCTGGGACAGAGTCATGTTTACGACTGTATTACTTTACCTTTCAACAAAAATTAAATTATTTAAATTTCTTGTTGGTTTCATTTCATTTGAACATACTTTCTACTAGCTTACAGTTGTTGGCCTTATATTATGTGGAGTATATGCAGTGCTTTTTCTGCCTTAAGTTGTGTAGGAATATGTGTATTATTATAACTATATTAATGAACGGTATGAATTATTGTGGTTGGTGGGAGTCTAGGCTTGGGGGACCTTTCTTTTTATATATATATATATATATATATATATATATATATATATATATATATATATATATATATTCCATTGCACTCTCTTATTTATTTATCTAATTTATATATTTGTCTGTATTATTGTTGTATTGCACTGGAGAGGGGAGCCGTCTAATCTCGTTGCACACTTGAATACAATGACAATAAAGGGATTTCTAATTCTAATTCTAATATATATATTGTTATTTGTATGTGTTGCAAGGACCCCCTCAAAAATAAAATGATGCATCTCAAGGGGATATCCTTTAAGACAACACAATAAACAATTGTTGAAGCTCTGTAGGTGAAATTATTTCCCATTCTTTATTGAGGTTCAGGTTCAGATGTTCAACATTCCAGGTTCTCCGTTGTCGTATTTTACGCTTCATAATGCGCCACACATTTTCGAAGGGAGACAGTTGCAATGTTGTAAAAATATCTCCACACAAGTCTAGAAAAGCACAATTTTAGCCACAGGTGTGTTTAATCATCAATAAAATACTATAAATGTGCTTGTATGGTAAACAAAAATGATGGAGATCTGACTTTATAAAGTGGGTGCGCTCAGTAATGTTTGTATCACGTTTGTCTGACCTGGTCACTCAGAACCCAGGTTATGCAGGGCGGCAAGAACTCCCAGAGAACCTAAAGATCAACTTTCGTTCTGTGGCCATGATGGTTCCTGACCGCCAAATTATCATCAGAGTGAAGCTCGCCAGCTGCGGCTTCATAGACAATATGGAACTGGCTCGGAAATTCTTCACTCTCTACAAGCTCTGTGAAGAGCAGCTCTCCAAGCAGGTAAGCAAAAGCAGAGTACGGAAATTTCCCACAATTAGATTTGTTTTTTATTGTTTATCTGTAATTTCATGACATCAAACTATTAATCACATTGATTGCAATTAATTGATTATATTAATTTAATTGTTGTTACTTTGTGTTTTGAATTTTACAATGCATTTGTAGGAATGAGGCACGAAGTTTCCCACCGTTTTCTGGAATTGAATCGGGACAATTGTAGGGGAAAACAAAAAGTCAAGAGTGAGAGTGACTTAAGGTTGTGATGAGGAATAACTGAGTTGACTTTGTTGACTAAATCATTCAGGTTCACTATGATTTTGGGTTGCGGAACATCCTCTCGGTGTTGCGGACTCTGGGAGCCGCCAAACGAGCCAATCCCAGCGACACTGAGTCTACCATCGTCATGAGGGTCCTAAGAGACATGAATCTCTCAAAGCTGGTCTGTCTGAATGATTAAATGAATTACATTATCAAACCCTTTGGATATTTATCATTTTTTATATTCAAATAAAACTGCACATGAATGTTTGTTAGATTGATGAAGATGAGCCACTCTTCCTGAGCTTGATTGAAGACCTCTTCCCGAGCATTCAGCTTGACAAAGCAGGCTACCCTGAACTTGAGTCAGCCATTGACAAACAGGTACAAAAGAAATTCTGCATTGTGAATAAGAGTGTGCCATGCCACAAAAAAAAATATGAGACAGTGCAAGGATGAAGAAAAGAAAAGGGCAGCTGCAATGACAAACATTTCTGTGTCACAGTTATAATGTGCATGATGCTCTTTTTATGCACCAATGTCTTTATTAAAAAATTTAATCCGGATATACAGTGCTGGGAAAGCAATTGCCTTTTTTTTCCTTCCTTTTTTTGCATAGTTTCCCCACATTTACGTTTAAGATCACCAAACAAATATAAATATCAGAAAACAAGGTAACCCGTTTGGGTTTGCAGCAGGGCAGTGATCCAAATCACAAGAGCAAGCCAACTTCTGAATGTCTTAACCAAAGCAAAATGAAGGTTTTGGAGAGGCCCAGTCAAAGTCTCGATTTAAATTCAATTGAACGGCGGCGGCGTGACCTTAAAAATGCAATTCATGTTCAAAAATCCCCCAGTGTTGCTGAATTAAAGCAATTGAGCTCGCAAGAGTGGAACAAAAAATCTCTCCATAGAGATGTGGAAGACTGATTGGTAATTACGCACAGAAAAACTATTGATTTTCTGTTGCTATTGAAGGTGGCCCAACAAGTTAATTAGGTATGCAGAACAATTACTTCTTCACGCAGGACCAGGTAGATTTCAATTGTCCCCTCCACACTCTAAATAAATAAAACCAGTTTGAAAACACGATTTTACGTTTACTTGGGTTATCTTTGTCTGATAATGCTTTCATTTGATTTCTTGGTCAGAATGACAGCTTTCTTTTACTCCATCCGACAAACGTCATTTTTATCTCTTAGCTAAAGTTTACTCAACATGTTAATAACAGTCAAAATGTGATTTTTTTTCGCCCCCCCATCTCGTAAAGATTCTCAGAATCTGCCTCTTTCTCTAGACACAAAACACACACGACACGATATGATTCCCACGGTACGATATGTACGATATTATTCCGATACGTTTCCTTGAAAGCTATACTCATACCAATATTTTATATTACTTTACGTCAATTGTTTGTGAAAACAGTCCCATTTATACTCAAATTATTTTTTATTATGCTGGATGGCAACATTTTTGGCAAATGTTTTCTTCTTCTACGGTTAGCAGGTTCACAGCCATCTCCGTACTTGGTCGCAAACGTGTGCACACAGCACTGCAACGATTAGCTTTCAGAAGTATGTTGGCAAAGTTTAAAAATGAACTTGCAATGTGGATTTTGATGCCTCTGTATCAATACACGTATTGTCAACAGGCCCGCCACAACGATATATTCCCAGATTGATTTTTTGCAGCACACCCCTTTAATCCACGCTTATGTCTCCACTGTATTGATTTCTGCAGCACTCCTCTTTTGGGTATTCAATTCTGCTGAGGACCAAAGAGAGAAAGAGCACATTACACCCATTTTAGAGGCCCTGAGTGTATCAGGATCAATTTGAATGTCCATCCATCCATTATCCGAGACACTTATACCCTTCATGGTCTTGTTGCGTCTTATCTAGCTGAACTCCTTTCCTAATATCAACCTCTGCAGACCCTCAGGTCTTTCAGTATCCTTTTACAAAGTAGTAATACCCAGAGTTAGATGTAAGACACACATTTTTACAAACTGCAAGTGGATGGGAGAGATGTGTGTTTGCCTCACGGTTCAGAAGTGCAGGGTTCGATTCTGTGCTCCGGCCTTCCTGTGTGGAGTTTGCATATTCTCACCGTGCCTGCATAGTTTCTCTCCCACATTCCAAAGAGACGCACAGTAGGTTGATTGGATGCTGTAAATTGTCCTTGTGTCCCCGGCGAATGGCTGGCAATCAGTCCGGGGTGTATCCCGCCTATTGCCCAAAGACAGCTGGGATAGGCTCCAGCACCCCCGCGACCCTTGTGAGGATAAGAGGCTCAGTTAATGGTTGGATGGATTGATGGATATATATACACACATACATCATTCAATATTTCTACATCAATGCTCAAAGCACACTGTTTAAATATCTTTCACCAGACACAACATTTTTTTCTATTTTTGCAAATATTAAGACTGCTGTTTCAAGTAAGCTGCTTCTTCTTCAGGTGGAAGATGCAGGTCTGATCTGTCACCCACCCTGGAAACTGAAAGTAATCCAGCTTTTTGAGACTCAGAGGGTCCGGCATGGCATGATGGCTTTGGGGCCCAGTGGGGCAGGAAAGACAACTTGTATCCATACACTGATGAAAGCAATGACAGGTGGGAGAACGGCAGTCATATGCTTACATGCTACATTTCATCTCTCTCTCTCACTCAAGAAACAGGAAATTGTACATGTCTTGTTTCTGAAAAGATGTTTCTCTATAATGTACTTCCTTTGATAGATTGTGGGCAACCTCACAGAGAGATGCGCATGAACCCCAAAGCTATCACCGCACCTCAAATGTTTGGTCGACTTGATGTAGCTACAAACGACTGGACTGATGGCATCTTCTCAACACTCTGGAGGAAAACACTTAAGGCAAAGAAAGGTCAGGAATTGTGTACTTGTGTGTTACAACATTGACAAAAAAAATATATACATATCCTCATCAGATTTTTATTCTATATTACCTTGTATTAACTGCCCAATTAACATTTTTAAAAATGTAGATGTAGAATTGCAGAGAGTCAATGTAATATTGAAACATTTGAGCAGATGGTTTACACTTATTTTTGTATAGAATTATTATTAGTGTCTATCTTCACATATGAGCACCGACAATTAGCAGATTTATAATATAATGTTAGATATGATGCTGGATTCCATTCATCCATTCAGCCTATCCCAGCTGTATTTGGGCAACAGGCAGGGTACGCTAACCTAAAATACCAAATTTATATACAGAAGTTGTATGACAAAGTTCCCTGACAGGTGTCACAAAAGCTTGTTGGGGTCGTGCGGAATCTTTGGATCTCCGAAATCATCATTTCCGGAAACCCCCAAAACGGCATGTTTGTTATATCTTTAAACATTGCATTGTCAAAGAGAGAAAGCCATTTTCAACACAATAGGATGCTCAAGCATTTGTCAAAATAACACGTACACATGTGAACTGACCAATAATATGGATTTGTGAAAAAAAACAAACTAAAAATAATACAAATGTTGACAGGCCATTCCGGCCTGACGGCAGCGATATATGATGTGTATTGCAAATCCAAACTACAAAATTTCCCCATCGAAATAATCCCACTGGCATCTGAGGCATAAATAGCTCCTTTATGACACCAGTTCTGCATCTTTTCTGACTCGTATTCTGTGTTCGTATAAGCAGCTCGTGGTTGTTTTCAATAGAGCATAAAGCACATGGCGTCAGAATTTCATCTTCTCTGCTTGGTACCATAAAGGAAAAAGAAATCATGAAAGGGAGTCCCTGGGGAGCTCAGAACTGATTCCTCACATGATTCATTGGGGTCCCTGCAGAAGAAGGGCCATCTTTTTTTCTTAAGCATATGTGTGAAAAGCAGTAATGCTGTATGTCACAGAAAAGTTTAATTGCCCAGGGAAATCCTTGCACTCCTAGCTCATCACGCTTGAATTTGTTTTATCTTCCTGTCTTCTTTGGCGTTCATCAAAGATGCATGCATACACTGGTGTAAATTTACAGTATATGTGTTTGCTTTCATGTGTGCACTTTTTATGTGCTGCTTGATGTTCACCACACAAGAAGATGCATGTGGGTCAAATATGCATGTTATAAAAGTTGCTGTTTTAGTGCATGATTTTGATGCACAAAATGTGTCCATTGCTTCCTTTTCTTTACTTTTTTTTATCTAAAACAATGAAATATATTGTTTTCAAAAGCAAATATCTTTGCTTTTCAGGAGAACACATATGGATCGTCCTCGATGGGCCGGTTGATGCCATCTGGATAGAGAATCTTAACTCCGTCTTGGATGACAACAAAACTCTAACTTTGGCAAATGGAGATCGTATACCCATGGCACCCAACTGTAAGGTGGTGTTTGAGCCACATAACATCGACAATGCCTCTCCAGCCACTGTATCGCGCAACGGCATGGTGTTCATGAGTTCATCTGTGCTGAGCTGGAGCCCAATATTGGAGGTACTGAACAATGACCGTTATGTTAGTGATGGTATGAAACGCGATGGAATTTAAATTCTTAATGACATTTCCACATGTTTTGAGACGGCTGAAATGATTTACACAATATTAAAGATTAACATTCTTGTGTACAGGGCTGGTTGAAAAAACGCTGTCCTCAAGAGGTTGAGGTTCTGAGGGGCCTCTTCTCTTCATCTTTCACCAAACTGTTCCGCTTCTGTGTCCAATCACTCGAGTTCAAAATCGACCTGCTTGAAGCTTTTGTCATCATGCAGTGCATCAACATGCTGCAGGGACTCATACCAAACAAGGTGGGTTGGGTTTTGCTCAAAATATTTAATCAGGGGACAAGCTCTTATCATGCACTTATTCCTTTATATGTTCAAAAAGTAAGTAAGTAAGGTGTTAATTAAAATAGTTTAACACTAGAACTTATATTGAATGACTGAGAAACTCCCCATGTTTATGTGAAATGTATTTTCACCTCTTCACTCAGGAAACATGCAAGAGTGAATTGACATTTGATATTTTAGTCAGAATTTAATGCAGTTGTATAAAATCCATTAGTTTCATTCAAATGATTTTTTACACTTCGGGGTCCCACTTCAGATATGAAGTTGAACATTCACGTTAGCACGCAATTAGCAAGTGAAGCCAGACCAACTAATATGAATTAAGATAAAGAAATAAAAAAAAAAAAAGACTGTTCAATTGTGTCAAGCACCGTGTATATTGCCTACTACCTGGGAAGTCTTCCAAGAGCAGATTTAATTTGACTGCTAAATGCACAATATAAAGCTGTCATGTAAATCAGAAACGTTATTCCCCTTATTATCAGCCACGGTACCATTGAGCTTTAATTTAAGACCAATAAATTGTTGTTTTGCTGATGATAATTATAATAATTTAATGATAAGTGTTCTCACAGGAACAGTGTGTGGAGTTATCTCGAGAGCACTTGGAGCGCCTGTATGCATTTGCCATGATGTGGAGCGCAGGAGCTGTGCTTGAACTAGATAACCGGAAGAAAATGGAGTTATGGCTGAGAGCAAATGACAGTATTCGTCTGAACTTGCCTGACATTGCTCCTGACAGTGAGGACACCATGTTTGACTACTACGTCACAACAGATGGTAGGCATAAGCATGGGAAACAAAATGGGCTGTCACTTGTGGACAAGATACTCACACACATGGATGGTACCCATCCAATAATGAATACAAGTGTAATTAAAATTAACCACTGATGATCAGGTGAATTGGTTTTGAATTCTGGTTTAAAATTGTTATTGAAAAATAAACCCATAAAACAGACCTGGACAAGAGTGATGGTACACCTTGGACAGATTCCAAACAATTTGATCATAATGACATGGTAAATCAAGGTGTGTCCTCAAATTGACGTCACAGGTGTCTTCAAACTTCTAAGCACCCAGTCTGCCTGTTTAAAAGGTAACAAGTAGTCCATGTGTTGTTTGGTGACATGGTGTGTAAACATAATAAACATAGACCATGGGAAGCAAACGTGAGTGTTATTGAGATTAGAAATAAATGATAGACAAGCTCATTTAAAGTAACGGCTACAATACCATCTTCAATTATTCAGAAATTTAAGATCCACAGGAGTGTAACCAACCTCCCTTGAGGTGCCTGTTGGAGGAACATTGAACATTGCAGAAACTGATAATATAAATGGCCGCAAAAAAACCGTGAACAACCTCCAAAGATATTAAAGATGAACTCCAAGGTCAAGGTACGTCAATGTTGTTGGTTGAGCCAAAGTAGTCTTCATCTGAGACAACCAAGGAGTTTGAAAATAAATCAGGAAAAACAACATGAAGCATACCAAGAAAAGGAACACTGTCCCTTCTGTGAAACATGGAGCAGGCTCTGTAATATTCTGGGATTGGTATGCTCTATCTGGCACAGGGTTTCTTGATTCTCTGCAGGGTCCGATCAGGAAATATCAAGACATAGTGAATGAGTGAATTAATATTTTTTTTTGGGATCATTAACAGAGGGGTACCGACAATTTTCTCTATGTGTGTACATTGCTAGTATTGTTCTGTAATGATGCATTGTGTGTATTTCTCTTATATCAAACTGCAGTATATATAATGTACCTTTTTAACGAGCCTTTAGAGTTCTATCCATTCATCATCTCTACCTCTTGCCCTCTGCTGGAGCCGACCAAAGGTGAGAGGCTTACTTGGTCATCAGCCAATAGCAGAGCACATAAGGACAAAAATAAATCATACTTACGTTCACAACTTTCGAAAAAGTAAAGTCTTTAATTAACCTGCTTTTTCATGCTTTTGGAATGAGGGAGTACATGGACAAAACTCACATTCATAATCATCTGTCTAAACTGTGAGGCAACCAGTAGCTCACTGTGCGGCGTACTTAGAATTATTGTTTGCCTCAATATATAAGTAACTGCTGTGTGTAGTAATATATGTACATTCATTTTGTTCTAGGTCAGTGGGTCCACTGGCTCACACGAGTGGAGGAATATGTGTATCCATCAGAAATAACCCCAGAGTATAGCTCCATTTTGGTACCCAATGTGGACAATGTTCGAACTGACTTCCTGATACAGACCATCTCCAAGCAGGGCAAGGTGATGATCAATAACAAAAAATTATTTCACATTCTTCATGTCAGCAATGAGTTTATTTACAATCCGTGCAGTCAAAAATTAGCGTGAACCAAATTATATTTTGAATCATTTTGAACGCATTTATGACCCAAACTGTGTAAAAAAAATCCCACTCTTTTTTGGGTGACTATTGGAATTTTTGTTAATTCTTTCAGAAGAACATTTGTGAGGTTAGAGATTACCTATGTTGGTTGAAAAGGTCCATTACTGTTCTTAACCCTTGAAATCTGAATTTATGATGATGATCCTTAATTTATCCATTTTATTCAATTACTTTGCAGCATAAATATTTTTTTATATTATTTTAACACTGGTCCGGGGATCGCTTGAAGAGCAGGTCAGTCTGTCTGCGTGTCAGCAACTGATGTAGTTCAGTTCACTTGAACATCAAATGTGAGCATTGACAGAAAACATGGACCACTGTTATTATTAGAATTTAAATACAAAAATTGTAAGAACTATCGCACGTTTGACCAAATGAACGGCATTACTGGAAAATAATTCCAGTTTTGTTTTTAATCATCCAAAGGAAAACAATGACTGATGATTTAATTTATTATGAGGTTTCAATGCTTTTGTTAATGTACTGTACAGTACGTTATAAAGACTAAAAACTGACTACATTTTGACTCATGTTTCATGAAAGCACTATATAAATTAAGAAGCAATTTATTGTATCGTAAGTAAAACTGGACATTAGTAGAACTCTGAAGGGTCTTGGGCATATAAATCACACCACTGGGTTTTGACAAATCTTTTTAACCTTTAATCTCTATATTCTCTATATCTCATTTCTTGGCTGTTGGATAGACCCATCTCGTACACAGTTTCAATCGATAACATCACAGCATGGCTCGTTGCTTAAAAAGCAGATTGAAATAGTGCAGTCTTAAAAGCCCATTAAATTCGCAATGACATGGAATTCATTATAAGTCCTCTTAGTGTGAGCATGCATGCATGAGTCGGTCTCATTAATAATGTATGCACCGCATGCATAGAGCCACAAACTAGCGAATAAGGTAAACCCTCATCGTGATGAAGTGGTGCCACAACAAGTGAAAATAAAGGTACAGAAGGGTGAGGCGAGCCGTGGTTCCTTTGCAAAAGTCACAAAATGACTAACGCTGCAATATTTTTGCAGGCGGTGTTGCTGATTGGAGAGCAAGGGACAGCCAAGACAGTCATGATAAAGGGCTACATGTCAAAGCTCCATCCTGAGACACACATAGGAAAGAGTCTTAATTTTTCCTCTGCCACCACCCCACTTATATTCCAGGTGAGGTACAACCGTTCTGCTCCTTCGATTTTAATTCTTTAGTCTTCTGCCGTGTCTTAAACTTGAAGCCACCATGCACAAGGCTTGAGGCACAACATCTGTTATGCCTTAAAATGAGCAAATTACATTTAAGAGGATGTCATCCGCCTGAGACGGCTATGCAAAGTAATATTGATTTTTGTGCCTGATTGACATGTGCGGGCTAAAGGTGGGACCACTGTCTTGTCCCTGTCCATGGCTTTAGCAGTATATTGATCAGACTGTCATGATGGATTATATCCGGCAGCAGCTCTGTTTTTATCTGCAATGTTTATTGTCATCTGCTTCTTTAAAAATAGTCTGAATCTATTTCTTTCCTTTTCAGAGAACTGTTGAGAGTTATGTGGATAAGAGGATGGGGAGCACTTATGGACCCCCAGCTGGGAAAAAAATGTCAGTCTTCATCGATGATATCAATATGCCTGTCATCAATGAGTGGGGCGATCAGGTTTGGAATGAGAGTAACATTACTGTATGCGGAAAACAAAATGACAATCCTTAAAAATCAGCACTTTACCGATACGTTTTGTTTTGGACTCAGGTGACAAATGAGATTGTCCGTCAATTAATGGACCATAATGGGTTCTACAATCTAGAAAAACCAGGAGAATTTACTGGCATGATTGACGTCCAGTTCCTGGCGGCTATGATCCATCCAGGAGGAGGCCGTAATGACATCCCACAGAGACTCAAAAGACAATTTTCCATCTTTAACTGTACACTTCCCTCCAATTCGTCAATTGACAAGATCTTTGGTAATCCTAAAATCAGCTGAATTTGAATCTGTGTGCATTGAAACATGTAGTCTATAGTCAGTCTCACTTTATGTCATCAATGTTTTCACTCAGGTGTGATTGGTGAAGGCTACTTCTGCGCGCGACGTAGTTTTGCTGAAGGTGTCCAAAGCACAGTCCCCTTCCTGGTGTCCATGACTCGCATTCTATGGCAGCTGACCAAAGTTAAGATGCTTCCAACCCCTGCCAAGTTCCATTACATCTTCAACCTTCGAGATCTCTCCAGGGTCTGGCAAGGCATGCTTAATACCAGTGCAGAGGTGGTCACCTCCACACAGGTTAGAGGATTCATATGTCCCCTAAAATACCCCAGGAACCATGACTAAACAGATTTTACTTGTGTGTGTTCTAAATATGAGAACCAGTTTCCCAAGAAAAAGCATCAACACACAATTGAACCATTTAAACTTTTTGGTAAGACTGTCAAGTATAAATGAGGACCTTTCAATCTGAGGAATGGCTACAAAGTGCCTTGCTTTATATTTTCTGACTATTCATAAAACAAATATGCAATAATAAAATTAATGGTGTTTATTCCATTTTATTGGCATATTTCCTTAATTTATTCACCTTTGAATTGTTTTTAGAGAAAGAAAATAAAATGTGTAATTATGCATTTGACATACATTTACTTGTGAGATTACGTCTGCATTTCAGCCTAAGAGTCAAAAGGTTCCGTGTTTTCTGTGTGGAGCAAGCAAGCAAGTGTAAACACTGTCTGGAATAAGCACTAGCCTATTAAAAGCATCAAATCATGTTTTTGGTGCGCTCTTTGTGTTGTTTCATGCAATCTTGTTTACAATGCTCAATAAGGAGCAACATCCATTTCCTGCTGACAGCGCGAGTCTTTATTTTCAGTTCTCCAATTATTTTTCAGGTGCTGTTGGCATTGTGGAAGCACGAATGCAAACGAGTGATAGCCGACAGATTTATCATGCCTGAAGAAGTGGAGTGGTTCGACCAAGCTTTGGCAAAATTGGTAGGGGACACCCTTGGCGAGAAGCACAAGAACATCGTGGACCTCGGAGTGGACAGCTACTTTGTTGACTTTCTGCGAGACACACCTGAAGCAACAGGTAGCATAATATGAGAGGTTCAACATTATATTCCAACATAATATAGAATTCTGCAATGTCGTGTTCCTAACATGAAGAATTTTCATTACAGGAGAGGAGCCCGAAGAGTCTGATATGGATTTACCCAAAGTGTACGAGACCATTGAGACGTTTGAGAGCCTAAAAGGAAGACTGAACATGTTCCTGGGTCTTTACAATGAGAGTGTCAGGGGTACAGGGATGGACATGGTCTTCTTTCAGGATGCAATGATACATTTGGTCAAGGTAATGTAAGCCTCATGCTTAATTATACAACACTGTCGGTCATCCTGTACACATGGGCACCAGTCTGTTTCGTGGTCTTTTTTTTAGTGAACAAGCCTTTTGGGTTGTACACTGAAAAGTCGAGCGAGTATCATTTAAAACAGCGATGGGCAAACTTTTTGATTGGCGGGCCAGAATGGGTTCTAAAATTTGACAGAGGGGCAGGACCAGTTGCAGATGGATGGAGTGTTTTGGTAACCTCACCTCATCTGAGAAAAAAATTTTCAATGAAAGTGAACAAAATTACAACAATATATATGTCTTTGAAAAAACACAGTATTTAGAAAATAAAACATCAACAAGGCTTATTCATGAAATTTTTTTCAAGTTCGGCGGGCCGGATTAAAACGTTTGACGGGCCACGTGTGGCCCCCGGGCCGTAGTTTGCCCGCACCTGATTTAAAGCTATTATCTGTTTGCATGATTTGCATCCCAAAGTAGTTAATGGAGTGCGGTTATATTTGCGCTGCAAGGTAGAATGTGTCTTTTTGGGATATAATTGTATGTAAACAGTAAAGGTGAATATGATTGTGTGTGCATTTTTTTTTGTGTGTGTAAGGTCTCAAGGATAATCCGGACACCTGGAGGTAATGCCTTGTTGGTTGGTGTTGGCGGGTCAGGAAAGCAGAGCTTGACTCGACTGGCTTCATTCATCGCTGGGTACAAGATTTTCCAGATCACTCTTACACGGTACTATTACTTTTTTATGCATATAATTTGATCAAATCATTGAGAACTGTAGCGATAGTATTTTGCGAATACCGTAATGCACAGTTTTGTAAGAGTGGAGCGGAACTGTTTTTTGTCATGCAGTGAGGTGTTTTGTAATATTTTGGTTTTAAAAACCATATATAGCCTATATGTTCCATTCAGTAACAGAATTAGTAGTAAAATTGGCCATCAACGTACCCTCTAATTCTCTCAGCTGTGTAAGCAATCTCGAATGAGAGTATGTATGAGCCTTTTTAAAAGATTTTTTTTCTTCATTCCAATAGCAACGAAAACGATACCATCAGCATTGTTATGTTCCAATCTGCATGTATACATTCAAATTCGATTCCCCACTGGCGTTTAACTCAATGGTCCCCAACCTTTTTTGTTCCACTGACCAGTTTAGACCAGTAAATGCTTTTTGCGGTTTGATTACTTATAGCCACAAAACCACAACGATAGAAAGACAATTAACAACCTTCAGATATTTGGATGCTAGTGGAAGAATATATTGTATCTTTAAGCACTTCTCTAAGTTACTGCTTTGTGCTGTGAGGGAGATTTTACAAAGATAATGTACAATGTACATCTGTCTTAGTTTGGGCAAGTCCTGTAAACTCTGTGTATAAATTAATGTAATTTTTCAAAACCGTAAAAGACTGAGACACTTTTTGTCCGCTCTGTGAATCCCCAATTTTATCATTAACTGACATTCATAGAATTTAACAAGCAATTTAGAGTAGTTCTATCCTTTGAAATGTGACGAGTAACTTATTTTTGTTTAAAGTGACAAGGCAAGAGTCATTATTCCAAGGCTCAAGCAAGATTGGGTTCTAATTTCGTCCCTCAAATGTAGAATAAATTGAGTAGAACTGATTGTTGAAACTCTTTTAAACCTTGCTCTTCCTGTCACTGTGGAACAATCACATTGTTTCCTGTGAGACTTTTTTCCTTTTATAGCAGTTTAAATAAAAAAAAGGAGCCTTTTAAACTGTGTTAATTATCTTTGCTTTCTCCTTCTTACCTGATTGTTTGGTGACACTCATGTCTATTTCTTGCCTGAATTTCTTTCCCTGGTCTCAATGCACATTTGTCACCGATTTCCTTTTTAGTTCCCCATGCAGAGTTGTTTGGCTACTTGGTATTAATGAGTGATTCTTGTTTTCTTTCTTTTGGTCCCCGTGGGGCAGACTAGAAAGTCAATAACTCGTCTCAAAATCCTCTCGTCTGCCTTGCTTTGTCTTTGTCAGGCTCTCTCTCTTTTTCTCTCTGTCTTTACAAAAACGTTTTTTCTTGTTATGCTTTGAATGCTTGTTTGTTTGATAGTTTCTCACCACCGCCTTCTCTCAGTTGGTATTACAGAATTGTATGTTAGTCATCAAATTTCTCATACAAACAATACAAGTGGACAAATAAAAGCAAAAATACCGCCACATATATTCCAGCACACTGGATGCCACTTGAATATTTCTTAAAAAGTAAAAAAAATGAACAAGCAAAGTAGTGTGTTTTTTATTCGCATAGACACAAATTTTTAATACTGTACTGTATACCCGAATACAATATTTGAAGCCATCTCTCTCTCTCTCTCCCTCCGTCTTCGTCTCTCTCTCTCTTTCTCTCTCTCTCTCTCTCTCTCTCTCTCTCTCTCTCTCTATTATGTAACTATTTAGAATTTGCCATAAGCCATCGTTATTCCAATTAGTCAAGTCGAATATATTTACAGGTTATAGCCCTTAACCAGCGTGCTGCAATGGCTTCTGTGTAGACAGCATTTAGCGCAATATGTTGCTCAACAATGCTAGTTCGAAGTGTCGGTGTCCATTTAACAAGATGGAGTGCTGCAGGAGGACGCGGTGGGTCCTCCTCAAAACATGGCCCCGTTGGTCAATGCTGAGGTCTTCATAGCAGCGCGTGTAGAACCCATTCAGTGACATTAAAGTCAGTCATCATCACCTAGCCCCCTCTCCAAGATAGGGAAGAAAATGAACAGTCAACAAGGCTAACATTAAGTTCAACTAAACGTGAAAAAAGAGGATACAAATAAGTACAAGTAGTGTTTTAAACATTTATAATGAGGTAGGTAGCTATATTTACGTATATCATCATAACAGAAGCATGATTGTAGATGCTAAACAATGGAGGGCCAAGTACCAATCCCTGTGGGACTCCACATGGAGCATCACAAAACTCAGAAGTCACATTGCCATTAATTACATGGTGTTCCCTCTCTGAGGAGTAAGAACTAAACCAAGAAAATCCTGAGCCTGAAATACTAACAGGCGTTCTAAGGTAACTTGTATATTTTGATCGAGGGTGCCAAAGGAAGCACGAAGCTCGAACTACTGAAACAATACACTTACCACTTAATTGTAATTTTTTTTTTTGCACCTTTTAGATGTGTGATTATTCTTTTCCAGTTCCTACAACACAAACAACTTGATGGATGACCTTAAAGGTTTGTACAAGACTGCAGGTCTGCTTGGAAAAGGCCTCAGCTTCCTCTTCACTGACAACGAAATCAAAGAAGAGTCCTTCCTTGAGTACATGAACAACGTTTTGTCATCGGGAGAGGTGAGGAGCATGCGCCTCAAAAGATGTTGTTGACATATGGATGGACCGTGTTTTCTCAAATGGGGAACATTCATAATTGAAAAGTCCACATCAAGGTGGAAGCACAGCATTTGCACCTCATATTCTATAGCTGGATCCCATATTTAATTCCGCACAATATAACGCCAACGCAAGCAAGCGCATATGTGCACCTGTAACCACAACTGAGATTATTTGCTTACACAGTCCACATGGCCAAAAATGGATTGTTTGTCATACCATGCACAGGGAGGGTTTCATGATAGAAAATGCAAACATATATAGAACCTTGCCCAACACACTCATAATACAAGCAGGAACAAGTATGAGTAAAAATCAATTTTGCTGAAATGGATGCTCTGCTCATGTAAATTAATGCATATACACTCTGGAGCATTTCATAAGTCTGCGGAACGTTATTTTATACTGTATGGCGCTTCCAAAGTGTCCTCCGGTCCCAACTGTTTTCTGCAAAAAGATGGTGAGCGTGGTTTAGTGGGGTTCGCTTAATGTCTAGATATAGCTGTCTCTTTAAAACTCGAATAACAAAAAAAATAATATATTTCATTAGATATATGCTAATGACATATCAAACTTAGAAGAGTGTGGGATGATTATAACTGCCCTTATGAAAAAAGACTCAAAACCTTTTGAAGGCACCTCTTATCTCGAAGCCTACTTTTATCTCAGGCACTGCTTGCTAGCAGCCATCAGAATGATCAATTGAAACCAATAGCGGACGGCATTTTTGCATAGTGTGATCGACGGCTCTTTCATCCAAATTATATCTAAGAAGCACAACGATACAACAATCTCTTTATTCTTCACCAGTCTAAATGTTGCCGTTTATTCAAAATTTTCCTGCTTGTTTTATAAGTGTGTTCAGCAAGACAAGTAAGTCTATGTGTACATTTTATTTCATGAAACCCTGACTGGGGATGGTACGATAAATAACGACTTCTCGGCCATGTTGATTGGTGTGAAAAAGATATTACTGAAGAATGCTCATGACGATTATCAAATATTTCACTGTCATGAAAGGTTATTTCATATTGTGTGTACAGCTAAATCATAACAATTATATTGACAGATGGCCAATTTAAATGTGTGTAATGCAACTTTGTTGAAGTAAGGTGGGACTAATTATCTGCACCACGGAATCACGTTTATCAAAATATTCCCCTTGAAATGAGGGTGGCTAATGGGTTGGCCATACAACACGGCTCCATGCTTGGATATCTGTAATGGTAGATGATTCTTATGAGCAATAGACATCAGTAGTTTGACCATGTCCAGGAAGAAGTTTTTTATATATATGTATATATATATATATATATATATATATATATATATATATATATATATATATATATATATATATATATATATCGCATTGAAAGACAGCAGCGGGCGTGGGTTCGATCCCAGTGCCGGCCTTCCTGTGTGGGGTTTGCATGTTCTCCCCATGCCTGCATGGGTTTCCTCCGGGTATGCAGGTTTCCTCCCACATTCCAAAAACATGCATGGCAGGTTGATTGGACACTCTAAATTGCCCCTAGGTATGAGTGCGAGCGCGGATGGTTGTTCGTCTTTGTGTGCCCTGCGATTGGCTGGCAACCAGTTTAGGGTGTCCCCCGCCTACTGCCCGAGGATAGCTGGGATGGGCTCCAGCACCCCCCGCGACTCTAGTGAGAAGAAGCGGTACAGATAATGAATGGATGGATGGATGTTTACAGAGGTGGGCATTTTATAAAATTGTGTCTGTCACCCGTCAGCGGGCTAAATACCCAGCCGTCATTCGTGTGTCTTTTTTTTCCAAGCACAACGGAATTCTTATTGTCAGTTGGTCGGTCCGTCAGTCATTCTGTCAGTCCTTAAATGCTTAAAGGAAATCTTATGTAAGAAAGCAAAAGCAAGTGTTGCATTTAATCTATATTGTGGGTATCTTTATAAAGCATACAACCATGGACAGATAAGTGAGAATACGTGTCATAAATCAGTGGCGTGATCTTGTACGTTTCTGTCCCCAGGTGTCAAACCTGTTTGCCCGAGACGAAATGGATGAGATCCTCAGTGATCTCGTCCCGATGATGAAGCGAGAGTTTCCAAAACGGCCACCCACCAACGAAAACTTATATGAGTACTTCATGTCAAGAGTTCGACACAACCTACACGTTGTTCTGTGTTTCTCACCCGTTGGGGAAAAGTTCCGCAACAGGGCTCTAAAATTCCCAGCACTGATATCTGGTTGTACAATGGACTGGTTCAGACGCTGGCCGAAAGATGCTCTTGTTGCAGGTATATATGAACACTTGTCAAGTTGATTGTTTATAATTTCACAGCAAAAAATGTTTTGATTGGGTCCTCAAAGTTTTTAATCCACAAATTGTGTGCTGTGCAATTTAGGATTGAATACATCATTTTGCCGGCTGCTGAATCATTTCTTTGTGCGTACCTTCTGTAATTTTGCTGTACCTTGTGCTTTTTTTTCCTTCAGTTTCAGAGCACTTTGTGTCTGTGTTCGATATTGACTGCTCACCTCAAGTCAAGAATGAGGTTGTTCAATGCATGGGCTCTTTCCAGGACGGGGTGGCTGAGAAGTGTGTGGATTACTTCCAGAGGTACAGTCATACAGTGATCAGCTATTTTTGGACACTTTGTTACTTTAAAGCCTCCATGGATAATGGATGAAGAATACTATAACATATCAGAATATTAAGCAGAAAGTGATGCTGCGGGTTCTCTCTTATGGAGAATAATAATAATAATAATAATAATGCCTTTATTAGTCCCACAATGGGGAAATTCGAGATTCGAACCCAGGCCTCCTGGGGAGACTGGGTCCGGAACGCGGCGCCTTAGACCACTCGGCCATCCTGGCAGCCAAAATTCGAGATTCGAACCCAGGCCTCCTGGGGAGACTGGGTCCTGAACGGGGCGCCTTAGACCACTCGGCCATCATGGCCAGACCACTCGGCCATCATGGCAATAATAATTCCCTTTATTAGTCCCACAATGGGGAAATTCGAGATTCGAACCCAGGCCTCCTGGGGAGACTGGGTCCTGAACGCGGCGCCTTAGACCACTCGGCCATCCTGGCATAAATATGAACATAAATATATAAAGCCTATATCAGCCTTTTTAAATGCAAATACTAAACAATATATTTGGCATAACAGCATCCTGCGGCTCAACACTATTTTTCCCCGTTATTTAAGTAATTTTTTCCTGAAAACAAAAACAAGCAAAGTTTTACTGACATCCATTGTTCTTTCTTTCAAATGACCAAAATATGATCATTTACTTATCAGGTGATAATCTAATCTAATTTGACTGCAGATACCGACGCTCCACCCATGTCACGCCCAAGTCCTACCTATCCTTCATCCAGGGCTACAAAAGCATTTATGAGGAAAAGAGAGCTGAAGTTAAGACACTGGCTAACAGGTAACACAACAACATCATCAAATACTTACTTTTGATATTGAAATATCTTTTCTCGTAAGCTTCAACACTGAGGAGGATGCAGGTAGTCATGTCCTGATAAAGAAAAAAAAAGTCATTATTATTCCGTGATTAATCAGGTACTGACTTTCTGTTGCAAACAAATTAATTGATAGTATCCTAGTAGCATATTCAGGACCAAAAGCAAATGATCTCACATTTAGACTATAACTGCACCCGGAACCTTTGCAAATAACTTTTTTTATTATTTTTATTTATGCTGTAAGACCGTGAAAATACATTCTGTAGTAGGAAGCTTGGTCATAGTCACGCAGAGTGACAGACATGTAAATGACTTGCAGTTAGTGTTTGTTGTTATTTTCTTTTCAACAATACTGCACTTCTGTTTAGAATGAACACTGGTCTCGAGAAGCTGAAGGAAGCTTCAGAGTCAGTCGCAGCCCTCAGCAAAGAGCTGGAGGTAAAAGAGAAAGAACTGCAGGTGGCCAATGAAAAAGCTGATATGGTGAGTTTTGGAAACTAACTTTTAACCAAATATTAACTGATAAGTCTGCTTGGGGTAAACCACATTTATACATATACAATAGCTAAAATCTAGTGATGTCAGTGATTAATTTCTTTTAACGAATTAATCGCAAAAATTTACATAATTAATTGTGATTAATTGTGTTATTTAATCACAATCTATTATGGAGTTTTCAACTAATATTTACTTGAGTAAAATCCTGGAAATTATGAGGAGAAAATACCAAGGTTTATTTCTACTCAGACTGTTTTCATAGCTTTCTTTGATCTTTGAATACAATTCTTTAACTGTAAAACACTGTAAAAACAGTTGAACGATACACTAAAGATAAACGAATAATATGGTATTTGAATTTGGCTTCGCAAATTCTGCAAATTATTTCGGGTTTCTTCAATGAGCTTTTGAGCAAATTTTTTAAAGTAAAAGTCCGTCTTTCTGACAGTAACTCTCCTCTAAGTTTGACTTCACGGTGAGCAGAGGTCAGCTGCTACAGGATGTAAATAGAACAAATTTAACTGAGTTAATTATTTTTAGTGGGTTATTAAATTAATCTCCATAGTTAATGCTTTGACTATGACAGCCCTACTAAAAACATGAATTAAAATGACACTATGTTTCATTTTGTCCAGCTCAGATGTAAATGTTGCAAAGTAACCTTTTTGCTTTCTTGATGACCAATTAAAAAAAAAAAAACATAGGTGTCTTTAAAGTGGTGTGTTCATTTTACACCAACCTTTACAGCAGTGTAAGAATATGGAGCTTCTACGCTTTTTTTTGTGGGTGTGTTTGTGTGTGTGCCTGTGTGCATGATATAAGCCTTATGAGGATAAGCAGATCGAATAATGGATGGATGGAATGTTTGTCTTTTAAAGGTGCTGAAAGAGGTTACAGTCAAAGCCCAGGCAGCTGAGCGAGTAAAGGTGGAGGTTCAGAAAGTCAAGGACAAGGCCGAGGCGATTTTAGACTGTATCTCAGCCGACAAGGCCATTGCCGAGCAGAAACTTAAAGCTGCAAAACCTGCATTGGAGGAAGCCGAGGCAGCACTGCAGGTACAGTGTTGGATAAACAGAATATCCTCTAACCCATGTTTCTTAGGGTTGCAGCACACGGAAGCCTTGCCACCAAACGCATTGTGCAGCCCTAATATATATATATATATATATATATATATTAAGGAAGTCGTCTTAAATATTTGGAACAGGATCATTTGGCCTTTATTTTCATCTCTTGGCTTTTTCCACTTTCTTATCTTGACTTTCCTAAATAAAATGCCATGTATATATAAATGCATCTGATTCACCTTGCCTGAAGTGTTTCATATTTCATATCCATATTGAGTTTGATATGAATCTTGGATGCATCATGAATGTATTTATTCAGTGACATCCTTTGCACTCACATTGCCAGAAGATGTCGCATTCCTTGTTGCTCTCGACACATGTCCTGATTCCTATAGCACAGTACAGACAGAGTGATGTTATTGTTATATATATTATGTTTGACTATTATTGTTATTATCAGTTATCAGTTATTAGAGTCATCATTTGATCGGCTCCCTTTTATGTCCAATGTTTTGCCCTGGAATGATTACGCTAAAATCACAAACAGACAAGATGAGAAGGTTGGGGTCTCTAAAGGTCGCTCTCAATGGGTTGCTTTGATTTTTAGCTCTTTCGGTCTATCATTTTATGAGTTTCCTAAAGTAATTTTGTCTCTCTTCACAGTTGTTGTCTTTACTTACGTACTCCGTGTTCATTCTTCCACTATGTGTCCTTGTTATGTCTCAAGTGTTGTGCATTCTCTGCTTTTCTCTATGAAATGTAAAAAAAAATGTGGTAACTTTATGTAGAAAAATGCACCGAAAAGCAAATCCAACCTTGGCTTATCTGTTAGTTATTTCCTCCCTCCTCTAATTAATAAAATACTTGAATAGTTTCGTAATTGATTAGTTGTCAATTGATTGATTAATTTTGACACCTCAAGTATACATGCTCTGCTTTAAACAGATTCATTGCTCAGTTCAGGAATCTTTATATTAATCTGCATTAATTTTTTTGGCTGGTCTATTAATGGTGTGAATTCCAATTCATTCACATTTTCCCACAAATAAACTTTCCACTGAAAGATCCCCTCATTAACTATTATCATGTCATTACATATCAGTTAAAATTCAGTTTTAGATAACGACTCTGCTCTCCATTTAGACAATCAAGCCATCTGACATTGCCACGGTGCGCACACTTGGGCGTCCCCCACATCTCATCATGAGGATTATGGACTGCGTGCTGCTGCTCTTCCAGAGGCGGGTCAACCCTGTGAAGATCGACCCAGAGAAGAACTGCAACACTCCATCGTGGCAGGAGTCTCTCAAACTCATAACAGCTGGAAATTTTCTGGGCAGCCTACAGGTAAAAATTGCAAATATATTCAACAATAGTCTGTTTTTGGTGGTTCTATATTATGTCATTCAGATTTTAGGTGGATGATCCTGATGTCAATGTTTGTCCAAGAATAGCTTTTTCATAAGCTAATAGGTTTGTACCATACTATACTGTGTATGATGCCGTTAATGCACCAAATTCATGTCACTACATCATTGCATTTTTAGAAAGATCATTCTTAAACATTTAAAACAAAAATTCCACAATACCCCAAAATATCACTTTCGCAAATTATTTTCCAGGTATTTCCACTGATTAGTTTGCAATTCTCCCAATACATGACGAATCTGCAGTGGCTCACAGCGTAAACCAATGGAAGCCGGGCTTTACAATATCACATATTGATGTTTTTTTTTAATACATGTCCGTTGGAGGCTTTCAATGTGTTCTCTCAAAACTCTTATACAGAGTTGGCTATTGCCACTACAATACTGTCAACAAACATAAATAGAGTGGTTCTCAATCAGCTCTCAGACAGTTCAACCTTGTTTTTGTTCAGATTGCAAAACAGATGTATTCTTTTTGTACCACTTATCCTGTTCAGGGTCATTGGTGAAATAAAGACATTTATAGCAAAAAATATAGACAAACAACTATTCACACTCACATTCACTCCAAAATGAAATTTAGATTTCCAGATGAATGATGGATATCTGAAAACGCTGCTGAATATTCAAAATACGTTTTTTACCTAAAACGGGGTTAGGTGTAACCCTGCACAATATTTTTTATTTTATATATTTTATTTTTATGTGTGTGTGTGTGTGTGAAAACAAATTTGAAAAAAGAAGCGGCGACTATGTTAACCTGTAGGTGCGGAAACGTGAGTACAAGACTACAGCATTATTCACATCTTTAGTGAGTTGATGCACAAAATGAGTGCTTGTAATTCACATGGGTTTGCTTTTAAAAAGTTTTGTTCCGTTCTCAAATTGTGCAAGACAGCCCTTTGCGCTGAAAAAAAAGACAATACATTGTGATTTTTATTGTTTGTTCATGAAAAATGAAAAAAAATCTTTTTTTAACACGTATGCACATATATGGGAGTAAACTTGAATACTGAGCAACATTTTAACATTTAAGTGACATATTATGGAAAAGTTGTTTTTGTATGTATATAAATAGCTGAAAATCTCTCTTTTGAGCAAGC